>NC_140526.1:7452428-8108053 GCF_057382185.1 Mchenga conophoros
TGTCATGTTCAGCGTTACCTTGTCCATTCACCATTTCTACTTGAAACTCTTCAGCATCCACTCTAAGCTCCGTGCTCTTTCGCTGAAGGTCCTGGTCCAGTTCAGTAGCAGGTGCAGACACCATTAAATCCCCTTGAGGCTGACAGTGGTGGTGCCTCACTCTCTGAGACCAATACTGTTCTTCATCATCTGAGCTCTCTATATGGTTCGATGCGTCTTGTAGGTCTCTTTGTTTTTGTGTCTGTGTAGTGTGGCTTCGTTCAGTTCTTGTTATTGTGGGAAGCGGTAATGCATTACAGGGCATTAACATGTTGCGGTGGAGGATACGGCCTCGCCCAGCACCACGCTCCGGCTTAACCTCATAAACAGGGCTGTTTTCCCCCTTTTGAGAGATCACTATGTGAACTTGATCCTCCCAATAGGAGCGTAACTTTCCCGGGCCTCCCCTCTCTGACATGTTCCTGACAAGTACCCTGTCCCCAGGTGAGAGTACAGCACTTTGTCTCTTCAGGTCATAATGTGATTTCCCTCTTGCCAGAGTCTTTTTAATGTTTCTGGATGCAATGTCATATGCTTCTTTCATTTGTTGTTGCCATTTGTGAGCATAATCCTCATATGATTTGCATTTGTTCATCTCACTCAGTCCAAAAATTACATCAATAGGGAGACGTGGATGTCTACCAAAGAGTAAATAAAAGGGCGAGTACCCTGTCGAGTCACTAGTTGTGCAATTATAGGCATGCACAACTTTGTTTACATAGTCACTCCAGTTTCCTTTCTTTTCCTCATCCAGGGTCCGGAGCATTGACAGCAAGGTGCGATTAAACCTTTCCACTGGGTTCCCCTGTGGATGGTAGGGTGTGGTCTTTGAATTGGCTATTCCTGTGTACTTCTGCAGCTGTTTGAATAAATGGTTTTCAAATTCTCTGCCTTGATCGTGATGCAATTTACCAGGAAAACCAAATTTCAAGGAAAAGTCATTAAAAATTTTGTCTGCTGCTGTTTTGCCAGATTTGTTGCGTGTAGGGTAGGCTTGAGCAAACTTGGTGAAGTTGTCCTGTAACACTAAAATATACTCATACCCTCCCCTGCTCTTTTCGAGATGGACATAGTCTATTGAAACCATTTCAAAGGGTGCAGTAGCCGGCACGTGACACATGGGGGCCCTACACTGAACTGTAGGTTTTTTCTGAATATTACATTTGCACACCTGTGTGATGAAAAACTCAATATCTTTGTACATATTCGGCCAATAAAACCTACTCCTTGCCAAATTCATCACACGGTCCACCCCCAAGTGACCCATTTCGCAGTGAAGGTGTTTGTACACCAGTACTTTGTGCGATTCTGGAATCACAATCTGAGTGTAAGTCACAGTCTTTCGTATCAGCAACCCGTCATCTGAGATAAACAGCTTTTTCCACTCGTGTAGTAGCTGTTTTCCTGTAGGGGTTTTGAGCGCTGATGTCTTGTCAAGACTCGCACCAGTACTCTTTAAGTTAAGAACATAAGCTATGGCAGGGTCCTGCTTTTGAGCTTGCAATAGCTCCTGCGTTGTGATCCTCACATCTGGCAGATTTTCTGTAAGTATTTTGTTTACTTCTGGATTGCATGTTATGGCTGATATCCAATCCAGTTGTTTGTCTTCCTGTGTTTCAATGGCATTCAGTACTGCGCTTAACACTTCAGGCGAACACAGCTCAGTACATTCTGACATGTATGAATCCATACTAGAAGGTGTTCTGGACAAAAAGTCTGCATCAACGTTACTTTTTCCGGGTCGGTATTTCAGTGTTATGTTAAAATCAGCCAGCTCGGAAACCCATCTGTGCCCTGTTGCATTCAGTTTAGCTGTGCCTAAAACATAGGTTAAAGGGTTGTTATCACTGTACACTGTCACTGAGGGAGCATAGAACAAATAGTCTCTAAAGGGCTCAGTCACAGCCCATTTTAGTGCCAAAAACTCAAGTTTCCCTGAGTGCCACCTGTAGTTCCTCTCAGCTTGTGTTAATGTTCTTGACCCATATCCAATGACTCTTAATTTACTGTCCTGCCTCTGATACAAAACTGCACCAAGGCCTTCTTCTGAAGCATCGATGTGCAGAATGAAGGGTTCCTCAAACTTAGGATAAGCCATCACAGGTGGATTAGTCAAAACATCCACCAAATAGTCTAGTGCTTTTTGGTGGCTGTCACTCCATATGATTTTTTGGGTGGGTGCAGCATGCCCCGCCTTGGCTGACCGCGCTGGTGTTTGGGTGTGGTCAACTGAGAGTAAATCATATAGGCACTTTGCATGTCTTGAAAAATCTTGTACATAGCTTCGGTAGTATCCTAAAAATCCTAAAAGCTTTCTCAGCTCTTTAATGTTTGTTGGTGGGTTGTCCTTCAAAGCTCGTACTGCTTGTACCTCTTTGTCATCCATTTTGTAGCCGTCTGCTGAAATGATTTTGCCCACATAGCGGACCTCATTTTTAAACAAGTCACATTTATCAGGTCTTAGTTTTACTCCCCAAGCCCGCTGACGTTTGAGAACTGATCTCAAATCTTCAATATGCTGTTCAAATGTTTGACTGTACACCAAAACATCATCTAAATATGGAGTGCATATTTTGTCCCTCAAGCCTTCCAAACTTTCCTCCATGCTCCGCTGGAAAGCTGCAGGTGCATTGGTGAGTCCAAATGGGATTCTATTCCATTCATACAGCCCCCAGGGTGTTGTGAAGGCGGTATATTTTTTTGAGTCTTCGCTGATTTCACCTTGATAGTACGCTTTGCCTTGGTCAAGCACACTAAACCACCTATTGCCGCCAAGTCCATCAAGGATTTCCTGTATTCGTGGAATAGGGTGTCTGTCTGGAATGGTCTTTTTATTGAGGCCCCTATAATCAACACACAGTCTCAGGCCTCCATCCCGCCTCCTCACACACACTATTGGAGAGGCATATGGTGAGGTTGATTTGTGAATAAAGTCTTTTTTTAACAAGTCCTGAATGTGACTTTTTACTTCATCATAGAGAGCACGTGGGACCGCATTATAGGATTTGGCTACAGGAATCTGATCAGTGAGTTTGATATCCATTTTTAAATTTTTTATGTAACCAACTTCCTCTTTGTGTTTAGCAAATGCGCCTGACTCCTCCCTTAACATTTCCAAGACAACTGCCTGTTGTTCTGTGTTAAGGTGGCCCAAATTGACAGGTGGTTCCCAAGGCTCTTCTGCTGAGCTAGGTGGGTTCTGATTGTCTTTTTCTACAATCGAGCCTATCTGAGCTTCTTTGAGATTTACAGGATAACTATGTGTTACCCTCTCTATGTTACCTAGAAGGGTTTTAGGTGGCAGCACAATGTCATGTTTGGTAGCATTAGTAACATAGATATTGACTTTGCGGGTACTGCCTGATATAGACAGCAACTGGCAGTTAGATTTCAGACCCTCATCTAAAGACAAGTTTTCATCTGGCTCAAAAAGCATTTCACTTTTTACCTTTAGGTCTGTTTTGATGGAACAACTAACGCCATACATTTGTCCACTCGGTACGACAATAGCTTTGCGTCCTGATCTGATAGGATAAGTAACTATCTCGCTACTGGTGGTGTGGATAAGGTTCAACAGTGCTTCTGCTTTGCTTGATCCTACTCTTAGAGAGTTTCTGAGTAAAGACAAGCTTTCACTGGACTGAGTAGTGTCTTTTTTTATCAGTTCCTCAATAGCATTAAACCCTATTATTGGTTTTTGCATCACATCCTGACTTACTAGGATTGGAACCCGAACCTCATTCTGAGCTACAGCTTTTCCTCTCGAATCACAAAGGCTAAGGCTAACTTCTACCCAACCCTGGAAAGGGACTTCAGATCCATTTACAGCTCTCAAGTCTAAAAGTTCATCCTTACTTAGTAAATCGCTGATGGGGTGAACTTCTAAGTGAGGTAAATTGTCTGATTTCCAGCATGCACTCATTATTGAAACTTGGGCTCCCGTGTCCCACAGTGCCTGTGTTTTGCAGTTATTCATTCTACACCATACTAGACACTTTCTGCCCACAAGCTGTGCTACTTTTCTTTTTTTGGTACTTAAATTTAACACGTTTGGGGGTTGGTTCCTAATTTTAGGATTTCCTGAGTCAGTTGGTGATGCTAGGGATAAGCTTTGGGCCTTGGGAATGTTATCACATTGGGACATTGGTGGTAAAGCTGTGGCTTGTCCCGCAGTCACAGCCCCGCCCAGTTTTCCTGCTTCTGAGCTCCCCTTACTTTACATCCCTTTGCCCAGTGAGAGTCACTGCCACATTTGAAACAATGGTCACAGTCCCTGTTTTCTTGTTGACATGCAGAGCGTCGCCTTTTTGGTCTCTGAGCTGCCTTTCTGTACGCCCTGACTTGTCTACCACCATCACCACTTCTATCTCGTTGGACAGTTTGCACTAGTGAAGCTACCTGTCCTGTGAGTTCCCTAATTGCTGAGTTACTTTCCTCAATTTTTGCAAATAAGGAGTTATCTTTGAGGGTTTTAGCCGGTTTTGTGTCAGGCTGGCTTGTGCGGGGATCAGTAAGCGCTACATTCTGCTCAACTACATTTAGTCCTGTTCTAAATGACCTGTGGGCTTTTGCCTTTAACGCTCTCTCGCTTTCATTGTACTGGGCTGTTTGCATTTTCATTAATAAGAGTTCATCGCTACAGTTTTCATCCTGCAAATATGCTCTCATTTCTGCTCTGACATTGTCATTTAGAAGACCCGTTCTAATGGACTGAAAACATTGACTTTGAACAAGTTCTTTGTTATACTTTAGGCTAGACTGGGTGCGCTCAGATGCGAAAAGGATTTTTTGACGCAAATCCAGCACTCTAATCAGGAACTCAAGTGGTGTTTCATTTGCCCCCTGTGTAGCTTTGGTTAATTGCTGGTACAGTACTGTTGCATCCGTTTCTGCATAATGGGCTTTTAGAACTTGTCTCAGGCTGGTCAATGTGAGATCTTCTTTCCCTTCCGAATAGCTCCTTAGTTTTAACCCAGGACTGATGGCACGTATGACAGCCTCCACAATCTCAGCTTCAGAGTAGCCCGTTTTTAAGCCGCTTTCCATCTGGTGCTCTAAGCTACTGAAACTCAGCGTGTCTTTAGCTGTAGACTCACCCACATGTCCACTTATCCTGAAGTCTTTTCTGAATCCACCTGATGAAACATTACAGCAGCTGTTGCCAATACAGTCTCTCCCCTTGCGCTGTGTTTCGCCGTCCAGCGACGTCCTCATGGCCACCTGCTGCTCCGCTGATGTCCCTTGAGCCGCCTGATGCTCTAGCGATGTCATCGGCCCTGTCCGCTGCTCCGGAGGTGCCCGCGCCGCTGCCAGTTGCTCCTCGTGCACAGCCTCCACCGTCATCTCCGCTCTGTCTGAAGATGAAGACCGGACCACCGCTCCTGCGCCGACAGCCGCTGACCGCGCCTCCACCAGCAAAACCAGCACATCATTTAGCTCCAGAAGCACCGACATGCCTTCATCCTCTCGCTGTAAAAGCTCTTCTCGTTCACAAAACTGGCTAATAAGCTTAACGAGAGCTCTGCGAGATTTGCTTTGTATTTCTTTGCTGCCCTTTTCTGTAATATTACATAGTTCACATACTCTGAGCAGTTCTTCCAAAGAAAGTCCACATAACTTCTGCTCCAATTCCAACAAAAAATCTTCACGGTTCACAGACATGCTTGAAAGATAACTAAGACGAGTAAAACTCTCTCAGTGTATCCGACCGGAGAAAACACAGTTTCCGTGGCATTAGCTAGACTGTCGCAATCCGTTAGCATTAGCTCCTTTGCTCTGTCACGCTCCTTTACTGTGTTCCTCTGTGTGAAGTAGTCCCAAAAACTATCTCGGTGGAACCTCCAAAATGTTACACCACTCCAGGACAACTTGGTGTAAACAGCAGAACCGAGTTTATTTGGGTACTTCAGAACCGTGGCTTTCACATACAGAGCCCAAAAATACACTCTTCTTCTTTTCCTTTTTCGAACATAGTTTTTCTTTTTTCGTGACTGCCCCCTACTGGTGGAAAAACATGTAGCAGCCAAAAATCCAAACATATAGTTGAATAACACAAATACCAACAGATTTATGCAATGTTTTGGACATATTTTAGCTTTACACTTTACCAAGTGCTACATAAAGCAGGGTGATATCTCAATTTAGTTTCATTCTGGAGACTTGAAATCATTTTTATACCTCCAAGGCTGTCAGACAACACGCCTGGCAAGGACTTCGCTGCTGTCACAGGCTTTAACAGAGTGAATGAAGCTGCGGTGTCAGGACTCTGCTAATTTGAAACATCTAAAAACCTTTGTGCCTTGTTCAAATCTATCAACGCCTGTGATGTAATTACATTTTAAATAGGCTGGGGTGATAAATTGAATCTCTATACTGTTCTGCCCCTTACCAAACTTGATTAATCCATTTTTAATCAGTTGGTGGCAGGGAGGTGCCTTGATGTTTCATTTAACCAAGGATGACAGCTCAGACCATCATGCCTTTGTCAGATGAGTCCTGTTCAGTGTGAAGACAAAGGAAAAAGATGGAGGCTTTTAAACAATCTCACTTGTTTAAAAACTTATCTCCACATTCTTTGTTTGTAGTTGTCCTAATGGCAGTGATGTGTTTGTGTTCGCCTTGCAGGGAGCAGAAGGACCTTAAACGATGACTGCTAAAAAGCAGCCTGCTCCTTTCAGTTACAGTACAGTAGGTGGGTGAGATAACAGTCCAGGCTAAGAAGAATTGCTTCTAATTATAGATGACAGACTCATTCCCCCAGTGTCTTCCTCCTCCCAGTGGCCATGCTGGGAAAAGAGGTGCTCTTAACAAAAGGAACCTTTGCACTTTTATGTTGAGAATGAAGCTAAATGCAATACAGCACTCAGTGATTATAGTGTGTGCTGAATATAAAAATACTTGCATTGTTTTCTAAACCAAGCATGGCAAAAAGCAGTGGTGGAAAACAAGCGCATTTAGTAAGTGTTATAGCTTCTTAACTGATGAATATCTTTTTTATTTGTTATTACTGAAATTAATCACTTGATTAATTTATATATTTTTGCATGGTGTAGCAAAGTGAAGATTTACTTTGGGAAGAACTCAAACATTTAGACAATAATTCTCACAGCAACCATTGTGCTCCATACAAATCACAGCCTCACAGGCTCACAGCCTCAGGGGAAATGTTGGTTTATTTAGCATTTGAACACACCCATTAACACTGTGCTTCCAAGGGGGTTACTAACTGTGTACATAACTTCACTCACGGTGCATGCCTTTTCACAAAAGCAACTGCAAAGCTACTAGGAAGACTGTAAAACTGTAACACAGTTACATCGCACAAAAATGTGGTAAAAGAGAGCATGTTTCTCCTAAATTCATATCAACAAACACTCTGTTTTGCCAACTTTTACAGAATTAAGATTTGCCACCAGCGGCTTGCATCTTACAGTTCTGTAACAAAGAAAGATTTTCACAGGACTCTGTGTAGGCCTATGTGAATCCTTACCAGTTCCACTGGAATTAATGGGGTTGCAGCTGGGTGTTGCTAATCAAATTCACCAGATCATCAGCAAGTGCGAGCACTTCTATAAAAGCAGAAGTTGTTGCAATTTGCTGGTTTGCATCATTCAGGCGTGTCTTAACACAGTGCCACAGTGTTCCCAGGAGGGAAAATGTCAGCAAATTCAATGCTCAGTGAAATTATAATGCTAAGTATTGTAAGGAGCTACATCTTAGAATCTACATTCCTCAGTTAGCATGTTAAATGCTAAAGTTCATCGCAGGAAAATTAGAAAGAGCAAAAAACAAGTGTGGAATGTTTGCAGCAAGAGAAACCCTGTTTCCCACAGACCTATGTCATGCCTGGCAGCATAACAAACCACATCTGACCAAACCACAATACTTCCGGACTAAGTGGAGATGTCTGACATTAATGCACAGCACTGCATTTGGAGAAAACAATTAAATATAGTATATCAGCACAAAGTATGGTGGTGGTGGAGGGGTGATGGTTTGAAACTGGGCAGTTTGCAGTCATTAAGTCAGCTATGAATTCCTCTGTACATCAAAGTTCCTCCTATCAAGGCTTTAGCTGTTAGAGAAAGGGACGGAGCTCAAATAGAGGAAGCTCCAAGAAGAGCCCCTCCTTTTGACAACAAGAGTTGTGGCCCTTCTTGGAGCTTCCTCTATCTAAGCTCCTTACAGGGTGCTCTTCTTTGGAAGTTTTCTGGGCATGGCCATCTGGAAGCAGACTCAGAGTTAGAGCAACTAGAACAATTCTTATTTGGCCTCGGAATGGTTAGGGATCACATAGGAAGAACGGGAAGGCCTTGCTAGGGAGAAGGAATAATCCGGAATACTCTGATTAGCCTGCAGCACCGCCAGTGTTAGCTGAAATTTTTTTAGGACCCTGAGTGGAAGGACTGAGCACAGCTTTTTAGAAACATTAGTACACAAAATATGTCACTTCACACAACAACAGTCACCTCATGGCACTTTATATTGTAAGCTAAAGACCTACAATTTAGTATTTCCACACTTATAGTTTGTTCATTCTGGTTGCACTTTCTTTTTCGCCAGTAAAAAAAGAGTCAAAACAGGAAACTGTTTGTGAAGCTAGGTCGGCTTTCCTGTAGCAAAGCCTACCTAGCTACAGGAAAATCCAATGTACACGTGGTAGGTGGGTTGGATCAAAGTAAGACCAGGTTGTTCACATAAACCAGCTGCTCTGGATTTCTTTTGAAACTGGAACAGGCCCTCTTCTTCCAAAAGGTTTTCTTGTTGTTGTTTTGATTGATTACTAGCTGCACCAAATTAAAAGTTTAATTTAAATTGACTAAACAGTGCAAATGTAAAAATACTCTTAGTGTATGTCAAAGCAAATTAGCACACAGTTTGGTCCATCACACTTCTATAATCTAAAAAGGTGCAGATCAAATTATTGGTCATGACAGTTTAGACAGTTTGTCATTTAAGCATTTTTGTTTGTCTGCTTATATGCCTCTTCTGATGTGAGCAGGTTAGTCATGTGTGGATCACAAGAGGTTGTCCACACATGTTTCTTACAACCGTCCTCAAACAGATGAACCCACATAGTCAAGAAAATCCAATATCCTACCAAGAAACATAAACTGTAATCATTCTGGGGGGAACATTCTTCTCCTGTGCAACACAGGCATCGAGAGGTGTAAATCTCAGGTCAGGATGACAGTAACGCACCTTGAGAAATTGACTGTAGCATCTTTGAATGTCAGGAGCAGAATGGATGTGAAAATAGAGAAACATAAAGCTGTTGTGGGCAGAGGTGGGATATGTTAACTGCAGCCCCTTGGCTGCATCCTCAGCGGAGCTGGAGAATTGTCGAAAAAAACACATTTCATCTTCTCAAACAGTGGACTGTTTTGGTGAATTCACGTTATTGCAGAAAATGATCACAGGGCAGTTACTATGGAAGTTAAAAGATTTGTTCAATTTGTTCAAGTGTTGCGTACCTTTGCAAGTCCGAGGCATTTCATGAAATAATCGTGAAATTTTATCAAGGCAGTTTGTAAAACTGTAACAAAATTAAATCTGTTCATTCGTATTCATGGACATAAATTTTGACACTTTTAATTAAATACAGGTTTGAAAAGTGGTGCAGTATGAACTGCAATGTCTAATATCTTGGTGCCACATTAGGAGTTAACTGCTGAATCAGAAGTTGCAGATATGGCTTTTATTGTTATACCAATGTCACAATTTCTGATTTTCATGTTGCTATTTAGTAAAGTGTAGCATAACTGACCACCATGCAGCGAAAACTAGGCTTGTATGCTGCAATGTGAATACATTATATTATTATTATTACATTATGAGAACTGCCCTGTGAACTAAGTCTATCGTTCAATCCCCTCCTTTTAGTGTGCATGTTTTATGTTTTCTTTTTGACTTACCCTTTTCATTTTGAAACTGAAATTCTATTTTCTCTTGTCTACAACAGTTTGTCAGCTGGCTCTTTTTAAGAAAATCATAATGTATAAACTGTTGTCATGCACAGGAGCCTTAAAAAATAATGTTTTCAAGACTTGTGCAGAGTCCACACAATAAGAGCTTAGTCACCCATCAGTCCTTTGCCCTTTTATTTGTCGGGAGGAGGACAAGGACCTGACTTTTCAATGAACTGCTGATACAATTTGTCCTTCAGTCATTTATATATTGAAAAAAAAAATCAGACAAATATGAAACATGCACTGAGTAGAGAAATTTCATCAGCAAACTGCTTTACAGAAAGCATACCATCTATGCCTTCCATTTTTTGATGCAATCATAGCAGCCATGAAGTCCATTAACATCTTAGTAGTCATTGCTCTAGAAATACATGATTACATGAATACTCATGCACGGTTAAATTGTCTCAACCATTGCTATTACTATCGGTATTTTGCTGATACGCCATATGAACACCTGTCAGAGTAGTCTGACACAGTAGGACAGTATGCTATTGTGCATTCACACACACACACACACGCACAAATACACACACATGGAGGGTGACAGCAGTACCACTGCCCTGAGGACAAGAACAACAGAATGAATGATCCCTGCAACAAATCACTTAATCCAAAAGAAACGTGTGGGTGCGATGTTTCTCAGAACTGAACTATTTAAAACTATCTCTCATCCACGTCTGTATATTAGACTGAATTTGATGGTTTCCTCCATTAGTCTTGATTTGTACACATGAAAATTGATCTCGTAATCTCTTAAAGCAAATTATGCTCCTGACACTGCAGTATTAGCTGACTATATCTTTCATGGAAATTTGATCCTGACCTGATGCAACCGCAGCCTACTTTTCAGTCATCTCAATGACGTGGCAGAAATTCTCTCCTGTTTACTTTGTGTTTGTCTAACCGATGTAATTGGTGTTTTTGTCACAACAGCATTCTTTTGTGTGATTACTGGGGACCTTTTAAGTCTATTCATGGAAACATATTATCCTCTCTGCCCAGTGATGCTGACACTGGCAAACCCGTTTAACAAAAATAAATAATAATATAGGTAATGTGAATAAAAACAGAATGGAAGGATTTGCCCTGCTCAAAAGAAGATTCAAATATGGACTTGTTGGTCTAACTTTAATGATGCCATTGGGATGGTTCTTCTCATCTAAAAACAGAAAACGTGCCTCTACGACTGAGAAAGCAGGCATCTTCAGTGCATGGTAAGTATGCTTATCATGACTTTAAAAAAGCATTTAAATGAATACTTTAACCTTTCGAAAATGTGCATAATGGCTGTCTTGGTAGAGGTAATGTCACTTTAATGTCTCTCAATATGAAGCTACAACCAAGAGATGATGACACTGAAACGTTGGAATCTTTTGCCCAAAAAAAAAGAAAAGAAAAATACCATCAAAATCAATATATGTTACAGTATATACAACTTTATTACTTACTTACACCTTTCTAGTACTGGGTTGGACTCCCCTTTTCCTTCAGAATGACCGTGATTCTTCATGGTTTCATCCATATTGACATAACGGTGTATGGTATCCTGCTGGAAGCAGCCATTAGAAGATGGGTACACTGTGGTCATAAAAGAATGGACATGATCAAAATCAGTAGTCATTTAGATTGTGGCATTTAAACAGTGGTCAGTTGGTACCAAGGCACCCATGATGTATTAAGAATATATCCCATGCAGCTGTATGCAACCAGCCTTGACTGTTAATGCAAAGGGTGATGGATCCATGCGTTCTTGTTATCAAGACCAAATATCATATAAACCTTAGCCCTATCTGACCAGACAACCTTTTTCCACTCTCCTGTTGTCCAGTTTTAGTTCTTGCGATTTGTAGCTTCACTCTTCTGTTCTTGACAGGAGTGACACCTGGTGTGGTATTTTGCTGCTGTAGCCCACATGCCTTAAGTTTCGAGGTGTTGTGTTCAGATATTGTCTTCTGTGTACCTCAAGTTATTTTCACACAAAGAACTGCTGCTGCTCACTGGATATTTTTTCTTTGTTGAACCATTTTCTGTAAACTCTAGAGATGGTCCTGTGGGAAAATCCCAGTAGATCAGCAGTTTCTGAAATACCCAGACCAGCCCTTCTATCACCAACCACACCATGTTCAAAGTTATTGAAACCACTTTTCTTCTTCAGCAGGCTATTGGCCATGGTTTGGCCATGTGTACATGTCTAAATGGACCACATTTGCATGGGTGGACATTATATATATATATATATATATATATATATATATATATAATTTATTATATATTTATAAAGTGTGACATATTTCTGTTACTTGCATCTTAATTTACTTTTGCATTCAAATATGACAAACTTTGACCAAACTGCCTCACAGCAAACAAGTAAACTATTTCATAAAATTTCAAGAAATTAAAATGTAAATAAAAACAAGTATTTGAAGGGGGAATCATTAAAACAGCAGTAACAACACAATGAATAAAAATAACCCCACCTTTCTACACATTGCAGTTGTGATATGTCCCACCGTGTGATAGATAATGAGAGGTACAGTTATGCATGTATTTCAAATGCAGTTGCACCATCCAGCATAATGAATTGCAGTAATTATGTTTTGATCTAATACGAGCAGAAATAGCTATCTCAAGGTCAGTAAAAGAAAGACAGGGTTTAACCTTAAATATGTCTTAAGTGAAAAATGTTGTCTTTAGTTAAAATGTTTTGGCAAGTCTTAACTAACAGAAAATCAACCAGGAATGTCCCCTCTCTGGTGGGGGGGAAGCGATCCTGAACTATTGTGTGAGGTTGAGAGATACTGGCTAGATATAGCGAGGCTCATCAACACATGGCTTGAGCTCTGGAACCAGTCTGGACTCTGGACTCTGTTTCACTCTGGAGTTAACCTTGGTGAAAGGCGGTGGAAGTGGTGGCTATTTTTGTATCCCCTCGGCTTGTTGCTAATATGTTGGGGGGTTTGCCTTTGGATGGCAGGTTTTCTTCCCTAAACCTTTGGATCTGAACATCTCCTGACTGTTGTTATGTTTTGCACTGAATGACAGTTCAGAGTAACCAAGTGTGGTAATGGTGGTAATTGAGAGTGCTCCTTCTTGTGACTATGTTGTCTTACTGGGAGACTTCAATGAGACTTCATATGGACACATGGCACCAGGGCACTGTATGTTCCAGGTCAATTATTGGTTTGTTAAACATGTCATCAGATCTGTGGCTGTATGTTCTGGATCCTTTGTTGAAGAGGAGAAGAGCTGAGCTATCAACTGATCAAGATCTCCAACTCCCACATCCAAGCAGACTTCAACAATATTCCAAGGGAGGCTGGGGACATTAAGTCCAAATTGACCATGTTTTGCAACTCCATTGCTGTGTCTGCTGCAAGAAGCAGTAGCCGTAAGGTGGTTGGTGCCTGTTGTGGGGGTAATCTCCAAAGTAGATGGTGAACACCATTGGTGAAGGGAGCCTTCAAGCTGTAGGGGTCCTGTTGGCCTTGGTTAGCCTGTGTGCTTCCTAACACTACTAAGTGGAACATGGCAGAACTGTGGGAAGAGTGATTCTGAAAAAGTGTCAGATGACTCAGGAGTGGAAAGCAGTGCCGTGCTCACATGTTGTATAGTGATGGTGGACTGCTGTAGAGGATATAGTTGGGCTGTGGAAGGCATAGCACCTCCTCAATCCCACTGACACGTCTTCTTTAGAGGATGCATTTAGGGATGAGGGTGACGACTTGCCCATCACTGAGGTCACTGAGGTAGTTCTTGGTGGCCAGGCCACTGGAGTGGATGAGTGGATGAGGTTTGTCCTGAGTTCATAAAGGCTCTGGATGTTGTAGGGCTGTCCTGGTTGACACATGGAGATCTGGAGTGGTGAACAAGATTGCGGATAGAAATGGCGTAAATTAGTTTTTCCAAATGGCGGCTTGTCGCCATCTCTTTCCCTCCTAGGTGAGGTGTTCATGGCATATCCCACTGGGAGGAGGGCCTGGGTCAAACCCAGGACAAAAAGGAAAGATGTAATCTCTAGGCTGGCCTGGGAATGTCTTGTAGGTGCCCTGGATAAGTTGGAGGAAGTGACTCAGGAGAGGGAGATCTGGGCTTCTCTGTTGCCCCACGGTCCCAGAAGAAAGTGGATTAATAGATTGATGGAAGACTAATTTTAACAAGAATCAAAAATATTTTTCTAATAATTTTTCACATTAGGTTTACATTATAAATCCAGTATTTGAGAGACTATTGGCAAGTATAACTGCCTGCAGACCAGTGGGATTAATTACTAAAATTTCAGTTTAATTTTGATTAAAATCGAGGACATTTTATGACAGCACAATTTAGTATCTGCTAAACAACTTGCCAAGGATACAGTACATATTTTCAACATACAAGTTATATGCAATATTATGTTTTTGAATTATAGACCTCTGACAAAAAAGAATATGTTAGTCAGATAAGACATTAACAAGTTTAGGGCAAGATGGGAGATCAAGATCTGATGGTCCACTGCATTGAATACAGCAGTGAGCTCAAGTAATACAAGGTCAACAAAGTCACTAGCATCAAAAATATATAAAACATAATGATGAAAAATTAAAACGACAGATTCTGTGTTATGATGATGATGAAGTTTAAAATAGATGTAAAAAAAAAACCCACATGTATGTATGTATATCTTCAGCCCTTCCCATGAGAGTTGCACGGATGCCCCTCCAGTGGTCCTCCTTGGGCTCTCGCACTCTGGGGCCTCTGGATGTCTGGGGCCTGGATCTCCTCCATGCCTGCTTCATGCCCTGGGGGACAGGGCTATGGCTCTCTACATCCTCTTGCAGACCATTACATGTGGAAACCATTTGAATAAAAGCGTGCTGATCCACAGAGGTGTGCACATGGATGTTCACTGTTCGTAGACTTAAATTACACCTTTCTTGGCTGCTACTTCAAAGCACATTGTGCGCTGTCTGTCCTGCATGCTGCACAACAACATTGAATATTTAGTATTTACTGCTGTTTACACTTAGCTAGATTAATGCAATGGTGTTGTGTTTAGTATGTTGCTTTGGTTTTTTTTTTTGCTTGTTTTCTATTCTTTCTCTCTCAACAGGTGATCCAGGAGATTTTATTTTATTTTTTCCCCTTTCTCACTTTCCCTCTCCCCTTCTGTTTTTCTTTTCCTTCCTCTTTCTTTCTCCCTTTCCTATCCCTCACTCATGTCTGTCCCGTCTGTAACAACTGAAAATAAAATAAAATAAATAATAAAAACAAAGGTCGATCAAATGGACCAATACGGCAATGCCACGACGATCCATTTGGCAAAATAAATCCATTGGGTATCCTTGTTGGTCTTCAGACAACAATTCTGACGGCTAAAGAACCAAATGGGACAGGCAAAAGAAAAAAACAAAACAAAACAAAAAAAACAAAAAAAAAACCCCATGCATACATATATATCTACATACATATACAATACAATGCTTTTTTCCTGTTCTTGTTTGTTTATATTTTCATAATGAAGCAGAAATCCAAAGAAATGTGAAAAGAAAATACCTAAGTTTTAAGAAAGAAAATTAATTACTGGCAAATATGACAGGGTTTGCTCAGGATGAACACTGCCAAGAAAATAAATTACCATGTTTCTACAGATGGTAAGTTTTTTCTTTTCTTATTCACCTGTAAAAAAAAATATCATACAAATATACATGCAAACTACCAAGAACAATGTGGGTAAATGATTTAATGGCTTATTAGAAAGATTAAATTTTGACTAAAATGTAACAGAAACAGTGCAGTGTAAGAAATGTCAGCAAATGAATAACAGAGAAAAAAATTAGAGAAACGGTTTTTATTGACTTATGTTGTGCAGAATACGCTATGACAGAAGAGACTATTAGCTGATCTAAGCTCAAATTCCTTGTAAGTAATACTGAGAGCCGATTTGGAGTTACAGCATCAGAGATTGTGCTTAGTGAAAAATGTACAATAAGATATCAAAAAGAGAAGATAAATCAGCAAAGAACCAGGAAAGCCAAACCTTTTACATGATGTTTTTGCTTTGTTTTGTTTATGGATCTGGGCACAGACAATTTGAGATTATGGGATGTCAGCTGCACTCATCCTAACAGTGTATGCGACTTTTGTTTAGCAATTTCTGTAAATGTGCTGCTGTCTTATCACTTTTTCTACCAAGAAGATCACAGAGGACTTATTTTAAACCAGGCTTTTTCATAAAAGAGAAAAAAAGACCAGCCCAGAAAAGAACCATTGTGACAACAAGAAAGTTCGACGTGCAAAGTAGCTACAAAGGAGAAAAAAAAGAAAGAAAAATATAAACAGCAAAGAAGTTTTATTCTGGAAAGGCTTCAGTCGGTAGCCAGCAGGGTCAGACGCCAAGCCAACAGAGATCTTTGACAAACTCCTTTTTGAGTCAGTAGTTTATTCTGCTAACAGACAAACTGAGCTGCACAGCTTCAGGGCTTTAGTTTAAAAAATTCCACATAACAGTCCTTCCTCCATGGACTCGATATAACAGCATTTTTCAGCTGTGGAGGAACTATTGTTTTAATTGTTGCACTACTACCTGTAGTGAGACACAGCTCATAGGAAATGTTTTCCAGCTACTCTCATCAGCCATTAACATCACCCACAATCCTCACGTCTAGTTTAAAATCTTTATGCGTTGTAAGTCAAAGGCAAGTGCAAGAAAAGTGCACTATTTAAATACTGGTATTTAAACTCAACAGGGGGCAGGCTTTGTGTTTCTACTTTATTATGATACTCTCTAATAAGCCAAAGTACTTTTCTGCACTATTTAAAACTACCACTTGACTTTGGTGACCACTTATACTCACACCGTGACTACCTTCATTTCCTGTGCTATGACTACAATATATTGTAATTTCTGAGGTCCCACTTGAAAACTCTCAAGCACTTATCAATTTCTTCTTTAGCTGCAGTGATGTGAAAAAATCCTTTATTGAAGCAAAAAGGTTATCCAATACCAAAATCACTAATTTAAAAAAGCAATTGCCCCCATGAACTTAATAGTTGGTTGTGTCAACAGCAGCAACCAAATACTTCTGATAACTGGAGACCTGGAGTGTCTGACATTACTTTACAGGGATTTTGGCCCTGACGTCTTTGCAGAACTGCTTTAGTGCTCCCACACTGGAGGGTCTGTGAATATGAACTGCTCTTTTCAGCTCCCACAACACCATCTCAATGGGGTTGGGGTCTCGACTTTTACTAGCTGCTCCACACTTTAATCTCATTTCTTTTAGGCCCTTTAGAGGTGGACTTGCTCCTTTGACCTCATGTTCTCCTTCAGGATTTTTAGTCCGAATTCATGTTTCATGTTTCCCTGAGTTATGGGAAGTCACCGTGGTGCTAAAGCAGTAAGGGACCTTTACAACATTACAGTGCTTTCTTCTTCTTTTACTGCTATGATGTTCTTTCTGTGGAGTTGTGTGTTTGGAGTATGCCAAAAACACCTGTCAGTAAGCAGTTCAGCTTACTGACAGGTGAGTCAAAAAGGCACTCTTTCTCAAAGTTTAAGGGTCATCGCTATCCAACATGGCAAAATTTAGCTGAGCCTCAATATTTTTCTGAGTGAGCAACTGGTTTTTGTCTTGCTGCTCTCCTGTAGAGTCTTTTTTGCCCAGTTTCTATCACAGTGGAGTCATGAACAATGACTTTTTCTCTGATATTGTAAGGTCTTTACCCTGCAGTACAAAGTGCCTTGAGATGACTAATGTTATTAATGGGTGCTATATACAAGAGATTCATATAAATTGCCCTTTATTAAAGTGATAGAGGCCTAAGTTCCTTGGATGTTTTCCTTGGATCTTTTGTGACTTTCTGGATGATGTGTTCTGGAGGAGGTCAACTACTTATTCGAAGGTTCACTGTTTTTTCAAGCCACATTTCTAGATCATGTCTCTCCCTGAGGATCTGTGGAGTCATAGAGCATTAGAAATAGCTGTTTTACCCTTCACAAACTGGTGTATTTCATTCACCTTTGTCTTTGTTTCTCTTTGCTTTTCTTTCTTTTCTCTTAGTGGTAAGAAGTTTCAGCCAACTTGCTTTTGGAGAAGTAAATTGGCCTGGGTATCTATAATAGCTTTGTTAGTACTTTGTTGGATTGTATTTAAGGATCTGACATGGTTTAGTATCAGAGATACAAAAAAATGATAAGAAATTACGATGGCCATAAGTGTATGTGCCCTGTCATTTATTTTCAAAATCTTACTCAGATACCTTGAAAATAATGGGTTACAGTACGGAAAAGGAGGGAAAAAAGCACAGCTTTGATATTTAAATAGCATTATGTTTTAACTCAGTATCTAAGACATAAGTGTCTGACCTATACATAGTAATTCCACATGGGGATGCTTCTATACATATTATGGGGACCCCGAAGTGTCATCCCTACCATGCACACGCAGCAACCATTAAGTGGTCTTAAGAAGTATACCCTAAGGTGACTTAATGGAAGTAAACATTATGTTTTTCAGTTTCTTTTATGTGTTCAAAAGGAGAAATGCCAATAATACGTTTTACTAATACTGTTATTATTAGCTTCACTTTGCCAGGAATTCCCATTTAGATGAAAACTCTTTTACAAGAAAGATCTGGCTAAGTTATCAGACATGAGTCGTAAACTCAAAACAACTAAAAAATACTCCAAATACAACATAATATATGAAATAAAAATACCCATAACTTTACCATTACTCTGACTCTGTAAACATCAATAACCCACAAACGTCAAAACAGAAAAACACATTTTTGAGTTGAGGGGGCTTTACGCAGGAACTATCTATACATCCTCTTTAACTTCCTACATAAAAGCACAGATCTAGAGATGTTTTCCAGAGTATGAATTTATCAGCTAAAAGATGCTTTTTCTAATTTATGCAAGTCTGTGAATATGAACGGAACATGTGCAAAAAAAAAACCAACTTGGTTTTTATAGCAATGTTCTGCTAAACTTTAAGACTTGCCTACTGCTCCTTTCTTTGTGGTACAAGAGATCTGAGGGCATGTCCTCTTTTAAGTTGCTCAGATTGGAGACATAGCAGAACACTCCCACAACTTAATTAGTCTTCAACAAGTCCATGCTCTGCTCATACAGCCCTTCATCTTCAGCTAGACTCTTTGAAGACTGTACAGTTTCATTGGGTGTTTCATTCTAGCAGACCAGCTTAGCAGTAAAGACGTGTAGGAAGTTTATAAATGGTTGATCAACCAAAGCTTGGTTTTGTTGGAGGAAGTAAGATGGAGGCTTTTTTCCAGGGTACGTCTCCTCTGTCACCTGGTTGGCCTTTTTAGTGAGAAGTAGGCCACAGCGAAGATACAGGTTTTATAAAATCTATCAACTGCTCAGAGAGGTTTAATGGAACAAGAGAGTGACAGTTCCACTCATTCTCATTCATTTGGCAACGGAAGGCTGTCATGTGTTTGATAAGGTATTTCATGAATTTTTTTTTCAAACTTCATTAATGGAAATATTTCAAAGACAAGGACAAATAGAACTTCAGGATGGAATCAGGGGATCGGGAGGCATCTAAGGAGCCAGCCACATTTTCATAGCACTCTGGATGACACTTGAAAAGACCATTCTCGAAGGGCTTTCATATCTGTTTAGTTTTTTTAAAAATGAAACTTCATCTTGGATTAGGTCAAAAAGACTATGACAGGTGGTTGTCACAATCAGCCGGCCTTGTGACAAAAAAATCTTTTAGAATGCATGAGACAATTCAAACAGAGCTTTCAGATTAACTTTAGAAGAGATTAAATGTGACAAAAACAATTTCACTTTTTTAAAACATAAATGATACATTATAATAGTGAAATTGTAAATGAATAAATAAGTTAAATAAACCAAAAAAAAAAAAATATGCTTTTTAGCATAATATTTATTTAAATTTTTTTTTTCCTTACTTTGGATTAGTTTGAATTTTTTATCTATTACTTTTTCTCTTTTATTGGTGTATGGTTGTCACTCAGTACATAGTTTTCCCCTTGGACTCAATATACTGTGAACGTGATACAAATTGATTTTGACGGGCAAAGTTGAAAAAAAGGTGCACTTGGTTTGCACCTGCAGGGCTCTAGAGTGCGACCAATTTGGTCGCAAATGCGACCAAATTTTTCAGTGGTGCGACTAAAAATAAATATTTGGTCGCACAGGTGCGACCAACTGTTCCGGTAACAAAAAAAAAAAATCTCTGTAACTCTCCGTGTGGTCAACAACAGACACACATTATGCCCCTATCGTGGACTAAACCAATCAGAGATAGTCAGGGGCGGGACCTCTCTGATTGGCCGTGGTCCAGTTGAAAGTGCAGGTGGAAGAGAGAGGTGAGTAGCTTGAATAAAGCGATATCAATTCATTAACGGATTCCACACAAAGACCTAAACACGGAGCGGACCCAACACATCAGAATCAGCTTCGTCTTTCTCGGCTTTCTCACCCGACGGCCTGAACACGGACACGCTGTCGGAGCTTAGCGATTCTTCGGGTCCGCGCTGTGTTTACGTCTTTTTGCGCTGATTCTGAGCTGCAGGTTTTGCCTCTCTCCAACCAAAATTCACCGAGCCTGCAGCAAAAGAAGCAGCAAACTGCGCTTCACATTTGATCAATGTCGTCATGAATTCCCTCTGACTTTTGCTGTTTTGCTTCCACCACGATAAAAATCACACTTCCTGCACAGCTCTCTCTCTCTCTGTACTTCAGGAACAGTTTCCCGTCTCAAATCTGTTTTCTGCATTATTCATTCGCTTATTACCCACCAGTCTAGCGTTGTTTACAGCGCTTTTTCTTTTTTCACTTAAATGACCTCGGACAAGAAAGCCTAATTTCTGCTGTTCAATACTGAAGAAATTTAAATTTCTTAAAATTATGCAAAATTGCAGAATATTTTTAAGGTTATCTGCTATAAAAAGCCAGACCAGGAAAATCTCCTTCATGTTTTCCTGTGTTTTATTCTCAGTTACTTTCACACAAAGGCATCTGCTGTGATTTTCACAATTCTGATGAAGTCTCATGTGTATCAGTACTGATAAATGATCAGAATTATAATATTTCTGACTGTCTGAGGCTAAATTGAATCAAATCAGGACTTTGAGAACCGGAATTGAATGGATTATAGAAATCAGTGATGATACTCAGCCCTAGTGAGCAGCCTAGGCCTGAGAGAAGTGGATGTACTGTAGCTGTGGGTAATAAGAAAAGATGAAAAGAACTATTGATAACTTTTTTGTTAAGTTAAGGCCTGATCTGTCTGAAATTCATAGCCAGTGCTCTGACACGGTGCCATCAATATTTGAATGCTGAAAAAGCACATTATATGCTGCAGTAAATGCACTGCCCAAGTGTCCCCTCTCCCCACGGCCTTTCAGCAGCAGACAGCAGCAAACAGGTCGTCAGAGGAGGCCAAGATGATGATTAAGTTTTTAACATTTTCTACAATATTGACAAAGCACTTTAAGCACAAGTTTGTTAGTTAATAATTTAGAAATTAATATTGTCTGTATGGACTTCCCCCTCCCAAAGAAAGTGCACATGTAAAACTGCGGTGTTAAGCGATGCGGTTGAAAAATTTGAGTGCGCCTAACTTTTGTGCCGGTACGCCTAAATTTTTAAAGTTAGGCGTACCGGTGCGCCCATGTCAAAAAGTTAGTCTAGAGCCCTGACCTGTATGCAGCACTAGCTCAGAATGGGACATGGGAACACTTATAAAACGGATTCATTTATAAATTATAATTGATCAAAATGAATAAAAATTCACAAAAACACACTGAATGAGCACATTGAACTGCACATCTCTGGAATGGTTATTCACTTTTCTGAAGATCATCTGTTGTTGCTGACGTTTATTTCATATTCTGTCGGCTATTGCAGCTTATCATCTTTATTACTACTAATAATGATTAATTTAAATATTTAAATACTTTGGAAAAGCATAACAGCCTAGTTTCAATGTAGAAAAATAGTGATTATAAGTAAAGTTGCACAATGAAAATTGGATTTGTGTGTGTGTGTGTGTGTGTGTGTGTGTGTGTGTGTGTGTGTGTGCGTGTGCATGCGCAAGCATGCAATTACAATCCAACTTCTTTACATGCAGACAATGCTGTCTCTCACCAATAAAATTGTGCATTAATTTAATGTAAGCTGTGTCATTAAAATGAGGACAAGCTGTGTTTAATGTTGTCTTCCAGAATAAACTAATATTGCTTGACTGTTTTGGATCATTAAAATGTGGTAGCAACGCAAATGTAATATTATGTCAGAGTCAAAAAGTGTCTGCCCATTTCCATTTCTGTCCAGCCTTCCTAAAACTCAAATGACCAACTATCAGAAGAAGGAGAGAACCAAAAAGATATGTCTCTTCAAACAATTCATAATGTTGTGATACATTTTTCTTCTAGTTGAGAGAAGGAGCTTTTGTCCTTAGACAAAACTAGTGACTTTAGATTGTGTATTTGAAAATGAAGTAGTTACACCCAGTAGTGGAAAGTAGCAACAACATTTACTGCAGTGCTGTGCAACTGTTAAGATATTTTTTCCAAGACGAGCCCTCCCCATAAAACTCTTTGCCATTTATGCATATAGAGTACAGTCTGCCAGGAGTCAGGCAATCAGCTTGAGCTCCATTGCATTATACACACATAACATGCCTCACTCTCCTCAAATCATATATCAAACACACCCTCTCATTATAAGCTCCAGAAATTCCCATCTATACACTCATAAGTATACAAAATTAAAGTTTGGCATCTGCGCCAAACTCCTCCTATATTCTTTCTGCTGCTGTAATAAATCATTTCAAACATAAATGATCTGACTGAACTACAAATTAATTAGTAAATTATTATTAAATTCCTGGCCTATCATTTGTCACACAGTGAGCCTATTTGTTCGGGCCTCTGGACTGTCACAGTGCCTAACAATCATCCTTGACTACACACAATAAAACCACTGACAGGTAGAGTGAATAACATTGATCATCTATTTGCAAAGCTATGTTCTGCTAAGGATTCCTGTCTTTCATGTTTATGCCATTGACGTGTACCACCCACTGCCACAGCCAGTGGCATTCCCCAGTGTCAGTGGTCTCCCCCTACAGGACAATACCCCCACCACACTCTAAAAGTTGCTCAAGACTCGCTCTAAGGCCAGGGTACATAAGGCCTGGGGACCAGAATCTACCTGGCAAAGACTTCAATCCAGCCCATTGGATGGCTTTGGAAAATAGGAAGGAGGGCATATATTTTGGACTCATACTACACCAAAGTAATTAAGTTATAGATTTCTGTATTTTAAACATTTACTTCTTACAATTTAAGCCAAAGAGCCACACTGAAAGATTTTTTTCATCTACTAATACTACAGCAGAATTTCTTTATCATGTAGATAATGTGAAATGCACCCTTTAAAATGTTCTTCTTTTTCTTAAGTGTATAGTTTAATTTCCCTTTTCTGTGACAGAAAGGGGAGTTTCACTGGTTCGGCCCACATAGGATCATAGGTAGTGTGCTATACGTGGCCCATGATGTAAAACGAGTTTGACATCCCTGCTGCTCTAAGGACATCAGGTCTTTTTTCACTTCGAGGTTTTGATCCAGTTTCCAGACTTTTAAGACAGAACATCCTTAAGATATCCTGAAGCAAGTGTGATCTACTGACGCCCAACAAAGGAACCTAAAGAATGCGCTGCCAGTGTCCTAAAAGCCACAGGACACCCTCAGAGGTCATGTGTCTTTTAAAGATGTTCAAACAATTTTCATTTAATCTCACAATGTTTGGTACGATGCTGCATATGATAATCCATCAAAATTTCTAATTTTGTAATTATTCCTCCAGCAAATTTTATGTAGGAGGAAAACTTTTCATTTAAGTTGATATTATAAAGAAATGCAGATAATACTTCCATACTTTGACTTCTTTGCTGCCTTCTTCAGATAAAAAAAAGTTAACTCTCTGGTTTTTAAACTATGTATATGTAAGTTGCATATTTGGGTATGGGCGGTTGTATAATAGAGAATTTTTTTTTCTAAATTGTTATGTTGAATTAAAGCTTCACAAACCAAAAGCCAAAACACACCGAGTCAAGCTGGAAAAACTTCCAAGAAGGCTTTTATAATGAATGCTCCAATGTCTGGGTTGTAGTATGATGAGTCAGTGGAGACGGAAGGAGCAGAATGAGATGTTTGGCAAAGCTAGAGCTGAGGGAGCAGGAAGACGACGGACTGATGTCTGAGGCTTGGCTAATGTGGAGTGAAACCAGAGTGAAAGCAGGTAGGCAGGTGGAAGTTACAGTAGTGGAACTGGAATGGGAACGCAGAGCTAGGCTGGCAGGTGATGTCATTAAGAAGCCTAAAAGCAAGAAAGCAGAATTAGACAGAATTAGATGCACATACACACCCACACACACATGCACAAAACTGACTGAACTGATATCTCTTTTAGCCTACAGTAGTTGGCAGAACAATCTGGTGGGAATGACTGTAGAGCCATGATAGATCTCCTGTGGGGTGGTGATTAATGGGCTACAGGTGTGTATGCTGATCGAAGCAAAGCAAGAAATGCAGAAACACACTTTTTTAAAAATTCCTCAGTTTGTACATTCTTAATATCTTTCCTCAGTTCTTCTCTTCATATCTTTTTCCTCTTAGACCAACAGGAGAGGCAGAGGGAGAGACATGATGGAAAAGGAGTTCAGGGTAGGAGTATAATGTAATATTCTTGCTTCTGTGGTGTGGTAAGTTTATCTATAATAATAATAATAATAATACATATACATATACATATACATATATACATACATACTTTCATGCATTTGATGTGAAATGAAGACAAACAAGGGCTAACAATAAAGCAAATCTATAAAGATTAGTTTTCAACAGCCACTTGAAACAAAGCACTAATTCTGCCAGCTTTACAGGCTGAATGAGGCTCTTCCAAAGTTCCAAAGAGCTACAATCTTAAAAGCATTGTTGCCTCTGGATTTCAAATCCAGATAAGATGATTGGAAAGGTTCACCATTTGAATAAGGTCTCAGCAGCCCTGACATATATAATATAGGTGCCTGACCATATGTAATTAGCTTATGTGGTTAGGCTTAACACAAATGTACAGCTGTGTATCATCAGCATAGTAATGATAGGATTGCTATGCTATGGTTTAAGTTGTTACTTAGATTACATTTGGTCCAAGGACTGAACCTCGGTGGACCCCGAGGGAAGGAGGAGCAGATTTAGACATAGCTATTAATATGAATTCAGAATTGTCTGTCAGATATGATGAAACCCATGTGAGAGTAGTGCCAGAGATGTGACACATGTAAATAATTTGTCAGTTACAATGTCATGACCATTGGTGCCAAAGGCTGCAGAGAAGCAAAACTAAAATTAAATATTATAATTGAATAGGAAAATCATTGGTAATGTTTTGATGGGTGCTCAATCATCCAGGTAAGTAAATCTCCAAAGGTTGATTCTGTTCATCTGGACGTAGCGTTTTCAGTGGGAGAAATGTTTCATCACTCATCCGAGTGACTTCTTCACTCTCAGCTGACTGCAGGTTTCCCCAATCTTATAAACAGTGCATTTGCATAATGACTGAAAATAGCACTGCTGGAGGAACAATGGGCTGGGAGGTCAATTCCTTCATCATAATTATACAAATTCTCATGACCGTTGATCAACAACCACTGATCAAAGGCCACTTATCAATGGCCATGTATACCATTCACAGAGAGTTTGGGAATGGCTGCAATCACAGCATTGTAAGATGGTGACAGATGTACCCTTAGGCCCCCTCCTCGATTCAGAGATGGTCTTTCCCTTTTCACGTAAATGACCTCCTTGACTCCGCGCTCAAACCAGCATTCCTCCCTGTTGAGGATGTGCACATCCTCATCACTGAAAGAGTGTCCACTGGCCTGTAGGTGTAAATAGACTGCAAAGTCCTGGCCTGACGAGGTAGCTCTTCTGTGTTGTGCCATCCGCTTCGCCACAGGTTGTTTGGTTTCCCCGATGTATAAATCCTGGCAATCCTCCTGACACTTAACAGTGTTAAGTGTCTGTTTGTGTTGGGAGACCCGATCCTAGGGGTGGACAAATTTTTGGTGCAGCGTGTTTTGGGGTTTAAAAGTCACAGAGACACAGTGTTTAGAAAAAATGCGTGTCAGCTGTTCTGATACTCCTGACACACACGGGATCACAGGTTTTCGCTTAGGAACAGAATCAATCTTTGGAGATGTAATGTTTAAAAAATATGGCATCATCTGTCAGTTGTTTTGTTAGCTCAATCCCTGCTGTATTTGGTTTTTTTTTGTTTTTTTTAGATGCCATATTAAGGAAACAATAGTCATTACACTAAAACATGCTGGGTATATTATTAAATTAAATTCACATCATAGCAGAATGTAATAAGATACATATACTGTATTTTTAAATCACACTGGTATACACATGGACAGTGAAAGGCAGAAAGTTCCTTTTCAGCCATGCAGCTGATCATCTTGAAAAACTGAAACTTGCTCATAGAAAGGAACATCTAGGTAGAGTTCTCCTCTTGCCATGGTTTGTATATTCCAACAGTGTTTCACACCTCTCCTTGATTATAGCTCCTTCAGAATGTTTCCTATCTCCTTTCTTCTCTCTCCTCCAGATGCAGTTTAAGAATCCTTCAACCTGGCATAACTGAGATTGATTTCCGGGTCACAGACAGGAGTACGACGGCTGAGAGGAGAGACAAAAAACAGAGAAAAAACAAAAGCCCACAGAAGGGGGCTACAAGACAGACATTGAATTTACAGGGAGAAAAAGAGTTCAGTGAGAAAACAAAGTGAGAGGTACAGGGCTAAAAATGAAATCCAATTTCTAGTGTCAAATTCTGCATCACTCCAAACTGTAAAGCTCAAATATACAGTTAAATTAGCAATAAAGCACAAATCATTATTTGAGTATATACTCAAGGTAGAGATTCTGTTTAATTATTCTTATACAATTTGTTTACCTAAGGGGTAATTGTTTCAACCTGCAGTATTTTCCAATAATGTGGCTCTAGTGGCTCTGTGAATCTTCAACTGGGAAAAGCTATCAAGCTGGATATTTCAGGAGACTACATTCTGTGTTTACCTTTAGTCAGACACAAAAGCAAATGTTTAAAATGGAAAATCAGAGAGCTGTCACTACTTGCCCAGCTGCTGATACTGTTTTGTCTGAGTCATAGTTTCTTTCTCTCGCTAGTATGAGCTATAGAGCCATAGTGGGCGCGTGGATGGAAAACAGCCATGTTGAAATTATCCTTCAAAGTCACTCAGTGACTCGTTTGGGATGTTTGAGCTTCACTGTGCAGAATGATGTACTGCAGAGTTTGACACTCAAATGCTCTTTTTTACATCCGTCGGCTGAAAGTGGAAAGTTTCTCCTAAGTTCACCTAAAATGTGACTTTTGGTGAACTTTTAATGCCTGAAGGAGTTCAGCTTGACTGATGAATGCTTGCATATTCATAGGTTCTGAATTTTTTAGTCAGGTGGAGGTGTAAATGCCATTTTAAAAATTTCTAACTAGCTATGTGAAGATTTTTAATGTAAAAATATCCGACAAAAATGACCATTTTAAGTGCATTGGGTGTTCTTATACAGGTAATCCTCAGTAGCTTCTTGGGGGAAATGTTTTGGGAATTCTTCCAACAAGTGGGTCTAATCTTATCTCACGAATAAAAAAGATAACATAAAATAACAATAAATAATTTATCTATCAATCCTCCAGTAAAATCTCTTGCAATTTTTTTGGACAGAATCAGCTTATCGCCCCTGCATTTTTACTTTTTAAATCTTATATCAGGCTACATGTTGCTCTGTAGTCCTGCAATCCTTGTATAGTGCAGTTGTAATCACTGTTGATTGCATGCAGTTTCTGCAGGTGTCAGTATGACTGTAGCCGGTAGGAGGGACTTGATGCTCCAACTTCTCATTTTGTGTCTCTCTGCTCTCTAGCCAGTCGTCCTGGTCCTGCTTGGAGAGAGGCGACGACGACATCAGAAGCACGGCATTAAGGGGAACACCATGCATCGTGTGCTGTCAAGACGAGTGGACGCTCACATTTTTTCGCTTTGTTGTTTTTGATTTGCGTTATTTTTGTTGCGTCTTTTCTTTCTTTCCTCCCCTCCTCCTCCTTTTCACCCAATCTCTGACGCGCAAGGACACTACAGCATCCATCCACGGCAGAAACGCTCGCATAGAGCATCCTCTGTATAGACGCACCAACCATCCTCCTCCTTCCTTCCTCCCACTCTCCTGCTCTTCTCTTTTGTCGTTCTGTTCTAACCCAGAGGACATCGGGACCTCTTCTATTTCCCCACTTTGCCCGGAGACATGGATCTATGGTTTCATTCGATCCGGATTTGCTGGTGGAGGGTTTTGTTTCTGATGAGCATTTTCCAGGACTATCTGAGCTCCATGCTGGACTGCCCGCCGACCTGCAGCTGCTCTCAAACAGAGATCTTTTGCAATAAGTCCGACAACGGCAGGTTTTTCCCTTTACTCGCCCTGCAAGATACTGGGAGCAATGGGACCAGCGTTGACATAGCGGAGTTATTCAAAAACATCACCTCTATGTAAGTACATTGTACGGATTGTGCCGTGCGTTTCGGAATCATTGATTGATCCCATTCCCTGTATGTTGCTTTCTTTGCATTGATCCGACTTGTTGGCTGATATTTTTTTTAATTCTTAGACTTTTTACACTTCTATTGGTCTCCTTAATGCCCAAAGATCCCCAAGCCATATTTGATAAATGGTCTTGAATGGAGGGTAAATGCGCTTGTTTTCCCTCACGTGCCCAATTAGTCAAATCACTTGCAGCTTAGCAATAAATTGCTCGGTCTTGAACCTGGGCAATGAATGTCGAATGTGTCTCTCCCCCCATCCCTAGTGTGTCCCCATAAAGTTGCTCCTCCGCAGCGGCACCGCAGGCCTACACGTCCAAATGACAGAAGGATGTTGCGGAGAACCTCACATCACCCATCCGCTTGATTTCCGTCGTCATGTACAGCAACTGTTCTGACAGATTGTGCTAAATGAAACAGAAGTAAATGGCGCAGTAAGGTCAACCAGTTACATTTTGAGCCCGCATCCTCTGAGAACGACGCGACCTGACAAACTTTATTGTGTCCAGATTATGCGGAGCGGATTGGGATGTGAAAACGTCACTTGTGGCTTTTTCTCTCCTTTCCACAGAGATGGACATGCAGAAATATTGGTTTCATAAAGGCTTTGCTCAAAACAGAGGCGCTATGTATGATGACGGCAGACTACCCCCCCTCCTCCCTCTCCTCTCCACCACCACCCACCCACACACCCCCAGAAGTACATTCTCATTCTGCATCCTACACCCCCTCGCTCTCCTCTCTCTCCCTCTTTCTCTCTCGCTCTCTTTCCCTGGCATCGATCCTCCCTGCTAACATCAAAGCTTTCTTTCTTGAAAAGTCAGGGGAGGAAGAAAAAAAAGCCGAGCTCGGGCCTTAAATAAGACCTCTGGTGTCGATGAAGCTGATTTGCATATAAAGTAAACATCTCCCGTTAACGCACTGGAATTCCCCGCACGGTTTCCTCCGCGTCGTCTTACGCCACAAAGGACTTTTGCTGTCATCAGTTTTGGTATCCCGTTTACCCTTTATCCGTCTGAGGCAGACAACTTATTTTGTGACACGGTTCATCGCTTCCCCGTGCCGCTAGAGGGTAGCCTGGTACCCTCTATAATCTGGGAATCAAGTGCTGTCTTTACAACACAGGAGTCATTTACGTGACTGTTTTATCGGGGGTACTTTTTCTGTAAGGAATAAGCACAGGTTTAAAGCTCGGCTGTATTAAAAGGAAAGGAAGGAAGAAAGGGTCAGAGTTCACGGCGCACTAGTGATTAGTGTGACCCTCGAGTGACCCTCGTATAAAGATTTCCTTGCCGTGAAACCTGCTCGTTTCACATTTATCTCTCCTCTCATCCACTGAAGTCAACAACCTCTTAGATTGCCAGTTAAAAATGCCAAATATTCAGTTCATACCAAGCACAAAGTCACGCATTGATCGCCTTTTTTGCCTTTGAGAAAACCTAATGCAACTGACCCAGGACTAATTGTGCATTTCATGGCCCCTGGCCAGCTGGCGGCTTTTTTTTTTTTTTTTTTTTTTTTTTTTTGGCTGCTCAGTATGGATGGCAACCTCCACTAGCACCACCAGCAGCTCAGTAACAGCATATCAGCATATACTGCCCAGTGTCACATGAGCTAACACGTCTGATTTAGCTGTGCATTCACACCACGCAGCAACAATAATTAGCTATTTAATATATAGTAATTACTTTGTATTCAAAGATTGTAATCATTTATGTTAAAATGCTACAGCACAATCATTTATAGCATCTCTACAAACATGTATTACCATAAATGATGTTCAAAGCTCAATGCTAATTTATTATCTGGCCAGAAGGTGTGACCTTAAAAAATAGTAACTGGTGCATTGTAATAAAGAGCACTCAGAGACTGGGGCCACATAAAATCCACGATCCCTTCTCTTTGCAAGTGGGGAGATACATGTGTTTTGATGACATGAATTCTATTTCATTCATCTCAGGAAATATTCAGAGGTGAGGGGACAATTTATGGAGATAGAAAGCTAGAGTGAGGGCTCCTAGCTGGAACTGTGGAGGGGATGGGTGGGTGATTGGCCAGCCAAAGAAAACTGCCAAGTCCAGATAATAGTTTTCCCAGTTCTCGCACATTAGAAATTCATCACAAGAGGCATCACTGCTTGAAGTGGATAAGATAAGGCCTTGCTGTTATGCTTGAGGGGGAAAAATGGTTCTCTGAGAGCAGCTGAAGCATTTGACGGGTTTGTGTAAGTGTGGCTCTGAGCACAGGTGCGTATTTGTTTTCAAAATCCAATCAGCTTTTCCACCTCGAGTGATGACATTTGGTCTCATTTTGTTTTGTTTGTTTCTTCTTTTTTTCTTTCTTTTTTTGCTGAAAGTGTGGTTTGTAAAGGAGAGGCTAAAGTGTCGGACCAATCTCTATGGTCATTACTGCGCTGTCAAACTGCTAAACGTCTCCAATGTATACTTGGAGAAAAATCACCCTTGCAACCTCCCCATCTCTTGCGTACTTAAGCTGATCCTTAAATTCAACAATGCATCCATGCAATCACTGTCATTACTGGAGTTGTTGCAAAGCGCTGAACTAAAGCCGTATTTCACGGCAGACATTTTGGCTTGTAATTGCAGGAAAAGCACAGACTTCAGTTATATTAATGATGCGTGCATTGCACTTAGAGATGATCCTGGTATTGTGCATGCTGGCTGACTAGGACAGCTTATAGGAACCTGTATTGTAAATGGATAATTAACGATGTCTTTAATTCCATGGACGCTTGTCCTGCTGTGGCACAAAATGTCTGTTGTGAAAAAAAGCTTTCAATCAGTTTGCCACTGTGAAGGTAAAAGTGTGAAAGGTCCATCTTTGATTGTGTGATAGTAATCAACCTATGATCTTGCTGCAGTTTCAATGGTAGTAGAAACGTATTCCCAGTCTTAGTTACAAACAGTTCATTAAGATATGAAAATGATATGAAAATGAAAACCGCAAAGCCCTAAAGTGCTGAAATGTGATGTCTGCTGTGCACAAGATAAAAGCACATCATCTGAAGATTTTTTTTGAAGCATCCGCTTTAACGAAACCGTTGGTATGATCTGAAATTTTACAGATAATTACCAAGTTCCCTATATCTGTTTGCAGTGTTCAAGTGTAGCATTTTACAATTTTCTACTTCACTTACTTAAACATGAGGGGAGAAAGGTAATGTTTTCCAGATTCTCAAAATGTAGTTTAAAGTTGAACTGCTTTTATATGGGTTTATGGCACTGTACTGTATTTTGCATGTCTTAATCCTGTACGGGTTTAGTATTTGTCCAATTCAAACATCTTTAAAGACATATAGCACATGTAGATTAAATAAGACGGCTCTGGTGTGTAGAAAAAACCTACAAAAAGATTTTTTTAAAAACCAATTTGACTCTTTCTCCTCTGTTAAAACAAAACTCTGCATATTTTTGTATTTTTGGCTTAAAAACTGTATAAATAGAGGTACTTCATTGAAACTTCAATTGTCAGTGAATAGTGATGAGCAATTTTAAAGTCAATCACCTAATTCTGTTTTAGTTCTCCTTTAGCTCATCTTTAGACACCTTCAAGTACAACCAAGACCTTTGTGTGTCCTGTGGTACCTGATACTGGGATCCTGGCAGCAAATAATTTCCCATGGGGTGAAACCCAGCAATTAAGATGTGGTTAAAATACAATCTTTCGACTTGATAGAGTTTTACAAAAATATTCCACGAACTGAGTAGGAATTAAAAAAAATTTATGCACACGGCCTCATTTTCAGATGCTCAAGTATAATTGACAAACTAGCTAAATCTCGTTTCTTCCCATGAAATACTCTGCCAGGCCATTACTGTGGCCACATTCAGTTGCTGCCTTTTGGTGGGTCTCTCTGTGTTTAGTTTGGCATGTTTGGGTTGAGATCTGGTGTGTGACTTGGTCTTTGGAGAAGATCCCATTTCTTTGCCTTTAGAAACTCTTCGAGTGCTTTTGCAGTATGCTTTGAATCATTATCCATTTGTACTGTGAAGCACTTTCCAATCAGTTTTGCAGCATTTGACTGATTCCGAGAAGAGAGGATAGCCCTGTACATTTCAGAAATCAACTGTTTTCTTTAATATGCAATAAACACTATTGACCTCCACTGCCAGGCCTCCACACTCCACTCGCTGTACTTTTCTCTTTAGTATTTAGTATTTATTTATTTATTGTCATTGTCAAGAACAATGAAATTGCGTTTGGGGCTTCCATACAACCCAAAAAAAAGAAGAAAATAATAAATACCCCTTAAAACCCAAGTGTACATATTTAACCCAGTGTGACTCCAATGCAATAAGACAATCCTTAGCAATAATGTTCGTAGAAATTCAGACAAAGACCTGAGAAACATGACAAAATACAACAATGCAACCCATTCAATATTATTGTACTGTGAGATATGATATCAGATATGATAGTTATCTATTTAAGAAAGAGGGGGGGGGGGGCAGGAGGGGGAAGAGAATAAAGATATGATGCACCAATGCAGACCAGTTCATTGCTATTAAGAAGTTGGATATGGTTATTGTCCGTGAGAGGGGGGCAGAGAGTTCAGGAGCCTCACAGCCTGTGGATACAGGCTGTTGGCCAGTCTGGATGTTCTGGCCTGTATAGACCTGTACCTTCTCCCTGAGGGCAGCAGATGGAAAAGGTGGCGCGCAGGGTGATGTTGGTCCCGCAGGATACTGTGCACCCTCCTCAGACAGCGAGTGGGGAAGATATTACTGATCTCTGGCAGACTTGTTCCAATAATTCTGCCAGCTTCTTTCACCACCCGCTGGAGTGCTTGCTGATCGGCCTTGGTGCAGCTGGGGAACCACACTAGAAATCCATACGTCAGAACGCTGCTGATGGCACAGTTGTAGAAGTTCAACATCAGAGATCTGGGAATGTGTGCGCTCCGCAGTCTCCTCAGGTAGTAGAGGCGCTGTTGGGCCTTCCGTACAACTGAGGTGATATGGTTGCCCCAGGACAGGTCCTCGGTCACAGTTACCCCCAAGAATTTAAAACTGCTCACCCTCTCCACCGCCTCACTGCCAATGAAGAGAGGCAGATGGTTGTTATGGCCCCTCTTCCGGAAATCTACAATGATCTCCTTGGTCTTTTTGGTGTTTAAGACCAAGTTATTGTCGTGGCACCATGACTCTAGTTGTTGCACCTCTGTCCTATAGTTTGTCTCATCATTGTTGGATATAAGTCCGAGCACTGTACTGTCATCTGCAAACTTAACAATGAGATTGGACGCGCAGGAGGAAATACAGTCATGGGTGAAGAGAGTGTATAGCAGAGGGCTCAGAACACACCCCTGAGGGGCACCGGTGTTGACCACAAGGGTGGAAGAGGTGTTCTTACCCACTCTGACACACTGTCTACGGTTAGTGAGGAAGTCCACAATCCAGTTGCACAGAGAGGAGTTAAGTCCCAGTTGGTGGAGTTTGGGACGGAGTTTGTATGGCCGGATGGTATTAAAAGCCGAGCTGTAGTCTACAAAGAGGAGCCGTGCATAGGTGTTCCTGTGTTCCAAGTGCTTCAGTAATGTGTGCAGCACTGTGGCGATCGCATCCTCGGTTGACCGGTTCTCCCTGTATGCAAACTGGTGCGAGTCCAGGGATGGTGGAAAAGCAGCTCTGATGTGTTTAATGACCAGTCTCTCCAGGCATTTGGCGGGAATGGGGGTGAGTGCCACAGGTCTGAAATCGTTCAGACATGTGACATTTGACTGTTTTGGGATGGGAACGATGGTTGCTGCTTTGAAACAGGATGGTACCAGTGAACAGGACAACGAGGTGTTATATATAGAGGTGAAGACGTCCGCCAGGTCCGCAGCACAGTCTTTTAGCACCCGGCCCAGCACTCCATCCGGCCCGGCCGCCTTCCTGGTGTTAATGCTCCGGAACACACGCCTCAGCTCATGAGTGCTCAGGACCGGAGCAGGGTCGGTTGAGGGGAGAGGGGACAGGACAGGGTCGGTGTTCTCCCTGTCAAAACGGGCATAAAAGAGTAGAACTGTCGGCTGAGGGTGATGGTGTTCTTCTTTTGTAGTCCGTGATAGCCCTGATGCCCTCCCAGACCTGCCTTGGGTTTGTGTTGTTCTCAAACCTGGCCTCGATACGCCTCCTGTGCTGCTGCTTGGCAGTCTTGATGCCTCTTCTCAGGTTGGCCCTGGCAGCACTGTATGCCTCCTGGTCCCCGGATTTGAAAGCGTTGTTCCTCGTTCGAATAAGTTGTTGAACTCCGTGTGTCATCCAGGGTGGATTATTAGGGAACACACGGAATCGTTTCCAAGTTGTTACATTGTCCACACAGAAACAGATGTAGTCCAAGACAGTGGAGGTGTAACTGTCCAATGCGACACGATTGTCAGTGTCCTGCACCTTGAATACATCCCAGTCTGTGCAGTGGAAACAGTCCTGAAGCATCGGAATAGCGTCCTGCGGCCATGTTCTCACGGTTTTGGTTGTAATCCCAGTGCTCTTGATCTTTTGTGTGTATATTGGGTGTAGCAGAAGGGAGAGATGGTCTGACAGACCCAGGTGGGGATAAGCCTGGGCTCTGTACGCATTCGCCATGTTGGTGTACACCTGGTCCAACGTTCTATCTCCTCTGGTAGCACACTTCACATTACGGTGGAAATTGTGAAGTACAGATTTCAGGTCCGCGTGGTTAAAATCCCCAGCCGCAATAAAGACACTGTCCGGGTGTGCTACCAGGCTGTTATTGATGCTGCTGCTCAATTGTGCTAACGCTAGCTTAGCATTAGCATCTGGTGGAATGTAAACAGCGCAGATGTAAACGGCAGAAAATTCCCGAGGGAGATAGAATGGACGGCACTTTAACACCAACAGTTCTACCTCTGTACTGCACAGTTTTTCCGTTACCGTGACGTTCGTGCACCAAAGGTTGTTAATATAGATGCACAGCCCCCCGCCAGTCTTCTTACCCGAGTCCGCAGACCTGTCGGCTCGATAGGCGGTGCGGCCTGCTAGATCGATAGCCGCATCGGGAATGGCGCTGTCCAGCCAGGTTTCAGTGAAAATCATGCACGAACAGTTATTAAAAGTCCGTCGAGTGGCGATCTGCAGTCGTATTTCATCCAGTTTGTAACGGATTGAACGGGCGTTGGAGAGGAATATGATCGGGAGTGGTGGTTTAAACGGACTAGTCTTTAGCCGTGCCCACAGGCCTCCCCGCTTGCCTCTCTTCTGCCTCCGCTCGCAACGTCTCCTCCTGCGGCTTGCTGTTGCGGGTAGCCCCAATCATTCTGGTACAAGCCAATCTTGGTTGTCCAACAATTTTCTTGGACACGTTTTCCTGGTGAAGTCTAATCTGGCCTTCATGTTCTTGGGTGTAACCAGTGGTTTCATCTTTGTTGTAAGCCTTTTGTATTTCTATTCATGAAGACTGTCCTGATTGTAGACTTTGACCCTTGAGCATGTCCTTGATTTGGCTATCTCATCCACTTGAGTTATCTTATGGTCTTTTGGATTTGTTGGTTTTGCAGAGCTGGCCAGTGCAATGGAAAATGGCCTGTATTTGTATAGCGCTTTTACTAGTCCCCCCTAGGGACCCCAAAGCACTTTACACACCCAGTCATCCACCCATTCACACACACATTCACACACTGGTGGAGGCAAGCTACAGTTGCTTCTTTTTAAGAATGTACCAGATTGTTGATTTGATCTCTCCTAACCTTTTTGCTATCTCTCTGGTAGGCTTCTTTTGGTTTTTCAGTAAATGATGGCTTCCTTGCCTTGTATTGACAGTTTTTTGGACCTGATATTGAGAGTTCCAGTGAAAAACGAAATGCAAGTTCAACACTCGAAATCAATTCTACATCTCTTATCTCCTTAACTATTCCTGGATTTGTAAGAGAACAGGCCACACCTGGCCTTCATGGTTTTTTTATTTTATTTATTCAGTTACTTATCTTAGTATCTTAACAGATCTCATTTTAAGTAGTGTAGAGGCCTGGTTATTGTTGTGGTTGATTTGTGTGCCTAGAACTGTTCCTGAACAGTTTTTTCAATGTGTTGGGGTGCATCGTCTACCTTGGCAGACTATTGACTTGTAGTGTTGTAGTGTACCATTAACTGGCTGGGACCCACCCAAGGGTCCTAAATAGAACATATCTTTGTAATTGTGGGATTTTTCTTTTTTTTTGAGATTGCAATTTTCCATTAGAAGCTGCATATTACGCAGTGATTGAGAACGCGTTCCTATGGCACAATTGTGATACCATTTTTATTGGAGGTCGAGACTATAAAGCTGATAAACTGTGTATAATTGAATTTCTTCACAAAATAGCAGCAAAAATCCCTTCAGTTTTTCATGGATAGGTTTCAAACATCCACACGGAGATTTAAAACGTGTAATATTTGTTTTAATGTCACACCATATCATGATGTCTTATGATGTCATTCAAATGCACATTTTATGATGGGTTTTTGTTTTTATTGCTGGCAGTCATGTTGTCTCGTGTGAACGTAAAAAATCCAACATCCTCTATTTGCCTTTGAAATGAGAAGCCTCTTCCACAAGTATTATAGCATCAGCTTCTTTAATGTCAGCTCTTTCTTCAATCAAAGAGATTTATGTGGATTGTAAAATTGCCATCTGTTTATCTGCAAACAATCTGAGAGTCCCGCACTCTTAAATGATTTACTGTTTATCTGCTTTGCAAAATGCAGCTTGAAGTTTATCGTTTAATATCTCTGAAATCTATAGGAATGTGTGTAGTCTCATTTTCAAAGTCGAAAGCCCTTCCATCATAATGTTGTGTTTATCTTTATTAATCTCGTTACTTGCAGCAGGGGTCACTTTTAAATGTAATAAGCTGCCATCTCCAGTATTTATTTAAAAACTTTATGTGGATACTGCCTTCTTACTTTTTCAGTTTTTAAAACAGCACGGCTCAGCTTTAAACTATCGATCTTTGGACAACTTCAAGTACACATTTTCTATGAAACCAGCTTACAGATGCTGCCAAAGAAACCTGAATTATACAGCAAGGTCTGCTCAGGTGGCTTGTGTAGGCTGCAAGTGTCCCCTGGTTCAGACACTGTGTGTTACTGCATTACATAAACTCAGCGTTTTCTCTACCTCTTGTAGCTCATGTGCAGCCCACAGACTGTGTAACTGTAGCCAATAGCAACTTCAGTCCAGATATATCCGCTACAGAGATCTTGTGTAAGGCTTCTGAATGGGAATTTGATAAGTGAACATTTGTAGATTTTTATTGAAATCGTTACAAGTGGAGTATGTTCTGTTCAGCTGAGCTTTTGGAGTATCAGTTGAACCCATATTGAAAAAGATCTTGTACATTGAATCACCTGTTTTGAGGGGCACTCCAGCATTTTAGGGTTTGGCTTTCCATTATGTTGGAGGACTTAAAGAATGATTAAAATCAAAATCATAAGCAACGATCTACTAAATTTTAGCTTGTACTACTAGTTTAGCTCCAGAAATAGTAGAACATCAGTTTCCCATATTACAATTTCCTATTATGTTTCATTAGACCTTTGCTAAATGTCGTGTCTCTGCTTCCAGACTTACTGACATTTAATATTTGTCTCAACATTATTATATCAGCTTTCACATTCTGCTTATATCTCGTTGTGAGGAGTAAAGTAATTTTTAAAAAATGGATAGAAAAGAATGTTTTTATAAAGTTTGCATTTTTTTGTCATGGTCAGTGCATTAGGACTAAACGTTTAAAGCAGTTTGTCCCAAATCATTTGGTACAAGACATCAGTTGTTTATCACCTGTGAGCTGCTAATACTATAGACGCTTGTAGGTGCTCAAAAAAGGTAAATGCTCAGCACCCACACCCAAAAACCACAATCTGCATCACTAGGTAATATAAACATTTGAAACAAAAAAGAAGGTGTACATCTTAGCAACATAAGAAATTTACAGGAAAGATCAACACATGCACACTACAGATTGTTCTCAAGTTAGCGCAAGCCTGAAATTGATCTGTTTACAGGATATGATAGGGCAGTTTGTATGAGTTTCACTACTTTGGTGGTTCCAAAGTTTTCACCCTGCCACATTCACAGAACTGCAACCTGTAGCTATTAGGGTTATGTTATGCTGATTTTAAGAAAAAATGTATAATTTCCTTAATTTTATATTTTAATATTTAACTGGATTAACTATTACAGTAATAATAGTTAATAATTAGTTAGTAATATTTTTTTGCTTTAGTGATATATACCACAAGTTTATTTTTCAGCCTTGCAGCTCAATTTAAAGAAGTAGCATTAGTAAAAGATAAGAACAATATCCATGATGGGAAACATGAGAACTAACAGGAAATCAAATGACGTTTTAGACATTTTATAATGTTGTCTGCTTTATTTTATAAAAGCACCCTTGAATACTACAGTTGATGAGTTTCAGATGTTTTAAAAATTACTTTATATTTATGTCTGTTTGGAAAATGGTAGATGACTACCTGTTTCCAAGATGCAGTAAGCTGGAACAAATGTCATAGGGGTTTATAACTCCCTGTAATACGGAATGTCAGATGTATGCAGTGGCGTAGAACAGTACACACCTTCCTTCTCACTGAGAAACTCCTACCTTCCTTCCCCTCCTTAATTCTGTCATATTTATTCATTACCTTTGGACGTTACTCCTCTTTACCCACTTCTTTCTCTTTGTTTTCTTTGTGTTGTGATGTTTTGATGTCTGTTTTTCTGATGCCCAGTTCACCTGACTCTGGTTGTAATTTTGATTTATTTTTCTTTGTCATGATCATATTTCACTTTGAGGTTTCCATAATATTGATTTTGTTTTATTATTTAGGACTGAGAATCATTTTACAAGCTTGCTGAGGCTTCTCTTTGTGATCTGTGTTGGTATAATTTGAACACACAGTTAAATTCTGCCTAAACTTCTGTTATTAGCATATGAAGAACAATGAGCAGAGATTTACACCTGACACCAGCCTTGGAAATCTACTCAGCAAATATCACACTGTATTATATTACCGCACCATTTCTGCACCGTTACTCCCGATTTCTTCGCAAAGTGGTTGATTCATTGACTCATGATTCAACAGTTGATTTTTAAAATATACATATTAGCATGTATTCTTTAGGCTTACTACTTATTCCCAAACCTTCCTTTCTCCAACCTTTGTTTTATATTACATAAATTAGGCAAAATTATATGAATTTAAAATATTATATGAATTGTTAAATATACTGCGTACATTGTTTATTTAAATACAATAAATAAAATAAAATAAATAAACTGTGCAGTATGGAGAAGAGAAGACAGAAATGTGATATCTGAGTCTTAAAAAAAGTAAAGCAAAAGTACTCTTACGTCATTTTCAGTAATATTAACTACACTTTTTTTTTATTACCATTTGAAAATAACCATGACGATTTAATTAATCACTACAGGGGTCTCGCTTAATACAGTTCCTGGCCACACTCTAGACACAAAATTTCACAATTACAAGGATCAAAGTATAAGTACAAAATAACAGAAAAAATGATCACAAAAACTACTAAATTAAGCTCTTACAGTATAACAGTGTGCTTGCTGTTGTAGAGGTGTATAATATTGCTGGCAATGTTCTAAATGGCTTTAATTCCCCACTGCAAAACAAGGCTGTGCATGTCCAAGACTAGTTTGTTTTCAGTTAAGATAACTGCTATCACCTGAATAAGAATCTATCATGGATTTTTTTTATCAAGTCTCTTTAAAAATAAAGTCACGTGACTGCTGATGATCCTCTGCAGTGTTTGTTTGTTTGTTTGTTTGTTTTGTTTTTGCAAGCAACATTAAGAAGATTGCAATATACCTTCAATTGGGTTTGGGGCTGACACTATCCCAGCTGACACTGATCAAGAGTCTTGGGTCCAGTCTGGACACATTGTCATCTCACCCTTCATGCTCAAATCCACACCTGCACCCATTTTTTTTCAACATGCATATCTTTGCACTTTGGGAGCAAACTGGACAACCCAGAGAAAACCCACACAGACGGAGGACGAACATGCTAACTTCATACACGTAGGCCCGAGGCATGTTAGGACCCTGAGCTAAACCATTGCAAATGGTCAATATAGAGATTTGCTTTTTGGTGTTTAAAACAGACGCACAAAAAACGGTGCATAATAAGTGGCCTGGTGTTTGATTTAAGAGGCTGCAATCTGCCCACTCAGCTACAAAAATAACTTCAGTATTTTAAAAGCAATTGCTGCAGTGGCTGCAGCACTCGGTGAAAGTACAGTAGCTGCAGCATAGATGCAACAAGGAGGACATTTTGTCTTCTTTTCACAAGGGGCCCATTCAGATTATTGCTCTGTCATCAGCTATGAAATGTCAAATGAAGCTGTTTGCTTTGGGGGTTTAGGTGATCTGACAACCTTTAAAAAATCTTTTTATACCTTCAGGCCTGCTGTATGATCATCAGCGTCATTACCATTGATGCTGTTTAACCACCCAGGGCAGAGTTGCTAACACACGTCCTGCCAATTGGTCCTTACGATACAGACCCCCTGCTGCCTCCGCATTGCGAGGCTCACCTCAGGCAGTGCACGACAGGCTCCTCTGTTATAAGCATATCATCAAGTTTGCATGAGCCTGTCTTTGTGGAAAGTAGGTCACGGCTGCCATCTGAGAATTGGGAGGAGAGAGCGGCGCTTTCGTTCAGATCCTCTGCATGCAGAGTTTCTGTGAGAAGACCCGGCCATGTGGCTGACCCAGCTTCTCCCACGCCCCCACCACCTCAACTCCGGCATCTGCAGGCAGCCCTTGCGCCTTAAAAGATGCATACTAATGAAGCACCTTCCCCCGCTTTAACAATCAAAAGATGCATTGAGGATAGAGGGGTGAAAAAATACTGAAGGCTCTGCTGTTTTAGCCAGGATTAGAAAAACCCTTTAAAGCCTTGCAGCAGCGTTCCAGAGGCTTTCTGTTGACATTTAGTTGAGCTTCTGTTTTCTATACAGCAGATTATGATTCAGTGTCACCACTGTGTGCAACAGTTTATGATGTCAAACTTGTGAGATCATCTCTCTACCTATTTAAACTGAAATTTGTTCCAAAGTGGTATTTTTTCCCCCTTTTTTTTTTTTAAATCAGTTTACATGCACTGCTTTTTGCTGTTTTATTTATTCCTAAGGTTGCTTTGTGAATGATCACTTGTAAGGAACGCTTATCAAGCACCTGCTCCTCTCAGATATCTACTTATGAACACAAGACAAGTCAGTTTTATGTCTAATTAGGTAACATGAGCTTTACTGAAGCTTTATTACAGTTAATCATGTTTAAACATGGTATCTGCAGGCTTAGTGAAGCTACATTGAAAGCAGCATTACTGCTAATTCCTTCTTCTGCGTGATATTGATGGATGATTCATAGTGTGGGGAGTTTGTGTGATGGTGGCGACTTGGAAACTGTCTTCTTTACTCTCTGTCTCTCTCCTCTCTCCTTGGTACTTCTCTAACCAAAACCACACACACACACACACACACACACACACACACACACACACACACACACACACACACACACACACCATTCATTTCCTTAGAGATAACCTCCTCCCAGGTGAGGATGTATGTCTGACCCTCGCAGTGTCCATCACAATGTGTCGGCTCCTGTAGAAATGCCACCTTCCTTCCTTTTCTCCCGGAACCCTAATAAGGCTTCTGCTTGTTATTCATGTGGGATGTTTAGTGTTTCAAAAAACATCAATCATGTATTATCAAGTAGGATGAGTCACCCCACTGTCCTCCATGTCAGCGATGACTGGCAGAGCTGTGTGAATAATGCAGCTGTCTCGATTCTCACTGAGCTTCAGCCATGTTGTCCTACACGGTGCGCATGTTGATGGGTGCTATTCAACACCATTCTCTCTCCTCTTTTGTGAAAAGGGAAACACTTATTATTACAAAGTTCTACTTTTAAAACAACTTCTTCATCTAAGTCCATATTTCATTCATCTGCTGTCCTATATCGTTTGAAATTTCACCCAGATGTGTCTAAGGAGATTCACTTGGAGGTTCGAGCTCATCTCAGCTTAATACTAGAGTAATCCTTATTTTAGTTATGTTTATTTTTTTGGCATTTTTAAGGCCACTGCATTTTGGTAAGCTCTAAATGGGCAAAATAGTTTTTTATTTTCATTACTTGTTGAGGACTTGTTGGCTCTTTTTTCCTGACAAAGCACACCTGTATATTACCGAGATAAGCGCGCAGTGAGGCGCCCTTTCCTGCCCGCATCTGTCCATCAGTTTTCTCTCTGCACAAAACAGTGAGATGTGTTGAAGGCAATATGTGTGCTAATGTTTGGTTGGTAAACACTCATAATGAATTATTGGCGCTGCAATCTCGGCTGTTTAGCTTTGACTACCAACGTCATTGGCGGTAAGGACATAATAAAACACAGCAGCACAGATATTCCCTCATATTTCCCACAGAGCAGAAGCATGCACCACAGCGGCTTCTTTTTATCGATCGCCTAAGATGGTCTGATATCTGTATTTGCTCTGTTCTGTAGAGTATCGGTATTGCACTATATCAAACTATTATGGACCTGGCACACCATTCCGCCATGCTCACCAGTTATTCTCAGTGAGCTGAAGGCTCGGTAGCCACCCAGGAGTTGAGTACCAAGAGGGTTTTTTTTAAGACCCCTGACAGTGCTTTGTGTGGAGGCTGATGAGAACACATTAAAAGTAAATGGCCCACTGAGACTCAGCTCTTCCTCCTCCTGGCTCCCTGTTGCTGTAATGACCTTGTTACTCCAATCAGAATATCACAGTCACTCTCCATCTTCTCTCTTGGACTTAAAAAACTCATCGTTTTAAGAAGCTCCTGACATCACCCTCTCTTAGTGCTGAATCACATTTCCTCTCTCATATTTATCTCCCTTCTCCAATATGCTCTCTTTTTGAAGCATAAAAACCCATAGCCGTTATTTTTGATATTCAGCTCCTTCAGTGGCTCCTGTCCCACACATACGCCAGTGTGACAAAAACTCTACAAATTAATAGAAGTTTGTGGATTTTGTTAAATTCAAGTGGAGCCAAGCTAGCTTGTATGCATAACTAATCTAGGTAGCTACTTGCACCTTCATCTCTATCAAATATGTCAGAATGTTATCTGTAATTCTCTGCAAGAAAGAAAACAAGTTTCTTTACTGTTAATCCTACCAAATTAATATATTATATATAGATAGATAAAAGTCAGACTCTGAATTATGCTAAGCTACATTAGCCTGCTATTTCACTTGTAATAGTCATCAAATGTAGCGTAACCAATGTTATTGTGGCTCTATATAATTTTTTTAATCTAATTTTATTTTATTATTTTGATAAAATAATATAAATGTATATAAATGCCACTTGTTTTGCACATATTCAACTCTGTATATTTTATATATTTTATTATTATTATTATTATTATTATTATTATTTTATTTTATTTTTTTACTATTTAATTTGTAAAAATGTGTATACACACACACACACACACACACACACACACACACACACACGTAGGAAAATATTTAGTATACACATCCAGAAATGCATACACTATTATATATTGTACATATATTTATTAGTTTCAGGTTGGCCATTCTTGTATTTTGCTCGTTTGTGTTGTTGTGTTTGCACATCTCTGTTGCTTGTGGGGCTCGCACACAAGAATTTCACTCGCATGTGCTGTGCCAGTGTGCCTGCACATGTGATGTGACAATAAAAAGTGATTTGATTTGATTTAAAAATAATTAAGACGTAGCCAAGCTTGTGTCTTCTCTTGTTAAGTTTAAGTTAAGTTAATTAAATCACACAAAGACAGAAAACAAGACACTTTCCTGTTAATAAGTAAATATTTTTTTCTTGGATAAAATGTGGCTTTCTTTTGTGAAAATGCTTCTAGAGATTACTTCATGTAAAAGACATCTTTTCCTTCAGGCTTTCTAAAACTGTTATGTTGATTTTTTTTTTAAATTGCACTGTAAAAAGATAATTTAAGGTTCTTTTATTTATTTATTTTTTGTTTATGTTTGTTTTTTATTTTAATACGATGAAATGTCACTAAAATGGAAAGTAAAAAGAATGATAGGGGATTTATTCAGGAAACTGCATCTCTCAAACTTGCCCTTTGTTATTTGCTTAGTAATCCAGATTATAGTTATTCAGTTGCATACCAAAATTATGAAATGAATTGGGAGGGAGAGCATTGCATTGTTGAAGGAGCTGAATGGACATATTTTTGCTGCTGCTATGACTCGGATTTTCTTTAGAGATGAAGAAGAATGTGAAAGCAGAGACTTCTGCATAAGGATGTCTGCTGAAAATTGTCTTGCACGTGATTAATAATCTGGGACATGGGATATCTGAATTAACAAACAACCTTGTAAGTGCAAATCCACTTATTATGTTATTTACTAGATGCCATTTATGCCAGATGATGCATGAACTTAATGTGGTGCAAAATGAACTATTATCAAGTGTATTTAAGGTTTATTAGCGTGCATTTTTTTCCAAACAGTTGTCATTGATTATAGTGCAGAGCAGAATTGTGCATTGCTAAGTCAGTAACAGACAAACATTTAACAAATTTTGACCTCACGCAGCCATAATCAGGACACAAGAGATTTCAACAAATTTCATCATCCTGTATTTTATGCACTTCATGAAACACAGGGTCTGGTGTATAATTAATGAAAAATGCTGGGCTCCACATTATACAAGTCAATGTCAGTGGAGTCAACGGGGCTAAACAACAACAACAACAACAACAGCCGAGAATGCATACATTACCAGCAGCAGTGGCACCTGTGGGAATTGGATTAATTTAGGACTTTGGCAAAAAGCTAGCCTCCATGTGTAAAACTCGTGTCTTTTCTTTGATGAGACGTTGATGGAGGAACTGGACGGCACATCACTCCAGAGAAGTACCTTGCGTCTGCAGCTGTCTGTGTTTGACATTGTGAACTGTAGCTGCTCTTTTTTTTTTTTTTTTCCCAGACGAAGTCATCACCTGTCAAGCATCACTAATGTGTTTATTGTTGCTGGAGAGATTGTCTCGGCTCCACAGAGAAACAGATTGTCAGCATTGTGCAGATTTCTGTTTCTGTGCATTGTTTTATTTTCTTATATATTTTTTCTACTTTTAATACAGTATAATATATAGGTGGACTGAAATATATATTAAAAATGCCAGAAAACCAGACTGCGTGACTTCCTTGTCATTTGGAGTTCATTTTGTTTTTCAGTTTTTCTGTCAACTTTCTGAAATGGTATTGCATCTTATTTGGAGTCGCTTTGCTTTTTCTTTGTTATTATGATCTATTTTTTTCAGTTGTTTTGTAGTAATGTGTGAGTTTTTTGTGTATTTCTATGATAATTCTACATTTTTTGTGGGTGTTTTGAGCCTTATTTGCAGTCACCTCACATATCTTGTTTTTTTTTTTTTTGTGTGTTTGCTTGTTTGTTTTGTGACTTTACACCTAGAAGTTTAACATTCATAGACTCTGAATTGGGCTCCCCTGACACATTGTCCCCTGTTCAGTAATACATGCATTTGTATCACTCATGGCATGTTCAGTACCAGTTGTAAAACAAGCACACAGAGGTGACAGGAGACTGCCAAGGCTTCATGTCTGGAGGTAGACTGATGAAACGAGTCCTTAAGTTACCTTGTCTGGGTGGACAGATTAGAATTGGGCTCACGAACCCTCATTTTGATAAAATACTAAGTGTGTATTTTTGTAAAACAGTATGTGTACGCATGTGTCCGTGTGTGTGTGTGTGTGTGTGTGTGTGTGTGTGTGTGTGTGTGTGTGTGAGGGAGAGAGAGAGAGAGAGATTTCATCTTAAAAGGAAGCAGGAAGGAAAATAGCAAACAAATCAAATATTCAACAACCTTGAGCCTCGTCTCTCCTTAGTTCCATCTCTTCTTCTAGAGGTAATTGGCTGACATTGTAGACTTGTGAGAGATTTGTAGTATGTGAGGACTAGATGTTATCACACTTCACATCTCAGTCAGAAAACAAGAAGACAAATTTGGGAGAAAGTTAACAAGAAACCTCTAAGACTTCCCTTTGTACTCAGATTTCACTAAAGCTGAAAAAGGTGATGTTTATTGATTCAGCCAGAGAGTTGAAATTGTATAGGTGTAGCTTTTTTTTTATTCATTGTGTATTGGGTGATAATGATGGAATTCTTCAGTCAAACATCAACAGTGTCAAGCACATCTATTTTGTAGTTCAGTTTGAGATATTAAGACGGAGCCTGTGCATGTGTCAGCCTCAATGATAAGTGCTAAGGATTACTGGGGCAGTTCTGAGAGATTTGATATATTATTGTTGCACACCAATAAATGTTTTTTAAAGTTCTGATTAAAAAAACAAGCATTTTGGTTTAAATTTAAATTGAAAAAAATTATCCATTATTTTTATTTTTACAATTTTTTTAGAAGCATGATTCACAGTTCAAAATAGGAATTGAGATTGTGCAGCCCCCCAGTTCTAACACTTAATGAAACAAGACATGAAACTAGCGCCCTTCCTCTTTTCTTTAAGCAAACCTTCTGATTGCCTGCTCCCGTGCAAAGAAGAGATTTAATCTGTGGAAAGGCGGAGCATCTTGAGCTGAGATTAGCAAAATACATGTGCATATGGCGACCTCATAATTTGAAACATCATCAATGTTTAAAATGAATACCCAGCATTGTAGCAATATACATGACGTGAATATAAATGAAACACCTTCCTGTTGTTGAAGAAATGGATCTTTGCTTTGTGGATTAAAAACCACTCTTGCACCTGTAATAATAGACAGTTTCTTTTAGATGTACACATTTCCCCTTGATTCCACTCTTTTTTTCACTAAGCTAATTAACTCATGGCTCTACTGCCACCAGTCAATTATAGAGTAGACAATAATTTCAGCATTTTTTCTTTCTTTTTTGCTACAAGCCTGCAATTAATTTAAAAGTACATTACTTAATAATTTGTTCCATTTTTGGACTGCCAAACTGCTTCTAAGGCTGGTGGAAATTGTATTGTTGATACAATTTCCAGGAGACCGTGCCTTTTCAATTGCGGCTCCGATGCTCTGGAATAACCTTCCCCTCCAAATTAGACAAGCGTCATCAGTGCAGGTCTTTAAGTCCAGATTGAAAACCTATTTTTATTCCCTGGCTTTTAACTCTGTAGGAAACTGACACCTTCTTATTTATTTTATTGTTTGTAATGATTTTATGGTATTTTTAATTTGGTTGTTGTTTTGATCTGTGTTGTTCAGCACTTTGGTCTGCCTGGTGTGTTCTTAAAGTGCTATACAAATAAACGATGATGATGATGATGATGATGATCTTTCAGTCTGCTGTGCATGCAACTTTAACTGTTTTTGAAGGGAAATAATCTTTTTCAACATTACCAGAATCAAAATCAATAATAAAAAAGACACAAAAATCTGTAATAGAATATTGATGGCAGTTTTATAGTATTAGTGATCTGTATGAACTTTTATGGTAGTATAGGACCCATTGCAGGAACATTTAGTGATTAAGGAGCAGCTTATCCATTGTTTAATGTAAACATATGTTATATGAATTGGCCATACTGAAACAGACTACTTTTTGGGGAAAAAAGAATTGGTCTGATCAAATCTGGATGGACCTCTAATCTTGATAATCTCTTTTTAAGGTGAAACTTTAAATAACCCAAACCTTTGAATACAAAAAAATCGTTGATCTTCTTTTTTAAGTTTAGGTGATGATTGCACTGTGCTGCCTCTCTTCCTACACTTCCTTGTCCTTTTATTCACTAAAACAAGACACCTTCCCTCATTCTGGGCCCAGTTAACCAGTTGCTATGTGTAGAAACAGGGTTGTTATTTTGACACCTGGCTAAATATCACCATAGCTCAGTCTAATTCCAGCTGTGAGCGTCGCTTCTTTGCTGCAGGTGTGAAGTCCTCCCATCACAGTCCTTCGTCAACATGGAAATGCTAATCTATCTGGAGCTCTAATTAGCAGAAGGACTCAGGTGGAGAAGTGTCACAAACATGATTCAACTTAACCTTTTGCTTTGATTTCCCTCAGGCTTGATTCCTGGTATTTGCAGGAAACAACTCTGTTTGCCCCTGTGGCTTCTAACACTATGTTATATGGTCTTGTGCCATTTTCAAATTGGTGTCCAATTTTATGCACTTCAGTTGATATACACCCATATGCTGTGTTTATGCTGAAATCTTTGTTGTATTATTGTGATTATAGTCCGGTCATTTCTCAGAATTACTCTGACTTTCATTCCTTGTACTTTGTGCCTAATTCAGTATAATGTAATTCTCTAATGTAGTTTTAGACAGCATATTTTTCTCAATATGTTACAGTATAGAGTTGTCAAAAACTCGAGTTGATTGAAGAGACACCCAGTCACAGTTTGGCTTCTTTTACAATGTGACGTCACCAAAAAGAGTCTAGGAGTTAAACAATTGGAGACAAGAAAGAATGGCTGTTAACACTCCTTTGGGCAGCATTGTAGATGGGTCCACAGATTTCAACACTTGTCACAGAAAATTGTGGGTCCATCCATGGGGCAAACCAGCAGAGTCTTTCATTTGACCAGTGCAGGGAAGCACTCTGTCAATCAGACATTGTGTAAGTTGTCATTTAGGACAGGAGAAGTACTTCATCCAAATCTTTTGGATGAAATACTGCAAAAATCAAAACATTTTTATAATTATTACTTGTGTGCAGTGTGCTTTGGTGTCTTTTCAGCAAGTTGTATACATCTGAAATCTTATAACTTGGCATGGGCTGAGAGTCAAATATACAAAATAGATGCCCTGATGTCACAAATGTGTGTGCAGCTCCATCTCTACAGGCATCGCTATCATCCAATTTTTATATATGGTAAGAGCTTGTGGGGAGAGATTGCTACAACAACTGGAAAAGATGAAGCTTTCTGTGGATAAATGTGAAAAAACACAATTATTTGTGTTTCAATGAGGTATGTCCTGTGCTATGCTCCTACTTTTTGTATGTCCTGTCCATTGGTGTGTATTTCTCACCAGTAACACCTATAATTCAAGAGGGCTAAGGCATGCCTTAGGCACGAGTACAACAATTTTTTTTTAAAAATGTGCTTAAGCTTAAGATGCTGAACTGGTAAAGCAATTATTGTACCTGATGCCCATTTTCAGTGCTGACACCATATACCTTTCAGGTCATGTTATTTTGCAGTCAGAACCTGGCATAAAATTAACCCTTCAGACTTCTTTCTTCTATCAGCATTTCATCTTCTATCGCTCTACCCTCTTATGTTTTTTTTTTTTTAAGAAAAAATTAATAAACAAAGCAGTAACTGATGATGATGCTGATGACTGATGTGGGATTTTATGCACAATGCACCAAAATGAGTGAAGATCAGTTTCAGAGGAAAAGGGTAAGAAAAGAGTAAAAGCTCAGTTTTTGGTAAATTATTTTTTCAGGTTTCTGAAAAAATTAAATAGGTGCACAAAAACCTTCGAGTTTGATGTGTTTAAAAAAAAATCTCCCTGAAGCTCACATGTTGGGTTGATCATGTCACTTCTTAGCAAAAGGGAAAAGTATCAAAAGCAAGAGCTGACACCAACATGTTTCACCATGACAACAGTAGTAGACTGGCATAGCAAGTACATTTCTGAAAACTCCGTAAGGACTGACTCTTGACAGCAGTAATGTGAATGCACAGACTGAGAGATATGAAGGATTTTTACTTACAATATAATTAAACTAAACACCATGATTATGTTGAAGAAATTACATGACTTGCATTGTGTAGGTGGAAAGTGAGAGTTTACAGAGTTTCTACACTGAAATTTGCATTTAATGCAATGGATCATACAGTTTTGGCAGCTTGCGGTTTGTCAGTGCTCATGTTGTATGTATGCACATCATTCTGCTTAAATAGCTATCACAATACTGCCAGTCTTTCAGTAAGACGTTGTAGTTGTAGAAAATACCACTGCTGTAGTGCTGAAAATATAGACTCATGAGATGTGAAGAAACTCCTCGACACACGTGGGTTGAGCAGACTAGTATCTATAATGCAGAAACATATATTACCTTTATTGTTCACTATTTATGGGTGTAGGGCTCTTTGGGAGATAGATTGCAACTGCAGTGGGCGTAAAATTCCTCTTATAAATATTCAGATTCCAACCGCTTTTCGACAATTCTGGCAAATTCTCGTAGCACTTCAGTGCCTTGATCATAAGAGGTATATACTCTTCTCTTACTTACTAAACATTTGCTGTTTAGTAAGTAAGGGATAAAATGAGCAGAAGTCATTTCTATTGTGTGTTAAACCTCTTGGCAGTCTCAGTCAAAATGCTGAAATTTGCATTTAATGATAGCTTTGAGTTTACTGCTAGATTGTTCCATGTCAGCGCTGTTGCTGGAAGTATGTGGTAATGTTGTCAGACTTACTACCACCCATAAGGCATGCAAAAGTTGGTCCAATAATTTATTTTTTTGTCCTCAAGTTTTCTTCTAGAAAGAGGGGTGTGTGTGTGTGTGTGTGTGTGTGTGTGTGGTGCTGGTGCTGGTGGTGGTGCTGGTGGTGGTGCTGGTGGTGGTGGTTTGGGGGTGGGGATGGGGTATGATTTTGCTGGAATGCGTTACCCTTATCTCCTATTTTAACATTAACCCACAGTTCTAATTGGCACTTTATGCATATAGCTGCTATTTCATTCTTTATGCATTGAACAATTAAAGAAGGATTATTTTTCAAATCACAAATGTAACAGTCAATCACGAACAGGACAACATCAGCAATAGGTGGTCACCGACTAAAGATAAAAGAACTGCAACATAAAGAAAGGAAAATGAACAGAGAAGTGAAAGGATATTTTTACTGTAAACTATAAACTGGAAGATAGAGAGAGGCTGTGATGGAGTGCAGTGAAGTGTGTCTCAACTCAAATTATAGTTTTTTTCCCCAGCTGATGGGGACTGCTTGGATAATGCAGGTGAGACTCTGTTCATAGCTTTCAAGTCCCTAAATGCCCAGAATTTACCAAAATGGGGCTTTTGCATTTAAGAACTAATGGATAAAGTTGTGGAATGTTGAAGAATACTTTAATTTTAGCTGTGCAGCAAAGCTTTAAGTACCAGATAATGGTAATGGCTTGAATGCATTTGGGAATTTGATTTTCTCTGCAATCCGACTGTGATTTCTTTGTGAACAATGCAAAAAAGTCTGCAAATCTAGGTATTAGATATTGCTTATGAATGACATACTATGCTGTGTAGAAGCGAATGGATATCACAAGAGTGAAAGACAGACACATTTAACCCAGTTAATTTCTCTGTTTCATCATTATCATAATGGTCGCACCTTTGTCACGTAATGTCGTTATAGAGATTCTTATCAGATCCTATTTAAGCTAATTATCCTATTTATAACCACACAATTAGGTACATCCTTGAGACTCACTTTCACAACTGCAAACTGATCTCAACTTTCGATGGAGAATGTAGACATGAGCAGAATGTATGAAACCAGGATACAGAGATGGGTCATCACAAAAGGGAAACATTTCAGGGCTGTGACTTAAGGCACATATTTATTTAGTAGCCGTTAATATGAAATATTCATAGATACATTTTATTTGCATAGACTGGAATCAGAGACAGATCATTCAGGCTACTTTAAACTAATAATTGTGAGGCTTTTCAAGTCTAGCTCGAATTGGAGAGGATCATAAAGTTCCCTCGAAAGTTATCTCAACATGTTGGCAGGTGTCTGGAGTAAGCAGAGACTTCAGTCCTCCATCCACAAGCTTTACTCATATTTCAGTCCATTTCTAAATTTCGAACCTCTCCCCTCCACAATGACACCAAGCCTTTTTTTCTGAATTGCTTTAAGACGAGGATGAACTCTGAGCTCAGCTAGTCAAATCAATCTAGTCACGGTGGAGAAACGGAGCGGTTGATTACTGGGAGGGCTGAGGAGCTCTCCACTCAGCTCTCTAATATCGCTGTGATCCTCTTCTCTTTTCTTACCTAATTGAATTCTCCAGGAGAGATGCCCCTCAGCTGCAGATTTATCATATCCTGAAATTGGAGGAGTCTAGCTCCATGAAGGACGTGTGCAGAACATTTAATCCACTCCTCATGCTGTAAGCCCAGCACCATCAACTCTATGCCAGGGCTAGAGTTATCCCACAGTGGCCTTCAGAGAGGTGTCTGTATTCATTGTTGCCTGAGGTGAACAGGAGCAGCAACAGGAGGTGCACACAGCTGATATCAAATATGCTGCCTATCATGTACAGTGTGACCAGCATTCTGAACAGATGGCATCATAATCTATAATCAAAGCCCCTTAAATGCAGCTCAGCACACAATATGTCTGCACTCACTTTCTCTCCACCTCTAAATTTTCCTTCCCTGTAATGTTGCGTCTTTCCTTTGCCTTCCTTTGCTTTCGTCTCCATATTGTAGTAATGAATGGGTTTGACATAGAAGATAAGATAACCGGGAGAATTGTTTTTCAAAGCCACTTCATCAGAAAGGTTGTCGAAAGTAGGACAGGGTGTCTTGTTAACATGAAGATGGAGTGCAGATAAGTAGGTGAATTATAAAGAGGAGACAGTTGTAGAGGGCAGAAATCTACAGGGTGGAATTTAAAATGTTTAGCTTTATGTTACAGTGGCAGGATCACATGTCTGTTTATTTTTCTTTATGACACTGAAATCTTGCCCTGCCCTGTCTTTTTTGATCCCAGTTCTTACTCCTGTATCTGTATCTTTTCCTTCCTTATCTTTTTAAAAGCTTATTAAGTCCTTCATTATGTACTAACCTGGTCTATAGTCTTTAATCTGTTCTGTATCCAGTATACTTTCCTATTCCATCTTTGAGTTGGAATCTTAATCTCCCTAGTCTTCCCTTTTACTTGGATTTCCAGTTTCTCCAGCTCATTTTACAACAACAAAACAATCGTGTCAAACTCAAGGCACCGGAGCTTTAGCACATGTGAGTCACATCCAAGCCTTTTTTCAAGATCGTTTTCAGCGCCAGAGATAATTAAACTTTTTCATCAATGCTAAAAATCTTAGTAGTCTTGCTTTTTCAAACAGAAAATTGATCGGGAATCAATAAGAGAATCAATAAAGAAACTGACCTATAAGTAGAATAGATAATTGGTAGTTACCAGGGTGTTATCAATATCAGTCCTTAATCATCGGGATTAGATTTCATTATCTTATTCTGTCTTTAAATTCTATCAAATTTCTTACTCTATATTATTATCTAGCCTGTAACATTTCTTATCTTAACAATATCATCTACTCTGTATCAAATCCTATGTTATAGTCTTATCTTTTATGGGATCATATACTTTTCTACGACATTCTATTTTCTGTTAAAATATCATGTCGTATCCCACACAGTATTTTGTCCTCCCCTTTCTGTGCCTGTTTCCTATATCATGACCTATATTTTACTTTGACCAGCATACTGATAATGAATAAAGTATGTTTTTCTTACCTTTTATCGGTCTTATTTTGTCTTGTATTCTTACATCTCTCCTATCAGCTTATGTCCTACATCTTATCTACATTACTATTTTCTCGTCCATTCTGTGTCCTATCCTACTGTGCTTTTCCATCTGTACTAGGTCCTATCTGTTATCATTTTGCATATATTGTGTACTTACCTACCTTTTTTACTATCCATATTATTTCTCATTATGGCATAGCTTTTCATATTTTATCTTGTCTTTATAATCCAAACTCGTAAACATGTATGGCCTCTTCTTTCATTTTATCCTACTACCCTAGTGCAGCCTAGTGTAGCCTAGCCCTATCTGACCTGCTGTCCTGTCCTTTGTTTTATTCCTATTTGCATGTATTCCATTATCCTATATCCTATTGTTTTGCATCCTATTCCATTAAATCCTGCCCTGCTCTTTTGTATTTTTTCTAAATTATAATCTGTCCTATTTTGATATATTCTGTACTATATCCTTTATTTCTAATTACATATATTCTGTCCTGTTTTATCCCGCCTTTACCTGCTTTTCTTGTGTGCAATTATTCCATAGGAACTTATGTATTATATTATATATTAGTCTCCCACAGTCAGACTATTTAAGATTTTATCTAAGTCTGCAGATGGCAATTTTAAATAAAACCTAATAAATCTCCTTCCTATAATTATGCCTGTGCATCCAGATGGGATGTTCTTTAAGCAAACTGCATGTCTCTCTGCTAAAGGTCTGCCACATTTGCATGCAGTATGGGCTTTCTGGATAAAATCCAGCACTATACAATCACTTATTTGATTAAACATTATCGTAATCAGCAGGACATTGGGGTGCTGAGAAACGCTAAACTATATCTGCTGACAACAGCAAGTCTTATGTATCATGCAAAGGTCGTGCTGTGGTCATGAACGGAAAGATTGGCCTCCACGATCTAGTTTTATATACACAGTAGGCTTGAACTGTGTAAAACATACCTGTGATTAGAGCCAGTGTGATTGATTTTGTAGGTTTAAAGAGATTTCCTGTCTCTATTTAAATTTTAAATGCTCTCTTCTCTTTTAATGTTTTGTTGATTTATTTATGCGCAGCATTCTTTCAAGCTTCCCTTTCCTGTCTAACACATGCAATCCTTAAAAAGAAAAAAAAAAGCGCTTTGGATTTTTCTCATCTATTATTCTCCTTGTTCACACCGGTAACAGACGGTCTCTGTAATCGATCACATTATTTTATTTTGACTCAAGTGTTTCAGAAACTCTGCTGTGGAATTTCCTCAATCAGTTCTGAAATTAGATTTCTACTGAAGGAAAAACTGAATAACAGCAGGAATTTTTTTTGTATTCTTCTACCTGGAAAAGCTGTTAACTTAAAGATCAATGTTTTTGTATTAAGAATGGCTTTTAGAAAATGGGCCTTGATTGTGACGAGCATGAATCAAATTACCACCCAACACTGCAGTTCCCTTCAGGGTTAGAGAGAATGATACCATTTTTTAGCTGTTATTATCTTTTTCTCCATTTACCTTTAATGTTGTGATTCACTGTGACTTTTAGGACCACTGAAATGAAGGCCCAAGCTGAAACATGTTGATATAGCCAAAATGTTGTAGACATTTCCAAGTACCACACGCGCTGCTAGCGCTTTGACCTTTTAAGACTTTTTCCTCTCCTCAAAGCACCTTAGAGGTAGCTTTAAAGTTATGTCAAAAAACACTCCTTTTCCTTAACAATGTTTTGATTAATTCTCACCATTCTCACCACTTTTATTGTTGGAAATAAAACCTGCAATACTGGGTGGCTAAACTGCAAAAAGGCAGAGTTTAACTGTTATGAGTGAGATTTGATATGAGCTTTTGGAAACACCAAACAGAACTTAATGGGGGGTAAATGGAAAAATTTTTAGCTGGGTGCCTCAAATAGGATACTGCAACACATTTTTTCTGTAGTTTTTGGAATATGTTGCTGGACAGTAATTTCTCTCTTTTTTTCATTCAGATGAATATGATTCAGTTTATGCATCAAAAAAACTACTTAATTACATTTGAGAAATGAAACTACCCAGTCTGGCTGTAAAATAGCTGAGATACATCTAGATAAAGATCATAGTTTGGGTTAAATGGCTGTCAGTTTTTCACACTTTCACGTTTTGATGAATCCCTCTGAGGAGTCTCATTCTCAAAGATCAAGTCTTTTCTTTGCACTACTTCTAAGAACTTTGCAACTTGTTCTCTAATGTGTGCCTTTTTATTTTTGTGTATATGACTCTTGATTGTATATATTTCTCCCTTATGCTATTTATTTATTATTCCTGCTTTCTAGTATTTATATTTTATTCCGGCACAATTGGTGTGGCGCATCCACAATTTTCTTGTACATGTACAATGAACATAAAGTGCTATTCTATTCTATTCTATTCTATTTGTTGTTTCTAACAAAAAAATTAGAAATGAACAATTCATGTCTATGAAAATGAAGAAATTAAATTCGTTTTTGTTTGCCTTGACCGGACTGGAGTCCCGGTTTCTATAGTGCTCCTCTCTAAAAAGTGTTAAATTGTCAGTGTTTTGTTTGCACTTTGTTCTGCTGCTGCTAAGTGACCCAAGTCTGTGCTTATTGCTATGAAAACAAAGCAGTCTGACTTCTCTAAATGATTTTAGGATTATTTGAATGGTGCACTGAAAGGGCACTGCTGCACTTTGAAAATGGTCTGTGTTTTAGATTGAAGGAATTTAATGGTGCAATAACTGTGACTTGACAGTGTTAATGTACTCTGCTTATTAACCCGCACAGATGGAGGTATACAGTGTTGAATGTGACATTCGTTGATGTGCAGATCCATTGCCTTCTGAGCTACTGCTGAGTAACTCCAGTATGGAGCTGAATCCGGAGAGGATCATAGCCTGATGACACTTGGCAAAATGGCATGCTAATTATAGTCATTTTCATTTTGGGCAGAAATGCTTGAGCTTAGTCATGTGCGAAGCGTTGATACCTCTCAGAGCACGGACCAATGCTCCCACGACGTTTAGCCCTGCCAAATCTCTGCTGCAGATTGGCTGAGCCTGTAGCGAGCAGTGACACTCAGAGGCTTAGGTAGCTTCCACCCAGGGCCGGATGGGCAAACTGGTGACACGGAACAGTCTGGGGGCAGCCTTGGGACAGCATCCTGGCTGGGAATATTAGCAATGTTAAAATACTCTGAGCTGATGGCCCTGGCATGGCATCAGAACAGCACAGCCCTCACCCAGAGAAAAAGCAACAGAATGGTAAACAGTTATTTTCACTCAACATAGAGGTGTACTTTTAGAAACTAAGTGGAAATAATTCAGTCTCCAGAGCAAATTAATAATGACCATGGTTTCACAAATCATTGTTTTTACATAAGAGTCAAGGTACTATACTTTGGATGAATGAATCTCTCAATAAGTTCCTAATGTATAATAGGCTGCAACAAAAGCCCAAGGCTGGAGTTGTACTTACAACTAGAACAGTCAAACATTGTAACTGTGATTTCGGGTATATCCATATGGCTTAGCATATTGAATTAACGATCAGAGAGATTAATAGTCTAAAAATATTATTTCTTTAATTCTCTGTCTGATTCAAGAAATATTTATTTGTGTAACACTTTGCATAGTCAGTGGTTACAAAGGGCCTTACAAAAATGAGTATCAGACAAAAATAGATTAAGAGTAAGAGAGAAAATATGTCTTAGGACTTATATGGTGATCCCAAGACTGCAAAACGATTAACTCTAAATGATAGAAGTTTTAATTTGAAGACTGTGCACATATACATAGATGCACACAAACTCAAACACACACACAGTATGCAGTGGGAGAGGTAAAGGAGGCTGTCTAGGCCCGATTACTATGATCGATATGCAGCATCAAACCATTGTTAGTGTCCTTTTTAAAAAGCACTGAAGTTTTGTAGCCTAAATAATCGGCAGGTCCATGGAGACGAGCACTTAGTAGAGGCAACTGTTTGGCTGATCGGACCATAGTTCAGGCCGATCCTTTCCCCTGAGGAGCACTCCCCGGGAAACCACTGATAACAATCAATGGGAATTATATCCTTGGGTTGTTTTTTTTTCAGTGTGTTTCGTTTTACTTTTTATTGAACCAAAGTCCCTTTGTGAGACCCCTCTCAATCGCTCTCTCCCTCCAGTTGTCTTGTCCAATGGATTTTCAGATGCAGTTTCTGGGAAAATCGGGCTTTATCTTTAGTGCTGAATCCATCGTTTCTATGCAGGGGGAATCATTTTTAATATAACTGTAATTTGGTCAATTTTGCCTGTCACTTTTATATCGGTATCATATTCTCGAGCTCACACTCTCTGCAGTTAATGTAATTGAGACAAATTGTCACAATTTGCGAGCGTTTTTATATTTTTTCCAGTAAAAACTGTGGTGGGGAAAAGTACCAGAGCCCTTGTTTTTATGACGTTTCAGTCTGTCATATGCACACTCAAACATTTTTGTTTCAATTTTAACATTTATTTTACAAATATTTTAACGTTAATAATTAATGTGATCGTTTAGTGGATAACAATGTTGCTTCACAACAAGAATGTCTTGGGTTTGGGTCCACTGAGGTCTTTTTATAGTTTCCCCATGCCTCTCTGGGTTTCCCCCCACAGTCCAAAGACATACATAGGGTTAGGTTAAGTGGCAATTCTTAATTAACCATAGGTGTGAATGCAAGCATGGCTTGTCATCTGTCTGTCTGTGTTAGCCTTGTGATAGATTGGTGACCTGTCCAGTGCGTACCCCGCCTCTCATTCTATGACAGCTGGGATAAGCTCCAGAACCCCCACAACCCTCACTTGGATGAGCAGAAGAAAATGATGAATGGAATAACATTTATTAATGGATGGCTCCCTGTGCATGAATGCTCATTTCATTTCGTATGACTACCACAGAGATGAAATGAGTGGGGGAACATCAGGTTGTGCATTTCAAACCAATCTGTAATTATTCCCTAGCGCTAACCACCTAGCTTTTTTTATTTAACAGGTAGATTGGTGCATATACCAAACTAAGCAACATGCAAAAGTCAAACTCCACATGAATGTTCAGTTTACACGAACGGTGTCATGGTTAAAAGCTCAATAAATAACACCTTTGAGATCCTCCCTGCCTTATTATGCAGACATTTGTTGCTGCTTTTAGCTCATGTATCACAAGGCTCTGGTAACAACTGATTTTGGTTACTCACAAGTGTCAGTATAAAAGTCTGACAGTGTGTTTCAGGTGGAATGATTGATGGGTATGTCAAAGATAACAGCTGCATATGTTGAGTACTCGGGTGTTACAAAACTTCCAAGGGTTTAAAAAAGATTTTCTACTGAAAATTTTCAGCAATTTAATCTTTGCTCTTATAAAATTCCCATAGATTTTCAGCTCAAGAACTGTACATTCACTAGACTTTTATATTATTTGTTCTCATAATAAAAGGACAGAATTCCTTTAACTGAACTGGTAGCGACCTTGATTTTCCGTGCTGCCTGTCGGGGTGTTAAAAATGAGAATGTAATCATGGCTTAAAGTAGCCATGTTTATTTAAAGCTTGTGAAGTTGTGAAATCCTCAAGTATTTACTCCATTTTTCATTTCACCATAGTATCACAGGTGACTGAAAGTTTTTTGTGCTTTTATTCTATGTAGACTATGTAGACTCTTTCCCTCTGGTGATGCTAATACTGTATTGCTGAAGTTGTTTCCCTGCCCGGTGTGAGTCCAAACTGCAGTCTGGTTAATCCTGATCCCAGAAAGAACAAATAGTGCTGGATGACAGATACCTGCTGGTGTGCCTTTTAAGATATTGCTTTTGGTGGATAGTTTTTCATTCACTGTAAACTGACAACAAACATTATTTATGTGCTTTTGATTCTGACTAAAGATAACAATGTCCACATTAGATCATCAGTAAGAAATTTTATTAAATATTAATGTTTTGGGCCATATAATAACCAATCAAGCTTTTATTTTAGAACCCAAGCTTCCCTATTTACATCCAAATATGTTCACTCTGGCGCCAGAAAACCACACGGCTACAACCCTAAAACCAGACTCGAGGCTTCAGAACCTATAGGTGACATCATTTAGGGGTCAGTCTGGAGTGTAATAAATTGTATTGGCATAAAAAGCACGCTGAAAGGGTTTTGATAATTAAATTTCTTTAGTTCTTATAAAAATCATCATTTTATAAGAGCCCTTTGGTGTATTTTAGTATTTTTCAATCAGCAAACACCCCCAGAGCTTTTTCCCTGATCTTCACTGACCCTAGAACTGACTCTGACTCTGAACATGAAACAACAATGCTCTCTGGAGAAACAAAGGTGGAAAAAGTACACGGTATGCTCCAGTTGGCTTTGCCGATTAATATTGTTGTTGGAGGCCATTTTATAATTCAGACTCCGACCAACAGATGGAAGGTGGATGCAATTTCATAGGCTCATACATTAGGAGGGAAGCCGGTGCATCTGTCTGCCTGTGCATGTGATTGCATTTGCATAGAGTTAACAGGCGTGGGTTTGTCTCAGCGAGCGAAACTGGAGAGATTGTAATACTTGATTCCCATTTACAAGCCTTGAATGCCAAATGTCCCTCATGATTGGTTTGGAGAATGACTTGTTCCTAGCGCCCCCCCCTCCACTTGCAGTAAATGTTGAGGGAAATAGCTTCTTTCTTCTGTTTTTTTCATCACCACTACTTCCTCCGCATCCTTTTCATGTGTCTCTTGCCTTTACAATGCAGCAACAGTTATGAGTCAGGCATAAAAAAATAATAAATAACATTTTTTTTATGTTTATGTTTATCTGATTGATGTTAGGCGAGTGCTTTAATCTAGAGGAGTGCTACTTCACCACTGCATCACCTCGCTGAAGTGTTTGGGCTGCAGAAGAGTGCCTCTTTGCCTCTATGAAAACAGAGAGGGAGGCTGAATGTAGATCAATACCAGAGGAACACACCAGAGACATTCTATTTTATTAAACGTTTTCCCATTAAGGCTGTGGCGCGAGCATTGTAGATCATCCCGACGAAGTTGTAAATCAAAGACAGACAGCAGTATTGGAAACAATAGGCAGAATCAGAGGAGATTACCAAGGAACAGGAGCCATTTGGTGTTTGTGCCACAGGGAACCTCATGCATCTTGTTTTTTCATTACCACACATCTCAGGTGTGCTCGAGTCATAGTGTAGCATCAAAATGATATTGCGTTCAAACATTTCACAACACACATATTGGTGTGACAGCCGTGACATAGCACAGCCCAGGAGCTAATGACCTTTGTCTCATCTTATTGACTCACAAAGACTGACTGACACACACAGACGGATGACAAATTAAAGGAAAAATCAACAGCGATCCTTTTGTGTAGGCAATCCATGCACTCACCTACTTGTCAAGAATGTAGTGACAGATGACTCATCCGAGTATGACGCATCTCTGTACATCATTACCTGTGGTTTCTTTTGAGGGGTTTTATGGGCCGCAACCCTACTAAAATTTCTCTTTTTGCACATCATTGTCTTGCAGTGGAATTCTGAGCCACCTGAGGAATGGTTGCTTCTTTTTTACCTTTACATGCTGTACTAATGCTTGAGCATTGCCTGCAAATGTGCATTGTGTATTACAAACCATATTTATTGATGTCTTTCCCCTGAATCTGAATGCAGATTTAACTGTAGTTCATCTCTGTGATTAAATCTCCTGATAACTGTGAACCAAGAATGGCCCATTTTTGCCCTGTTATTAAATCTACAATAGTTAGTTAGCCATCCAATCCTTTTCAGTCTACTGTTTTTACTTAAGTTTTTAACTGGGAAAAAAAGACCTACTTTGCTTCGGTCCACTATTTTTTTTCTCTCGATTTGATAATGCTTGAGTGAGAGGCTTGTCTTTCCTTGGTGTGTGTCTTTCTCTCTCTCATCATCCACTGAGACTAAATCTCAATTACTGGGCTTGCTTAACATTATACATACTGCAGACCATGATTAAAAACAGCAACATTGCTACCCCCCCACTACTAGTCAGAAACAAAATGTGGGTATGAGACAGACTGCCAGATGGTGAGATTGTTTCCATTTCACACTCTCTCTCACAAACCAGAAACTATTAATCAAAGTATTGCGACGACAAAACAATTAAATTTGTCTTTGTTTTGTTTTTTAAATATGTTGAATTTTGATTGAAAACATCTGCCTTTATTTAGTGTCTTTGGTTATTTCTTTTAAACTGTCACTTGCTTGTATTTCACATTGTTACCCCAAAATATTGTAAATGTGGTAATACATGTGTTAGTCAGATAGAAATAGTTTGAGGGGACTTTATTAATTACATTAAAAAGATGCATTCGTTCCATGGTAATTTTCCAAGAACATTACTCTACAAGACACCACACCACCAGCTGGTCAGTTTGTAGTCTACAGTTACATTATGTTACTAATGATGATCATCAGTTATCATTCATCATTTTTGTGAGGTGTTTGTGCTAGAAGAGAGCATAAAAGAACACACAGAAAGTTAAAACAGACCTCTGTCCTCCTCGTGTCACCCTGCGTCATGTCAATTTACAATTTAGTCTGTATATACAGAGATACGATGTAGCAATATAAAATGTCAAATATACAAAACTAAAGATTTGAGAAACTGCTTACAAAGATGAAAACCACAGTCTGGCATTCAGCAGAAGGCAACAATCATTTTCCTCCGATATCAGTTCCAAGAAACTGGAGTTCTGCATGCAGTGGGTGTGCACCTACAAAGAGCCAAAACTAGAAACGAAGCACATGCTGCTCATTGCTCAAAATTATTCCTCACAGTTATCTTACACAATTTGTTATGCAATTAAAAAAAACTGTTCCTTAGAAGTCAAGGTAATTACAACTCAAATAAGTTCTAAATTGTTTTGTCATTAATAAACTTCCATACATCAGTAGCAACAGCTTAATAAAAGCAGCTGATGTCTAATTATTTCAATGTTAGCATTGTTTCCTTCCCCTTTCAGTGTAATTTCTTGTGTTTAACCTATTGAGAAAAATTTTTCTTGATATTTTTTTTCTGGTGCTCATATTCACAGAAGCCCAGGACAAGATAGCAGGTAGGGGTTCAGTGCGCAGCCCAGGGCCACTTCAACACAACAGATGGCTGTTGCTGAGATCGAATCTGTTACTGTTTGGTTCCAGGGTGTTCTCCTCAAGCACCAAACAGCCCTGCCACCCAGTTCAGATTGTACTTTGTTGGAGGCCATTTTCTAAAGCAGATGGAAGGTGGCTGTAATTTTAGAGGCTTGTATGTTAGAGAGCAAGCTGGTAGTGTCTGCCTCTGCTGTTTGTTCTGATAGTATCCAGCTCATTTCCTTTACTCAGCAGTTGTTATTCAGGTCATGTCACCTCAAGTTTATATAGAGAGCCTTTTAACAAAACAGGATAAAACATTGTGCAGAGAACAAATAATTTAAGGACTGATAAAAAGGGAAGAAACAGAAATAAGAGACAGGCCTTTTGCTCAAATCTCCTTTCTTCTTTATAATATTCATTTTGACAAAGTAGCAATCATTGCACTCTGTGTCATTCTAAGTCAGGATCAGAGAGTCTACTTGAATGTCTGAAATGTAAAACACTAGTATCTCCATTACTTTTTGAACTATGCTGGTTTTACTTTTGCACCATTTCCTTTGACCATAATCAGAGCATCTATGAATAACAGAACAGAGATTGCATGCTCCCGTGTCGTCAAAGCATCTTTGTTATTCATACCATAGTTTCACAGCAGCCTAATCCACTTGCATATTCAGCACGGCGTGGACAATCAGGGGTTCTGAGCAGACATCGTGCTCAGGTCCACAGGGAGGTGTTACCTGTATCCTCTGTGCTGTTTGTCGACAGCCATGTGAATGTGAATAGTGCAAAATTATATGGGAACCATAGAGCCCAACTGCAAATAAAAACATTTGATGTTACTTAAATTGCACTTTTTTCCCCATATAGAAATATTACATCAATGCTTTACAATATAATACTGCTGAAATCATGTGCCTGTGATGCAGGCTACTGTGCATTTAATCAATGTAATGCTGAATTCCAGAACCAACTTACATACAAATATTCTTTAAGTGCCAAACTTTTTCAAATTAGACTAAACAAATCAGCTGGTTTGCTTTTGTGTAGAATAATTATAATCTTCAGCTTTGCTTGAGCATTTTGCAATCTTACATTCATCTTTATTAAAGCTAATTCACTAATCAGCAAGGTACACGATAAGCAAGACTAGTGGTTTTCAATAACACAACTGCAGTTGCTAAGTGGCTTAATTTATTACAGAAGTTTCTTATATTTTCTTTGTCTTTCTAAAATCAGTGTTTATTTCAATGAACATTGGCCACTTCACTGAATGTGTCTATCTGTTAATACGAAACCTTGGCTGCAATAAACTGTTTGTTTGATGGTTACTGTTATATACAGTTAGATCCTTAACTCACATCATAAATCCAACTAGTTTAATGTTAATCTTGGAATTATAGAGAAGTTTAATGATGTATAAATGTTTTAAAAACTACAAAGACTAACACTTATCCAGCTGATTCTGAGCCAATTTGTGACACTCAACATAATAAGTCCTTTGTACGAAAGGTACATTTTTCCACTGAAGCAGCATTCGGATAACATTCAGGTGTATTGGATGATCAGAGACTTGCTCGTCGATGTAATCCACTTACAGTCATTGTTTTGTTATAAATATGGATGCGCCCAAACGTTTCTGAGACCACTGGGATAGCGAACGTGGCATCGGAACTAATTGAAAGTTTCAGAAGTTAAGCTTTTGTAAAATTATTCAGATTGATTACTGTCAAATTATTGCTGGCCTGAAGCTTTTCTCTGATAACCTGAATTCATCAGGCTTTCTTCACTGAGGCAAAGAAAAGCAACTTCATCATCAGAGACATAACATTTCTTAAGAAAAACCTGCCAGACTAATGGGTGTCAAGGGGAAACAACAGGAAACACTTGGAATGAGATAATAGATGCCAGCATTTTACAGTACAAATGGAAAACCACCCTGAAAAATCCATGTTTGACAACTGCATTGAAGTGACTGCACCCTGACCAAGGAGAGGTAGCAATTCAACCAGTGGCAACTAACCCGACCCCAGCCCCAATCGACATTTATGGAAATTACGGAAGATCAAATGCTTAACATTCCTAACGTCACATCAGCGTCTTTATAAGATGTCCAGATCACGCTATAATATCATTTAGTTAAAAAAAAAATACTTGCACTGAATATTTTTTGGAAGACCCCCACCAAATATCACAGGAGAGCACATTATTTGTACTTACCTCCCTCCAAACCTGCTCTCTGATCCTGTCTCTGGGGTAACACAGCAGTACTGCGACCATGCAAAGCCTTGCGAGGGGAATCCATCTCTGCTGCTTGCAGGTCACATTAATGAGTCAGCTCTCTGCCTTTAGAATCAGCTGCCCCCAGTTCAGCGCTAATCTGAACATCAACAGCGTGACTCTGCCGGCGTGAAGCACTTACAGCTGCCACACGTTTTCAGCAGTGCTGTCACATTTACACTCAGTGGTCAGCTTTCAGTGCCTCGACAGCTATATTATGAATGTCTACATGATAGTATCTATGAATAAGTGACGATGTATAATATCAGTATGCCTACATAACACATCAATACCGACTGTGTCTGTTAGCACCCTCTACTGCACTCTAATGCTGTCAGACTATTAATGTTGTCTCCTTTCTTTATATAGTGCTGTTTGGTTTCCCGTTTACATTGTTTTAAATGTAATGAATTTATGCTTTCAAGACAGATTGAAAGCCAGCTGTAGACACATGTTCTGGCCAGATGCTGGAAAAGAATAATTAATTAGCCCTGCAATTATGTGGATATTAACCATTGTTCTCTTCTTCCTTCAGTAATTCTGGCACATTCACAGAGGAGCTCCAATGACTTTTTAGCATTTATCTGATCAGTATAACATAATTATCTGTGTGGATAAAAGAGGAGAATGAAAGACAGCATTTGATGAGTTTGTAAAAAAATGTATCCATGTTTGTGTTAGTTTACTGATACTAGTTAGCCTGCTAGCTATTATTGCTAGTAGGATATCAAAGAGAAGCGGATAGATTGATCAATGATCACTCCCATTGAGGGACTGGACTATAGAAAATGTATATTAATTCAATATTAATTCCATAGAACCCAGTTGTGTAAGAACAAATTCTGATAACTGAAAACGTTATTATGCAAGTTTGAGTAAAAAATAAATAATTTTTACAATTTTACAGTTGCTCTTCCAGTGATGGATGATTAGCACAGCTGTGTCTCATGATTAATGCTACAGTTTAGCAGTAATTATTATTTCATTTTATTAGTGGTTATTGGACAATTTAAGTACCATCTTATTATTACCACATTACGGAGTGAATTAGACCTAACCATGTGTCAAGTATATGTATTTTTCTGGCTGTACAATGTGGATCAGAACAGCAGGAGCCTAGTGTGACAACATGTAGATATGACAGAGTGAACTTGTCCATTTAACCAGTTTGCATTAATATCTGAAATTTCCTATCTCCTCTTTGATATTCCTTGCCTCATTCTGTATTAACATCAGAATGATACATATTCTGTCTGTAATATAAACGCTCATTTACTGTAAAAATATCACACAACAGTGTCACTCGTGATCTCATTGCCTACTGCTCCCATCTGGCAGCCAAAAAAAAAAAAGCTGGCAACCCAGTTAGCCATCAATAAAGTCATGCACAGCAGGGTACCAGCAGTGCTAGTTGCATTTGGCAGGTCTGTATCCTCCCCGCCACAAAAATCAGGTGGTGCACCCCGGAGCACAGGGCTCAAATAAACAGAATGTCTTAGATGCTGCTTCATAATTGTACACCAGATGCACAAGACCCACAAGATATACTGAAGCTCAGGTTTTGCCAAAAAACAATTGCAGGAATGTTATTTTCCTGCTGTTGTCATAAAATACAAGCTGCTATGTGATCACACAACTCTTGGGCTTAGACTGCATGATTGTGTTGTGCTTCAATGTTAATGGATTTGTGTTTTTTAACACAACTCCATGTGTCTGAACTGTATATGGACGTAGGTCAAGCCAGTTGTCATATTTTCACCACTTCTTTAGCTTAAATGTCAAATTTCAAATCTGTGACATTAACCAAAGTTCCCATGAGCTTCCAATCTTATTTTCTTTACTCTGACACAAAGCAATAAAACCTTTGCCATGTCCTCTCCTTCATCTCATTTCCCCCAGCTCAATTGAAACCCTAACAAACAAATCATTTATAAATGCAGTTTTTTTTTTCCTGAAGCTAATTTAAAGCCACCAGCTTCTCCTTTTATCCCACCACATAGACATCCCCTGGAACTGTGATAGTATTAGCAGAAGTAAAGTCATCTGCTGTGTTTATTTGCTGTGTCCCCCTCACACTTCCCCTCGCAGAGATTAAGGTTCAGAAGCTGCCTCCTGGCAATTAAATCTATCAGAGGGCAGCAGAGAGCGCTCTGTCAGAACTGTTCCAATAATTGCAGTTTAAATGAATATGGATTCAGAAAACTTTTGACAATACACAGCTTGTTAATTTGCAACTTGCGACTATAAAAAAAAAAGAGTTTTCTTCTGTCATGTGTCCTGGTTTGTTTTTCTTTTCTTCTAGGATGAACCGGAATATCTCATTTACAATTCTCTTTCTCACTGTTTACAGACATATAGAGAACTGGACAGGATTGCAGACTCTGAGAGACGTCGATATGGAGCTCTACACTGGACTACAGAAGCTGTGAGTGTTGATGCTGTTATCTGTGGTGGTGGTTGTGACAGTGGGGTGAGAGACACTTCAATGTATTTTAGTCCTGCTGTGTTGCAGATCTGGAAAAGCACAGTAGAAACTGTACCACTGTTAATCCCTGTTTTCCATCAGGTTGCCCGCCTGCTACTGCAGAGAGGCCGCGGTTTCCTCCTAGCGATCAGTGCAGTAATTCACCTCAGATCCCAAGTTGCAGCATCTGGATTAAATGTCACATACTTCTTTGGGGGCAGAGTGTTAGAGAGAAGCATGGGTGAGGGGTGTCTTCCGTATCCTAACACTAGCTGATGCTTAAACAAGCTTTTAATTCTTGACAGTCACACGCTGGTGGAACATCCCCTTCGCTTTGCTTAGCCACTGATCAAATAATGCTAAAAAGCAGCAGGGAAAATTGAATTAGGAGTCCCTGCTGTAGCATTGTGGGTTTTTTTATTCTCATCTCTTCACATATTAAAGCAATGTTACGCTCTTTTCCTGCTTTGCAACCATGCACTATGAGGCCACATCCTTTAATTTCTCTCACCTCTTCCACTCCCCAGCCTCCTATTCCTCTTCATTTTTCCCCCCACTCTACAGAGAATCACATTCTCCTTTGCCCTCCAAAGTCAGAGCTGGCCTCTCCCCTGATCCCCTTGATCCCTTATCAGGGAGGCCAAGTGCAATATCTCCACGGCTAAATTAGCATTTTTCTCATTACCACTGCTTCTCTCCTGCTGCCTTGTCTAGGGACACTGGCTCCTCCCCACCTGGAGTTGAGTCTTCACAGGGAAAGCTGTCGCGATGCTGCCTTAAGGGGCTGTTAATGGTGTGCGGGATAAGAAGGGAAAAAGTCACTATGGCATACCTTCCATCATCTTATTTTGCATGTGACCTCATCATCACCATCTTTATTTGAATAAAATGAAAAAAAAAACTTCTCTGTCTAAAGCACAGGAAGCTGCTTGAATTCCTCAGCACAGTTATATTCAATATATATACATTTATATTCTTACATTTACTTACCTATAAATAAACTAAAAGTAGACTACAGAGTAGATTAAAATAACTGAAATGAGTTTTGTTGTAGCACAGTGAACACTGTAGTTTCGTGTAATTGACTGGATTCATTTACTTTATAAGGCTTTTGACATTCATTATTCAATAATTTCTGAAACAGCAGGAACTGTAGCTTTTAGCAAGTACTTCTCGTATATGGAGCTAATTTCCTGCCAAAACAAACAAAACATTTTATAGATGCCTGACTATTCACTAACAAACCCAAAGTGGTCTTCAAAATGAAAGCAGCATTAACAAATGAGTGCTATTCATTTTGCACGTACTGTACAAAATGTCCCTATCGAACCAATGCACACCATATTTCAAAGAAACCACACTTCAGAAACAAGCTTATCTTACAGGTACGACAAATATCATACAAAGGAAAAACAAGTATTGTGGATTTTAACGTAATCTTTCTGCTGTTTTATGTTGAGGATTTGTTCGAAACAATTCACTCTACACAGCAGCAGCTATGTTTTTAAGTGTTATTAAATGTTGTGAGGGCAGAATATTATCCAAATAATGTAATTTTATATTTAGTGCAGCTGAGTGGGTGAACTTTTTTGAAAGGCTGACGTCAAAATACTTTATAGAAGCCTTCTGCCAACTTTTCATTTTGTTAACCAGCCTCGTGAGCTCACCTGCGTTATTTTTCTGCCCACATATGCAAATCTGTTGTTGGCTGCTTTTTAATCTCCAGTCCACCTCACCTCAGACTATCTCAGTTGAGCTCCTATGCTTCATGGTGGGAAGGACCTGATGGTTTTGACCTAAAATTCTTAAATTTGGACTCGTAGCACATCATTATATACCAGCTAGCCCAACTTCAGTAACCCTACAAACGGCACTGCTGTTTAGTTTTCTGTCTTCATTTATGCTGGAAGTGATAGCAGAGCTGTATGTTTTAATTTGTTTCCAAAACCCCGCAGTCAGGACATGCTATATTGTATTTAGATAGAAGCTAGCGAGCTAACTCCCTGCTAACTTCTAACTCCGTTAAATGTCATAAATTCGGTTTTCATGGATGCCTGGATGTTAAACTCAATTGTTACACCTGGTAGAGCAGAACGCTGATCATTTTATTAAAGATGAAAGACTTTAGACAGTTTTTCAACTCTCAGTAATGCCATAGTGATCGTTTGATATATGGACCTGCAGCAGAGTTTAGGCCCAGACACGGCTAGTGACGTCAGACTGAACAACCGGATAGTAAACGTTTGACCTCTGTTATTGTCAACAAAGGTTATGTTACAAAGTATTGAGTTGTATTTTTGTTATTGACCAAATACCGTATTTCCCGGACTACAAAGCGCACCTGAATATTAGCCGCACAAGCTAAAATCAGGGGAAAATCCTGTTTTGTACATACATTAGCCGCACCTGACCAAAAGCCGCAGGTGTTTCAATGTTGACTTATCATATGTAAGAGAATGTGCACAAAGGGAATTGTCAGGAAAGAGATGGCTGTTTGGAGACACACCCCTTTTATTAATATTTTGAAAAACAAGTTATGGGTACATATTTGCATAACTTTTTAGGTATATGTACAAGTAGCGGTAATTACAAGTACGAAACATGTACTGTGCTTCATAAATGAGTAACAAATGTAGTACATAACAATAACCTACAGCACACCAGAAAAATAGATTCAGACTACCTTTTAGGCTCAGGTGCAGTGACACGGCTTTAACAAGAAGAAAAGTCAGTCATTCACCACCATCTTCCTGCGCACTAAAACCACCAAAGTCCTCTTCTCCAGTGTCGGATACGAACAGGCTCAGGATGGCTACGTCATCCACTCTCAGCTTCTCTCCTTCGTTGTCACTTACAAAACCAAAGAAATCCTCGTTGTCAGTGTCAGAGTCAAACACCCTCAGAAGGGCCGTGGCGGTGTCCTCCTCTCCATCATGCAGCAGTGCAGCCCTTCAAAATCCGTTGGTGATCGTGGATGTTTTCACACTTTTCCACGCTGTCAGGTTCCACCGGTGGAGTTGAGCATAACTTGCTTTTCGCAAGTTTATCGCCGCTCGTCATCCACGACTCCCGCTGAACGCGTAGCGTTAATTTGAAGTTTGTTTTTCGCGCTACTTGTACGGCACTATGTTGCCTGGCGGATGGACACGTGACCAACATACCACTCTTGAACCCAGATACTGTGTGTCTGATCACATGCCCTTCCGCCAGGCAACGTAGTGCCGTACAACAGCGGAACAAACAAAACAAATCGTCTTACGATATGACAAAAATCAGGGACAATCCATAGAAAAGCCGCACCTGACTAAAAGCCGCAGGGTTCAAAGCTTGTGCAAAAAGTAGCGGCTTATAGCCCGACAATTACGGTACTCATTTTCCACCCTGATTTACGAATAAATTCTTTACAAATCCTACCATGTGGATTCATGGATTTTTTTTTTTCACATTCTGTCTCTCACAGTTGAAGTGTACCTCTGGTGCAAATTACTGACCTCTGTCATCATTTTAGGTGGGGGAGCTTGCACAATCGGTGGCTGACTAAATACTTTTTTGCCCCACTGTATATTGACATTACATAATAATAGTCTGTTTGCTTTCACTAAGTTCAGGTGTTGGATGTAATATGGATTAGTAAAGTGTCTGAATGCAGTTATTGGCTGTATGCCGACACATTGTCAGCACACCATAAACTGAAGAAACTTCACCATTTAACTTTTAACAAGACTCGCTTTATATTGAAAATCATTTCAGGTGATGAGTTAATGATGCTGGTTAAGATGCTGTCAATAGAATCTGAAAAGAATCAGGAAGAATCTGAAAAATAAACCATGCTTTACTTTGTTTGCACTTTTTCATTATTTAGCTACCATAGTGTTAGCCTCAGTATAATCCGGATTATTCTGCAATGTAGCAAATATGATAAAAACAGCACTGGTGTAATGTTTACTGCATTTACCAGACTCTGCAAATGCAGTTTTTACTTTGCATCTTCCACAGGCATCTACACCTTACAGTAGATTTCTTGCTGCCTCATCAATGTCACAAAGGAAGCGTTGTTGACAGTTACATGTTCAAGATAGGTTTAAAGCACCCATAATTTATACACTTCATGGAAAAAAAAGCATGCTTTTTAATTTTTTAATTCAGGTGACATCAGTCCCATTGCCACAAGTATACAAAATCCAGCACTTAGCTATGCAGTCTGCTTAAGGCTTTGTGAAAGAATGGATCATTCTAAAGAGCTTAATGAATTCAAGCGTAGTACTGTAATGCCATCATTGCACCAAGTCTGTTTGTGAAATGTCTTCCCCTATTACACAATAGGTTGTAAGTAGTAATTTTGTAAAGTGGATGCATTTAGGAAACACCTAACTAAGCCACAAAGCCACATAAAGTTACACAATGGGGTTGCTGTTTACTGAAGTGAATAGTGTGAAAAAGTAACTAACGCTGTACTTACAGACCTCCTCTGCCATAAACATCAGCAAAAAAATGTGTGTGCTGAGAACTTCATGGTATAGGTTTCTTTGGCTGAGCAGCTTCTGCTGGTGTAATGTCGAGGTGGTCCAGTACTCTTGCCCATATAGGTTAAATGTTTTGGTCAGCTCTTACTGCCTTTCATTTAGTTTGGTTTTATTTAATTAAGTGATAAAATAAAATAAAAAATATAATAAATGAAAACAAAAATGATCCTGCGGCATTATTTTTCATGTAATGAAATGTTTTAGTGTGCTGAAAGCTGAAAATTTCAAATCTAGCAAACATTAAGGGGACACACATGCTTTAGATTACACTGGTTACTTTGGATGTTTTCTTCCCATCCACATTCACTACTCAAAGGCATAGAATAAAGCACTGAACAGGTGAATGTGGCTCGTAGTAAAAAGTGCTCTGAGTGCTCAGTGAGAGTAGAAAAGTGCTATACGAGTGCCAGTCCATTTACTATATCTTTGGTGAAAGATTCGCTGGAAAATTGTGGGTTTTTCCCCTTAAAAATATGTGAAATTTTTTGTGTTCCATAATTTTCGATCATACTATCTCAAAATTCTTTTCTTCATACTTTGAGCCACAAATCACCACTTCAGTGACACACGTGCAAACCCAGCTTTCCAGTTGTATTTCTGTGTATGCAGGTTAATGGAGATATTATTAAATTAATGTTAAATGTATTTCTAGTTACATGGTGAAAATCTGCTTTTTCTGCCTTTTGATAGTGACACCCCAAAATTTACTTTGTAGAAACCTTTAGATCAAACTTTATCTCATTTACAGATTTCCATTCTGCAAGAAATATGTAATCAGTTTTAGATAATATCTTGTTTGCATATTTAAACATAGATTCTTTTCTGAATGTATTTAATACAAAACATCATTTTCACCTAAGCAATCGACTGGGGAAGTTTCCTGGTGATATCCATTAGGTAAATGTTTACCCCATTCACCTGTAATGTCTCCATTTAATTCACTGCTGTTTAAGGAGATAATTGTGTTGAGTATAAATGCCTTTGCTCCAGTCATTTCTGCTGGGAGGACAAAAGCAAAAGCAGTACAGTCATCTGTGTATATGGTTGTGCTAATTTAATGGATATGAAATAGAAGTCGAAATATTGCTGTTCATTTTTTGTGAGGGAATCTATTTGTAAGGAATTCCCCTAAACTCTTTGAAGGACCCTTTGAGGTCCCAGAGCCCCTCTTTGGGAACTTGTGGGCAATGAATCACCGCATCCTCGCCAAACACCACAGAGGCATGATCAAGCTTGTAGAAGGTAATTGGCGCCAACAGCTGGATGTAATCAGCACACAGCGTTATGAGGCGCTCACTGAAGACGTCAGTGACGTCTTTGGAAAGAGACATCTGTGATCACAAGATTAGAAGTCATTACCATTGTAGCCCAGAACAGTGGTTTCCAAACTGGGACGCTGGGAATTCTTGGAGTCGTCGTGAAGAATCCACTGGGTCCGCAGCAAAATGAGTATTAGTTTAATTTGACTGTTAACACAAGGAGGGAATGCATGTTCTAACCAGAGGTTTCAGTCATTTCAAAGTAAAGACACACAAATTCACAAATCTTTCATCAAATGGCGCATCAAAGTGAATTTTCATTTGGCTGTCAGCTCTGCGGGGTGTGCCAGAATACAGATAAATGTTTAAATATGAAAAACTGGAAAAGCTAGAACCCTTCTTGTTACAGTGCACTGCAATGGTAAAACAAACATGCAAAATGACTTGAAATGGACTGCATACAGTCGCATGTGAGCATACTAGGAAAAAACAAATGTCTTTTTTCGCAGGTTTCCACACAGTCTGATCTGTATTTGATCTCTTTTCATTTCAGAACTATCATGAATTGTAACCTGAAGTCTATCCAGCCTCGAGCGTTTGCTCAGAACCCGCACCTAAGCACCATGTGAGTAAACACTCCATCTTTGAGACCATGTTTCCTGTGCCATGAAAAGATTTATTATGTTATGTGACGTTTGACAGCTTGTAGTCGGCTGTATGGCTGTAGATGACTTAGTGTTAAACAGCAGATGATGCAATTGATAGAGGTTGGCTTCAGGAAAATTGTGGCATTGCCATTACTGTCGCAACTGCTGCACATCTTAAATGAGACATCCATTATTTGCTTTGGATAATTGGATTCCTATCTGCCCCGGGTTCTTTGTGCTTCGGTAGAGCAGCATGCCGAAGACGCAGTTCCATTTAGTCTGCACTCGCCAAATGGACAATTTGTCCAGGAGGCCGAGCATCAGAGAGCTGGGCAAAGTAATTTCTTTAACAAAGGCTGATGTGTCACCATATGACAGCCTGTTATTCCCCAATTTTCCAGGAGTAAACACGTTGAGGAACTCACTCACAGTATTTTACCTGAACACGCTGCCATTTGCAATTTCCAGTCATCGACTGATAGGCAGCTTGGTCTCTTTTCTACTGCAGATGACTGCTGTTAGGCTTAAATCTGTGTGTGTGGGAGAGAGAGAGAGAGACAGCAAGTAGCAGTTCATAATATGGAAACTAAAAATGCAGCATTTTTCATTTGAGAACTTAATCATACCTGTTACTGAGGCGGAAAAATACTGGTTGGACTATGCTGTCATACAAGCTGACTTTTTGGCATCTGAGTATGTGTGTGAGTTCCTGGGTGCACACACTTTTGTCTTTTTAGTGTGTAGACTGCTTTAAAAAATGTTGACATTACTGGTGTCTTTATCTAGTTAGGTGTTTGGTTGAGCTAATTGAGCCCATCAACATTTAATGAAAGTTATTTAAATCCTGCCTTCACTTTAATTTTCTTTCGAGAAGATGGATTTGCTTACACAAGACCGAAAACAAATAAATGATTGTAACCTTCTCACCTCTTCCTCCATTTCTCCCGCTAAAAATAATTGCTGTGCAGTGGTACGGGACTAAAAAAAGATAGAAGAGGTGTAGAACACATAAAAGAAGAACAGGTGAATGAATATTCATGCTTCTTTCCCTTTTATTCTCACTTATGGTGTAATATAAATAAATGAGTGTGAGGTTCAGACCCACAGTGATAATTAAGATGCAAACAATTTGAGCTAACATCAAAATCTCACCAGAGATGTGTTAATTAATGTGTGTCTTGAAAAAGCCTGTCCCAAATATATTTTGAAATTCTATTACGTTTCCAATCCAACAATCTATAAAATGTTGTTTGACAAGTTTTTTTTTTTTTAAAAAACCCAAAAAAGCAAGTGTTGATCATGTTATTTTAGCCTCCGGTACATTCCTACTGTTCCTACATGGAGGCATTTGGATTCCAACCACTGAACACCCCCACTTCAGGCAGTCCATGACAGGCCTCTATTGTGCTCTTGTTAATGCAGGTGGACAGTTGCTAGGTGACTCTGAGGATGATGATGTCAAAGAAGATTAATTATTATGCCTGTGCTTAGCCTCAGAAGACCGACCTCATTGATGTCTGTGTCAGACAGGTCTGCTCAAAGCCCAAGCCATCAGACACTCAACTGGTTGCTGCTTTGTGAGGAGAATTGAAGCTATTGTCTTCATCACATGTTCAGGCCAAAACAGGCTCAATTAGTCACAGCGAAGATATCATTAATCCCGTGTGCTACAAACGTGATGACTGTAATTAAAACCCACCCTAGTTATGTTCTCTTTTCAATCAGTATTCTTCTGCTCTGTTTTTGAAGACGTGTAGCGTCCATTATTTTGCATGTATTACAGTATGTCTTGGTGAAAACGAGCACATCAATACAAAGAGGTGGGATCGTGTTTACTTTTTTAACCATACCAAATCCAAACAAGATACACGATAGAAGTGACATGGGTTGCACTGGTTTAGTACCTTTGCTTCACAGCAAGATGGTTCTTGCTTCAAACCCGCTGGCTAGGGCTAGGGAGTTTCTATGTTCTCTCCTTGTGCCTGTGTGGGTTCTCCCTCTTCCCATAGTCCTAAGACATGCATGTTAGGTTAAGTGAGCGTGAATGTGAGCATGAATGATGCTTCTTGGTCTAAGCCTTGTGAAACCGGCGACATGTCCAGAGCATACCTTACCTATCGCCCAATGATAGCTGAGATAAGCTCTAGCTTGTACAATTTAGTTGATCATGAATTGTAAAAGTGCTTCACAAAACAGATGGAAAAAACAGAAATAACAGAAATTGAAGGAATTGATAGCACACTGGATATATCTGCTGAAGTGGATCCTCCAAACATTCCCATGTGTAGCGAAGTTATAAACTAGCTTATTATGTGCATTTATAACAGATCGGCACATCAAACACCTTCCACATTTGCTTTAACTTAGTAAGGTCTGATACCTGTGGCTGTAAAAAGAAGTCTATATGTATAATAAATCATCTTAGTACTCCCTTGATTTTTGACCTAAGTAAAACATTTTCTTATGAGTTTTTGTGTCAAACTCTAATTTAATGGTTCATTTAATAAACATGTCTTGTTTTTAACAAATGGTTACATCTAGATTAAAATCAGCAATAAAGCAGGGTACTTTAGGACAGGGCTACTTTGTAGTTGACAAGACACTGCTGTATGAGCATGCAGTGTCTTATATGAAGTGAAAAATGCTGCTGAAAACACCCCACAGCAACAGCGATCTTTATAACAGCTAGTAAAAGTATAATACAGCTTTAAACCATGCTGGTCTGAACTGTGTCCACCTCTTTCAGTAGAAATGAATTTAGCTATATTTAAAATCCTTTCCTGTGGCATTGTTTATTTTCCTAACAGCACTTGTCAAAGCATCAGTGTTGTCATCGTGAGATGACCTCTGTGGGCCCTCTATATTTTATGTGAGCCCAAAATAAACCTAATTACAATATACCATAGCCTGTGAGAGTGCTTTATTCTCATCAGTGGGATTCTGCAATTCATAGCAGAGGTCCAAGAGATTTTATCCATGAGCAACCAATGCATTCAGTAGCCCTGCAGATTACTGATGTGTCCTTGGGCAACACATGCAGTCCTTAATTTCTGCTAAGACGATTAAGACGAGCGCTTCAACTGAGCGACATGTAGGTAAATATAAACTGTGCAAGGCTCCAGAATGTGATTAACTCTCCAGTATTAAATATGTGTAACATCGACAAATATTTGTGCAGCACTTTGAATTAATGTGCTTACAAGACATAAACATGAAATCAACAAACTGTCATAACATTTACATTTTAAACATCAAGCTGATGCTGGAAAAATTTACAATTAGTGGTACAGTTAAAAAAAAAAAAAAAAAAAGATTTCCAATTGGACATTGCATAAGTAAACTAAGTGTGACCCAAAAATTATACAGCATGGCGGGGTGGTGATGAGACAAAATATTTAATCAATGTATTACTGACACTTACAGTGCTTAACAAATTTAACCACCTGCCATAAAAACAAGACAGAAGAAAAATATAGAAATAAAATATAGGAAAACTATAGAAAAACTAGAAATCTATAAAAACTAAAAGTGATATTATTTATTAGGAAAGTTCAAACTTGTGAGTCAGAAATGAATCAAGCATAACAGTCAAACACTAAAACATGTTTTTTCTGTTCATCACTGTAAATAAATAACTAATATGGCATCTTAATCAAAACATAATAATGTGCTTTACTGTTTTTTTCTTTTAAAAAAACACTATATTTGAAAAAATAGTAGATAACAATTAGGGGATAACAATAATAATTACATATCACAATATATCATATCATAATATGATTTTGATTAAAGTGCTTGGGCATATGATGGGTTAACCATTACAGAAACATAAAAAAAATTATTTTAGTAATTACCAGTACTGTTAATTGCAGCTGTGGCATAAACCTTACACTGAGTAGTGATCTTGCGTTTCCACTCTGTGGTCTTGAACACTACTTCGCAGGCAGAAATCGTATCTCTTCAGCTGCACTCAATTCATTTAACTCAAATTTCAAAACCCGCTCAATTCTAATTACTCCTGGAGTGCCCCAGGGATCTGCCCTGGGGCCTCTTTTATTTATCATCTATATACTTTATCTTGGTCATGTCATAGATAAATTAATTCTTACTTTCCATTGTTGTGCTGATGGTATCCAGCTCTACCTGTCTACTAAACCTACTACCACTATCACACCTGCTCTCATCTTCTCAAATAGCCTTATCGATAAAACGGTAGTTCTCCTCATTGGCATCAAATCCAACTTGTCTAAATGTAACAGTTTTTCACTCCCCATTGCCATCCTTGCTCACACCTTGGTTATGTCCAACACTGACTACTGTAACTCTCTTCTTATTGGTCTTCCTCTCCTATTGTTATTTATTTAATTCTTTCTTTGTTTGGTGAGTGAAACTTTTAAGTAAGCCTCATATTCTAGCCTCTGAGGTCAGTGAGGTCAGATTTATGATTACACCTCCCTTCATCTTAAAATAAACTATCTTCTGTTTTCCAGAAAATACAGTGACTTGCAAAAGTATTCGGCCCCCTTGAACCTTTCCACATTTTGTCACATTACAGTCACAAACATGAATCAATTTTATTGGAATTCCACGTGAAAGACCAACACAAAGTGGTGTACAGGTGAGAAGTGGAACGAAAATCATACATGATTCCAAACATTTTTTACAAATAAATAACTGCAAAGTGGGGTGTGCGTAATTATTCAGCCCCCTTTGGTCTGAGTGCAGTCAGTTGCCCATAGACATTGCCTGATGAGTGCTAATGACTAAATAGAGTGCACCTGTGTGTAATCTAATGTCAGTACAAATGCAGCTGCTCTGTGACGGCCTCAGAGGTTGTCTAAGAGAATATTGGGAGCAACAACACCATGAAGTCCAAAGAACACAGCAGACAGCTCAGGGATAAAGTTATTGAGAAATTTAAAGCAGGCTTAGGCTACAAAAAGATTTCCGAAGCCTTGAACATCCCACGGAGCACTGTTCAAGCAATCATTCAGAAATGGAAGGAGTATGGCACAACTGTAAACCTACCAAGACAAGGCCGTCCACCTAAACTCACAGGCCGAACAAGGAGAGCGCTGATCAGAAATGCAGCCAAGGGGCCCATGGTGACTCTGGACGAGCTGCAGAGATCTACAGCTCAGGTGGGGGAATCTGTCCATAGGACAACTATTAGTCGTGCACTGCACAAAGTTGGCCTTTATGGAAGAGTGACAAGAAGAAAGCCATTGTTAACAGAAAACCATAAGCAGTCCCGTTTGCAGCTACAAGCCACGTGGGGAACACAGCAAACATGTGCAAGAAGGTGCTCTGGTCAGATGAGACCAAAATGGAACTTTTTGGTCTAAATGCAAAACGCTATGTGTGGCGGAAAACTAACACTGCACATCACTCTGAACACACCATCCCCACTGTCAAATATGGTGGTGGCAGCATCATGCTCTGGGGGTGCTTCTCTTCAGCAGGGACAGGGAAGCTGGTCAGAGTTGATGGGAAGATGGATGGAGCCAAATACAGGGCGATCTTGGAAGAAAACCTCTTGGAGTCTGCAAAAGACTTGAGACTGGGGCGGAGTTTCACTTTCCAGCAGGGCAACGACCCTAAACATAAAGCCAGGGCAACAATGGAATGGTTTAAAACAAAACATATCCATGTGTTAGAATGGCCCAGTCAAAGTCCAGATCTAAATCCAATCGAGAATCTGTGGCAAGATCTGAAAACTGCTGTTCACAAACGCTGTCCATCTAATCTGACTGAGCTGGAGCTGTTTTGCAAAGAAGAATGGGCAAGGATTTCAGTCTCTAGATCTGCAAAGCTGGTAGAGACATACCCTAAAAGACTGTATGCAGCAAAAGGTGGTTCTACAAAGTATTGACTCAGGGGGTTGAATAATTACGCACACCCCACTTTGCAGTTATTTATTTGTAAAAAATGTTTGGAATCATGTATGATTTTCGTTCCACTTCTCACGTGTACACCAGTTTGTGTTGGTCTTTCACGTGGAATTCCAATAAAATGGATTCATGTTTGTGGCTGTAATGTGACAAAATGTGGGAAAGTTCAAGGGGGCCGAATACTTTTGCAAACCACTGTAGTTAATATCTGATAACCTAATTCAATGATGCTGAGTTCAGAGATACCAATAAAAAATTCAGTCACATACACTTTTATTACAAAATGCAAATGACTTTTTTTTTCATTGTATTTCAGTTTCCTTAACACAATTTGCATGTTTTCAGAGGTTTCTTTTAAATGGACAGAATGACCAATCAGTAATTGCTGCCATCCCAAAGTGGATAGCATTTTAGGCTGGCTTTTGAGTTGTCAATGAACAACCTCCACTCATCTGCATCATACTCACAACCTATTGCTCTCAAAAGATTTTCATAATCCCCACTATAGACAAAGTCATCATCAATTTCAAAGAATGGAATAAGATCCTTCTCACGATGCCTATAAAGAGAAAATTTAGATGCTAGAGCAAGGAGGTTTTTCCTCGCTGAGGCTAGACCCAAGCGACTCAGTTGCTTCCTTTGGCAGATCAAAATCTCGTACTAAATCATTTAGCTCTGACAGATGAGGTACTAGAAGACAACTTTTTCAAATCTTCATCACTTTGCATCTGGAGACAAAACATCATCATACTCATCTCACTCCTCATCTAAGCCAGTAACAATGGGAGGTGGTATTTCATTTAAATGTGTTACTGGTCTCATTGCTGATGGCAGGTTAGGGTAAGTAAGAGATTATTTGGTTTTGGAATGGTATCCAGAAATATTGACTAAATAGAAGTAGCAGTCATCAAAGTGTTTCAGTGGCTCCCTTTATTCCATTGGAATATGAAACCCAAGCTTTTGAGTTCGGCTTGTCTTGGTCGACCACAAATATGCCAAGCAAAAAAGAAAAAAAAGAAAGAAAAAAAAGCTGCTAAAAACATCTGGATCACACTTGCAAGTGCTAATAGTGAAACATGCTATGTGCAAAATAGAACAAAATAGATATTATTGTTGAAATCAGCAAACCAAAATTAGGGAAAAGAGTAATCAAGCGTTAAATTTCATATAGCAAATGTGATTTAGGGCAGTGGAGAAAATCACACATCAGCATCACCTGATAAGGATTTTAAAGTTCCTTTTGCAAAGGATTTTTAGGTTGTAATCCTGCAAAATGACTCACTGGTTGTGCTGGTGCATTCGGAACAAAAAACAGCAGGGATGCTTCTTGAAGTTGCAGTAAAAGTAGAACAGAAGATGATCAAACTAATCAGCATTCTACACCAACAGCACAACCTCTCGTTTAAAGTGGCTCGATTGTTTTGTTTTGATGGTGATCTGACAGATGTTAAAGTACCACCCATGAGTGTAACATCAGTTTTTAAAGCTGACCAGACAGGACTTCTGTCATTAGTGGATGAGAGAGGACATGGACCAGAATGCGATTTTGCTAATTGTTCAACTGTGTGCACTTAGAGGACTTTAGCACTTCAGTGTGCAACGCTGTTGTATTAAATGCTTGTAAGTATTCTTTCTGTCATATGGCAAAAGCAAAACCATAGGAACTATAAAGGAACAAATACACCAAAACAGTTTTAAAATATTTACATTTTTTATTAGGCTTCTTTGATTATTATATAAAAACAATAAAACCATTCTCCAGTTTATTCACTTAAAGTCACAGTTCTTAGGTGGTTGCTTCAGCTTAGAAAATAGGCCTTAAACATGAGTGCGTGTTAGTCTGCTACTTTTGGAACGCAATACTCCTACCAGCACATCTAACTTTATTTACTATGTTCTGATATTTCAAACTTAGAAACAAAAGCAATAATAAAGGAGTAACAGAATGCATTAATAATTTATGGGCACTTTGTTAACTTGTGGCTATGGTTTGCATACAATATTACTACATGCAGTTTTTAATTAGTCAATATTCAAGTTGAGGTATACAGTTCTGTAATTTCTAAAGGCTTTGAGTGTAATGGGCTTTTTTCCAGAAGTCTCAGCCCAATCAGTTCAGGAAAATGTGCTGATTGTGCAAATTATTGGAACAAGTTTCTATTTTATTTAGATAAACATAAAAACTTTCCTCTGGTGAAGCAGTTTAAGAATATCTCTATGGGATATCTGTCTTCAAAAAGACAACTCATCAAGTAAACATATTACTGTGTTTGTCTCAGTGGCACCAGTGACGCAGCAGCAAATCCCATCTCACCAATTGTTGTGGCTGGAGAAACTCATGAAACGGCCTCAATCCTCTTAAGTACCACAAAGGGACATTAAAGGAACAATCAGTAATATTTTGCACTGTTGTTGCAGATAATGACAATTTCCGGTGCCAGCAAGTCAATGGTTATCAATGCCTGCTGATATTCTGAGCTTCATAAACAAGCAGTCACGTCTTGACTCCATATTTCATCACATGCATGTCCAGCATTTGCTCCCCTGATGACCCTTGACGTGTGTTACCACACTTAGCTCAGTTTCATTCACCAATGTATGGATAAATATGCAACAACCATACACCAAAAGAAGTTAATTTGCTTGGCAGTTTCTCCTCTTAATTTTACACCACATAGGATTGTTTTAATGTTTCTAGGCAGCCACTTATTCTATAAATAATGTATGAATGACACATTATCACATTATCATAGCTGACTTTTTATTCATCTTCTACTTCACTTCACGCCATGAACAATACTCACCTGTAACCGCAGCTTTTGAGTGTGTCAGTAAATACTGTAAAATGATGTGGGGAAGTCTAAAACGCATAGACATGACATACAAAATTTTACTTAGTAAATCACTGAATATAGGCATTTGTTACACTACCCATTTCATTATTTTTATCTTAACTTATAACGCCGCTTGAGGTGCACTCTTATATAATTACCATGTAACGACATCTAATATATCTATATTTGTAATGGTATATATACTTTAGGCTACAGTCCCACACACCAATACAAAGATAATGAGCACACAAACACAATATTTCAACTGTGACTCTACTGTAGATGTTCAAGAAGAATTCTGTTTCTGTTACCTGTTGAAGATCGGGTTCTTGTTGCTTTGCTGGGGTCAGCAGATATTCAGCTGTTGCAACATTCACAGTCTTTTCTTCTAGGTTTGTGTTAGCATGCTGCAAGATTGTGTTTTCTTATCAGCAATAGATAGTTGTTTCTATCCAGGATGCATTTTGCACTTTACTGTAACTTTCTTCTTCTGGTTTGTGACCCCCCTGGTAACCACTGTTTGCTAGAGAAAACTGTGTATTCCCTAACCTGTTAACAAGTGCTTTGCAGGAGTTTCCAACAGCAGCGCACAACTTTTACTTTAAAAGCAAACATTCTCGACTTTGACAAAATGCACAATTTTCCCTATTGACTGGAGATCCCCTGGGAAACATGATACATGGTGACCTGTGTAACTGATGCCTTAGTCAGAAGCATTAGGCTAATGAAGAATGCATGCTTGCATGTGTTGTAGTTTTCATAACATGTATGACACTTAGCTAAAAAAAAATCCATGGGCCTGTTGTTGAGGGTGACATGTACTGCAGCATATACAGTTAAACAACAAGAGGAAAATATTCCACATAGTCTTGGGTTTATTTGAAATGGATACACTGGTCATGTCTGTTGTGATTGCTGCAGTGGCCTGTATTAGTTTTAGAAAAATAAATAAATTTGAGTAGTCAGAGTAGGCATGCTATGTCACTAACATGGCTGTTTTTCATGAAACACAAGGATTATGGTTACTTCCTTTCCTTTTAGTGCATTTGTGTTTAATGGGCTTGACTGATATTGTAGGAAAAAAACAGGCTTTTGAAATATACTGCTCACTGACATTATCAAATGGCATATTCAAAAGTAAATTGAAAGAAAGGATAAAAATAAAAGATACAAAAGATATAGTATATGATACAGTATAGTATAATATAAATAAATGTATAAACAAGTACCGGTACAGACAGGTTTAAATCAGGAAGCATGAATAATTAAATGATAAAATAATAATGCTAAATTCCTTGTTTTGTTTTCTGGTTAAAAACAAATGATTTACTGGCTATCCAGAGTTGTTGTTTTTTTTTTTTATGCATATTTTATGCCTATTTTATATGAGCTGACAGTTTTTGAAGGCGATAGGAATTTAGGAGGCTTGTTTCACAGCTTAGCTTAGTTTTGATCCTGTGAACACTAACCAAACCTGTTCCAGATAACCCAAGGGGTCTGAATGGTTCAAAAAGACTGTTCAGTGCTTTATAAACAAGTAATAGGATTTTAAAATCCATCCTTTGACACACAAGAAGTTAATGCAGTGATTTAAGATCTGGTCTAGCTAGGCCACTCTATCGGTGTTGGTGAAGACTTGCAACAACATTGTGGGGGTTTTTTTTGTGCTTTTATCTCTGGCCAACTAAAGATAAAAGTGCAAACATGTTTTTACATCCCTTGTTTAGAGAGACATCCTTTACCTCTTGTTATTTTTTATGGTGATGAAATAGGCATTGATGTGCTTTCAGTGAAAAAAGTAAAAACTAAATGGTTTATACTTTATAATTTGGATAATATCCCATCCATTTGAATAATCTACAAACCTGGTGATGATCGGCTCACTGAACAGAAATCAGTTAACTTCCCAGTGCCTGGTCTGTTTATTTCAAGCACAATTAAAAGTTAAAACAGTCACACTCACTATTGTGTTAAATAAATTAGTAACAGAAAAGCAGGGTGTCTGGGAATTTACTCTAACTAGGAACCCTAAAAGTCCCCTTCAGCAACTCCTTTGTGAGTCTTCAAAACACATAAAGTGATATAAAATGATTGTGCAGGTCGTAGACCTCACTGACTATACTGTGTAAGGACTTGTCAGAAAGCAAACTCCCCAGAGCTTTCTGTGGAAACACTCCACATTACACAAGAATATCAACAGTGCACTTTTAGATATTAAAAAAGTGAAAATAATAAATCACAATGCTAAAGAATTTTTAAAGCAGTTCCCTGGACAATAGATTAATAAAAATGGTTTAATTTGGATATTTTGACATATTTTACCACTTTTAGCTCAAATATTACAATTATTCAATATTTTTTCTATATCTATTCAATATGAATTACTAACGGATATGCTTTGTGGTGTTATTTGCATTCTACTTCAAACAGAATCAGATATATAGAAAATTATGGCATAGCTGAATAAAGGATACACCTAACTAAGTGTACAAAATCACTTAAACAGACTTTAGTCTTCAATGTCCACACTTACTTCAGAGGCACATGAGGGAATTAATTCCATAGGTTCTGTGTATATGCTGTGAGATTTACCCTGCTTTTAAAACTAATGACAATTTTCATTGTCTTTCTCAGGTAGTGTGACCAAAGCAATGAAGCAATGTGAGGAAACGTCTCATAACTCAGATATTCAAAACTTATATAAACGTAAAATTTGCAAGTGAATCAGGGCCTCTACTGTATGAGTAATGTTGTTAGAGTGCTTTATTGCCTCTTTGGTTCACTTAACATATCAAGTAGCCCAGCAGAAACTCTGCAGTGAAGCAAGGTGATTGAAAACTACTTTTACTGAAGCCACAAATCACTGTGGAGCTTGATGCTTGATCGAGACCCCGTGACATCACATTAGCTCACCATCCATCCATCCGTCCATCCATCCATCCATCCATCCATCCACCTCCACCAGCTGTCAAAGGATGAGAGACAGTGTACACAAATACACTGTTAACCCCTCTCGCTTAACAAGAAACAAACCTGTCCACGATTTTTTGGTTAATACACATTCTTCAGTGGTAGCAACCAGAGTAATGTGTTACCTGTAACGCGTTACTGTAATCCGATTACTTTTTCAAGTAACGAGTAAAGTAAGGGATTACTATTGCAAAAACAGTAATTAGATTACCGTTACTTTCCCGTAAGCACGCTGCGTTACTGCGTTACTAAAACCGTGATTTTTTTTTTTGCCAGAATGTCTCATGACAGTGACGTAAGCGAGTGCGACGTTCATGACAACAGCTGTGTGCAGATCAACAATGGATAAAATATCGAGTCCGGGAGAGAGTATGAGCGTGTAGCGTTTAAAGCGTGGAAGTACTGACCTTACTTTGAGTTTGATTCCATAAAAAGTGACAAAAACATTAGCGTCTGTTGTGCGTGGGAAGAAAACTTCTTTTTACATCGAAAAAAACCCCCTAAACTTCCAAGCAAGCACCGAGTGCGCTACGACGTAATGGGAAATTCACAGAAACCTCCGCCTACCCAACTCCTGCTTTACAGGTGAAAATAGAGCAACAGGGCCGCTAGTCTTTGATTTTATTTATTTTCTGCTGTGTTTTACTTGCATCTAGTGCGTGTAAACACAAAAAAATATTTTATTTTATGTGCTGGAATGTACAGACGCTTTAATCTCCTTCAGAACGTTCATTTCTGAGTTACATTACATTGCAAAGCGGTCACAGTGAAGGACATCATTTGGTGCCATGCAGTTATATTTTAAAGAAGGTAATTCCGTTAACACAAAATGTCAGTGGGACTGTACAGTGTTAGCGTTGTTATTTTTAAATCGTAGTTGTTTATTGCCCGCGATAGCTCATTCCACCCACTTCCACACTTGCACATTTCGAAGTGCCAAAAAACTGGTGATGTGACCCTGCTTTACTTGTACCCAGAATAGAAACACCACTTTTTCTTCTGCTGAACTGGACCAGTTGTACTTGCTGCATGTTTGTGGTTTGACTTGAATGTCAGAGGACACTGATTAAGAGTATATGCAGTGATCAGCTACAACATTAAAACCATTAATAGGTGATGTGTTGTTACAATCCAGTATTCTTTGGGGGAAAACTTGTGTCCTGGCATTCTTCTTCAATGAGAACTGACACATATGCCCTTCCCTTTCCAATAGCACAGTGTGCTCTGCTGCAGTGTAGAAACTTCTCAGGAATGGCCCAAGATGCTGAACTTGCCTAATGTGATTAAAGATATGCTTTGTGAGCAAATCACAGAAGGCCCCAAATTGCAACCCGCAGGATCCACAGTATCCTATGGCAGTATCCTGGTGCCAGACACAATAGGACATCCAGAGGTCTTGTGCTTCCATGCCTTGATGAGCAAGAGGAGCTTTTGTAGCATGAGGGTGACCTGCACATTATCAGGCAGGTGAATGATTATCCTGTTGGAGAAGCCTTTAATGAACCACTGTGTTATTGTTGAAGCCTTCCTCCTTAAAACAAAAATGTTTAGCATTTTTTATCAAACCTCTGTTATTAGCTTTGTTATAGTATACTGAACACACGTATTTTTCCCTTGTCAACAATAATTCTTGACTGAAAAATGTTCTGAATCTTTACTAAATATGAATATGTTCTTTTTGTTATTTATTACTTTATTTTCCAGCAAAACACAAAACACAAGTCATGAAGCAGTTATGGGTTAAACTGTGCTAACTGAACACTTATTAGGATGATTAAGACAGATAATGAATGGATTTTACCCTAGCAACATTGGCTCTACAAACGGCCCACACAGCAACACGCTGTGTAGGAGTTGGTGTTATGCAATGGTCACACTACAAAGTGACATTCGCTTTTCACCTTCTCAAGAGAGCCCTCTGATCACTCTGATTTCATTGAAATCACTTGATTTAGCTGTGAAATTAAGCTGAAAAGTCCTGGCGTCTTTTGTATCAGTTCTAAAGTATCTCCAATCAAAATTATTACTTGCTATTGTGAACACATAATAGTCTAATCATCAAATATAATGTAATCTACAAAACCAGTTTTCTCATACTCACATTTCATACCTTTAGCTATAAATCTTGGGCAGGATATGCCAAGATTGGCAGAAGGAACAAAACTCTGTCCTCCTTCTTTGAACTGCTCCCTTTAGGGGCTGCCAGGGCAGATCATAACCCTATCTCTAGCATCGTCATTTATCTCACACCAGTCCTCTGCATGCTCTCCTTGTCCGCAGTTAAAAACTACAAAAAAACAAAACACCTAGTAGCGTTTTTAAAGCTCACAAAATCCATTCTGCATTTCTTGCCCAGGAGCCCCTTGAGGTTGCTCAGTGAGCTGTAGAGTTGGTGCTGGGTGCATTTTTTTCTGTTTGCCTTTATTCATGCTAAGACAAGCTAACTGGCTGCTGGCTTTGGCTCCATATTGACTGTACATAAATAAAACTGCTATTCATGCTGTCATTTCATTTCAAGAAACCAAATAAGCTCATGTCCTAAAATAATGCACTTTTCCTTTCAAATTTGTCACCTAGGTGTAAAACAAGGAAGCCATAATCTGTACTGCTAATTAATACTCTAAAACAATAGCTGGCTACTAGTTAGGTGAACACCCATGAGTGTCATTCCAGCAGCTGTTCTTTTTGGTCCCTCTATGTGTGTGGGTGTGAATAACCTACGACTTTCATCTTACGCATGTTTATCCTGCACGCTTAGCACCAGGTGGAAATGAAGGCAATCAGGAAAGGTGCCACTACAAGGTCTTGGGTTTTCAAATCATCGCTGCCACTGCTGAGTCTAGTTTTCTCTTTGATGCTGCTGGTCAGCCAGGCATTGCACGCCATGCTTGTCCACACCTGTGTCAAATTAAAGGTCAGCGTCTGGATAGGGAGGCGACTCTTCTCTTTATTCCAGTGCAGTCAAGGGAGAGGCCCGGTAAATCTGGAGGGAACGTTGTCACCTGGGAGTTGGAAAGGTCACTCCCCACAGGGAGAGGGAAGTGGAGAGACTCGCTCTCATTAAATCTTCTTGGCTATGTCTTTTTTCCCCCTAAATGTCACTTTCATACTCGGGTCATCTGGCCAGCTAGCCTGAGACCACCTTTAATTAGAAGTCTGATTATTCTCTGTTTATTTTGTCAAGGCTTTTAAACTCTCTGCTTTCTCTTCAACATTCCTTAAAATAGACTTCCTTTGCTTCCTCCGTGTCTTTTAGAAAGAGTTACTTGTTCAGGTTTTTCAGCTAGCTTGTTCACCTCAGGCGGTGGCTGAGTTAGATGAAATGATTACCCAGATGACACCTGCAGTCTCTGTTGTATTGTGCCTGGCTCCTCCATGGACTTATAGAGGGGTGATCTGAAAGTTACAAATGAATGCTAAACCATGAGTCACTGTCTGTGTCAAGCAGCTTTACATTCCCACTCAAGGCAGTTAGCCACCGCTCTTACCAAGAGAAAGCTGGTGGGCTTCAGTGCAACACTGGAGGTCATTGTGACTAAATGTGGTGCTGTCATGACTCATATGCTGTTGAAGGGATTGAGCTTGTGACCTTTTTTAGTGAGGTGAGTTCTGCAGCCATAATGCTAGAATGACTAGACAGGTGAATTTTGAAATATGCATGGAATCTGTGCCTTTTAGCTGGTCTCCAAGCCAAGAAAAGATGCTTTACACATGTCAGATTTGTGTAAGGAAAGTTGCTGATGAAAGGTAAACTATCATTTATCTTGTCATTTGGAAACCTGAACATAATGACGAAAGGTATGAGGAAGTATTGAGACAGATTTTCTCTTAATGTACACAAATACTTCAATAGAGACACCAAGTTGTACTGGAGAGCTCACAGGGTGAGTTTATGTATGTAACAGTATGAATCTCAAGTGGGGTGCTGTGAAGAAGCGGCTTCCATGCTGAGCGCATGTTTGCAAAAAAAACCAAATTAGTTCTCTGGTAAAGCTAGTGATGGCTTTAGATGGTTTATTAACAAGTAATGCACCTGCTATTGCAGCAGCTGTTTCGATCTGTCGCTGAGTCTCTGTCACTGGAGCATGTCATTTCATTCGTTTTCAGTGATTATTGAACAAAGCCTCATGTGACACTATCCACTCTGCCATAGCTCGGCTACAGACTCAGCACCCGAGTGCCTTTATTGTGATCTCGGGTGACTTCAACCATGTATCACTGGACAAAAAAATAATAATTTCCCCCAGGGATCAATAAAGTATTCTGATTCTGATTCTGATTATGCCATTTTATGATAAAACAGCTTTTGTATTCTAAAGAAGGAAAACGTTTGAAGAAGGTAGCTACAGTTGCTGCAATTACAGTGTATTAATATGTTTTGCAATGCATTTTATATCCCTTATTTATTCAAGTAAAATTATTGTTGAGATTAAAAATCTTTTTTTTTTCAAGAGTCACTGACTAGAAAAGAATTAAAATGCATCTGCGTTGATTGTTACTACAATAAGAAATCTACTACTCGTCTCCCATGTGATACGTTTAAATAACCGTTCAGCCATGTTTGCAAAGCTGTAAAAGTGAGTTCAGGATTGCGGGATACTTTAAATGTTTTGCTTCTGTGGGAGTGATCATATGACTTTTGATCCTTTAAGAAATGTAGAACTGCTGTTTTTCTGTCCTTTTTCAATTTAGCATCACTCTAGAGGAGGAGTTCCTCCTACACTCAGGCTGAACCTTTTGAAGGCTAACACTGTTCATTCTAGCGGGCTTTCATTTCCATCAGGATATGTATGCATTATTAAGTTGGGTGTGTGAAACATATGCACCGGATGCACATGCTTTTATTGTACTGCACTGCAGAACTCATCCTTGAATCAACAGTAATTTAGAAAAGATCCCTCTCTAACGGACCCTGTCCACTGTGCTCTGTGTGGGCGAGTTTCTGCTTTCCGAGTGTGTTAAATTGGAAGTTGGCGTTGCTCTGTGGGTAAAAGTTGCGTGGACCTGATTTCCTCCCACAGGCCGCCCTGCCGCTTCACTCTGCCAGGGCTGACGCCATGTGACTGTTGGAGATAACTAATGGGGAGGTGAAGAGTACTTCAGGATCTCCCTCTAACAGTAGACTTCATAGTAGACCACCCCCGCCATTTGTCAAAACCTCACCACCCACAATGCACCACATGAAATCACTCTCCAGTGTGGACATGTTGTTGCTTTGCCTGTGGGTGAACTGAACTGGTGTTTGATAATGTTGGTTGCCTGGATCTCTGGTTGGTAATTGTCAGTGGGGGTAATGGATTTTTCCAATAGAAAACTTGGGGACTTTTCAAGAAAACAAATTGCAAACTCAGTGTCAGAAACCCACACATTAGATTCGCCAACTAAACAGGGCATATAGCAAGGCTTATTTCCCAAATGTGGAGGTTAGAGAGAGCAAACAAGCAGTTCAAATTGAATCAGCACATTCATAAATTCATACCGAGTTCAAATTTACATTCCATCCTCATGCTCTGGTGCTCGGGTGTGTGTGTGTGTGTGTGTGTGTGTGTGTGTGTGTGTGTCTCTAATCTCACTGTAAACACAAACACGGAGGCTTACCACCCTCTGATAGTGGTGTCATGGAGCATGGTATCTGCTGGCTGTGTGGGCTGCAGGGAGAAATGCTCCACTGCTCACCTACCAACTGTCTGCTATGGCTTGACCAGTGGGATGCTTGCTGGTTGTGAATGGAGTTCATGCTTTAGGTCTATAGTGAGTACATTTATAGTCTCTATAGAAGAAGCTTCGCAACAGGCAGAGATTGCACTGAGCTTAGACATACACAGCTCAGAGTGCAACATGGTGTTGTCTGAAATAGGAAGTGTTGTTCTACTCCAACCAGCAGTGCCGTGTGGTTCAGCCGGTTAGAAGGTTAGAAGGTCAGGGTCTTGATAAATATTTTGCTCACTGCTAGCAAACCAACTGAGGAAATCAAATCCAGCAATTAAATAATAAATTCATTTGGATTACTAAAAAGCTTTGCTTGTTGTTCTCCAAAAAGGGTTAAAAAACAAACACAAAACAACTGTATGTCACTGAGCTATACCTAGAAAACTTCATTATGAGTCCTTAATATTTAATACTTACTAGAGATTTAATCTTTAAGGTATTTAAAATCTATCTTTACTGTGAGTATCAAGAGCAGTTTAGAAGTTGACTTGTTAGTCTTTCAGTATTTCTTTATTCTTTGCATCTGAATGTTTTGCAGTAAGTTTTCCTTTTTGTGCACATAGTTTTTCTATTCCCTTCTTTTCATTAAGACATTGTCACTATTTGTTTCATGGCTATTCCAGACAGAATAGGCGTGAAACAAATAGAAACATGGTTACAGGGTTGCAGTTTGCCAGTCACACAGTAGACCAGCCCTTAGGCATGCTTTTTTCACTCTCACGGACACCTTAATTCACCAAATAAATATATTGCAGTAGATACGAAATAAGCGATTCAGATCACAAATTCTCAGGAAAGTCGAGTTCTATGACAAGCAACTAAGGGCTATACATCCCCATGGATCAGTTGGACTTTGGATGTTTTAATCACAGAAGTCACCACCCCCATTAGAAAATAATAGACATCTAATGGATTTCACTTCTTGGAGATGGAAACTATACCAAACTATCTACCATCTCTTATATAGGTTTACAACTAAAGCCACTATGACCTCATCTGTTTCTACTTTATTGTATTTACATCTCTGAATAAATATCTAATGATGATTAGATGATCTCCAAAACAAGAAAAATAAGATATTAAAACCTAAATGACTTGCATGTTTTGTTTTCTTTAGGTCATTTTTGAATCTTATTACTTCCTGTTAGTTCAAAATCATTTAATGCATCTTTAAGGCAGATACCTATCATTGTGTGTGTGTGTGTGTGTGTGTGTGTGTGTGTGTGTGTGTGTGTGTGTGTGTGTGTGTGTGTGTGTGTGTGTGTGTGTGTGTGTGTGTGTGTGTGTGTGTGTGTTTAGAGTCCTAATTACTTTCTTTGCTTCACTCCATCAACGTCTGGACAAATTGATGTGGGGTGATGCATGACTGTGAAATGCCCCGGCATATTTTGCATGCAATAATCCATTGCTCATAAAGCATTGTTCTCTGATTTGACAGATGGTCATTTGACACTAAATCAGACTTTGATACGAGATCACAGGGCCGTGTTAGTGACAGAGAATCACAGAAAGAGGAAATGTGATCAAAAACAGACAGGAGACAGAAAAACTGGCTTAAACCAAGCCTGAAAGCTGAGTGAAAAAGAGAGAAATTGGGTGTGAAAGAAGGCAGTAGATGGAAAGAGAGATTTTGAAAGAGAAACTGTAGATAACGACAGGGAGACCGAAGAAGAGACGGAGAAATTATGCATGAAAGCACTACTAAGGGACAAGGAGCTCTTCACCTCGAGGCCCATCCAGAGAGACATAGTAGCCAGACTGTGCGGGAGACTTTACATCCATAATCACAGCACTCTCACAGAGTCTAATGCTTTATGACGGCTGTGCTGGTCCTGAGATGGCAGCGGGTGGTTGTGGGTCGTGGTGAGCCACAGGAATAATGGCTTGAGTTAATCTGAAATACACGACATTTAGACTGGGCGCTCTCCATGTCAGCTGATGTGACTGGATCGATAGAATTTCTAACGCCACACTTTTTCCTACCTTAAACTCAGACCTCCCACCAACACTCCACTGTTCCCCCATCTTGCTGTTTTTCTGATGTCGCTTTTGATCTCTTGTGTGTTGAACAACCAGAGGGGTTAAAAAAATGATCAAGCTGTCAGAGGAGCTAAAAATACTTGCTTTCATCTCTGTAAAGTGGTGGTTTTAGGTGGTGTGCTAGAGCTTGTGTACGGCCCTGCGTTCTCTCAGCCAAGGATCTGGAGTCCCTTCAAGTCACGGGGCAGGGGTCGAACATGCAGTGTCATCATGCTCCACTCTCACAGTGTTGGCTTGATGGGTGTCTGTCAACGCCTGAGACTAAAAGCTGAAGCAGTAGTCGCGGCAGCAGCAGCTCTTCTCAGAGGCAGCCAAATCCCACAGGCCAGATGAGGCTCTGATTCCTGAGGCAGCAGTTTGCCCCAGCCTCCCTCCTCAGCTCACTCCCAACCACTTCCATCCCCCCACATCACTCACCACTCACTCAGCAACCCGTGCACTGACAGACAGTCGTCTGGCTGGGGCCTGACATTCGGTGTACACAGCGCCAAGCCCTCCGACACAGGAGCTGTCAGTCAAACGACACTGGCAGGGAACCCTTGGATGTGTTTGGACAAGAGGATGAGGATTTCAGCAGTGCAGATAGCTATTTGCCATGCCGTCGGGGGTGGGGGTTGGAGTTAGGGGCCAGGGCCGAGGCTTTCTCCCCAGCCTTGTGGCTTCACTACATGGCCTCTGGATGGAGCCTCCGGCCTCTTATATGCCGCTGCGGTGCAGTGCCGTGACAGTGTGGCAGTGGCAGTGGGCTGTTTTCACAGTGACGGAGACAGATAGCGGAGACTGACTTTGATAATGTGAAAAAGGAAATAAGCTTTTTTTTTCTTCTGTGTATCCAGGGAGGCTGATAAGATTGCTGCTCTGAGTGCTGGAGTTACAGTCTGGTTCCATCTCCACAGCTCTCTGCTTAAGAAGATTCACATAATCATAGATTTCAGTTTTAATAACACTTTGTGGGAAAACATCATTTTTGTTTTCAAAATGCAATCATGAATAACAGCTGCAATCTATGAGCATGGTTTTGGCCCAAATCGTCTTATTTGTGCTCAGCTTGAGCGACGCATTGTTTTTAAGTCAAACTTTGAAAGAGTGTAATGTCAAAGCACTCGACAGCTACTGTTAATTTCAGGGGCTATAATGGCAACTTTTGCCATTAATTCACTCAGCTGTAGTTAATTTATGCTCATTCTGTGATTTGGCAAAACAACATAAACAAAACTGTTTGACTGTCTACTGGCTAATATTCTTTCTGCATCAAGTATCTGAGCTGTTATATTTAGTCAAGTAAGGTTTCCTGATAAAAGAAACACTGTTTATCATCATAATCTGAATCTGCAGCTACCACACAAATCTTTTAAGTGTTTCTGTGAACTGGACCTAACATGCTGTTACAATGGTAGATGTTCATAATTAACATGGCCATAGCTGGAAATAATCAGGTCAGCATATGCACAATTAATCCCCATAAGCCGTCTATTTTGCTCTTGGGTCTGGTTGATATCAACAGGTCATCTCAGGCCACATGTGTTCATTTCAGGCAAACTATAATGGAAGCGCTAAAGCTACTATCATTTCCCACAATAAGAAGGTGATAATTGTCATTTTTAACCAAGAGATCTCTTTCAAAGATAAATTAATTTCCAACCAAGAACCAGAGATTCTGATTTTTCATGTCGGGTCAGTTTATTTTAAGAACAGAGGCAGTGAGTCAGTGCTAGCTAGGTGAGGGTAAGCCAATCAGATAAAAAGTGAGATTGTATGAAGGAAGGCCTTAAAAAAGACTAAAATGACATGTTCAAATCAAATCAAAATTTATTTATATAGCACATTTAAAAACAACAATGTCGATCAAAGTGCTTCACAAATTAGGAAATAAATAAAACAAGACAAATTTGCCAAACAGCAACACAAGACAAGACAAACTTAGAAGCCAGCCGAATGATAGACAAACTAACTTAAGTCAGAGCCAAGGTAAAAAGATGAGTCTTTAAGCAAAATTTAAAAGACTGAATAGACTCAGAAGTGCGAATGGCAATGGGGAGATTGTTCCATAGTCTAGGTGCTGCGAGGTGCTGCTCCCAGTGCTGCGAGCCTGGACCTAGGTTGCATTAAGAGCATCTGGTTTGAAGATCTCAGTGCTTTTTTTTAGGATTGTACAAATGGAGAAGTTCTGTTAAATAGCTAGGCGCGGTATTGTTTAAGATTTTATAAGTGAGTAAAAGAATTTTAAAATCAATGCGAAATTTCACAGGAAGCTAGTATCCATTGGATGAAGTGAGGAGCTGCATCAAGGGTCAATAAAAGATAAATAGGAATGATTTTAATTGTAAATCATGGATGCCCAGTCTAGTGCCAGAATAAAAAACGTGGAGCTGTAAATGAGTATAATAACCTACCAACAGTTATTATTAATATTATAAACCATGTATCTACTTTAAATACATGTAATCCCACTGTGTTGATGTTTGATGCAGTTGCACCAAATTATATTAAGACATTACATTAGTTGTGTACTTATAAAATAAAATATAAGATAAGAGAACCTTTATTAGTCGCAAACGTGGGAAATTTGTTTTATATAAAAATAAATAATAAAAATAAAAGCAAGACAATGCCATGATGCATTCTCAATAATCTAGGAAAGAAAGTTAGAGGGCTAATTGTGTTTGTTTCGCTTTTACCACAGAGATGATTCTGCTCATCTGGACGCAACGTTTTCGGTTAGAGAAGCATTTCATCACGCATCCAAGTGACTTCTTCAGTCTTGAGACTGAAAAGTCACTTGGGGGGATGATGAAATGTGATGAAACGTTTCTCCCGCTGAAAACTCTGTGTCCAGAGGTACCGAATGAACTTTGTGGTAAAAGCGAGACAAACACAATTAGCCCAGAGAGATCAACATCATTAATTTATGTCAACAGAGTGTCAGCTTATCCGGTTTCCGTTTCCAGTACATTCGATTTTATTTAAATATCTGTAAAGCTGGTTAGACAAATTCCAATAAGGCATTTTCAAATATTATAGAGCAACATCACTGCAATGTGAGCGAGTAAAATGCTTGAGATGGCCAACTACAGTGTATATATATTTGATTGATTGATTGATTGAATCTTTATTTTGAACATGTTGAAAAAGTATAAAAAAAAAATAGAATTAAAAGAGACAAATGAACAAAGCAAACAAAAGGAAAACGAGCAACCACAACTCCAAATAACGTCCATGTTCAAAAAGGAGCAGGAAGAAGCATAAGCTTATTTAATCCCACCCCTTTTCCACTATCTAGTATCAATAGACTACAGAAATACCTCCTTGTAATTACATTATATGTTATGTGTAATTTTTATTTTATTTTTTATTTTTTTTAATATATACACATATATGTTTCTATCTATCCATACCTACGTATATACACACATACGCACATATACACATTTTCAATAACCCCATTAACACCTGAAGGATACACAACCTACAATTTTATATATATATATATATATATATATATATATATACCCATACCAACAAACCCGTGCATGCGCACACACATGAAAATATTAGACAAGAACACCCTATCAAATCTCTACCTTTTCCCTGTACCCTGTAAAAACCATATCCTTAAACCGCTTTTTAAACTGCGCCATGCTTGGACATTGCTTCATATCTTTACTTAGTCTGTTCCACAGCTTCACTCCACACACAGAGATGCAAAAACTTTTTAATGTTGTACGGATACGAGGATGTTTTAAATTTAATTCCCCCCTCAAATTGTATCCCCGTTCCCTTTTAGAAAACATTTTTAGAATATTGTCAGGAAGCAGGTTATTTATTGCTTTATATATAATTTGTGCTGTGAGAAAATGAACCAGATCTGTGAATTTTAGAATTTTTGATTTTAAGAATAGTGGATTTGTATGATCTCTGTAACCAGTTTTATGGATTATCCTTATGGCCCTTTTTTGTAATATAAAGATTGATGATAGCGAACATTTGTAAGTATTGCCCCAAACCTCTGCACAGTAATTCAAATACGGTGCAATCAGGGAACAATAGAGAATGTGGAGTGATTTGTGGTCCAGAATGTGTTTTACTTTACTCAAGATTGAGACACTTCTTGAAATTTTGTTATGTATATGATTTATATGAGACTTCCAGTTTAATTTATCATCTATAATCACACCAAGAAACTTATGTTCAAGTACTCTTTCAATTTCCACACCATCTACATGAATCTGCACTTGTGCATTTCTAAGGGAATTCCCAAATAAGATAATTTTAGTTTTACTTAGATTTAGCGATAGTTTGTTCCTGTTAAACCATTTTTTAATTTTGCACATTTCTGAAGTAATTGTATCCAGCAGCTCCTTTAGATTCCCCCCAGAACAAAAAATATTTGTGTCATCTGCAAATAATACTAATTTTAATATATCAGATGCCTTACAAATATCATTTATATAAATAATAAATAATTTTGGACCCAGTACAGAGCCTTGTGGAACACCACAAGCAATGTCCAAGCATGATGAGGAATGGACACCCAGATTCACAAATTGTTTCCGGTCACTTAAATAATTTTTCACCCATTGCAGTACAACCCCCCTAATCCCATACCGTTCCAGTTTATTAATTAATATGTCATGATTGATTGTGTCGAATGCTTTCTTGAGATCCAGAAATACTCCAGCTGCATACTGTTTCTGATCTATAGCATTCGTAATCTCCTCAATTGATTCGATTAATGCCAGAGATGTTGATCTTTTTGATCTGAATCCATATTGACTGTCAGAGAGTAATTTATATTTATCTAAGAATTTGTCTAATCGTTTATTAAACAGGTTTTCTAGGATTTTGGAGAATTGTGGTAGTAAAGAAACAGGCCTGTAATTTGTGAAGTGGCGTCTATCCCCGGTTTTATACAGCGGCACAACTTTAGCTATTTTCATTTTGTTTGGCACTTTTCCCGTCTGAAATGATAAGTTGCAAATATATGTTAGAGGTCCTACAATTCCTTCAATGACCTTCTTGACGATTTTCATGTCAATATCATTACAATCATTATTTGAGGTTCAGATCCCATCTACAGTGATGAGACTGCTAGAGTGAGTGATAATTTTCAGAGGTGCTAACTCCCTGCCTCTCTCCAAATGTCTAAAAGACTCTGAAGTGATGTTAGCAATCACAGCTTAAGACTCGCTGAACCCTCTGATAATCACTAGAGCCTTCTCTCATAAATGTCAGCATGAGCGTAGTGTGCTGCACACACTCACAATGTGCTGTCATTATCACTGTCCACATTTTAATTTCATTTCCTTTACTTGTGATTTCTGCTCTTTTTACATCCACTTTCTGGTGGTGGGTGTGTTCCCTGTTCACATTTAGCGCTGATCTAGATTTACACACTCAATTAAAAAAAAAAAAAAAAAAAAAAAATTATAGTTAATGTTCTGACAATAAAAGTCATTGTGATTCCGAGCTGATTTGATTAATTCAGTTAATCTGCAATTAGTATTTTATATTTATTTCTATTTTACTGGATAATGCAAGTGTGACTGTCAATCAGTTATTCGTTTGTTCAGAAAATCACAGTCCCATGTCAGATTTTTCATTTAGTTTATATTAATCGAATAGGAAAACAATAACAAATTTGATATGAAGTAGGATTGGGATTTTTCCCATATTTTTTTGCTACAGGAGGTGTCACTCTTGCTGGCCATTAGGCAGAATTAGAATGAAGGCATAAAGCTTTCACACTTCCTGCATTTTTTCAGACCCAGAAGACCCCGCAGAGTAATCTGGCATTTGTTTCAGCACACTTTATTAGTGTATTGAATTCACATTCACATTGTAAAGCTGGTGTATCTACTAAATACACTTATATGCATTGTGTAATTAATTGCCATTGCCACAAAATGCATTTCACACAGAGATGTTTCTGCAGCTTCCCCATGTCATTATGAAGGAATCTGAGCAAACCACATCCAGGAGACAGCAGTGCTCTGAGTGGACCTGTACAATACTGATTCAGGATTTATTTGAAGATCTTGTGTTAAAGGTTTTATATGTAATAAACACATTTATCAAATGCTCAGAAGTTGGGGCACATCTGTGGTTTGGGTCTGTCTGTTCAAACCTGAGTTGTTTTCTGATACAAATCAATTTGATGCCACGTTGTTTTAACTGAACTGTGCAAATTTGTTTGTAATGTTCATGCATGCGTGTGTTATTTGGCAGCTGCAGATAACCTCAGTCAAAACTAAAGTGTGAGGAGTCTAATGTACCTGCTCCTCTCAGCAAACTCCATCCTTGTTGGGTTTTTGATATTCGACCAAATTTTCCAGGTGCAGGTTTAATGCAAACCATTCAGCTCTGGCTGTAATTAAATCTGTTCTGCTAATGATCCAATTAAGTGAGAATAAGTTAAAGAAAGGCTATGGCACTTTAATTAAGTCATGTCAGCGGAGAGTAAAACATTGGCATAGCCTTCCCCGGCTTCACAGTTGGCTTACTGGCTATCTGGCGAGGATTGCTCTGGCCTCTGGTTTGAATGGTGTTTTTGTGTGATAATATACTCCAGCTTCACAGTGCCTCCTGCACAGCTTGAGGCCTCTTGCTTCTCTGCTCTTTCTACTAATCCTATAGATGCTCAATACTTAATCCTTTTTTCTTTTTTTTTTTAAACTTTCCACCCCAAGCAAAAGATGCTAAGAAAAGCAAAGCATAGCATGATATATGGATCAGTAGGTCACTGAATCATGTGATTCAGGTGTGTTGACCCAAGGTGAGATCTAAAACCTGCAGGGACACCGGCCCTCGTGGACTGGGATTGCCCACCCCTGGACTAGATGGATTTATATTTCAAGTGTGCATTTCTACTTGTTCAAAGCAGATTTACTAGTTTTATTAAAAAAGCAATGAAAATATATGCAGCATTAGTGGAGTTTTATGCAATTTTAAATTCATAGTTACCAGAGGATGAATTCCAATTGCTTGGGGATCCCTTTGCCAGTAAGTGTAGAAGCAAATGCAGCTCCCATTGATAATTTATACAGTACTTGAACATGGTATAAAATAAGCGGTATCTCAGTATCCAGATGTTAGCACTGGCATTGTGTTTCCATTAGCATTTACTTCAAATTATCATTATTATTATTATCATTATTATTATTATTTGTACTCTGCCACAGTGGATTTTAAATCAAACATTCAAGATGTGATTGGCATGCAGTCTTTCTGCTTTAATTCAAAGGGATTTAACAGAAAGAAATTCTATTAGCTGTTTAAGAATGAAAGGCATTTTTAAAGACTACATTGTCCTCCATTTTCAGAGGCTTAAAAGTGATTGGAACTAATGTAATTTTAAGTATGAGGATTGTTTTTAATACTTTGGATGAACCTCCTTTGCAGTCAATGACTGCCTGATGTCTAGAACCCATGGGCATCACCAAATGCCAGGCCTGCAGCTGCCATCAGTTGGTACTTAATTGTGGGTCTTTCTGCCTTCAATTTTGTCTTCAGTAGTTGGAGAGGATGCTCTGTTGAGTTGAAGTCAGGGGACTCACTTAGCCACTGATGAATATCCCATTTCTTTGCAATGAGGCTTCTGTCACTAACATGACATCTCTTTGGACTCAGTGAAAAGTTAACAAATTCCAGTTCCGGATTTTTTACCTGCTTAATTTGTCATGGAATAAAAAGGGGACAGACTTCAGCATGAAACTGTTTGTCAGTGAATTGTCTTTCTTTTGAACCTTTGAAAGCATCAGTGAATAAACAAAACATAGCTGTTCCCGAACACACTGCAATACTTTTGTTAAACTCTTCGGATTAAAGCTGAGGGTCTGCACTTACTGATTGCATGATGAATTACAAAAAGTGGGTCATTGTCCAAAAACTGACAGGCAGTATTTTCTTTGTATTCCTAATTATTTTGGTTGCCTGGATTTCCATCCAAATATAGTACAAATTTCAACTAAATTCAAAAATAAATCTGCTGAAGAAACTGAAATAATGCTCACATTTATCCACCAGTGTTGTGTTACTGTTACTAGTGGCAGTTCCTCCATAGTCAGGTCCCAGTGAACTGCAGCAGAAAATGAGATTACAATGAGATAATTGAAACAGCAACAGGGAAACCTCATAAAGTGAATCTAGCAACTGAAACATTTGGCTCACATGCTTTGTTTTCATAAAGTATGTTGGATTCGGATGTTGCTTCATTATTATTATTATTTGGATTTAATTGCTTGAACAATTTACTGATTTCCTTATGTTGTCCTTGTCCCCTAAATACTTGTCAGAAAATGGATGGATGAAAACTTTTAGAGCAAGGGTTTTTATGTGCAAACTGAAAATGCAAATACTCATAAAAATAGGTAATAATAATAATAGTAATACTCTCAGCAGCTATCCTCATTTCTTTTTAGTTTAAGGTTCAGCAGTATGTTATTACATCTTTCTCCCTCGTTCTCACTGTTTCTTGATCAAAAATCTCATTAGTATGCACATAGACATCACATTCTTGCATTTAGAGGCACAGAAATTGAGCCTAGCCCAAACTTACAAAATTAGGCTTAATTGGGTGTTTGGCAGAGTGTTAGCCAATGACCTAGGGGCTGATGGAAGGCTGCGATGTTTGAGCTGTCTTCACCAAGGCCTAGATCTGCGTGGCCTGCAGCCCTGTCTCCAGTGGGGTGATGGGAATTAAGATCTGGCAGCCCCAGCTGGGTCAAGGTGGCTTCCTGCTGTCTGAGACTTACAGGGATACCCGGCTTGATGCCAGCCACGTCACCCCTGCCAGTTTAACAGCACCATCTGCCCCAGCTCCTCCTTCCGCTCAGCAAGGCTCGTCAAAACAAGTCAAGATGGCAGCCCCAGGTGGCTGTGTATGACAGCTACGGCAGAGGGGATGCTGAGTGCTGCTGTGCGGTTGTGGCAATCATCCAGGCAAGCCTGGGCTGGTCTTATATCATATAACTACCTCAACACCTTCTCAGCTGTGAGACAGCCATGTAGCAACCTGCTGCCCGCTTCACCAGACAGACTGCTGGTCAGGGATTACAATTTAGCTTTGGATCAGCTCAGGGCTATGGCAGCCTTCCTGCACTCTGTGACATGGGAGCTATAGCGGTTGGATATGTAAGCTGCAGTTTCTAGTGTTCAAGTCCTGGAAAAATTTGTGATTTCAGATATTAAACTGGAGCAAGGGCTGCAAGTTTCATGAGATGATACGGAAGATATTTTGAAACTGGTACAGAATCTGGCAGGTTGTTTAAAATATTTGAACTGTTTGAAACTATATTTATGATCCAGAGTTCAAATACATACCTCAAAAAATTAAAATAACTCAATAACTGTCATATAGCAGCATCTCTTAGCTATGGAAAACCAAAACTGCTGTTTAAACTAGTTAATATTCTATGTGTTGCTTTTAGATGGCTTATTGCTCCCAGTGGAGAGTATTTAATAAGTGGCATGCTAAATATTTATATCACACTTTACAGAGTATAGCTGGCTTCAGCTGAACTGTAGATTTCCTAATGCCCTATGCACAAATTATGTTAAATGTCTATTTGAATATATGTTTAATTACATCCCAGACATATTACATTTATATTTAAAAATAAATCTGACTAATATAGTTCAATCAAAGTAGCAAGTCATTTGTTATACAAGTATTAAGTCACAAAATCAAATATTTAGTTTATATTGAAGTTCTATAATTTTTGTTTGCATTATATGTTTTAAAAAAAACCCACTTTTTTGTCTGAACACAAGTTACTTGCATCAACTCCACAAATCAAACCCAGTTCAGCACTTATTCTTTCGCAAAAGACAGCGCTTGTTATTAAGACTAAGCGATTCTCACTCATTCTAGTTGGGCTAAAGGCACTCAGATATTTACTTCTGGAATTGTAGTGACCAACAAAAAAGCAAAGATAGTAATTATTTGTCTTTGTCAAAGGAAGTGTGATGCCAAAAAAGCTGGCTCCAGTGCCCAAAATAATTGCTTATCCCATGTTTCGATGATGAAATTTAAATTTAGGCCTAGCTTAATTAAAAGTTAACTGAGATCAGTTAAGTTAGGTGTGAAACTTGATTTATTTTCTCCATCATGGTAGTGTTTTAGCAACTGCTTTGTTAATGATGTGTGCTACAGATGATCCTCTGCAGCACAGCATAAAAAAATCAAAGCTGAATGCTTTCTTAGGAATTTTTTTTTTTTAATTGTTGGATTTTGACAGCAATTCATGTTAAATATTTAAGTAAATTGGCACAGCTGGTCAAATGACAATAAATATATGGAGTTTTTTTTATTAAACTGTTTATTGGGTTGAGACTGGGAATACTGCCCAGTGTTAATTTAATTAACCCTACGCCTAACATACTGCAAAATTCCAAATTAAAGCTAACACACTAACACAGTCACGTTAATAGCAGTTTGACAGACCATGTGTTATGCAATAACTGATTTTAAAAAAAGAAACTGAAAATAAAGCTGGAAACATGAGGGTTGCTTTGTGTGCTCACACTGCTCAGAAAAGACGTGTACAGATATCTGCATACAAATTTGAATAAAGGCCTCACTGTAAAAAGGAAAACAAGGTGTCATTTCCAACAATGCTACATTAAGTACAGGTTAGTTCTGCTCTGTTTCAATAAAATTCTAGTCTTATTGCAGAATAGGAATATGCAGGGCTTTGCTATAATCATTTAGAGTGAGGACTGAGTAAAGAGCAACAAGGCAAAATCAAAGTTTTGGCACTATGCTCACAGCTTTAAGCCATCCAGCTGTGCCAATTACCCACTTGTTCTGATAACATCTCCCCCTCTCATTCCAAATAAATAAACACTCAGAGCAGCAACTGTCACACATATATTGGGCTCAAAATAAGGCTTCCATTTTGGTGTTAAATTCAGCACAGTTTACAGTAAATAGTCTCCAACTGTTCTTAGTAATTTAGTAACCTTAGTAAAGATTTCAGGTTTCATGGTTTCATTATTTGATGCAGAAGATGAGACCAACTTTGACAATGGCAAGGTCTCAGTAACATGTCTGCATTTATAAACTTCCTAGTGACCAAAAGTGGTTCAGGGTGCTGCAAGTGCTTGCAATTGGTCCCAGACAGCAAAAGATTCAATTCAATTCAATTTTATTTATATAGCGCCAAATCACAACAATAGTCGCCTCAAGGCGCTTCATAGATACAGAGAAAAACCCAACAATCAAATGACCCCCTATGAGCAAGCACTCTGGCGACAGTGGGAAGGAAAAACTCCATTTTAACAGGAAGAAACCTCCGGCAGAACCAGGCTCAGGGAGGGGCGGGGCCATCTGCTGCGACCGGTTGGGGTGAGAGAAGGAAGACAGGATAAAGACATGCTGTGGAAGAGAGCCAGAGGTTAATAGCAGATATGATTCAATGCAGAGAGGTCTGTTAATACATAGTGAGTGAGAAAGGTGACTGGAAAGGAAAAACTCAATGCATCATGGGAATCCCCGGCAGCCTACGTCTATTGCAGCATAACTAAGGGAGGATTCAGGGTCACCTGGTCCAGCCCTAACTATATGCTTTAGCAAAAAGGAAAGTTTTAAGCCTAATCTTAAAAGTAGAGATAGTGTCTGTCTCCCGAATCCAAACTGGAAGCTGGTTCCACAGAAGAGGGGCCTGAAAACTGAAGGCTCTGCCTCCCATTCTACTTTTAAATACTCTAGGAACAACAAGTAAGCCTGCAGTGCAAGAGCGAAGTGCTCTAATAGGGTGATGTGGTACTACAAGGTCATTAATATAAGGTGGGGCCTGATTATTTAAGACCTTGTATGTGAGGAGCAGGATTTAGAATTAAATTCTGGATTTAACAGGAAGCCAATGAAGGGAAGCCAAAACAGGAGAAATATGCTCTCTCTTTCTAGTCCCTGTCAGTACTCTTGCTGCAGCATTTTGGATTAGCTGAAGGCTTTTCAGGGAGTTTTTAGGACTTCCTGATAATAATGAATTACAGTAGTCCAGCCTGGAAGTAATAAATGCATGAACTAGTTTTTCAGCGTCACTCTGAGACAGGATATTTCTAACTTTAGAGATGTTGCACAAATGGAAGAACGCAGTCTTACATATTTGTTTAATATGTGCGTTGAAGGACATATCCTTGTCAAAAATAACTCCAAGGTTCCTCACAGCGTTACTGGAGGCCAAGGTAATGCCATCCAGAGTAATGATGCTGCCTAGGGGAAGCATGTATAATGTAAACAGAATTGGTCCTAGCACTGAACCCTGTGGAACTCCATAATTAACCTTAGTGGGTGAAGAGGACTCAACATTTACATGTACAAATTGGAGTATATTAGATAGATATGATACAAACCACTGCAGTGCAGTACCTGTAATACCTACAGCATGTTCTAATCGCTCTAATAGGATATTATGGTCAACAGTATCGAACGCTGCACTAAGGTCTAGCACAGGGGTGTCAAACTCAAATACACAGTGGGCCAAAATTCAAAACTGGAACAAAGTCGCGGGCTAACATTAATATTTATTGAAATATATTTATTCCTCCAGATATGAGAATGAATCTTTTCTTATGGACTCAAACAAGTTTTGCTGAAAAACTGAATATGGAACAAGCAAAGCTTAATACTAAACTATATATATATATATATATATATATATATATATATTAGCTGTATAATACCAGTAGGCCAGCTCTAATAGTAATTTGTTATGGCTTTGCGGGCCAAATGTAATTAGGCTGCGGGCCAAATTTGGCCTGCGGGCCAGAGTTTGACACCTATGGTCTAGCAGGACAAGCACAGAGATGAGTCCACTGTCAGAGGCCATAAGAAGATCATTTGTAACCTTCACTAAAGCTGTTTCTGTGCTGTGATGAGCTCTGAAACCTGACTGAAACTCTTCAAATAAACCATTCCTCTGCAGATGATCTGTTAGCTGTTTGACAACTACTCTTTCAAGGATTTTTGATATGAAAGGAAGGTTGGAGATTGGCCTATAATTAGCTAAGACTGCTGGGTCTAGAGATGGCTTTTTGAGTAAAGGTTTAACTACAGCCAGCTTGAAGGCCTGTGGTACATAGCCGATTGTTAGAGATAGGTTGATCATATTTAAGATCGAAGCATTAATTAATGGCAGGACTTCTTTGAGCAGTTTTGTAGGAATGGGGTCTAAAAGAAACGTTGATGGTTTGGAGGAAGTAATTATTGAAGTTAACTCAGAAAGACCAATTGGAGAATAAGAGTCTAACTTAACATCAATGGTACTAAAAGTAGCTGTAGATAATATTACATCTGTGGGATGATTATTGGTAATTTTTTCTCTAATGATAAAAATTTTATTTGTGAAGAAGTTCACGAAGTCATTACTAGTTAACGTTAAAGGGATGGTTGGCTCAAAAGAGCTCTGACTTTTCGATGTAATCATTCACCAGCAATCAGTTTTCATGGACACAGAGGTTGCTTTCCTATTTTTACCTATTTAGTGTGACCGAGGTCTTTAACTAAAACTAGCCATAACTATCTGGGTTTTACCTTAATGTAGTGTAGGTTTTTGTGTTTTATGACAAATTATTGTGTCCTGGCCTGGGCACAGCCAAATCAGTTATTGCCAGAGATGTTGAGTGTTGGTTTTTAATATAATAAGACTGATGTCAAAAAGTGAGATTCAACTCATTCAGATGTGAGATAAAAAAGCTGCTGCCATAAGTGCATAATTTACTCACAGGTGATGCCATCATCATCTACTTTTTTCATCTCACATCCCTCTATCTTTATCTCTTCTCTCCTAACATCTTGCTCAGGAGGAGTTCAAACCCAGCACACCTAAGAGGACGTAATTAGCTTTATTTTCCTTCTTCTTTAAACCATCACTCATTACTGGAAGTGCTAAAGATATGCCTCTTGGCCAAAGCCACCCTGATGTGTGACGCACGGCAAGGTGATGGTGTTAGTTTTGCAGGAGTGCAGTGTGATGAAAGGATAAATGGATCCTCCAGGCTAATGGAGGGAGGCGGCTCAACCTGCAGCCCACTGAGTGGAGCCAGCTGTAACCGAGCTAGGAACGACTCTCTCTGGCTGGGCGGCAGAGCTGTTTTTCATGTTCTGAATGTCGCCGTTCTTATTTCTGCTGCTGAGAGCAGGGAGGATTTGGATGTCACCTGCTAGGGTTATGTTTCTGAAACACAAGGTCTGTCCACCTAAATTCATCATTGTCATTCAGCTCACCGCCCCGGTGCCTCGCTCCTTCTGCAGAGAGGCTGCCAGCTGTGCAGATGTTAGACATGACAACTCGGGTAGAGCTGACAAACAGCTGCTGTTCACTAAACCCCTGTTTGTATTTATTGACCATTAAGGAGGAGGCATTTTTTTTACAGAATGAATTTGCTGACTGTAGCAAGGAGGTGTTTGATGGTAGTATTACCTGCCATTCCCCCCCCCCACCCCCCAATACCTTCTAACTCTGTACTATTGAACACCTTTAAAGACCTCTTAATTATATTTCTTTTGGCATCAGGCAGGCTGTGACTTGATTTGAATGCAAAGTTGTTTCTAACACTTCAATCTGCTTTTATTATTCTTTTATGAGCAATTTTCAGCATTATTGTGGGAGTTGGTCAAGTAATTACTTCCAATTCACTGCCTCTGGAATGTTATTCAGTTTGATGCAGTTCCTTGGTGAATTTTAGAAAATGCCTCCTGTTGGATTAATTTGATTATTTCTTTGAAATAATTTTCCTGAAGTGCTTTCTTGCTAGAAATAATTCACAGTAGCACATTTGAGGCCAGCTGGATTTTCGTACAAATGGCAAAGCTGTCTACAACAACTGCTACCTATCACAGCTTGTAGGATAAAGTTTCATTTAATCAGTGAGATTGCTTAATAATTTGCTTACAAGTTATAGCGCTTATTTTAATTCAGTCAGTAGCAGCAATGACGTAAATCTTTTTTTAGTTAGCTATGTGTTTGTCTAGCAATGGTTTTAAACCATCACACATAAAACTAAATTATGCTTTGTGGCTTTTTATATGTAAACTGTGCTAACTTGGCAGACTGCCATTTGGGCCTAGTGTATGATTTTGTTACCAAAGAAAATGCCAAACAAAACTGTGCTGGCCTTGTGTGGCTGCCTCCCTAGTGAAAGTTAAATTTTCAGATGAGCAGTGTCAGAAATAAAATATGCTTATTATTATACTTTAAATCATGTTTTTTATGCTCTTTGGATAACATGAATAACACTTTTTAAGGCAATTGATTTGAATGTAAAAAAGTAAATGTAAATCCCATTCAAGTAAATAAAACTAAGAAATCATATGTTGCAGAAACTTTGACATTAGCTCTTTAAAATAGTGAATAGTCTTTACTAACTCATTAGTATATCTGCCTTAAAATATTAAGTACTTGGTACAGTTTTTTTAATGTATTTATATACATTTCTTTGAATATTAAAACTACGTTAAAAAATATAGATCATTTTAAGAATAAAGTGGAAATGTGGAGATTAAAGGCCTCTGCAAAATTTCTTACCCAGATCAGTTTATGATATTGTACATAAATTGTAAATTTATTCTCTCTTAGCACATAAACACAGTGTGGTGTCGGTGTCAGTGAGAATTATTAGAAACATTTTTATATATATTTATATATCCTGTAGCTCTTTTTTTTAGTAATAAACAAAAAAACCAAACAAAAAACAATCTCTTCATTAGAATATGTATGTATTTGTTAAATGTATCCAGGACTACGGGGTTTAGAAACTGGTGAAGTCCAGAGCTTTTCTCTTAATGTATCATAATTAAGGTGCAGCACAATCAACAGCAGAAATTTTTAAAACTGTACTTTTTTGCAGCTTCCTTCTTTTGCAGAAGCAACTGTATATAGATGAATGTTGAGTTTATAAAACAATGACAAAAAAATGGTAAATGGACTGATTCTTATATAGGGCTTTTCTACTCTCCCAGAGCACTCAAAGCACTTAATAAAACACAATCACACAAGTACTTTCTCTCATGCTCCATACATAGATCAATCCACCAACCTTCCAAATGACCTGCTCTAACTCCTGAGCTACAGCCACCCCCAAAACCAAACAACAAAATACAGAATTATTCCTTCACTTTAAATTAAACTAGCAGAAGGGAAAAAGTTATTTATCACTTGGTTCACTTCCTTGCCTAAACCAACCAATCATCATTCTTAGTGATGGACCCAACTCCCTCAACAGAGTCCAGTCAGAGGCAGTGTACAGTGGGCTTTAATCTTGTAGAATTTCTATAAAATCGTTTCAAAGTAAAAGCAATCTACAGCATCACACACCGATTTATGCCAATTTGTACTGGCTTGAAAAACAATTACCAAGGTCTAGATTTTGGTGACCTATGGATGTATCCCTTCTTGCGTCACCTCATTTGTTCTTTGTTCCCTGTACTGTCTAAAGTTTCTAAACTGTCTGTATGACATATGCACTGTACTTTTTATTTTATTTAAAAAGGCTAAAATCCGTACACACTCTCACAGCAAAAGAGTCCATTATTTCAAAACTAATTTCTTTCATTTTCGGTGACCTTCAACCCAAAGCTTACAGAGCTTCCTAACCTAACCTGAGCTTCGTGTTATGTATATGCAGTAGCTGTCAAAGTGTGGGTGGCAGGCCATCATTTTAAGATAACAGCACATTATCTGAAGATGCTTTGACAGTAAATCTTCATTCCCCACACCCTTACCTTAAATTTACATAAATTTGCATCAGTGTTTTGTTTTAGTAAGTGGGGCATTGGAACTTGAGTGTCCTTGAGGCTAGTGTGTTTGAGCTGTCAAGGAGAAACTTCTCTTCATATTCAATTGGCTTTTTTCTTTTATGCATTTTTTTATTTATTTGTTATGAGCAGGAAGGAGGGCAGGCCATCCTCATTTCCTCAGTCTGATTGTTGAATACTTGACGTCTGTAAAGCATACTCAATTGGCATCCTGTGTGACGCTTTTCCTAGCTGCCTTGCTCTTGAATGTTATATGTGGTTAACAAGCTGTTTGGGTGTGTTATAGCAAGTGTTCATTGAGCGTGTGGTTTCATGACACACACTGTATACACTGAGGGCCATCACTATAGAAACAATCTCATCCTGGATAGGAGATCACTACCTTGCATGCAGCATTCTTCATGAGCCTTCATTTGAAGAGCAACGTCTTATTTATATTAAGTCTGTCTGTCTCAGTCAGAACTCCATGTCTTGTCTCCTGCTTTGACAAATTTAATTAAAAGACTGTGTATCTCAGTGTTTGCTACATTTGGTGTCCTGGTTTCCACAGTAACCAGTGCACAGAAGTGTTTTGAGATGAGAAGCTAAGATACTCTACAGCCACAGAAGGAATGTTTTCCTTTGAAATGAATAAAAGCATCTCCATTACTACAAAGTGCTGGCAGTATGCTATGTTGGCAATGTGTTACATTGTTGCAGCATTGGCAATACATTCCTAATAGAAAAATAAGCTTCAGTGATTGATGCCTGCATTCATTTGCTTTTATTGCTTTTCAATAACTACAGATAAGCTTGCGGTTAGTACATTGATGATGTAAACAAATCATAAAATGAGCTTTAATCCACGTAGGCTTTGATGCCCAATTTACGGAAGGTGGCTTTTTTTTTTTCAAAATAACAAATCTGCAGAAGATCGACTTTGTAGCCTAGTCTTGGATAATATCTAGAAGAAACTGGTGAACATGTAGAATATGCTAACTGTTATGGAAGAAGATAGAGTTTATGGTCATGAATGCAGCAGGGACAAAATATAGCAATACAGTTTCTCTGGAGATTTTACTTGAATTGCCTTATTGTGCTACATTATGCCTCTAATACTTTATTAGAAAGAAAATCGAGTGCACTTAGAGTATTCACAGTGTTCGCTTCCACAGTTTGCCATGTTAAACTCTTATTGCAACATGGATGAAATTTATTTTTAAAAGTTTTTTTACACAATAGCCTGCAATGGCTAAATGTAAAGCACATGTCTGAATCTCTTGTTAATTTATTTATTTCTTTTTTAAAATATATATAACATGTGCACATTTAATCACAGCTGTTGCTCAGTGCTTTTTGAAGCACTCTTGGTAGAAATTAAACCCTCAAGTCTTTTCGAGTATGATGTTGGCACACCTATTTGTGGGCAGTTTCTCACATTTTTCCCCACCTTCACCAGACAGGATAGGGGACATCATTACACAGCCATTTTCAGGTCTCTCCAGAGATGTTTAATCATGTTCAACTTTGGGCTCTGGCTGGGCCACAGGATATTGACAGAGTGGTCCCGAAGCGACTCCTTTGTCATCTTGGCTGCTGAAGGTCATTGTTTTGTTGGTTGTCTTTATACGAGGTTCTCCTCTCTCCATAGAGCAACACTGGAGCTCTTTCACAGTGACCATTGGGTTCTTGGTCACATTGCCAAGACCCTTCTAACCCCGTCACTCAGACTGGCCATTCTTCTACCAGGACTCTTCCTAGAAACTTCTTCCATTTACAGATGATGAGGTCCACTGTGCTCACTGGAGCCTTCAATGCTGCAGAAATTTTTCTGTACACTTACCCAGGTCTGTGTGTCACTACCATCCTGTCTCAACAGTCTACAGACAAATCCTTGGCTCAGTCTGTGCTCTGGCATACTCTGTCAACTATGGGACCTTATACAGTGTAGACGGATTTGTACCTTTCCAAATCATGCCCAATCAACTCAGGTTTGCACAGGTGGACTCCAATCAAATTGGAGACACATCTAACAGATGATAATTGGAAACAGGAGGACTTGAGCTTAATTTGGAGGCTGTGTACTTATGTTATATACTTTTGTTTTTTAATAAATTTACAAGAATTTCAAGCAAACATTTGTCAGCCTTTAGTCTTTATGGGGTATTGTACATAGACCTTTGGGGTGACAAATGTATTAAATCCATTTTGGAACAAGACTGTAACATGACAAAATGTGAACACTTTCATTTTTTTATTCTTTATTATAAATAAAACATAATTGTAGTTGAAAGGTCAATGATTTATAAAGTACTAGAATTAGAGTAAAATGCGAGCTGTCAGTGGAATAATATCTGAGGATATGTCATAATGTTTATAAGGCTTAGGTCCGTTATTGCTTTCCTGAATGAATTATTTGATGAATGTGGTTTGCAGTAAAAATCTCTTTTTCACTGTTGGATGGATTTCCTTGTAACCAGGTAGCGACACAGTTGCGTCAAGGTGAGTTTTAGCACCTTGTAGTTATCCCATCATCTAATCAAACTATGTTTGTATTTAGTATAATAGTTAAAATAGTATAACAGGAAACTAGTAAATGTGTTATGTTGCATTTAGTTCTAAGGTATTCTGATACAGATTCTTTTAGTCCTGAAAGGGTACTATACTGTGTATAGTACAGTACTTTCACAGAGTGGTAGTTGTTATTTTACTTGAGTAAAGAATCTCAGTAGGGTCTTTGTCTAGAGTGACAGCTACAGTTAACTCATGCATCAAAATTGAATTTGACAAATGCAAAAACCCACAGTTCAGATGAACTGAACTATTTAAAGATACTTAATACTTCTCATTTTATGAAGTGGTTGCCAAACATTTTCAATAAAACACAAATGTTTCCAAGCTTTAATTCTTGATTAGTAATCTTCTAGTATAGCTTCTAGAGAGAGAAAAATGGGTTCGGGGTGAGGGTGTTGTATAATGAATCTTATAAAGATTTAGACCATAATAGACACCTTAGGGTACTCCCAGTAACATCTGCAATAAAAACTTCCTTAAAGAGTTCAACCTGCAGCTTCTGACGACAACACAGGACTCCCCTGCTCCACATCTAGATGATAAGAATTTTGATTGCACAACCCTTCAGTGCTATAAAGAGATGTGTACATTTTCTTGTAGCTCCCATGGCTATTATTGTCTCTGTTATTGGTTGGGAGAAGCAACCATTGTGTCAAAGACAGAGTAGAGGTGGGCTCGTGGCTCAGTGGTAATGTTTTAATTAACTAAAGGAATGTTTAATCCAGTCCTTGGGTCAGGGGAAGAAGAAATGGGCACAGCTGCTGCCCAGTGTTTCACTCTGGTCTGGCTTACTGCTCTGGGCTGCTGTGGATTTGGAAGCAGGCTCCAGTTCTTAGGAATGCCTCAGTTACCTCTGAAACATCTGAATTTTAAATAGAATTAAGCTCACTGTAAGGGACTTATGGCACTCTCTTTGGGAAAATATGCTAAGTCACCCTCAATGTGTCCTACTGACTACCCTGGTGAAGCTAGCTCAGTAACTAGTAAGCTAGTAAGTAAATAACTGTTAGCAGCGTCTGAACACATAGAAAACCGATGTTCTGTTAAAGACAGCAGGGTTTTACATTTCAGAAAACAAACAGAAATATGCATTGTACTCGCTATACTCATGCTGACTTGCTTGCTTTCTATTAGGGCAACTGAAGAAACAAGACCAGAAGAGAGGCTGAAATGTTTCTTGTCGTCTGGAGAAAAATACTCCTGGGTGTCTTTATTGGTGTTTTAATCAACTCTAACATTTTATTGATTTCAGCAAGAGGCATTTCATAAAGCAGCAGGCCAGAGCAGGTTGGCAGTATGTACCTTCAGCTGAGCAAGCAGCAAACTTTTCTCCATGGGAATCCTGAGGCCCTGGTTTCCTGTCATAAAAACTCCTACATCTCTCCCCGCTGTTTGTCTCTTAGCACAAAGACGTTTTTGGATTGCATTTTGTTTCAGGCGATGTACATATTTCATTGCAATAATTAACAAACACTATCAGAATTATGTCTAAAAGCTTTGAGTCTACCTGTGGCAGTGCTGTCAACCCGCTGGTGGTTCTGTCTCTGCTTGTCTCATTAGATTGATGACAGTTTTCATTACATTACGCAGTCTATATTAACATCTCCTACCCTATCTGGAAAAATAATCAGAATCATGGCTTAAAGGCTTCTTTCTCTTGTGTCTTGGAACGCTGATTCACATCTCTCCCCTGCAATCAGCAGCTTAGATGGATGACTGTGCACAATATTGTCTTGCAATAATTACTGAAAACCCTAAATCTCAACTGATATTGCAGTTTTTCAATGCCTTTACCATAATAGACCTAACCTAACTTAATGGCTTGTTTGGATGCCTTTCATATCCCCTGTTACGTCATATCCTTGTTCATTTACCTGGCTACACATTCACATCAACTAATGTAGAAATGGCACAAAAAAAGTGCTGTTTAGAGATTAGAATCAGTCAAACAATCCGCGTATTCACAGACTAATTTGTTGGTGTTATTATGTTGATAACGGGACTCATAAAAAGCTAGTGAAAAGGCAGGATTAAGCCCTTATTAAAAGTAATCATTCCTCGTCATTCGCAGCTGTTGCTGGAATAAAAGTAACAGATACAGCGGGCTGTTATTAATGTTATGAGTCACCATAAGGCTTTTGTTTGCTGAATAGTTACTGAGCTAAAGATAAGCTCGGCTATTCTCAAATACTGATTTTTCTAGGTAGCAATTTTCCCCATATAAAGGGACAGTTTTTGGGGTTTTTTTCCATGAAAGAACTTGTGTGGATATGATTTTCAGCCAGTCTACGTGGTGGACCCAAGGGAATTTCAGACATCTTTAAACAGATGTGTCTCAAAAGTTAACGACTGGCATGAAATTTTATAAAGACAGCTTTTCAGAGAGGATAAAGCTTGCTGACTTTGGTAAACCACCAAATCAAGCATCATATTAAATTAGAGGAAAAGACTAATAGCACTACTCACATCTGAACATTAAATGAAGGTACGGTCAGCCAGTTGACGTAAAGCAGAAGAAAACAGTTATTTGTACAATAACTCAATCCAAAACCCAATTTTGACTACATACACCTCTTTAATTATCTTTAAATAACATATTCTGTCTTGTTGTTCAAAGTCAAAGTTAATTAACTTTTTCATTTTAAGCTTGAGTGTTTCTTGCTTTGGAGCAATAACTTACTTGTGTGCGTTATAATCATCAAACAACCTTGGTGAAGTATTACCATACATTAAGGCAGAGCCTCGCTCCATTTCTAGCCTTATTGCCAAGCTAACTGTTTTTGGGTGTGTAGACATGATAGTTGAGTCTGTGTTCTCATCCACAAATAATCCCAAGCCAGAAAGCATAGATTAAACCAATATAAAATAAATGCAGTCACTTTTTATTTTGTACTTGTGGTTAGAATATGTTAGCATGGCAACTGAAAGACTAACAATTGCTTTTTTCCCCGTTTTTTCTTTCAGCACAGTGTTTGTTTGTTGGGTTCAGTGATATCCAGAATATCTGCAGTTGTGTTGTGATTACCTGAAACTAGCTGATTGCTGCTTACCTGCTAGACCTATGGTGCACAAAATGTTCCCGCAAGCGTTTTTTTCTGTATTAATATGATGGCTAGCTGCAGGCTGATTTTTCTGCACCACTCTATTTCACATTAGATTGCATATATCTGCTGAAGAGGCTGCCCAGTACAGCCTTAATACAGACTCTGAGCTGCTATTATACATTTGACAAACGGTTGGACTTACTAAAACAGCTGAGAGTTACGTACCTTGTTGAGGGATACATTAATAGTTGTCTCAGTTTGACGTTATTTAACCGGGTCAGATGTGGAGGAGGAATAAACAGGTTTAAAAGCAGATGAGAGGAGCAGTGCAGTGCGATTAGTGCAACACATGCACACATATACCCCAACCAGAGGATTTTTCTGAGATTAAAGAATCAACTATTTTTATCCCTCTTCCCCAGAGCCATCCTTACCTATGTTTGATGCAGATTTGGGGTGAATAATATTCTCGATTATAATGAAGTGGTGGCTGTTTGAAGTTTCTCTCTGGCTGTTTTGATGAAATGAATTCCATACGGTACCTCCAACACATTTTATGGGACTCACTCCCTTGCTTTGTATTTTCAATGATTGAACTGCCTAAGGAGGGAGATTTTAAGCCCATTCATTCTGCTTCTTTTATCAGTAATGCTATACAAGTGCTGTCTCACTGAAGCACAGGCGACACTACATCATGGAATGAATTCTTCTTTTTCATGAATGATTTACAGGAACTTCATGCTAGATTGGTAGTAGACCACTCTGTGATGTTTTGAAAATACAGAAAATTTATACCAAGACTAAGATTTTACCTGATACTTTTGGAAATATCATAAGCTAGAGTAGCTCAAAAGAGGATAGCCAGTACATAAAACTTTTACCAGCTATGACAGGTGAATGTTTTCTTCTGAGTTTGCCCCCAAAAGCTTCTCTGGGGACTCTGAACTGTGGCTGCACTCTGCTGCTTCTAGTGCAAAGACTATACTACACGAACTGAATGTTTGTGTGTATGCATGTGTGTGTACATCTTCGTGAGGACACAAAATTGGCATTCTACTATACTTGTGGGGACCAACACTCACTTATAGGACAAAATGCCCATCTCCACCAGCTTTGAAGGTGTTTTTCAGGCTCAAAATGTGGTTTTAGTGTCAGGGTTACAATTAGGTTATAAGATATTAAAACAAGTATATTGTGTGTGTGTGTGTGTGTGTGTGTGTGTGTGTGTGTGTGTGTGTGTGTGTGTGTGTGTGTGTGTGTGTGTGTGTGTGTGTGTGTGTGTGTGTGGAGACAGGATGGAGAGGCAGGGTGGGATTCGGAGGGCTGGGGTAAAAAAACAGACAGCATTAGCGTTGTGCAAATGATTCTATTTTAATTACATCCCACATTTTGGCATTAATAAATCATTACCTCATTGATTTTGGGACATTTGGGTAATTACTGTAAACAAATGAGACAGTCACTGAGTAGCCTGTCAGCTTCTGCATTGCTTTTTACAATGACATGTTGAGTCAAAAAGCAAACAAAGTTAAAGGTTTATTTAAAGGGTAAAAGAACATTTTAGGGAACTTTAGGGAAATCAAAAAAAATAAACAAAAAAACAAAAAAAACAAATGAGCGTCCTCCTTTCTTTACATTATTGTTTACAATAATGTTACCACTGTATGGTAAACCAGTGTTTTTAAAAAATACCACACTTTTCTGATGTCTACAAAATTCAGCTATTAAGGTATTCAAGCATCTCTAATTTTAAGCATTTGGGATTTGGGTCTTGCTGGATCAAGATTTAAATACACAAATATTTATGTAGCTTTTTTCTTGGTCACTCTCTTATCCGCAAGAGGTCACCACAGCAGATGGATCCCCATATTTAATGTGGCATAGATTTTTGTGCCGGATGTCCTTTCTGATGCAAACCTCCCCAGGGATTTATTTCTCTTCCAACCCGGGGATCTTTTGGATATTAAGTATGAAAATAGTCTTTTATAAAGTCAGCGAGGATGAAGACTACTGTTTCTTGTCTTGTCTCCTATGCTCCCCCATTTCTCTTTCCCCTCACTCTCTCAGCCATTTGTCTGGGATGACTGCCTAAGCCTCCCTGTTTCTTCCTGTTAAAAGGGTGTTTGTCCTCCCCACTTTTGACTGGTGCTTGCCCGAAGATGATCATCTGATTTTTGAGGGTTTTCTGAATTGAATTGAACTTAAAATGCAAGTCAAATATAACCAGCAGAGAAGAATTTAAAAAATTAATTTGAAAAAAATATATTTTTAATCACTGAGTCATGAAAAGTATTTGCATGAGTATGCTGCATTCAGTCTGGGTCAAGTGATTTTCACAGTTTACTAAGAATCACAGCAGCTCATTTGACTAGTAAAACCTGCATTCACTGCTGTTTTTCTCTCTGTGTGTGTGTGCGTGCGTGCGTGCGTGTGTGTGTGTGTGTGCGTGTGTGCGTGCGTGCGTGCGTGCGTGCGTGCGTGCGTGCGCGCGCGTTACTTCGGTCAAGATAGCAATCTGTTTATCAGATTGTGGTGGGCTGAACCATGTTTAAGAGTTACTAAATGGGTTTTATACTTAGCGATAAATCTGCAGTGCACCTTAAAGGTGTGATGTCAGTGCGCCCCAGGGTGGCTGTGGCTACAATGTAGCTTGCCATCACCAGTGTGTGAATGTGTGCGTGAATGGGTGGATGACTGGATATGTAAAGCGCTTTGGGGTCCTTAGGGACTAGTAAAGCGCTATATAAATACAGGCCATTTACCATTTACCATTTAGTATCATTTATATCCTTTTAACATGTCTAATCTTATTTATTGTACTATTTAGTCTCCATTTTGTACAAACGCTGCATTTTGTTTTTCTAATCTCAGCAACACCTTTGTAAGTGTGACCATCATCAATGATGTGACCTTTTATTTTGTAGAGGTTTTATCACAGATGTGTCTGAAAAGGTTCTTTGAAGAACTGTTGCTCTCAAAGAGTCTGCAAGAAAACTCATCTTCATGTGGTACTTCAAGGCGTACATATGCAACATGCATTCATATGAGAACATGAGTTCTTTGAAATATCGACACTCCTAAAAGCATAAGCAGGAAGGTTTTCTGTTGAGGTGAGCTGAAGCCTTGGAGTGATGGTTTCACTGAAATTGTCCAAGGACTGCATGTACAAGTGGGGGGGGGGAACATTTTCTAGGAGGAACTCTGGGAAAAAGAAAAGAATGAGGAGAGAAATCTCACATATTTTGGTACTATCTTCATATTCTGAATTTGTGGGGCATTTTGGCAATATAATTTGTAATTTTACATCAGATTTACTTGTTTCTCTTGGATATAAAACCACAGTTGCCCCCAGTTCTCTTCCTACTATGTAGTGAGGTAATAAGGAAGACATTGTTTCATGGATTGATATTCCTGACTGAGATAGGTACTGCATCAAGTATAAGAAGCATAACACAAGCTGATTCTGACCTATAGTATCTTTGTACCTCTCTCACAAAGCTGCTAGTTATATTAGCAAGAACATGACACAAAAAAACTCTCCAGGAAGTCAAACAAGTGGCTCAGTACAGCAATTCAATCGAACTACAGAGTAACCAGTAATAATTCAATACAGAATACAGAGAGCTAACGAAACCACAAACAAGCAGATACAGAAACACACCAAGGCTGCAAGTGACCACCAGCCTGTGATGCTCAAAGACAATAAGTATCAACTAGTAAGTGATTACAGATAGAACAGGCACAGAGGCAAGCCTGCTCACATTAAACCATAGCTGCCACGACTTGACAGATTAGTTGCACTTTTAAAACTAGGTGCACAGTTTGCTGCACCTTGATCAGACTGAGCCATGTTCCAGTCAGTCATGGTACTGTGCTGGATGAAGAATGAGGACTGGAGCACAGAACGGGACCGCTGGTCCGATCTATGAGGATGACAAGCTACATGGCAGATGAGCATGGCATAAAACAGAGTCAAATTAGGAAAACGAGGAAAAAGGGGGGTATATGGTTGCTATGAGCTGATACAGTAACATATAAACCACAATAGAAACCAGGACCACAGCCATGTTCTTGTATTCCAACAAAACCCTACGGGCACCCACACAGGGACTCTCTCAAAGGGTCATAAATGTTCTTCTTGTAATGGCCTGCCTTTCTAGCAGCTTCTCATGGCTAGTTAGCTATGTGCTCACCCACCCACTCCTGTGCTGCCTTTTTAAAATATCTCAGGAGGGAAGCTTGTAGCAGATTTTGAGAATGTAGTTAAACAGACAGTATGGCAGTGTGAAGGTAGAGTAAAGGGCCATCACATCACAAGGGAAGCCAGGAATAAAATATTCACTCTGTGCATTGGAAATTCATTGTTCCAGCTGGTAGATTCAACCATTATAAAACAACATTATGTGATTTAATCTTGTAAGAGACAAACTGTAGCCACAGAGATGAAGGGGAGAGATGGGTGGGGGAAGTTAGACACAAAACATACTGATTTCATTCATTGTGACTTCCATTTAGGGCTCATAATCTGTGATATTAACCACTTTCATTTGCATAAAAATCTAATGAAAAAATCTAATTATGATGGTGCAATAACAACACTGTAAACAGGATCCATCCATCCATCCATTTTCTTAACTACTGATTAAGTTCAGGGTCGTGGCAGCTCCGGAAACCTGTTTGAGTTTTCATATGACTTCAGCATACACCCTGAACAGAATGGATATAAATATAGGAATTAAAGAAGTGCCAACAGATTTACATTAGAGTAGCACATTTAAAGCTTTTTATCCCAAAAATGTGCTGTTTAAAGATAAAAAGCTTGTTAGAGATTGGAGTCTTATTGTAAAACTGCTACACATATGACCCAGTGTATTAGTTGATGCTTGTTTCCAGTCGACCACAACACCAAAAACATTACACTTTCAGACAGAAGTACAAATTGCTAATGAGCTGATTTAAAAAATAATAATAAAAAGTAGAAGGAATAGCATAAAAATTATCGATCCGTGATCGTCTAGTCAATGAGCAGGCAGTTCTGACTACAGTATTACAGTGATGGGGGTAAATAATAACTGGATAATAACAAAAGCACAAAATTCCAGCCTGAATGTAGATAAGAATGTAGCTTAATATAGCTAAGATACATAATATATGCTATGGTGGGACATGCATATAAACCTATATTAAGTACCCCATTACAGGATGCATTCAGCGAGACTGCATGTAGTATATTTAAACTGGGATGAACCTGTGGATCGTGAAATGCATAGTGTTACACCAAGTGACCTGAAAGACGTGAAATAAGTTCTGAGCATTATCAATTGGAGGCATGCACCTGGCTGGAAAGGCGTAGATTTATGCACAGTTTATAAAGTTGTCTGTTCCTCTGTGGAGCTGACTTTTTATCAGTGACCTTCCAGATATAGGATATTGTTTGGGGTTGCAGTAAGTTGAACATTAGCAAACTAGGGAAATTATTTACTTCAAGGAGTAGCTCAAGTGATGTGCAGAAATGAATTCTTAGGCAGTGGATCAACATAGGAAATACAGCAGAATAATGAAGGTGTCTCCAGGTAAAGAGGGTGTTTTGTCCTGGATTAAATAAAAGTTAAAGTGGAACAGGTTTGAATTGATGTATTTCATGTAATGTTGTAGTTGCCTTTTAAGTAATCTGGAGGCTAATGTTCTGATACTGTAGCAAACACTTCAGAGAAGAGATAACCTAGGTTAAAATGCTTCCACCTTTACATTTTTCACTTTCATAAACTACATATGGCTGCTGTCAAACTTAGTCCACTTTTTTCTTTTGCTTTTTTCCTAAAATGTCAGCATCTCAGCACTGAGGAAAACTACTTGTCTTTAAGATTGACACCCATGATATTTCAAAGCTAGACATCAAATTTTGGAAAGTGTTTTTTTTTTTTTTTTTTGCAATTACAGTCATTAGTCATAAAATAAAGAGCTCTCAGACATTTTAAGAAAATATTGAAAATATTTTTATGATTAACATAATGCTGTAAAAAGGAACAGTTGCAAAAGGAAGCAATTAGTATGTTTTGCTGTAGCAAAAATTAGCAGCTTCTCTTCAGCGTGACAGATGATGACTAGATTCCATCATGTCCGTTCTGCTGATCCATTGCGACATCTCGCTCAGTAGCTGTCTGGTTCTCCTCCGCGTGGTCCTGAATGTCAATCCACTGAGCTCCCCCACACTCAGACAGTAGCTACCAGTAATGCCGCACTAATTAGCCAACCCTCTCAAGTGGCCAAGCCCTCCCAGTGGCATCCGTGCCAAACAGAATTATTAAAGAAGAGGGAGGAGGAGCTGCATCTCCTCTGCAGAGGAGCAAAACATCCAGTTTTAGTTTAGCATTCACTTCGTCACCCTGTGGCTGGGTGAGCCAAGGCTGTCATCAATATTAACACCTAGATACATCCGTCGCTGTAATACATTTTTTTTTTTCTCCTTTACCCCAACCTAATGAAAATTTCATGTGAATCACATAATTATAATTCCTTATTCAAATGAGCGCTGTCTAAGTAGTGGAGATGATTTGTGGCTCAGTGACTAAAAGCTGTTGTGTGGATGCTGATGCTGTTTTACAGTTTAGTCAGTGCAAGTCTGCGTGCATGTGAGTGTATAGTATATACTGTGTATGTGGTTGTGTGCGTTGGGAGGTGGTATGGTATAGCCTTCTAGGCCTGGTAACTAAGCTGCTTAGTTTATAAATAGATTAATTTTCTACATCGCTAATTTTTTAATTTAATAATCACTCCCTCCTCCACTCTGCAGCTCTTGGCCTTCCTCACCTCCTGTCTTTTGGCATTCCCTTGTCTTTGATGGCTTCTTTTCTGATTTGTTTATATATTTATTAATTCATTTACTACCCCCTCCCAATCCAATTTTAGCTGACATTTCTTGTCGAGATGCGAAGGATGACCTTTGAAAACAGAACACTTCCTGGCGGAGATGTGAAGGAGGTCTCACTCTGTGCTCAGAAGGCACTCCTCCTCTCCTCCTTTCTACTTAATGTATGCAAGCATAGAACAACTAAAACATATTTGTCACTTAATTGAAAGGCTCATGAGTATTAATAGTTAAAACATGAGTTGCTTTCCACTGATTATTTAGTTGTCACATTGTAGTTCCATATATAAAAATAAATGAATAAATTGCATCTCCGCTCACACTTTGTCATTATGAATTACATTTTAATCAAAGAAGAGTAATGGTGACAAATAATTTAATTTCTTTGCTGCGAGTCTGTTAAATATACACCTACATGGAGATATTTATCTTAGCTTAAAATAAAGACTGCAAACAGGGAAACATTTAGTCTGGCTCACCCACAAAACAGAAAGAAAAAGCACCCTACCAGCGCCACTAAAGCCTTCCAATCTTCTCACATTCTTACACTTGTTTATCTAAGCTAACAGTCAAGCATATACAGTGGGGCAAAAAAGTATTTAGTCAGCCACCGATTGTGCAAGTTCCCCCACCTAAAATGATGACAGAGGTCAGTAATTTGCACCAGAGGTACACTTCAACTGTGAGAGACAGAATGTGAAAAAAAAATCCATGAATTCACATGGTAGGATTTGTAAAGAATTTATTCGTAAATCAGGGTGGAAAATAAGTATTTGGTCAATAACAAAAATACAACTCAATACTTTGTAACATAACCTTTGTTGGCAATAACAGAGGTCAAACATTTACTATAGGTCTTTACCAGGTTTGCACACACAGTAGCTGGTATTTTGGCCCATTCCTCCATGCAGATCTTCTCGAGAGCAGTGATGTTTTGGGGCTGTCGCCGAGCAACACGGACTTTCAACTCCCGCCACAGATTTTCTATGGGGTCGAGGTCTGGAGACTGGCTAGGCCACTTCAGGGCTTTCAAATGCTTCTTACGGAGCCACTCCTTTGTTGCCCGGGCGGTGTGTTTTGGATCATTGTCATGTTGGAAGACCCAGCCTCGTTTCATCTTCAAAGTTCTCACTGATGGAAGGAGGTTTTGGCTCAAAATCTCACGATACATGGCCCCATTCATTCTGTCCTTAACACGGATCAGTCGTCCTGTCCCCTTGGCAGAAAAACAGCCCCATAGCATGATGTTTCCACCCCCATGCTTCACAGTAGGTATGGTGTTCTTGGGATGCAACTCAGTATTCTTCTTCCTCCAAACACGACGAGTTGAGTTTATACCAAAAAGTTCTACTTTGGTTTCATCTGACCACATGACATTCTCCCAATCCTCTGCTGTATCATCCATGTGCTCTCTGGCAAACTTCAGACGGGCCTGGACATGCACTGGCTTCAGCAGCGGAACACGTCTGGCACTGCGGGATTTGATTCCCTGTCGTTGTAGTGTGTTACTGATGGTGACCTTTGTTACTTTGGTCCCAGCTCTCTGCAGGTCATTCACCAGGTCCCCCCGTGTGGTTCTGGGATCTTTGCTCACCGTTCTCATGATCATTTTGACCCCACGGGATGAGATCTTGCGTGGAGCCCCAGATCGAGGGAGATTATCAGTGGTCTTGTATGTCTTCCATTTTCTGATGATTGCTCCCACAGTTGATTTTTTCACACCAAGCTGCTTGCCTATTGTAGATTCACTCTTCCCAGTCTGGTGCACGTCTACAATACTTTTCCTGGTGTCCTTCGAAAGCTCTTTGGTCTTGGCCATGGCGGAGTTTGGAGTCTGACTGTTTGAGGCTGTGGACAGGTGTCTTTTATACAGATGATGAGTTCAAACAGGTGCCATTCATACAGGTAACGAGTGGGGGACAGAAAAGCGTCTTACAGAAGACGTTACAGGTCTGTGAGAGCCAGAGATTTTTCTTGTTTGAGGTGACCAAATACTTATTTTCCACCCTGATTTACCAATAAATTCTTTACAAATCCTACCATGTGAATTCATGGATTTTTTTTTCACATTCTGTCTCTCACAGTTGAAGTGTACCTCTGGTGCAAATTACTGACCTCTGTCATCATTTTAAGTGGGGGAACTTGCACAATCGGTGGCTGACTAAATACTTTTTTGCCCCACTGTAGACTTACCACACAGTTCTGTCAATATCTCAAAAAAACCTCGTCAAAAATAACTTTACTTTCATAGCTTAATAGCTTCAGTCTTGTTTCTGTATATCTAAATGAACTATCCATGTGGTGGTTAGTGGTGGTGAACACCATGGAGCTGAATCAGAGAAGCTGCTCAGCTGCCTGACCAGTAAATGGTGCCACAGAAGGTGGTCAAGATTATCCAAAAAAAAAAAAAGACAAAACTTTGGTGCCTTCAAAAGTGTCGAGTTGGCAGCCAATCACAGAGTCAGTCTACTCTCCCTGTGGAACACAGCAAAGTACATTATGTTCCCCACAACTGAGTGATAGAAAATCTCCACCACTAAAGAAATGGAGCCTGCTCATCCTGTTCTTATACACAGCCTCTGTGTTGGTCTTCCAGTTTAACTTGTTGTCAATATCCTGTCCCAGAATGGACACGTGTAGCCATTCTTTTCCACCTGAAGTTAGTAATGGAAGTAAAAAAATAAGGTTTAAAGACATCCATATATTATGACTTAAACTGCTGTTTATAATAGAGTATAATAGAGTTATGAGCAAAAACATACCTGAGGTTTTAAATTGTAGAAGTCATAAATGGCCCAACATTGTCATTGTAGTTAGTAAAATAATTTATTCACTGGGTTGATATTACTAAACAAAGAAAATGCAGCTTTTCATAGCATATTACTGTAACAAAATTCTGCAAATGGAGCAATTTTATATATTTTTAGAAAAATATTTTTCAAAAATTTAATGCATGAAATTGGATCTTTGCTAGTGCTGTCTGCCCTCTAGGGCTAAGGGTGGGTATTTCATGACATGTTGCATTACAATGATTAATTTTTCCATTTAGGGTAGCATATAAAATAAGCAACAAAATCTTATACTGTGCTTTGGTGTAGGTCTATTTTGAGTCTGAAATCTTTGCTTGTTTGGAGCTCTCAGGTCTAATGTATTTAGATTATAAGGCCTTTGGTCTGATGTATGGCTGATGTAGTTTGTCAATTGACATGTACCTTTTTGGAGATCTGTGGTCTAAACATGTGTCTATTTCGGGATGTGTGATTTGATGCTGGTGTTGAGCAGCCCTGCTCTGCATCAACTAATGAGCTGCTGTTTGCTCGCCCACCTTTTGCCTCTCTCTCCCTGTCTGTCTCTCTCCCCCTCTCTCTCTTTCTCATTCTCCCATAATGTATTCTTTCAGTGCATAATACAACCCCTTTGGGAACACAGGTTTCCTTTTGGAGATGAAATTTCATGCAGCATCTTTACATATTCTGCCACACATCTCCTCTATTTAGAGCATTCACATCAGCGTACATTTCAAGTGTGTTTAACCAATACGTGTGAGTGTGTTTATGCAGATGTAAAAATTTCTTAAATCTGCAAGTGTGTGTGTTTGCATGTGTGATTGCATGTGTGATATCACAGGAAATAAGTCAGACCTGCAACATCCTTAGCTCCCTGTTGCTATAGCGACACGTCTGGATACAGGAGCATCTAATGTCTTCCATACAAATTAACATATTAGACTGTGTGTGAGTGTGTATGTGTGTGTGAGAGAGAGAGAGAGAGAGAGAGAATATTAAAACTGCATACTCTATTGTGTGTATTTGGCACTTTTTATTTATTATTTTATTTGTTTTATTATGTTATTTAAATTATATATCACACTGTTTATACAATTTCCATGTTTTTTAGACACATTCTAATAATGGTCTTATGCTCTGTAATACAATCCTGATGTTACTGATATATGTAGAAAACTGTTCATTTTAAAATTTTTACTAATTAGGTATCCATATTTTGATAAACAACCTGTTATCTATTTGCTGAATTATATTTTGAGTTGCTCCTTTAAGGTTCAGTATATGTATCATAAATTACATCATGTCATTTCCTGTGACTGAATAAATCATTTCTTCCTCCTCTTATAGATGCTCTTACTTTTATATCAGTTCAAAGCAGCAATAATGTGCAGAATATATGAGTCACTGAGCGAGTGTTGCTCTGAAACTACAGCAAAGAAAACAATGATCAGATAAAATGATTCTCTCATGATGTAATAGAGCACTTTGATGCTTCATATACAGCTAATAGGATTCAATGTTGTACACTGCTTTATGATAAACGGCTATTTTAAAACCCTTACAGAGAGGTTATATGATTTAATAAATGTATTCATAGATGCCTGATGTTCATATTTAAACTAATTCAAGGTTCTGGTCAAATCACTTGTAAGTCTCTGGTTGTTTGCTATTGAATTTAATGGCTTCCTAAGCCGGAGGGTTTCCTTAAGTCAATTGAATTATTTGACTTGAAAGCGGTCAACTTACTTTTATTGAGTTGGCTGAGCCCTGAAGCTCCACTCAGCCAGGGCTGGTCCCTTTTCTTTGTCAATAGTACTTTGCCTTATTTTCATCCATTAATACAGGCATGTGGATTCTCATTGCAATTAGGCTGTTTAATTTTTTTCTTACTAAAATGTGGCTTTGTTATTTAAAGAAAATACTCCGACCTCTTTGGTTCTTTGGACACTTGCAGATCCATTTTTAAATGAATAAATGTGTTTTCCCCATTAATACACTCAGCAACCTGTAATGACAAAGTGAAAATGTGTTTTGTTTGGGTTTTTGTTTTTGTTTTTTGTACATTTATACTTACTGAAAACTTCTCATATTCAGTATTTGGCACTTCAGTTTGTAATAAGGTGAACTGGAAATCAGACCTCAAAGCGCTGTATCGGTGAACGCCTTATCATCTAGCTAATACAATTCTAATGGTAAAGTATGGCAGTTGCTGTTTTAGTTGGGGGTTGCTGTTGGGGTGCCTCTCAGAACCAGGAACAGGGAGTTGGTCAGAACTGTAGAAGATGAATACCCCTTCAGACTGAAATTGATTGACACTGTCCACCCCCAAAATAACACACACACATCATTTGCTCTAGCTGTTTTTATACTCTATAGTTATGTGTCAAAGCAACTTTTAGAAATGGGTTCTCCCATAAACTTGACAAAATTGTGTAAGTTGAATTTTGTGGGCGATCGTGGCTCGTGGCTCAAGAGTTGGGAGTTCGCCTTGTAATTGGAAGGTTGCCGGTTCGAGCCCCGGCTTGGACAGTCTCGGTCGTTGTGTCCTTGGGCAAGACACTTCACCCGTTGCCTACTGGTGGTGGTCAGAGGGCCCGGTGGCGCCAGTGTCTGGCAGCCTCGCCTCTGTTAGTGCGCCCCAGGGTGGCTGTGGCTACAATGTAGCTTGCCGTGAATGTGTGGGTGAATGACTGGATGTGTAAAGCGCTTTGAGGTCTTTAGGGACTAGTAAAAGTGCTATACAAATACAGGCCATTTGCCATTTTGTAACTTGTTTTGACATTGCAAAACATTTTATTTACCGTAATTGTCGGGCTATAAGCCGCTACTTTTTGCACAAGCTTTGAACCCTGCAGCTTTTAGTCAGGTGCGGCTTTTCTATGGATTGTCCATGATTTTTGTCATATCGTAAGACGATTTGTTTTGTGTGTTCCGCTGTTGTACGGCACTACGTTGCCTGGCGGAAGGATCGGGGTTCAAGAGTGGTATGTTAGTCACATGTCCGTCCGAATCTATTTTTCTGGTGTGCTGTAGGCTACTGTTATGTACTACATGTGCAAATATGTACCCATAACTTGTTTTTCAAAATATTAATAAAAGTGATGTCTCCAAACAGCCATCTCTTTCCTGACAATTCCCTTTGTGCACATTCTCTTACATATGATAAGTCAACATTGAAACACCTGCGGCTTTTAGTCAGGTGCGGCTAATGTATGTACAAAACAGGATTTTCCCCTGATTTTAGCTTGTGCAGCTAATATTTAGGTGCGCTTTGTAGTCCGGGAAATACGGTATATAGAAACAAAAAAAAAAGCATTCTGTTTTTTCCTAACATTAACTGAATCCAAAGCCTGTAGAGTCATTGCTGCCACTATGTCTCCTTCTGTGTATTCAGGTAAGGTTCTGAATGCTTAAATAAGGGATTTAAACATTTCGGTCTTAAATTATAAATTTGCAAACATCTATAACGCATAAACTTGTGCTTATAGTTCATTGCTTCTAGATTGATGGGGAAATGCCAGTTTTATCTGTTTAAAAATAAATCTAGAACATTGCAAAAAAAAAAAAAAAAACCCAAAGAGACTAAAAGTTTCCCTTTAGCTTAAAAGGGGGAGAAAAATGTCAAAATGACCCCACAAAGCTTTGCCATTGGGTTTCTGGAACTAAAAGACCTCGGAAATGGAACAGAAGAAATTGTACAAAAGCAGAACAAACATGACATCAAGGAAGGGACCTAAAATAATTCACATAAAATAACTCGATTTAACATTCCTTTTGTTTTTCTTTCTTCCACAGAAACTTGTCAAAGAATCCTCTCACCACTCTGTCATGGCAGCTCTTCCAGCACCTCCAACTCCAAGAGCTGTAAGTCTCGTCTGATCTGTCTCGCTGCCTTTTGTTTGTATTTTATTACAGCACTTTATCACTGCTCCCTACGTACTATCAGCCTCAATACAAATTGTCTTCACCGCATACCATTATAATTCCTGTCTTTGTTGTACAAAACCTCTAATTTGTCGGAGCGCATGCAGAAGACTGGCCCTATAGGCACTATAGTGGCACTGTGATCTTATAAGTCATTTGTTGACTTAATTAACGTGCACAAAGGAAATTTAATGGCCTGGTAGGAGAAGGGAATCTCACCCCGTTTCCTTGTTTGTTATGAATATTTTAGTGATCATTGTGTTTATGAAATGAGTTTGCTCTTTCACCACCAGGGAGAACATTGCGATGTGGACCCGCTTGTAATTTACACATCATTACGCCTGTCAGCGCTGTCCATCATATGAACCTTAGCTGCTCCCCGAACGCTTGCGCTCCTCATATGCGCCTCCTGGCATATAAAACTGTGGTATAGCAGGATGTGATACAAGGCTATTTCAAGCAGGCCTCCTTATTGTGCTATTTTCAGAGGTAGAAGCAGAGCAGGCCCACAGAGAGCACGACACAATGCTGATCTCTGGTCGTACACTGCAAACAGCAGAGCAGAGGGATAACCCTACAAACATGTTGTAGGCTTGCATTTTGGACATTTAGCTTCAAACGTAACCCTCACACTTGCAGGACTCACCAATATTACGGAGAGATGTTTTTTGTTCTGTGTAGGAAGCAGCTCACACCATACCCTAAAACAGAGCTACACAAGTGTCGTCTCACTGTGGGCCCGCATTGGAGGCAGATGGGTCTCTGAATCCCTCTTTGTGCCTGTTATTGGGTTGTGAATTTTATTCCTGACTGAAAATGGCAATTCTTCACATTTGTTGTCTTACCAGCTGTCCAGTTCTCAATCTAGTTTGGCATTTGGCTCATCTTATTATTCATACAGGGTCTAACTTATATATAAAATATCTTTTCCAAAGTTTTTTCACAATTTTCCTCTTCCAGATCACAGCGTAAAATATAGCTTTACAAATGATTATTAAAGGCCTTGAAAGCCTGGGATCCCACATGAGCAGTATTTTTTGTCTTTTTCACAAGAGATTTCTCTATTTGTGTTTTTCTCTCTATGTCAACTCATCATTTTTTAACCTTGGCTTTATTTATTCATGAATGCATTATGTTCTAAAGAAATCCTTAAAAAGCAAAGTTAAGTCAAAATCTCTGGGGCTTTAAGTAAGCATATTCAATAACTGGAATAGCCCTTTTTTAAGAAGTTGCATACTATTGTAAATCTGTAGCATTGTTCTGCCAGAAAAGGTTGGCTGAGATTAAGTTATTTGGCGCCGTCTGGTTGAGGTGTTTCTGGCATGTCCAATTAGGGTCACAATCAAGAGATTACATCTCTTGGCTGGCTTGGGAACGCTGTGGTGTGGCCAGTGAGTGGGGAAACGGTCCGGGCATCTCTTATTAGACGCTGCCCCTCCGACCCAGACCCAGATATGCATGCATGCACGGCTGCATGGATGGATGCATGAATTATGAGAGATTTTCACTGAAAAATCTTTTCTCCAGTCGCACAGGCTGCAAAAAAATTTAACAACACATAGTTTAACTAGACCAATACTGAATATATAGAAACATGCATAAGATTCATCTGCAAAGAAACTAATAGCCAAAACTGCAGAATAAATCTTATTTCTCTTTTTGCCATAAATAACAAACAGCAGCACAGCAACAGCACATAATGCATTTTTTGTATTAATATATTATACATTGTAGCTTTAATTTCACACACAAGATCCAGAACTTTTTCCCTAAGTAAACACTGAAGGCTGCAGTGTAATTCAACAATTAAATGACCTGAAATCACAATGTAAATCACACAAAGCAGAGTAAAATAGTAAGCTCAGTTTCTTCCTGAACCAAATCACTGTTACAGCTCACAGGGCACGATTTGCTCTGATGTGCAATCCTATTTCTTCTTAAGCAACCATTCTAGATGCGTACAAATGGTGCCTTTGTTTTCCTACATGAAAAGCAGGGCCAGGGTGATGCCCGTGTTTCTACTGAATGCTGATGAGGAGTGAGGGCTTATGTCTATTCCATTTTGTGTGTTTAGTTAAGAGGTGTCAGTCGAAGTGGCGTGGCGGCACAGACGTGGGTCGAGGCGTTATGCAAAAAGGAAACCATGTGGAATCAGGCCTTGCTAATAGGAAATGAGTCACTCTATCATGAGCTGGCGACGTGTCCCTGACATCATTACTCTCTTTACCGTGTCTGTATGGTCACCCGAAACCAAATTGGCTTGGAAAGTGCCAATCATTCAATCATGCCAAATGAATCCTGCTCACCGGACAGCTATTGCCTTTAATTATTAGAATATTTCAAAATGCAGTATCAATGATAAATGCCCACCCGTGTTGCTCAACCACACTGATATTATGTAAATAGAGGAAGATCAAACCGGCTGAAATAATTTCCGTTTTATGTGACGAAAGGAGAGCGTGGCCCTTTGCCACGACGGTGTCGCTAAACCGTGTTATCTCAGTCACTCTAGGCACTGTTATTGTAATTATATTTCATTCTTTTTTTAACAATGAAAGTGAACCAATTTCAAAGCTGCAACACAGTGGTGACAGTGACCTGCAATGAATAGGAAATGTGCAAATGGTTTAATTTAAGCCTGGAAGTCCTTTAAATAACAGCGTCTCTGTTGGTTAATTCATTGTATGTATCATTACTGCTACTTAAAGCATTGCTCTAATTGCTTTCACAAGTTGTTGTGAATGAGAATAAAGGGGGGAAATGATGCGTACCACATGGCACGTGCAAATAACAGTTTTTTAAAAAAAGAATTTAATTAATACAGATCAAACGCTGACCAGGAAGATGATACAAAAAAAACGATAAAAGTACTCACTGACAACACCATTAAGCAACACACAGTTTCATCAAAGGAGCACTGATTGGTCAAGTTTGGAATTAAACGCTGCATTTCCTGCTTCTGAGTGCTGCTTTACACATACCGGTAATTAAACTGGTGTAAAGCATGTTTCCGTCAGTAGAAAGTGGTGCGCAACAGCTGCTTTAACATGGAGGCATGACTCCTGTTAACCTCAAACACCCTCTACATTTTCAGTAGCTTGCTGTGGTTCAGATACGTTGAACCTGCACCTCATTCACCAAATATTACAGTGGATCCATTACAACGAGACAACATTGAAGAGGGTGAAGGAGTTGTTATCATTCAATGTGTTTACTCTTATCAAACACTTCTTATCAAGCCCACTAACGTGTAACTCTAAAACAGTTACTTTGTTTTGCAGGTTGGTTGCACAGATATTTCACACTCCTTGCAATATCTTAATATCAGTAACAATGGCAATACTATCAGGGAAATCTCAATAATCTCAAGTCTTTTGTGACTCCTGTGAAAGGCTTCAACATCACATTGAAGCCATACAATGGATGTCTGCTGTGTGCTGCCTCTGGATGAGACACAGATAATCGGCTCTGCCTTTTTGTCTGTGTGCCCTTTAGCCAAAGGACTGGAGCTACTGCGATGTGGTGCAAACCCAGCCAATCATAAGCCATACAACGGCTGCAAATATTCTTCTTCTTTAGCAACTGACGCGATCTGCCTGAGGCAACGCGCCTCTCGAATCCCTTTATTCTGTTAGCGGCTCTTTAATCCCAACTCTCAGGGAAGCAGCGGCCGACGCAAAGTCAAACATTCAAACCTCTCGCTGCAAAATGGAATTTTCTTTGAGTATGTGTGAAGTATGAATGGATCAAACTGGTAATCTTGTGATATGGCTGCCAGGTGATTAGAAAGAATTAAATGCCGAATTTCCAAGAGCAGCATGACAGGTAAATTGCTAAAGTTTAACCTTCGTTTTATTAGGACCTAGTTGCACTCAGGACAGACTTACTTAAATGCATGACATTTACATGGACTTTTCAGAAACATCAAAGACTGACTCACATGAGGGTAAAGGAGTATTAAAATGTTAAATGTGGTGGAAAAGACTTGACTGGGGGCAGCAGTGGCCTAGACTTTCAAGAGGTCACCACATGCTCTGAAACTCAGACTGCTGGGTACAATCTGTGCAGAGGGAAGAAAACGTGTCAAGTTGTCAACACAGATCTTTGTGAAAGCAGCCACGAGTAAAAATTTAAAATACAAGGCCTTTCCCTTTTAAAACAATACCTCTGAACTACTGGTGGGGCATAGAGACACTTAACACTTGGCTGAAAAAGCTCTGTCACACCAGATGATGTCTTTACTGTTGTAGGGTCATCTTTTAGTTTGGCTTAATCTCTTAGTTTGACACAGGACAGCTGGAGGAAATTTACTGTATCGCCTGTAGCACGCTTTGTATGCTTACATACATCAAAACCAGTTTAGGTTCTGTGGATCTATTGTGCTTTTTCCGTATTTTCCATCATATTCTGTTACAATGGCCAAAGTTTAAAAAATGAGAAGAGCATATGTACAAGTTATGCCTGTGAGCCAAATCTCCTTTTTCATACTATAATAACTTGGTTTCTGAGATTTATTTTTTCTACACTTGGCTCTGTGTGATGTTATTGAGAGGGGATATCAGGTACACCAATCTGGCTTTGAGCAGCAAGCCCTACACTAGTCAACCTCCTGTTAGGGAGAAGCAGCCAATCTCAAGATAGTTGGCTTAACCAACTATCTTGCCGATTTGCAACAGTTAAAAACTAACAACCTGATTACCCCACATACATATTTTATGAGTTTTTTTTACTCAGAAGTAACACTGCAGGACTTGGTTGTGCATTAGCAACAAAAAGTTTCATTTGAGCCTGAGAGGGTTAAAGGCAGGTTGGCCTTAAAGGGAAGGAAACTAAAATGATTAACGTTGTTTCAGATGGTGCAGTTCCTCAATTCAACCAATCAATTCCCAGTATGTTAATAAAATGATGAATAAAAGTGAAAAATATGAATTATTTTGAGCTGTGAAATATGCAAATCTCCTCTAGTAAAGTCCAAGAATAAAAAATATGGATCTGAATGAGCATAACTGGCCCGCTTAAACATTTAAACAGTCATACCAAGCTCACGAGTGTGCGTTTACACCTGTGTAATAATTACCCTGCCCCACATACAGTGAAGAAAACTGTCAGATACATGAATACCTAAAAACTGAAAGCCCAACCGCTTTTACATGGCATAGAATTTATACAATTAAAATGTGAGTAATTGTAATGGTATACAGGAAACAATCCCATGGCAGCATGACAGAAGCTCTCACTTGACGCGATTGCTCTGACTTTAGGTATGACTGTGTGATAGATTCATATAAAATGCACTTTGCATTTGTGGTAGTATAAATAGTTGTTTCAATGTATACTGATTATCTGTATGTTTACTTTCCACCATATCTGTGATGATGCACTTAAGGTATTTAGAGAAGTTTGATTAAAGCCAGTAAGTTAAAATTGAATTAAAAGCTAAATACATAATATTAAAGGTTCCCATCAGATGTTTGGTAATAGATGAACATGTTCTGCTTTGAATCATATTTTGTGTCTAAGTTAAAATTGTTTAGATGGATTCACCCTCAGTGAAACATCTGTGTATCAGTACACAAATATGAAAATATACATGGTGCAATTTTTAATATTAGAGTTGGGAAAGTTCTGAGGATATCTGAATAAGGCATGATGTCACAAATCGTGTTTTCAGGGTCACACCTCAAGCTCAGGTTTTAAGAGAATCATGTAAAGATTTTCAGTTGAGGAATCTGAAAACAGCTAGTATCAAAGTCTGCTCATTCACCAGTCTGTGTGTCTAAAAAATTCACAAGAAGCAGAAAAGACCAAAACCTGTTTCTGAATTTCAGGAGAATGTAACAAACAGCAAAATAGTAGAGCCCAAACCAAACCCCTTAAAACTGGTGCTGCTAAATTGAGGTGCTGTATTTTTAGAGTCATCAGCCTATTTTCAATGAAATTTGAAAAATCAGATATTCCTTGAAATGATAAAGCATCGTGATTCAAGGGGTATAAACTATTCCAGGATACCAGTAACTCTGCAACAATAGTTCCTTAATTATAATCAAATGTGCACAAAAATAAAACAATCATTTCCTGCCTTTTCACCATAGGGGCACGCACTTGTTAAATCACAGTTTTCACTTTAAACTGAGTCAAACAAACAAAATGCTTCTAAGCTTTTAGTCGTTTTTAGTAACATTGAGGTTCAATGTTAAGGGTTTAATTTATTTCTGATGTTTTCCCTTTCAGTTTCCATTCTCTTCCCAAACAGTGTTTTTGTGCCCTGTAAACAACACTTTTACAAAATGGCCTGCCATGTGTTAATTTGAAAATTAAATGGCTTGGTTGTGTTTTTCCAAATAGTGAGTGTCTAGGAGGGATTGGGTGGTATTAAAGTAAAAATAAGCTAATAATTTGCTTATTTTATCAGTTGTTCACTGGCATAATAAGCAACAGATTTGTTGTTAATGATTTATATTTAGATTTGTCATTCAATTTTTTCTCTGAGCATTAAGTGTCAATATTTTGTTATTAATTTGCATTCTCTGATGTCAAAATTGTTACACATTGGTAAAGCTACGAAATTCTAATTTATTCCATCAGACTTTCTCACTTTGTGCCAGATGTTGGGTGTAAGTTTTGTGGGTTGCTAAAATGAGAGAAAGAAAATATCAATTTTCCTGTTGATGTCAGAACATGCTTAATCTGACCGAGGGGGAGGAGCTAAAACTCCATGTCGAGTGACAGAGCTACACCAAAGCTCAGTATAAACTAAATGAGGAGCGTCTGAACTGTGACTCATGTAAGGCTACTCTAATAGAACCCAAGAATGAAAATGTGCTGTGTGAAATGAGCAGAGTAATTTCCCTGTTTATTATGATGACTTAAAGCAGATAGTGTAATTATATGATACAGTAAAGTTGTAAGCAATATAGTTGCCTATTTACTCATTTGGTTGATACTTTGAAGTACTTCATTTGTTACACCAGTGAACCACTGAAGATCTTTATTACTAAAAACAGCTGGAAATAATATAAAAATGAAAATATACATTTGCTGTGGGTTGACAAAGCAGTCTCTGTCTGGTTGCTCTTTAAGCACAGTAGGCGAAGCAAGTGCAAAGAAGGCATGGATTCTGGCAGTCAAAACAACATTATTTTAAGAGGGTGTACTGGAATAGTAAGCATAGAAGTGTTCAGGCTACAGGTAGTAAAATAAGAGCTATCCATTAAAGCAAATTACAGTAATGACAGTACTATATAGATGCCAGCCTATAAAGGGGTATTGCATACATCTTTCGCCACAAATACTACAATCATAAAAGCGTTTCATGAAAACAGCAGCTGAAGAATAAAAAGAATCCCAACTGAAACTGAAACTGGGAAAAACACCTTAAGCTCTTGCTCACTTGGTCCATTTTTCCTACGTGTAGCCTTCCCTGACATGTCTCTGGTGTCCCCACTCCTCTCCACGATTGCTGTGCAGGAGCTGTTGTCGATAAGCCAAAATCAGGTTTGTCTCTTGAGACAAATTATCCCTTAGTGGCTTGAAAAAGAAAATAAAAGAGTAAGGCAACGAGAGAAAAGCTGCAGGGACACTGACTGACCAGAACAGTGCAACTTTAAAGAAAAGCAATGACGAGACAAAACAGTGATTTATTTATTTGCAGCATGCCACTTTATCCATGACATAAGCAAAAGATGCAGCGTGAGAGTGATGGAAGCGGTCCAGCAGCAAACAGGAGTGTGAAGAAACGATGATGCACACTTAGCAGAGTGTGCTAAAAGCAAGTGTTCAGGGGAAAATGCTTGTTGTAAATCTGACTTTGTTTGAGTCGACTGTTCATTTTTTCGTTTTTTGACATTTATTCTCCCTGAATACTTTATACTACCCTGTGTCAAGACTTTATCCACTTTCTGCTACACAACAAGACATTTTTGCTGAGGTCAACAAACAGTGCGCTGCTGATTTGAGACCAGTTCATACAACATCTATTTACTGAACCCAATACTTTTGAATAGACGTCTGTTTGTCAGTCAACTTCTTCAAGACTATCCAATCCAATCTGATGGCATGACAGCTCGATTATCTCTTTTCCATGCTGTAATAATAACAATAATAATGACAATACTCACCACACAGTTTGATTGACAAGTGATCTATGTGAAGTGATGTGCAGAAAAACAACAGCAAAGAATGCTCTGCATGAAAATTGGAGACAAAAAATCAGAATAATGTTACCGAAAATCAATAAATAAAGGCCATTTATTATATAATAAAAGCAAAAAGCCTGCCAAACTTTTGCTTCTAGTACAGTACATGATACCATGATAACCAGGAGATTTAAAACTTAAAGCAAGTTTAATGTGTGTTTAATGCATGAAAGCTTAATTCATTCTAGCAGACTGTAGCTTAAGCTACATGTTGCATCCTTGTTGTTAATCCATGCAAAAGAGCATCTGTGTTGAAATCCAGTCTCATTCCACTGCTATTCTTGGCACAGCATCGTAAACATGTCAAGCACTCTTGTTTTCCTCCCTGCACTCTTTACGCATAGTTTTGCTCTACGTGAATGTCTCTGAAGTGTGAAAAATGGCAATGTATAAGAATTATCTGAGAACTGCTAAGAGCTGCTTCTCAAGTAAATTATACATACAGTTGCTTTGGTTGATTTGCTGGATACTGAGCCAAAAAACCCCCCCCAAAAAACCAACAATACTGCATAATAACATTCACACAGCTTATGAAAAATGCTTTTCTGAGGTAACCTAGCATACTTACAGCTACTTCTATGGAAATAAAAGTAACACTCCATCTCATATTAGATACTTCATTTAGTATACCGTACTCTAGATTCAGTATACTATGCTGTAAATTATAATGTAATTTTTCTGATATCTGGCAAAAATCACTTGAAATGACTCAAAAACTGCGTAGCTACATTTCACTAGATTCCTTAAATGAATCAACACCACCATCTTGCACACGCACCAAACAATACCAAAATGCAGTACATGAACAATACAAGGCCTTGTTAACAAAACAAACAAACAAACAAGAAAACAAGCTTTGAGTGGCATCAACATGTTATCTTCCTCCTACTGACCAAATACTTTTTGTCGCTTGTTTTCTACTATGTAGCCAAGATACTAACCACTGAGGAGTACAGTGTTCTGTACTCGAGTGTTTGGAGGTGATGGTTACACTGCACTGTATGCAGCAGTACTCACGGTGACTTGAGATATAACAGAGCTAGGTATGTTAGTCCTACATGTTTGCGTCCTTCCAAAGACAAAAAAAGTTTTATGGTCATTGTTTGGCATGTCTTGTAACAGTTTACCTTTTTATGGTAAAAAGGCATCCAAATGGCAATAACTGTTACCGTAAATACCCTCATACTATCCTCCACTCAGCCATTTTATTTTGTTATCAGTAAAGTGGTTTAGCTAGAAGTCAGCTAAATATTTCATTTCTTCTTGGAGACATTAACATCTGTAGCTGAAGTAAGCAAAAGCCAGTTAAACCGGTAACCCGAGCATTTATAGACTAACATCTTTGTACTGAATTGCCACAAAGCCAAGAACAACAACACCTAGTCAACCCCGGCAGCTCAGCACTGTGGTAAAAATAAGCCAAATAAGGCGATTTATTAAACATAGGATTTAAAAACTTAAAATAATTCCTCCAGTAAAAGGAGAGGAAGCAGTGCATTCAAGCTGAGATCAAAGCATGCGAACAACAATGAAGTATATGGCTTATCATTGCTTGTGATCCACGGCTCCTCAGCTAAAGCACCTGTGTGTACATTTCCCACAAAAACAGCCTCCGGTGGTGATCATTACCTCCTCTCTGGAGTAGCAGGGTGGATCGTTAGCCAGCTTGAAGGAAACGCCATGCTGTTAGCTCTCTATATCTGGGGTCACACTGCTGTTTGCTTTTGTTCTTTTCTAAGTCTAATCTGCTCTCCTTCAGACATGTATCAGCTTCCAGCTGTCAGTTTGCTTTCTTTTTTTTTCCTGTTGTCTTATTGCTTGTTTAGATGGGAGCACTCTAAACTCAAATGGTTCTTTGTTACTGTAGTGCACAGGCTGGGCACACATTTGAAATGCCGGGTTTCTGCTTTCCCATTTAGGTTTGACATCCCTCATTTTTCAGCTGTATCTGTACAGGCGCCGATCAGCTTTACCCAGAGGAATAGTGGGTAATGTATTGAGGTGGTGGTTCTTGTTAATAATGACCATAATTACAGTACAAGAGGGAAAGCCTCAGCCGCCCTACTCTGGTGAGCTTTGATCCCTTGTGGTTCAGCTTGCTCAGCGTTAAATGAAAACCTTTAACCTTGAAATTCTCTTCAGCACCATGATGTGGGGAGGTACCTGTCTTTCCCTAAATGTGTCCTGAAAAGAAATCCGAGCTATGGTTTGTATTACAGTTCGAATTGTGATTCTGAGGCGGTTATTGTCCTTAGAGTTTAGAATTGCCTTTATAAGCTGTTGAATTTTTCTAAAGTAATTTTGTTGGAAGAAAAGCACCATTAAATAAAACATCTTACAGTAAACGAAGATAAACATCTAAGTGAATACAATCAATTTAATTTTATTTATAATCTTCTTGGCATCTTAGTTTGAGTACTTTGTCTTATTGCTTCAGTAAGAAAGATAGATTTTCTGCTCGAGATGTTACCTGAGAGCAAACCTGCAGTGGTAAAATGTATGAATATCCTATAAGTTCCTTTTTATTGCAGTTTTTCATGTTGGAAGGGAACCAGATGAAGGCTCTTTCATAAGCATCGCAGTTTTCCAGAATGAATATATATTTGGTACTATTTTTTTAATTTTTTTTAGCTGAATATATAAGTGATAAAAATCCTGCAACTTAATCTTCCCTTCAAACGTTCCACATAGAAATTGAATCAAGAAAAGACAAAAAAGGTACACCTGCAATGGTAAATGTAACCAGCAGCCATCCGTGGTAGTAGCAGGTAAATCGTAACATGTTATTAAACACCTCAACAGTGGTATTTTATAAAATACACTAAAATATTGATTTGAAATATCAGTTAATAATCAAATTAATAACTGTAATGAAAGTGACATTATTAGTTAGTAAATTTTAAGTATTTGACTTTTCTCAACAACAAAGCTTGGCAGCATTGTACAGTATTAACCTGTGGCCTTTCTCACTCTTACTTTATCACACATTGGGGAAAAATAGCCCGTCTAGCATTTTTTTTTTTTATAGGTGAAAGTATAATGATAAAAATGTCAAATATAATTATATATGTTTACTGCTAATAAGTGTTAATATTTTGAATAGGTTTTCTGCTGCTGTAATTAAAGGGAAATTGAGTTTACAGTTGGCTGGTGCGGTGGAAGGACCAGTGGGCTCAGTGAGTTAGCTGTCACATAGTGACATATAGTGATACAGTATAAGATCCAGTGGGCAGGTGATAATAACTGAGATCCACCTGTGGGAATCTATTCTCATTACTTTATACTGAGTGGTAGACATAGTCCATACATTATTCATGCTTTCTGCAATATCTTATTGACCTTTGTCAAGGGCATTTGGACAGGCATTCATCTTGACTAAATTGACCAATCACAGCTTCCAAATTGGACATATGCAAAATGCAGAGGTGGCATACTGTGTTGAATAATGTGGCCCTTTGGTGCACCCGTCTGTGAGACTGAAACGTATGCACAGTGGAACCTCGTGATACCTGTCTGACGCTAATGCAGCCTGAGACTGATAGCCGGAACACTGCTCTGACCTTTGACCTCCTCACATTTGAATCCTTCAGTACAGCCATTCGTTGTTTTTCCTCTTGTCTGCTGACTCAAATTAATTTGACTTTTACAAAACATTAGAAAAGGTACATCTGTGGTGGATATTGTTTGATCAGTCGCTATCAATTGATCTGTGATTGATGTTAATTTGCTCGCTGATTAGATTGAGATTGTGGTAAAAATGCTCCTCTCGTTTTCCTTGCATGCAGTTGTATTGCCTCAAGCCTTGTTGCTCATGCAGAGCTTGGCAGTAATGCATTTTACCTCCGGTGACAGGAACTGAAGGTTTACCATTGATTTTTAAAATGATTACTTTCTGGGATATGTATAACCCTTTCCTGCCCTACATAGATTTTTTTTTTTTTACTATAACCCACAAGCACAAATAATGACTGCTAAAATTATAGTAATTCAAGTTCTCTTATGATTTTGTAGTATTTGTTTTTGGCTGCTAGTGTTTCATATCGCATGTGCAAACTTCTATCTTTATTGAATGATTTTAAAATATGTGCAACATTTGGGCTTCCTGTGCTTGCACTGCCTGACTAAAACACCTTAAACACCTCTGGTTTGTTCACACTTCTAAAAATATTTAACTTCACTCCTGAGCAGCAGGCTACCATTTTAGCACGAAGCCACTGCAGATAATTCAGTTGTACTGCTGTGATAATTACATTTGTCTGTCTGTGAGTGTCATAGTTGTAAAGTTGTGTAAGGATACATCTGTGTTTCTGTGAACTACACTTGGTGTATTTTAATATATTGGGAAGATGCATGCTATATATTCTTTGTTTCTGGTACTGCTGCTATTTTCAGTGGAAATCACATGTGAAAAAACATTAGCAACATTAGCTGCTATTTGTGTAAGAATACATTTTTTGCTTTCATGTTGTTGTTAAGGCTCTTTATGTTGTTGTAATATTGCTGTAACTGCTCACCGTGTGTTTTATTCCGTCTGTTACTGATATTAATTATGCTTATTTTTAAGGCGTCTGGATGGTGTGGTGTTCGACTGCGGCTGTGACATCCGTTGGATCCAGTTGTGGCATCAAAGAGGAGAAGCAAAGCTTAACACACAGCAGTTGTACTGCAGGAATGGAGCCTCCAAGATACGACTGGAGAACATGTACATCCACAACTGTGGTAAGTGTAAGAGGAGGAGGGAAAGGTGAGATCTGTGATTAGAAAGGAGAAAAAAAAATAAAAAAGAAAGAAGAAGCAGCAGAGGAGGGGTGGTAAGAAGAGGAGTAAGGCAGAAAAAAGAAGATTGGCTGACAACAAAGCAACACGAAAGCAGGGGAAGGAAGGGAGGGGTTAAAGGTGAATTAGAGGAATGAGAAGAGAAGCAAGGAGAGTAGTTGAGACAGGAAAGGGAGGAGGTGTGACAGAGTTCAGAGGGTGAATCTGATGTGAGGAGCAGTGTGTTGATTCTGACAGAGGCTGGAGTCTCTGCAGTATTATCTCCTGGCGGTGACTCATCCCTGTGACACTGTGCAAGCGTGTGAGTGTTTGTATCTGGATGTGTGTCCCGCTGCTTCCTTTGTACTAATTTTATTACATTAATGAAAAGTGATTAATTGATTTGGTGTGAAAGTATGTAGACACCGATGGCGACAGGCGTGCAGTAACGTGTGTATACGTGTATGTTTTCAGACTTACCAGAGATCAGTGTAAGCCACAGCAGTGTTTTGGTGATGGAGGGTGACAATGTGACGGTGAGCTGTAACGGATCCGGATCACCGCTGCCTGAAGTAGACTGGACTGTCAGCGGCCTGCATTCCATCAACACACATCTGGTTAGACATGCATATATACTAAAAACAGCAAACATATTAAAGATTTTTTTTAAATTAATTACATTGCCTTACACCAACAAATGTTTTTCTTTTCGCCTGCTTTTCAAACATTGCTTCAGGCTAATATACAGTTATTAAGCTGAAATAATCCTGTTAATTCTCATTATGATAACTTAATTCTTTGAGCACAATCTAATGATTGATTTCTCCTTCACTGCTACACCTCATATTTTGTTTTGCATTGCACTAAACTGTGTTTTTACATTTTCTATACTTTAATTATTTGTGCTTGTATTGTATTTTATGCACATCGGAGCTTCAGATTCATTAATTACTTGTAACACAAAATTAGTTCAGGTATGTAGTTCACCTTGAAAGGCCTCAGTGGTAAATTGAGGTGTCAGTAAGCGCACACTCTTGTAGGATTAAGCTCTAAGACTCATTGCCCTGACAGAAGTTTCAGATAAATTTTAAGCAAATGCTGAAGAACCAAAAAAATAGGCTAAAGATAAATCATCTACAATTTTCTATATATTCTGTGTATAACAAAGAAACCGGAACAAGTCTGATTGGTTCACTGCTAATAATGTCTTTGCATTTAGATGATGTTGACAGGGAAACCTAAAACTGTTTACTATGTGGATAGACTTTTTGTTTTTACCAGGTCCAAGATTAACCTATGATTCTGTGATTAGATGTGCAGTAAAGGTTATCAGATTTGGGGGGAAAAAAATCAAAATTGCTCAAAACAAACAACTTTTTTGTGACAGAGAGGCCTGGGTTGAACCCACGGTGAGCCTGTTAACCGACTAATCTCGCTCCCCGAGAAAGGCCCCAGGGAAGAAAAGAACAGGAGTCTCTGAAATTGCTGTGTGACTGTATTTGTCATCTGTGTCTTTAATGCTTGCAGTGACTTTACAGATGAAAGCTACTTCAGCCTCAGGCTTGATGTTTTAGGGTAGAAGGATGCTGTTTCGGGATGAGTGAAGTGTTTGGGAGTAAGAGCCTGAACAACTAAAAGCAAGAAAGGAAGCATGATTGCTTTTCACCATTAGATTCCTAATGGTGAAAAGCAGGGTGGTAATTAGTCCAGGTACTGCAAAATTTGATAATATTGCTCTTTACATTCTTCCTGCCATGCTAGATCTATGCCAGTGAAATCAGACAGGGAAGTGATTAATTCCCACAGGTATCAAGTAGTTCTTGACTTTATTACGTTTCCTTCCACAGGAATTTAACTAATGAATAATTAACTTTCATTTTAATTAAGTAATTAAAGATTTAAAACCCACTGGTATAATGGTATTTGCTGTACAGTATATCCTTCAGGTACCTAAATGCCTCTGTTTTCTCTGTGCCTCTCATACTTTTCCCTTAGTCAAACGTATATTGGCCCAACATCCACTCTATCAACCTCACTCTTTTCAACATCAGCCGAGATGACAACAACTTCCAGCTGACCTGCATCGCAGAGAACGTGGTGGGGATGACCAATTCTTCCATCCAGCTCAATGTACAGTGTAAGTTGGACGCTTCCTGTGATTTAAATACTATTGAAACTCCGTCCAGGCACTGTAGCAGGAGATTTTTAGCCCCACTGTAAACACACTGACACATTAATTTATGCACATTTGCATTATTGCATAAAGAGAAAATTATTGCCTTAGTACTTTGCCATTCATAGTCTATATTAATGCTGCCCATATTAAGTGAAGGTAAGTATGTTGTAATAAAATAGTTGCCTATTATGACTAATTAGTTTGACTAATATCATAATCTGCATGGCTGTTTATGTTTAATATCATCGAGGTTAATGGTGGGACATTAAGAATCACAACTGCATTCAGTTTTTATTTAAAAAAGATGAATATACTGTGTGCACACTGTGGAAAAATATTACCAGTAAACAATGACAACAAGAACATAGAGCAATTAAGAAAAAAAGAAGCATAAGGGCTGTTTTAATTCTTTTTTAAGCCTTTGCTTTCAATTTGCAGTGATTTTATGTCAAATGTTAAGGAAAATGTGTTGCTACAGTGAAAAGACATGCTGATTTTCTTTTACGCTGACTAATTTTCATTTTCAGTTATTAAGATCTGTAGCCAGATCATTTAACTGAAACAAATGCTAAAGGCTTGAAGTTTTGTCCAAAAATTGGAGGTGTTCAGGTTCTCACTGTGTTCGGATCTAAGCCAAATGTAGAAGTATTCTGTAAAGCATGGCCTCTTCTCTTAGGAAATCAAATCTACCCTGTAAGTTGACAGGTCACCTAACTCTGCCAGAATTTCTGCCTGATTGGTTATTGTTTTCACTGCAGTTTAAATGGGGTCACAACATCTGATTAACTCCTGATCCAATCAATGATCTGCCTCCCATATTTCGCATATTAGGAACGACACATGCATGGGGTAACAGGCAGTGCTGCTATAATCTTTCTTTGGGCAAATCTTAATACAACACTGCAACAAACCCATTCTGTACACCTGCGAGAGACAGCGGTGCAATCTCAATAAGCAGATATCTGCATATGAATATACAGAATCTGTAGGCAAGGTGTAAAAAATAGTACCTTAAGCTTCCTTGTTTATGTTTTTAGTCCACTAGTCTGAGTAATTTTGACCAATAACACTTGAGTAGAGGGTTTGTATGCCATTAAACAGTCTGTGTGGAGAGCAGAAGAGGAATTGCATTTGCGGGAAAAAAATAGTCTAACCATAATCAGCTTTATGCTTTTTCAGAAATGCATATGGTTGTAAATATCAAGGATTAGCAGATAATTAAAATCCGTAAAGTCAGTCAACATACAGAATATAAGTTGTAATGCAAAGAACCATGAATCAAATGCTGGAATCCAGATAATTTCTCTACATAGAGATAACATGTCAGTACTAGATGAAAACATGGTATAAGAGCCTTCAACCTTTTTGGCAGCTAACTTTAACCTGCTAAAGTTTTGACAGCGTTTCACAGTTTTTGATTGTTTTTGTTACTGTGGCAGCATGCTAACTTTCCATAATCAGCTGTCAAGACAAAGAGCGTCCGATGAGAATGGGGATGTTGAAAAGCAAACTAAAATGGAAAAAATTTGTTATATGATCTTCAGGGGAACATGAATGTCAGTTGTCAGTTTCTAAGAAATCAGAATGTAAGTTCCATCTGAAGATTGCAGAAGATGAAAGATTTGGGAAATATCATATTCAGCAGTACTCTTTTTGTACAAAAAATTATTATCATCCCTCCAGCAGTCAATGAGATATTTTCGTGTGGACACAAGTGGTGAGCCCAAAGCCATGCTGCTAGCATGGCTGAAAAAAATGTTAATCTATCATGTTGTTTGCTCAGTTAGAGGGAAACAACCCCAATTAACCCAGCTATAACAGGAATACTTAACACTTGACTGAAGTCACCATAACATTTGTATTGTGTCCCTCAGTAGTTGTTTCTTGGTTATTAAATCTTATTTCCTCACTTGTCATGGATCTTCTAACAAAGACTCAGATGCTTAAAATTTGGAATTATGTTGCTCTGTTGTTGAAGACATTAATCAGTAAAGCCTGCTGGTTTAGTGATTACTTGGAATGAAATCTTGTTACCTACCACTGTGCAAGTGGTTTATCTACACTGGAGGCCATCAGCTTGTCTGGGGACTGTCATGGTTTGGTAAAAATCTGCGAGATTTGGTGCAATTAATAATCCAGTTTACTAAAAGATAGAAAATTTCAAAGTATCAGCGATAAAATGGCATTTGAACTGTTTGCAGCTTTATTGCAGAAACTTTATAGCACATAATAGTCGATGTGATAGTAAATTCTGTGCCAGTCCTAAAATTGTAGCGACTAATAAGTGTATAGCACATGTAATACTGCTCTTGTTATCTTTTTTAAGACATAATGAATAAATGTAAGCATTAAATGTATATGTATGCAGTAAATGTATGTAATATGAGCCTATACATTTTGAAAAAGGAGTTCCTTAGCCGAACACTGTGGATTAATAAAAATGCAAAGATATGTGGAATTGTTCTGATGCTCAATCAGCCAAAACGCAAAAATATAATAAATTGCTCTATAAAATACCTCATTTTAATTAAAACTTTAAATCAAGTGTGGGCAGTATGAATGCTTGGAGCCAAGAATTCTTGGTGTTTTTTTTGTGCATAAAATGTCTTTCATGGCAGCTTTGATGGGCTTATGTTGGGGACAGAATATATCATGTATTAATGACACTGACTGTCTGAGAGAATAATTTAAAACAGGGGGGAAAAAAACTTCTTTATCAAGCAGAACAGCCAAATTATGCAGGTACATTTAGAATGCAATGAGGTGTTGCACAGCTACAAACCAAGTGAAATTGATGTAGCTAATTAGCAAGAATGTACCCTCCAGCCCACATGAAAGCTCTGCCTTGATCTGAGTGGAAAGAAAAGGAGAAAGGAGTCTCACCCTCAGCTATGATAAAGCAATGATTTGGTAACCACTCCAACGTATTTCTAATATCCCAACCATGAGTTACAGTATATACTTGAGCTCTTACATAAGTTTACCCAGTGGATTGGCCCCGGGCAGATTTGGGACAGTGTATTCAAAGCCAGTATTAATCAAAGGTGCCTGACATCCTTCTCTTTGTAGCAAGCCTCCTCTTGTAGAACTCAATCTATTGTAGCTGCTTGTGATGCATCATGCTACAGGACAGGGGAGATTTGTCACCAATTCAAACACTCCCTACTGGAGCAGAGCTTGCTAAGGACCATGCTAGAATGACAGATTGACTTTGTACCATGTAGTCTTCAGGGTTTCCTCCACATGGACAGTCTATGGATGTACATCCCCAGGCTTTTTTTTTTCTCTCCTGTTGACACTCTGCTGGTGCTGCAAATTAACTTATTAATTTTTCACCACATGCTCTGATGGTAATTACATTTCCTCCCCTGTGCAGCCTATTGTCTCTGGAAATGTCATAAAATAGCTTAAACTGCTTCTCTGATTAGGGAGTAATCTGATTGACAGCGAAATTACCAGCCGTCAAGTGACATTCTCTGCATTCAAAGATGAGTTCCCTATTTTAGTGAAACCGTAATTAAACACAATGCAAATTCTGCAGGCACATTGTTCTTTTGCTGTGTGGAACAATAGCTGCTTTACAGCAGCGTGGACTCACATGTTTTCCTCCTTTAGTGCCGTAGCCAAAGTGTAGCTCTCTATTAAGAGTATGGCACTAATTTACACCTGTATTAGTAGCTCTGCTCCCTCATTAGCTGTACAGGTAGAGCAGGGCGTAATCTCTAATTAAGGATAATTAATGGGGAAATTATGTGATTGAATCCCTGCTGTGACTCTACATGTACAGGTGCTGCTTCTAACAGGTTAAACTTAATCGCAATGGGCTTTAGCCCCGGGGAATATGAAGCAATATCTGTCCCACGAAGCTGTTGCCTCCCCTGTCACCGCCAGCCACGATGTCGTATCTGTAGTTAGGCTGGAACATGGCATTTGAAATACACCACCAGTGTTACCACTAGATAACATTACAACTAGCCTTGTATTCAATGTTCTTGCTGATCAAACGCATGTAGTTATCAAAGCTTGTCATCTGTATGAGCACCACAAGGGCACCATGTAGTTATAGACTGCTATGTAGCACAGTAATGACTTATATTGTATTGACCGAGACTGAGCTGACAGCCGAGCTGAGGGGAAAATGGATCAGTCACTAACTGTCCATCAACAAGAAAATTTCTTTTTCTTCCTCTCTGTCTGTTTTTTTCTCTCTTTAGGCTGTATAGTTCTATAGACACCCTCACTCCTTCCTCCTCCCCCTCCTCTGTTTCTTTACTGTCATCTGTTCTCTTTTCTTGTTGCACTCAAAATCACAGCTCTGCACACGCCCCCACACCATCCCATTCGCACATACACAAGCCGTAGCCTTTAGTTCAGTTGAATGACTTCATTGTCACTATTGTCTGTCACCAAGGCAATTTTTTTTAAATGACGGCTTTCACACACCAATAAATAGTTTGTTCAAGTCTTTAAAGGGCGATCATTTGGATTGAAAACATGAGCTATCAGTGACAGAGCTGAAAGTGACAGTAACTTTTATTATCAGCTTATCTGGCAGGCATTTCAAATTAATTAGTCACAGTGTATTACTGCTAATAATTAAGCATGATTGCAGTGTTTACAATTACAGCTGTGTTACGCTCAAATGCGTTTTTAGCTCTTCCAAAATCATCACTGGATGGCCAACCATCACAGAGATGCAGACAAAGTATTACTACGTGGATATAGATAAGACTCAGTCTCTCTTGGAACGGATCCATAGTGTTGACCTCAGTGTTGCACATGAAAAATAGCAGAAATGATTGTGTAAGAAATAAGAAAGAGAGAAAAGTTTCAACCCATGCCTACTTTCTCACCTTCGCACAGCTGGCCAGTCAAGACATGAAGTGGGTGTGAAAGCCAGATTGACCGCCTTAGAAAGCTACAAGAATTGACGCTATTTCTGACACTAGGAGAGTGTCGGGGTAGGGAATTTCTGGAACATGTTGACAATCTGACAAGCAGCTCTCTTTTGCAATCACTTTCTTTGATCGCAGTGACAAACTGCTCACTCTCGGTTGTGAAACTGCAGGTGGAGACTCACTGGTGAGGCTGAATGACCGCGTTAAATCATACCTGCAACCCTGATCTAATTGAATAAATAGGTTTATCAATGATATCACGAACGCGTGTGCGTATGAGCGGTGGAGGTGACAGAGAGGCACTGCCAGGTAATACTGACTGCCAAATATTTCCTTTTAATTCTGTAGTAGCAAAATTCACTCATTACGTAGACAAATCAGTGGGTGAATTGTTTATGAAATGTATCTGATGATATTAAAGTGACAAAGTGCCTCTCAGCTTGGCGGCATTGTTGATTCAGAGGTGTGTTGCTGCATGTCAGGAAAGAGGAGCTCTGTGCTTGTTTAAGCAGAGGAAATTTTTCAGTTTATATCAAGCCCGAAGAGACCTTCTATATATTTCGTTCTTCACCCAATCCAATGTACTTCTGCAACATGCAGCACCCAGTAAAAGGCTCATTGCCACTCCCAGGAAAGAAACCTGCCTGTAAATGTCATTGTTCCCCAGAACAAGCCTGCGCTGTTTGGTATGCTGCTGTATTTTTTTACGGTTATTCAGAGAATTAGTACAGGTTTTCACCACCCCAAGGGCTGTGGAAATTTCTCAGCACATAGGGCTTGTATTATGTCAAACACCAAACAGGCAGACTGATGAGGATTTTAATAAGCAAATAACTTTTGATCTGCTCCTTCATGTGTGAATGTGTAGGTATGCGTTCATTGTTTCAAATGTCTCCTTTCCCACTGCAGTTCCTCCAGTCATCCTGAGTCTGGCTGCGCCTGAGCAGCGGCTTGATACCTGCATTGAATTCACGGTTCGGGGTTACCCCCAGCCCCAGCTGCGCTGGTTCCACAAACAGAAGGAAATTATTAAAAATGACTACATCCGGACTGAAATGGACTTCTACCAGGACTATCTCGAGGGCTGTCTGACCTTCCAGAACCCAACTCACATCAACAATGGCAACTATACCCTGGAGGCCAGCAACGCTCTGGGAACGGTCACCAAGACGGTGTATGGTCACTTCCTCGAGAACCCCGATGAGCCAGGTGAATGGATAACAACTTTTTATAGACATTTCATTCTAGGTGGCAAGTGATGTGCATTTGGCAGCACTGATAGTGAACGCATGGGAAAAAGGCCTTTATACAAATGATAGTAGCGCTCAGTGTTTGTGCATTGCCTTTCTTCATTCCTCTGCATTTAAATAAGAATCAAAGAGGAAAGAATAAAATGCTGCCAAGTAACTCTCTGATTCCCATAAGAGCTGGCTCGGCCCACTTTTTGGGAGTGAGCATCACTGTTGGATTGCTTTTCTTTTTTAACTACCTGTTGTATGACTCACAGGTTGCGTCGCTGTTGGAAATTCTGTCGGGAGCATTTACTTTTTATTAAAATCTTCCTTCACAGGGCACAGGTTGCACGGTTGATCCCTGCTGGTTTTACAGCCGCCAGGGTTCATCCACAGTTCAGTCAGGTAGATTGTTCACTTGCGGTTCGTGCTGAGTTCACAGGGAGGGGGCCTAAGCCCACAAAGACTGGCAAATTTCTCCTTATGGTCAATATTGCAAGGTTAATACCTTGTGTCAATTTATTGACATAGCGTGACTTTTTCTGTCTTCTCTTTTGCAGACCTGGTGGAAGAAGGTGAGTGTGTCTATTTTCAAATGTAAGCCTGTCAAATTTTTGTTCAGCTTTGTTTTTTTCCTGTTTGTTTGGTAAATGTGCGCACACACACACACTACTTGTGTTTGACGAGCACAACTGACTCGGTAACAGTGGAGAAATTTGTTCACTTTGTGCTGCTATTCAGTTTTCTGATTGTGTTGTTAATGTCAGATGGCATTATCATCTTCCTTATTTAAATCATGGATCCCAGACAAAAAAAATCCAATTTCATTTTACATGGTTAATGATCACTCTATACACTAAACAAATACGTTATTCTTTACATACCCATGTCTTATGTTACTGTTAGTTGGGTCTCTAAACCAGGACAGCTGTCTCTCAGTGGTTCATGCCATCAAATTTCAGCAGACACTTCTCTGCCTTTTTTTATTACAGGAAATTGGGAATGTAGGAGAAAAACCAAAGCTTCCTCTGAAATATCAAATTTCCAAACATTACATGCACTGTCATAGTGAGTTTTTCTGCTCATTGGGGCCAGATTTACCACTTTATCAGTAGGAAATGCTGCAAAACTTATGAAAACAGAGTTAAAAGTCCAAAATCTATACCCTCCTTCACATTTTTCAAAGCTGTCCAGTGGACCGGATTGGAGTCTCTACCAGGCTGATTCTGGCCCACAAGCCTTATGTTTGATAACCCTGTTCTAGACCTTTCCTCCCATAGTAGAAAACAGTTTGGGGCATGAAAACCAGAAAATAACAATAAAAACATTTGTAATAGGCACACTTCAGTAAGTAAAAAAAGGAGAGTCTTATAGATAATTCAGTTTTTAAAAAATAACCAGCAACAGTGTAAGCAGGTGAATTTCCAACCCTGTTAGCTGTTGATGTGCGATTGTTTGGGAAGCAGTGTAGTGTAAATGCAGTCATATTGCTGGAACAATGGTTTCGGCCCACTCTCGCTGCATCATAAATCTCCGATGTGCGATGTGCTGCCTGGCCTCAGGCTGTTGTGGCCGTCTCACTGTTAAACAAAGTGGGCTCGCCTGATCTCTGACCTTCATCAGCATCTTCTTCCATCTCCATATGAGGCCATTCTTTCTAATCAGGAATGTATTATAAAGCTGCAGCATGGCCAGAGATGGAGACGGATGGATGCTGACCCTGCGGCGAGCTGCATGAGGCAGGCGGCGACATCACGTTGCTATACATGCACACAGTCACGCAGCTTCTGGGAGTGAGGCAGGTGAGGGAGAGGTGTTTAGAGTGTGAAACATTATGGCAGCAGAGCGCGAGGGAGTTCAGCCATACAAGAGAGACTGACAGGCTGGCTGATACTAACAGTGATGAGGAGAGAGGAGGGCAGAGGGAGGAGAGGAGAGAGGGATGAAGGCTTGGAGGGAGATGGTAGTTAGGACACACACACTCGCACTTCAGTGTGTCTGAGCCAGTAGCAGCCAGTCTACCATGTGGCCATTAATTTGCCCACAATTACTCTCTGATGTCCTGGCTGGAAGCCTCAGACTAGAGCACAAGTTCATTTCATTTCATGGCTCTGTCTCATGACACTCTCTATGCCAAACTCTTGTGTGTATAGGTGCAACATCTAGTATTTAAACATGAAGAAACTAGTCCTGCTGACCGCGGATTTCTGCAGCGTGAGCTGAGTACAACAGAAAATTGACGTCCTGTGCAGCTATATAATTTTTGTGCCTTTTTCAGCTGATTTCATTTTACCTGATTTAATATTTGTCAGTCAATATTGTGTTACCTTCTTTTGATTTTTTTCTGCTTGTATAATTGTGTATAATTGCTAAGCAGCTTGTTGTAATTATTCTGTCTTTCGTATGTGCAAGCACGACCATGTCTTTGTTCAACTGTTCTAAAAACTCACAATGTCTTTTTGTTACTTTTTATGTGAGACTTGAGTCTGACTGGATGGCAAATTTCAGGCTTTGGTAGGAAACTTGTGACAGGTGTCAGATTTGAATATGCATTTGTTCCTCTACAGACTTTTAACTCAACACCACAAAATTTATATTAAAAAAAACCACACACACACTCTGGTCGCCGACATTGTCTCTAGCAATGTTTGATGGATCAAACAAGTGAAGGCGACACGCTTCATGCTTGTGTCAAAATGCTTCTAAAAGAAGGGCAAAGTCTGTTTATGTTTTGAGGCACAACATTTGTACACTATTTATTTCCAGCAGCTTATGTTAAACACACACACAAATGAGAAAACTGCAAATGGATATTTTCAGCTGGCAGTGAGACCCATCTGAAAACATTAATCACACCATTTGGCTTCATGGAGATACTGAAAATATGCTCTCAATTATATATACTAGAGAGCACATCAGGTCACCTAATTCGAGTCTGTTAGGCTGTGCTTTAACCCGTGTAAATGTTTCGCCTATTTAGTGTGATAACGGGTGCATAAACAGGTTCATGCAGTGGAATAACACCACTGCAGATTAGAAAAAAATGCTTATTCTTTTTTATCCGCTGTTTTGTACTTTTTTTCCCTGAGAATACACAGTATGAAGTGTAAAATCATTATACATATTTACTTTAAAAGGACTGTTGCAGTAAACTGCAGTCATTAGAGTGTTTTTTCCTACCACAGCCACTGATGTCTGCTTTTGTGCTTCTGTGTTGCAGTTACGCCGCCACATCCAAGACCACCAGAAGAAGATACATTTGGGGTGAGTTTTCTCCTTAATGATGTTGATGAAACAGCTGCTAAAGATGGGGCCCCTGGTCTCAGCAGAAAGCTGATGTGTGTTTCAACACAAGCATAAACTACTTTTTATTTGTCAAAGACCCCTTGCAGGGCTATTTGCTTGCCTTGACATGCAGCGCTGAGCTTCAAAGGCTACAACACAGCAAACAATGTTACAGTCAGAGTTATATGTTTGGACTTTAATGATGCTGATGATGGTATCCTGCAGTGGATGATGCTGTTTTGAAATGTTATTTAACGTGGGGGATTTTGTACAGTTTCTGAAACCAGTGCTGGTGAGTTATTCCACTGGATTTCAATAATGTGCTTTTAATAGACTTTTTTAATAGCACACATGTTGACATGTGCTAGCAGAAACTCCAATAACATCAATAATGGCTGCTGTTATTGAGGTGGAAAGTTTCCGGGACTTGTACATCCATGCTTCCCTGTCATATCCTAATGGAAGCGACACACTGTTAGCGGTAATTATGCCCGTGCTTTTCCTACAATGGCCAGCTCAAATATCTGTAATCAAAAAAACCCTGCAGTAACATCACTGCGTCTCTGCTGCTACATCTGCTTGCTGCCAAATTTGCCACTGATGGTGTTTTAGAATTTTTGCTTAGGGAAAATTAATAAAACTAGAAAAATATGTGGTCCCTAGCTTTAGTCCTAATGTTACAGTTATAGCTTTACTACAGAGGCTGTTAAAAAAACCACATACCATCCACAGAAATACCCTCTGATTTTTTTTTTTTGCTCTACTTGCTTAAGTTGCTCTTTCGTTAAATATAAATACAAGACAGAATTGCAATTCCTACAACTTTACAGCTATCAACAGTTTTGGTCACTGTAGATAGTTTCTTCTGTCATAACAACTACATGGGGGTGAAATTTGTTATAGCTCGCCCTTTCACATTTTAGTAATATTTTTTATTCAGATTATTGTCATTATTGTTCTTTTTAGTAATTTTCATTAAAGCTTGACGTTATGCATATTGATGATGAGACTACTTTGAGTGACAGGTGGGTGCCAACTAAGCCACTAGTTATAGGCAGCGCCTCCGCTAGTGTTTGTGGCGTTGCTCCCTTTACGAGTATTTGTATTGCATATTGTTGTCTGACAGACATAATGGCTTGGAACACAGTTAATTGTACTAAAAGCCCGTCTATGCTCCAGTTTTGATGAGTGAAATTACAGCATTCTCTTTGCATATTAATATGTACTAATTAGAATGTATCCGTGTGATGTACCCAGAAATACTATGGATGCACCAGGCTACCAAGCTTACCCATACTGGGCAATAGTTTATCATATCACTCTCACCTATGTGGTCACTTCTGGCCAAAGGGTTTCATAGCCAAACAGTGTTGCACACTGGCACACAGTTTCCGTACTTAAATTATCCAACAGTGTTCAGATAAATACATATTTATATGCAGTATAACATGAGTTTCATTTTGGTTCTGTGTCAGTGTCGCTATATACCTTTTGTCTACCTAATAACATTATATTGGATTCAACACAACTCTTTGTGGGATTATTTTGACTACAGATAACAGTGTTGGGCTACCTCAATATTGAAATTGCCATACAAAAACTACAGTATCTGTATGTGCATTTTAATTAACAAATTATTAAGTTTCAAAAATTCTAGTTCTGTTTAAAATGGCATAATATGAATAAACATGGATTAATTGACCTTGAGTTAAATTGCTTAACCAGACTGTAAACTGTAACTGAGTAATGTCAGATTTTCACTGTAAAATACAAAATGCAATCATCAAACAATTACTTTTTAAAAAAAAATGAAAGATCCAGAGCAGCAAAAATCAAATATTGTGTGTGGTTCTCATCATCACCTGTAGGTGACGATAAACCCATAAAAAGAAGTTGTGTGCTGCATTTTTAAACATCCTGGTTTATTCAGTTTAAATCAAAAATAACAGGTTTTGATGAGGAGGATAAGCAGGATTTTCCAGAGCAGCAGCAGTCACTTAGAGTCACATCATACAGTAAGTCTGGCTGTAGATGAGAATCGTATTTAAATTACATTCTGTCAACCAGAACACATCACAAACAGGACAGATTTTAACTTTCTTCCACACTGGTGTAATCTACAAGAAAGCAGTTGTCAAAATCTAGTCCCTTAAACTCTGCTTAAGGTGATCAGAAATTTGGAAGGGATTATGATGTGAACACATTCCTCTGATGGCTGCGTGAATCTGACACAGCATCTCATTTCTGCAGGTTTCCATTGCTGTGGGTTTGGCGGGCTTTGCTTGCGTCCTCCTCCTAGTCCTTTTTGTTCTCATCAACAAATACGGCCGGCGCTCCAAATTCGGTATGAAAGGTAAGTCTACACAGATAGTGAGACAAGCAGATCGTCAGGCAGACAGTTAGCTTTGTTTTTCGCCTTTCTGGCAGTTGCATCATTGTGCAGAATCCATTCCTCCAGCTAATCTTCTCTTCAGTATGTTTGTTCGCTAGAAAATGTACATGTGCGGCTACTGTAGAAGTCCTACTTTTTACTGCATGTTTACTGAACCACTGCTGCTCTTTAGTCATATCCTCAAGAGAACTCAATTAGAATAATAATGCTTTTTTGTCCCTTTGGAATCGGATATAAATTGTCTTTGTGACTGTTTTGTGTTGCTGTATGCAACATGTAACTGGGTGCTATCCATAAATGTCTGTGCATAAAGACAAATCAATATCTGTGCTAGAGGAGAGTACACTTGCCATCGTGATACTGTGCATAGGCCTTATACAAATAGGTGAAAAATTAAAAAACAAAAACAAACATGAATCGTCTTAATAAAGTGCTGCCAGAACAGCTTCAGTGCTTCTCCTGATTGAGCCTTCAGGACTATACTGGAGGGACTGAACATAATTCTTCTGAAAGGATATCCTCTCATTTGGTGTTTTGATGACAGTAGAGGAGAGAGCCGTCTAACACATGGTCCAGAATCTCCCACAGGAGTTCAGCTGGGTTGAGGTCTCGTGACAGGGAATGCTGTAGCGTATGAGTCACATCATTTTCATCAACAGCATTGTCATCCTGGAAAAGACCTCTCCCATTAGAATAGAAATGTTTCATCACCCTGAACAACTTTGTAATGACCCTTCCTTCTAACAAGACAAGTGGGCCCAGGGCATGCAACCAAAATGCCCCCATGGAAACCACCACAGGGCTCAAGCATTTGAGTTTTTCCCATAATTTGAGACCCGTCTGTATATTCGCTGCATGCTATGTAGGGCGATCACAGAAGGGATCATGAATTAATTAATGGACTTGGGGCTGTCGATCATGATGAGGAATTCAATAGGATTAATGTGGCTTTTGTGCATGCTGAGCTTTCACTTTGGTTCAGCTCCAGGTTTGCTTATCTCTTCAGCGTTGGCGTCGTAGAAGAGGAAAAAGGCGCCTTAGTGATGATCTAGGCGTATAGAGCAGTTCGGAGAGGAGAGGAGGGGGCGGCAGTGGCTCAGGTCCCGCTGGTCCAGGTTCAAGCGTTGACATGCCCAGGAGCCAACCACATCTCCTGACCAGTTTATGGGCTGAGCATTTGCATGTGTTTGGTGGTTTGTGGTGGGTTGTTTTTGTGGATGACTCAGAACAGACACAATTCCTGAGTCACTTTATGACAAGGTGTGCAGATTCTATATCCAGATTTTTTTCGTTTCTGTCAGCTTCTAGCACTTGTCCCTTTTCCTTCTTTAATCCAAATATTTTCTAATTGCATACAATCATGACCCGCACCTCAGACCATGCATGTTCTTCATATGCACTGTAAGTACAGTGTATAGTGTAAGTAGCATTAGCTACTTCCACCTTTTAATTAAGCACTTTACAGGATTAGAGTTCGTTACCTACCTCGGTAAAGAACTCTCTGCTGCAATTATTTGGAGGATGCCAATTATTGCACTGGCCTAAAGCTGGCTCTAATCAAGGATGAGTCTCAGAGTTAATGAGGCTTTATAGACATGTTTGTAATGTCATAGGGACTTTTTATTTTTATTTCTAGCTTTCCTAACAAATAGGTTTATGGAATAAAAGCAAAAGCAATAGTTTTTTTTATGCAGTATGACAGCAGTTGGACCTTCTGCATTTGTCTATACGAGATAAGATTTCATTGACGCTACAGCTGCTTGTTAAAGAAGCTTCTGCTTTACTATAACTTTCTCATGTCTTTATTCAGTAGGTGGAAATGTATTTTACACCCAGCAGACCTGTGTGATATTTATTTACGCCCCCAAGTATGAGTTGCTATTGTCATTTTTTATTTGATTCACAACTTAATATATGCAGCATCAGAAAATCAATATAAATCTGAGTGGAGAACTCACTGCCAGAGATCTGGTTTCCAATGTTACCTTTATTTTATACCTACTATCTATTGAAAGGAGAGGCAGTGCTTCATGTTGTTGTCAACACTTAGAGGTTAGTGTGTCTCGATGCTCAACTCTTTGCAAAAGGTTGCTCAAATTCAGTTTTAGTCCTTTCCAAGGAGAAGCGGAAAGGTAATTCTTGATGGGAAGGTACAACTTCAGCTCAGGGGTTGTTTTTTTTTTCTTTAAATCACTAAGTGCCATGCAGTTCTCCATCAACACTTACTGCTTCATGCCTTATGTTAAGATTCCCCGCTTTGCTCCAAGACACATTTCTCAACAATTTCTGTTCAGACACTTGAAAAGCATTTCTCATAGATTTTTCTCTTGTCAGAATGTTTCCTAGAGTAATTTAAGTTTAGCTGCCTCATTCAAGATAACAAATAGTTTTATAAATGACTGTAATAGTGAGGGGAAAATGAGCACTTTGAAGCTTGAGCAAATCACCAAGTTGAACCATTAGCATTGCTGAAATATACTAGTCTCTTGCATAAATGTCAGCACCATGTAAGGATGTGTAGATGTCAGTTCCTGTACCTGGTACTGTGCTGTACCGTGCTCATTTGTTTGTTCTTATATTTACTTTCGTTTCACTTTAAAACATTAACTGGCTACCTGGTGGGGCAGGTAGGTGGACAAGGCGCAGTATTGTGGAAATATGTGTATGTGTATTTATGTAAGATATCTGAAAACACAGCAGGCGTGCAATGAAACAGTAGTTACCAGCTTTGCAGCCAATACTGCAGAGATAAGAGAAAATGTCTAGAGACAACCCAGTGCTGCTTTTCCACAGTGCCATTTGTAGATGATTCAGGATTCTGTTGCCTTGTCAGCATATTGGAGCCATAATGGAGATTCCCAGTCATCAACACATCACAGAAAGAGGACTAACAAAGCTGTAAAACTGACAAAAGCTCATAAACATTACAAGTGACATAGCAATGCCAGCCAAGTCTCTCTTATCAGCTTAGCTATGCAGTGTATTGATGAGGACTTCAGGGTTCAGCAGGTGAGTTTGATGATGTGCTTCAGCACCAAAAACATTCAAGGTCATGAGTGTGAATGCAATAGCAAAATTGTGCATATTTATTTTGCTACAGTCAGGAAGTGAGGAAAAACCGATGAAATATCTGTGGAAAAAAAGCTTTTGATAAAATAGCAGTGCAGCGCAACAGAGAAAAAAGCTTTTTGCCACCTGCATTTTTTTCCACAGTTAATTTGAGCATTCACTATAACTCCAACATATATATACGCAACGTTGATGTAGTTCAGTGGAAATAAGAGATACTACTATACTGTACGACTTAAAGATAGGTGATGTCAGTGTGGACTCTTTCAAGACGTCATGCTGCTTTGTAATAAAGCCCCTGATGTGACCACATTGTGTGTATTTTCCCCTCCCACACTTGTTCTGAAGAATCAGCTGGAAGGCTTGAAGAAGTCATTACCTTTGGATGGAGCCATAATGGATTTTAGCTCCACTAAATCACTGTGGCTCTTTTGGTAGTTGGAGTTTGATCACTGACCGTTTCTGGGCATCCAATAAAAAAGTTTATTTTTTTCCTTTTTATTTGTTTTGTGTGTGTGTGTGTGTGTGTGTGTGTGTGTGTGTGTGTGTGTGTGTGTGTGTGTGTGTGTGTGTGTGTGTGTGTGTGTGTGAGAACTGCAGTCAGTTGATTTGCTGGTATGTCAAGGTTTAACGCCAGATCAGTCCCCTGGCTGCCCTGCATTTACAGCTCTGACTGATACACAGCTGTTTGGTTTATGTGGTTGTAATCGTGGTTATATGAAAGATACTTTACACACGTGTGTGTGTGTGTGTGTGTGTGTGTGTGTGTGCGTGCGTGCATATCTACTCATACTGTAGATAACCTGTTGCTTTAATCAATATGTTGTCAACTCACCTCCCAGCTAAAACATCTTGCAGCCTAAGCATCAGCCTCATCTTTCAAATTGTGACTCACACCAGTGGGCTTTGAAGTGTCTTTCACGCAGATTTTTGTCAGCAGGGAATCAATAATGCTTCTTTAGAAAAAGACACTCAGCATGTCAGTAATAAGTATTGAGCTCCCCTGTCATCTTTTCTTATGTTCTGGGGGGAATTACCCCACCCCTGCTGCTGGAAATGCAGCCAATATACAACAAAATGTATATCATTTTGTCACCTTCCCAGTCTTTTCAATAAAACCTTGTGAGTCGTAAAGGAGGAATGCAGTAGACTGGCCCTGTTAAACTGGCTGCAGAACCATGAAACTTTGCAAATTAAACTCAAGTAAAAATATTTTTGCATCTAACATTGATCCCAGTAGTTAAACCTGGGTTGGGGATTCGTTAACAAGGTTAAAAATTCTAAAAATCCATTATTGTGAATAGCCTTCATATGCTCCTTCTTGTGTTCTCACTCAAATTTTTTGTCGTCATTACAACATATCCAGTTTTGAATTTTCTAAATCAAGTAGATTCAAGCCAATTCCGAGGGTCCCGGCGGACTTTGGGAATCGATGCCTCATTCTGCTGCACATATCCGAGCTCATCCACAATAGCTGCTGGCAGTTGCTATGTGTTTACACAATGAGAAAATGATACAGGCACTATTTCTGGCCGCATTTCACTACAGAGTTTTGATTGGAAATATACAGTGAAGGAACAAACATGTCAGGGGAAAGTGACAAATGATGAGTGAGGTGTTTATACATCAGCACTGCAGAGACTGTTTCATAATAAACTATGAGAAACTTGTTCAGTCTGCTATTTTTAGTTTATCACCTACAGTGCACTCACATAGCTTTATATACACCTTTTTGTTATTTGTCATATCGACAGAACAAAGTGATTTTCGTTTTGTTTACCACTCACAACCATCTTGTTTTCCTGTTTCACCTTACAGGTTCAAAATTTCTACTACAACACAGTCACTTTATGCTTTTATTTAGTTTTTATTGTACAGTAACTTTTATTTTTAGCAATTAGGTCCATTTGATGTTAGGCATCTCTGTCGCGCTGACCTAGTAGGTGTGGCTGTTATTCCTCTTTTCCTCCTCCTGCCCTCTACCTGTTCGGTGCTGCTGCTTACCCATGGCCGCTGATTAGACCTTGGGTGCAATCAACAACTAAGCACGGCCTGGTGTGCGCCGCCCTGCCAGGTGAGCCACATTAGAGCAATCAAGGGTGGGCGTGCCGAGTAAACCTTTAAATGCATGCAGCAGTCATTTGACCCGGGTGCAACATACTGAGAGGACGGCAAACAAAGCACTTTTCCACTGTGAGGAAGACTTTGAACAAGACAGGCTATCGGTAAGCTCTTGAGTTCACATTTTGCTTTTGCAGATGTATCTGGGACTATGGAAGCTCAGTTGTGCAAATGTTTTACGCTTAGGGAAATAGTTGCTGCATTTAAGTTTAATTATATTGACAAAAATGAATGTTTAAGTTTGAATAAATTGTTTGTGCAGTTAGTGTTCCCACATATTTATGTTAATTAATATTAAAAATAGTTACCCCAAATCCTTGGGTGGATCGTAAAACTAGTGAATAAATGTTTGGTTTTGATTTAAAGAAAATAATTCTTTGTAAAGAAAATCCTTAGTTAAAGTCTATTAAAATGTTTGTGAACTCTAAAATGTATACTTTAAAATACAATTGTTTATAAAAAAGTGTTAATGCAAAGAAGACACATTTTGTATATTTAAGAACCACAGTTAAATTAACACAGTTAACCATATGGTAAATGGCTTTACTGAAGTGTATTTTGTTATTTCATCTGTCTTCTGTGTAATGCATGTAATTTATCTGAATGGTTAATGGAATGTTCTTTATTTTTGTGTTGAAAGGTTTTTTACCTGCTGCTACCTACCAGCTATCAAACTAGTTGGTCTAAATAAAGTTGAGTGAAATTCAAAGTCTGGTCTTTTTCAAGTGTGGACACCTCACAGTCAGAGGAACACTTGACAATCTCAATTTAACACTTAACATACTAGAGCATATAGTATATTTAAATTTTAGGAAAAGCTTCATTATTATTATTATTATTGTAATTTAATTGAAACATGTAGACTTCAGTTATTCTATATTGATTATACATAAATTATATCCAAGATATAAATAGAGTCTGAAGGAAGAGTGAAGAGATGCACAATCCAAGGTGCTTAAGGTCCAGTCTGAAGTTTCTGTAGTCTGTGACAATTTGAGGTGCCATCTGCTGGTGGTGTTGGTGGTGGGTCCGCTGTGTTTTATCAAGCCCAGAGTCAACAGAGCTATCTCACAGGAGAGGCAGGTTTGGATGCTTCATGCAGATTTACTTTTCCAACAGGACTTAGCACCTGCCCACCGCGCCTAAACTACTACCTAATGGTTTGCTCACTATATCATTACTGTGCATGACTAGCCAGGCAACTTGTCTGGCCTTAACCCTACAGAGAATCTATGGGCTATTGTCAAAGCGAAGATGAGACACACCTGATCCAAAACACCACTGTGAACACAACCTGGGCTTCAACACCTCAGGAGTATCAGAATGTGATTGCCTTCGTGTCACAAAACTGATGCAGTAACTGCCAGTAAAGAAGCCCCAATCAAGTATTAACTATGTGAAATGAATACTTTTAAGAAGCTAGAGTTTCTATGCTGCAAATCCTTTTTGAAATATCCTAATCAGAGATACTGAACTTTACATTTTTATTAGCTATAATCCAAAGCAAAAATATTTGCCTTTATAGTTGAGGAATAGATTTATCTGAAAGTTTACCTTTTGAATAAAAAAAATACAATATTCAGATTCTTTACTGGTATATTGCACATTTAGTAAAAAGCAAAGAAGTTTGAGAAACACAGCAGCTTTAAAGCACTATAGGTACACATCAACACCCTGGTTAAGAAAGCCCGTCAGCGTCTCTTCTTCCTCAGACTTAGAGACTTCCATCTGCCACTGAAGGTGCTCAAGAACTTCTACTCCTGCACCATCGAGAGCGTCCTGACGTCAAACATCTGCACCTGGTTTGGGAACAGCACCAAGCAGGACAGACGAGATCTGCAAAGGGTGGTGCGCTCGGCAGAACGCATCATTCAATCAGAGCTCCCTGACCTGCTGTCCATCTACACCAAGCGGTGCAAGTCCAAAGCTAGGAAGATTATGATGGACCTCTCCCATCCCAACAATGGACTCTTCTCACTGTTGAGGTCTGGGAAGCGCTTCCGCTCCCTTAAGGCCAAAACAGAGAGAATGAGGAGCTTCTTCCCCCAGGCTATTCGGGCCCTGAACCAGGTGTAGGACTGGACTCTCCCAAACACGTCACTATAAGACTGGACTCTCACACACGTCACCACACGCACCACCACACATTTCCTATAATCCTATAATTCCTAAAATTTATAATCCTTATCTTTATAATCTCTTCTGCTATTTGCACATTCTTTACTGTAAATTCCTAAGTTAATTTGTAAATTTTTGTAGTAAATTGTAAATATTGTAAAACTTTTCTTCTGTCATTTAATGGTCGGGCATTGTACAGCTACAAGCATTACACCCCCATGTCATACTGTGTATGGTTGTGTGTGTGTGACAAATAAAATTTGAATTTGAATTTGAATTTGAAAGGTACGTGCACCAGTACTAGTTTATGTTGCTGAACTTGTAGACTTTTCTCTGTCCATAATTCAACAAAGTAACCTTGAAGCCATGAATTCACACTGCTCTGGCCCCTTGTCGTGGTCATCAGAAACATTGAGAAGTTGATTTTGGCTTTTGCAAATTCTATGTAAATAACCTTTGGTTTGCACTGGACCTGGTTTGACGCCCAGAGTTGCAGCGTATTGGCAGCACCATCTTAGATTGAAGTGATCAGGAGCAACTTCGGTTTCCGTTTCTTGGCTAAGTGCATTTCAGCACATAGTGAGGCTGGAGCTTGAACAGGGATTGAACATCCTGCAATTAGTGGACAGCTAGATCTATTACTCGAGCCATGATTGCCTTCACATAGGTGTGGCATAAATGGCGCTAACAAGGAAGGTAAATTAAATTTACTATACAGTGACAGCATCCTGTTAGGGTCTTATTAATGTAACTCCCTAACCACAAACACAGTGGAGCTACGTGTGTGGGGAAGGTCACTGTCTATTCCTTTCACAGAAGCTGCAAAGGTTCAAGACAGAGGCTCAGGAGAGCAGCAGGCAAGCTAACCATCAATCATGGCTGTCAATCATTGCAATCATCAACCACTTGCTTCAGCCTCCAGCTATGGAAGATGCCACTTGGTATAGATACTAAAACGAGACTTGAATATGTAACTATAGTTGTGTGAATTGTGACTGTCAGATGTTATGTCGAGACATCAAAATGATCAGTGGTGTGGGTGGTCAGGGATGGGATGTTGCTGATGTTGGCTGTCAGGAAATGTTTTTTCTGAATCTGTGAAGCATGCATATTCTAAAAAAATCATGGTGTTAATTTGACCTCCACAAACTGGATGAATTCCAGGTCACACCATACATCAGCATGACTGACCTGCCAATTCATTCCCCCGCTGGCATGCTGTCATGCTGAGCTTAATGTTTCAGTTTGCACACATTACTTTACTCTGCTGCTCTTCTTTCTGTTTTAAGGAGCGTGTTAACTCCTTCCTTTCTCTCTTACACCCACACTTTATCGTGATGACAACGTATGTTCCTGGCAACTAATTTGCTAGTTGCTTAAACAAGAGAAAAAATGAGACTAGTCGACTTGTCTAAAGGACAAAAAACCCTCCGAAATCTTTTAAAACTGAGACTTTAAATAGATGAAATTAAACATAAAATGCAATCAAATTAATATTTGTGTGTATTTTATGAACTATATAAAACCGTCAGTAATGTTTTAAATGATGCAAGACTGTGCTGCACTTTCCACTGTTTGTAATGTTGCAAATGCACACGGTGTCAGATTAGTTTGCAGAGTTTTCCTAACATTAGCAACAGCTCCAGAGAACATGTATGCGGTTGTATATTAATATAAGAAGAATAATGCATTCAGAACATTTCTGGCACCAACTAGCAAAGGCAGCAGCATGTGACCGTTTAGTCGACTAGTCATGCATATTCCTAACGACAACTGGACTGAAGACTTCATGTGTATATTTAATTTTAGCCTATTTTACAAATGCATTTATCAGTGATTTACGGTCATGCTGCTGATGTTATGAAAGCGTCCAGTGCTTGGGCACAGTTAGTGATCACACCAGATGCTAGTTATCCTCAAATTCTCAGCCATGCCTGAACATGACACACAGAGATCACAGCAGTCAAAAGAGCTGGACTTGGTAAACTCTGAGAGATATTTTATTTTGGTTGCATGAGATTATTTGCTCTTTTCTAAAGCTTGTGGGATCGTATTGATTTTTTAAACTGCCTCCAAAATGAATGTTTTGGGTTCAGACATTCAGACAAAACAAGCAATAAATCTCTTGGAAACTGTGATTTCTCACAGTTTACTGATATTTGTTTAGCCAGAGGTTCATTGATAAGTTGACAAAGTGACTCCGATCTAGAGTAAAAGCAGGTGGTAATTACAGAATTTTTGGTTTTGGTTTTTAGTAACTGTCCTCTTTCATTCAAAGTTATATGATTAACACAAGGCCAGCCACTTAAGACGAGCAACATACTACAGTTTCTGGATAAACTACCTCTGTTAATATAAAGCTATTGTAAATGATGTCCTAAACGAATGACTGTCCCATCAATGCTGAAAAAACAAGACGTCCGAGTGACATGAAGCATAACTAGTGGGAACGGGCAGCTTGCTGCCTCTGAATCAGTCAGTAACAGTCTCCGCATGTAAGCAAATTTAGCTGTTCAGTTAGCACTGCTACTCACAGTGTTCAGATAGTATTTCAGTCATTATCTCATTGTGGAAACTAAACCTGTGACATTTTTCAGACTTTTTACCCGTCCGCTCTCTAAACAGTTTTCAGGGTTTTTAGATGGGCAGATAGACAAGTACATAAATCACAGAGACGCCCGCGAACTCACTGACTTGCATACCGACACTGAAGTACACACATTCACACACAAACCATACCCCGCGGCCTGCCAGCCTCTGTGATCCACACGTGTGTGTCAGGGTGACTTACCCTCCTCTCCGCTACATTACCTGAACCAGGCCTGGGGATGATCAACACACACACACACACACACACACACACACACACACACACACACACATAGATAGATAGAGAAGTATTTACTGCATCACTGCCTCACTCGGCCTCCAGTGACCAGATTGAGCTCTGCTGCTAAGCACTGAGACATGCCCGTCTAAAGACAGATAGACACTCTGTGTGTCTGTGAGGAAAACAACTTTCAATTAAAAGTTCTTTACTTGTCTTCCTAAACATTAAAGGGACTTAAATGGACCATTTTTCTTTCAAATTTAATGAACAGCACTGCAAAGTAGCTACATACATTTACTCCAGCAAACTTTATTCCTGCATTTGCTTTGTAGTTTCAATCTTCTCTTAATTTCAGAGGGATTTTTTTTCTTTAGTCCATTTCATGGCCAGCTATTCATCAGATAAAAATTTAAAGAGATTAAAATCTTTTACATAGAGAGATCAAATGTTTCATCACTTTAGCTGCACTACTCTGCCTGGTTTACACTCAATGTCACTTACCCATTATATTGTATATTGTATAGCTTTCTTGTTATATGTAAAATTGTATTTATTTAAATTTTTACTTTTTAATTATTTTACTTGCATTTTTAATCACTTTTATATTTAAATATATTTAAATGTTCATTTGCTATTTATCTAGGGATTGAGAGTAACGCAATTTCTATTCTCTGTATGTCCTGTACATGTGGCAGAATCGACAAATAAAGTTGACTTTGACTTTGACTTTAATACACAAGTCAAATCTGATAATGTGTGATCATATAAATATACTAACAAACTTACACTAACAAAAAAACCATTTTTTTGTTAATGTATTTGTTGAAGTATCACACTAATGGAACTATAAGGTTAAAAAAAAAACACCATGCTGTATGGATAAGTTTACAAACAATTACGGGAAAATGATTTTCAATATTAATTATGTAACTTGGCTTATTTCATGTTTAGTGTTGGACGCTAATATTAGAAATCAATAGAATGTGCATGGAGTCACTTTAATTAAAGGTCAGAAAATAGAGCAAGGGCAATCATATAAATATATTGCGACCATAATCAATGAAAAACTGAATTTTGATGAGAATTGCAAATCGGTCTACAAAGGGTCACCAGCTCCTTTACTGCCTTAGGAAACTTGTTCTTTCCCACACTGACCGTTTGTCTGTTTTATCTTTTTGTTTAGTGGAGTGGTTCGGTCAGACCTCTATCACAGAGAAAAACTCACGAAATCAGATACTGGGATGGTCCAGTCATCTGATAGGTGAGTCACAGTCCTGTTTAGCCTCCCTGTACTCTAAACAGGTACAAAGGTTTATTCATTCTTAATTATGGTTCCCATCCTCTACGGGGTCAATTTCAGCTTCTTCCTCGGGATGGAGGTTTGTAGTTCCAAGATGCAGAAGAAAGTGTTATAAAAAACAGCTTTGTTCCTGCTGCCGTCACTAAACTTAATAAGAACTGCTTTTTGATTTGATTCATCTTATCTAATTACCAAATATGTGTCGTCGCGTTTAAATAGGTGTGTGTGTGTGTTTTGTAAAGGGATGCCAAATGCAATCCTTTCTCTGTAAAGCAAATTTACCTACGCGTATAAAATAAAGAAACCTTGAACCTTAAGTTTAAAACATTTTAAACGATTTTAACCTTTATGTATGCTACTCCCAGCAGGTCTCAACACCAACTTCCATAAACTGATGGATGCAGCTGAAGGGCTTTTACACAGGGCTTTTGCAGCTGGAGAATCCCATATTTTAGGGGCTAAATCACTATTTACAGGTTGATTTCGTTTGTCCATGGTTGCTGGACATCTGAAAACCACTTTGGACCCCTGCCTCTACCCAAGCATATCATTTCAGGCTCCTTCTGACTAAATCACTGTCACGTCTATTGTCAATTATGCTGGCTCCGTTCTGTGCTCAGATCTTTCTTCTCTTTTTCCTGCAATATGATACCCAAGTGAAAGAGAGGATAGAAAGCCCCTAAAACAGAGCAATACTGTCAAATATAAATTACTGCAGATGGAAATGACAATATTTTTGTTATTTATTCTTTGTGTCTGTTGTACACGTTGCATTGGAAATGTTTTTGCAGATTGACTATAGTAGCAAGTATAAGCAGTGTGAAATCCATAGGAACAGTTTCTGTGCATATCTTCCATCTTCATTTAGGTTTTCACATTTAAGACATCAAGTCACATATAAAAAGAAACCTCAGCATCATCTACCAAACACAATGAAACGGATCACTAACCGCGTGTCTGCTGCACAAACTGTGTTTACCTCAGTTGGTACAGCGCCGTCATCCTAATTGGCTGTAATTCATTCTTGTGAACACATGCGACAGATGGGGACTGCTAAGAAAATAACAACAGACCCACCAGGAAGAGCTCCTTTCCCTCATTTTCTTCCTTTTATACATCTCGTCCTAGAAAAGAAGGACATTTTTAGGAAGTAACGTTAATCTCACCGTCATCTCTGCCGTCATATTGTTGCTGCTGATGCATGCCACAGATTGCCAGAGCTTTTAGTTAAACCCTAAAAGGAATTGGATGCTGCCTGCCACCTCTCAGCCACAGCATGATCTCACATGTCCTTCTTTAGTTCTTTTTGCACCTTGAATGGAAAATGAAAAACAAAAAAGGGCTGTTTATTTATTTATTTCATTTAAAAGTTGCATGAGAGCCTTCCTAAGGAGTTTGGCTGTGGTTCTGTGGATATTGAGTGCCAGGGTGGCCCGAGGTTGTTGCTGCGGAAATGCTGTTCCTCATACAAATAGGATTTCTATTTTTTGCAGGGTTATTTATTTTGGATTTTCAGCACTAGACTTCTAATAGCTAAGTGCCTCATGTCCTTATGATGTCTTTCTGTGGAGATGGTCACTGCTTTGCTGTGCCATGCATTATAACCCCAAGTAAAAGGCAAGGCTTGCAGAGTGGTCTCGTTGAATGCTTTCATTGGGTGTTTGGAAGCTTCTTCCCTTTTAAGTCTTTGCCATCAATAGTTCAGAAGGCTGTCTTCAGTCTTCTGAGTTTAACAGTAGCTTAATATAGCATTTTTAAAATGTCAGAGTATTGCAGAATACAGCTGTAGGAGTAGAAGAAGGCTTTCTGAATTGCTGCACCAATTTAGATTGATCCCCAAGAGGAATTGTTCCATAAATGTCATGTTTGCGCCTCTTTTTCAGCCATATGATGGTAGAAGAACTAACTGTGTATGAGGTTAAAGCGTTTTGCTTTACAAAAGAATGAAAATTTGCGAGTTACAGTAAAAAGCGAGCTGTCGGTCTTTTCTCGATAACTTGTATTGATTGAAAAAAAGTTCCAAAATAAAGGTAATCCAGTGATGTAACAACAGCACGTGCTGGACATTGTTTTTGGGTGAAGGACGTCCTTCTTGGTTTTCCAGCAAGGTAAATTTGTGTACAACAGTTAGTAACAAAATACAGGTTAATGGTGAAAGAAAAACAAAATGTAATAATAAAAATTATTATATTTATTATAATAAAAATCACAGGCATGTGTGCACACGCTTGTGCACACGCAAAAGCGCACCAAAACAAATACTATTCATTGACAGATACATCAGCCTGTAGATGATAGTCCATATGACGTGTGAGTCTGCAGGAACAGGACACCTTTCAATTCTTCTCTGAGGACCCCCATAAAAAAACAAAAAAGAAATTGTCACAGACAATTGACCTCGAACTCTGGAGGCCATTTCTTCTTACTGACCTAACTTATCAACACTCTATGGGCAGCAATACACGTGGGTAATGGTGACACTGCTAGCAAGAGAGGCTATGGGAGTGAGATAATTAAATCCACTGTGCAACAAATGAGACCAAATGCACACACACACACACACACACACACACACACACACACACACACACACACATTAAGAGTTATGTTTAAATAATGAGTAACTGGTAACTGTGTAGCAGACATTGTGTGGCTGTCTGTTCACATCCATTTGTTGTCATTACTGCAATAATGTGTCTTGCTTTGTAAGAGAACTTCTGAGTTGACTAGACAGTATTTTTTAGTGTTTTTTCTCAAAATGAGACATTTAGTGTCAGTCTAAACAGTGCACATCAACAGTGCTTTTGTTCCAATATCAATTAAGTAATTTGTCTTTATGTCAATAGAATGCCAAATAGTCTTTTAATTTTCACACCTATTTTTTTAAACCTGGGCTTAGCGTCACATTTCTATAAATGCATCCCGCTCAGCACACCCACATCCTGTTCTCAGCCATTTCCCGTTGGCCCTATTTCCTTTTAGGGTTTTTATTTGTAAGAGAATTCTGATCGTATAACAAGTAACCATAAATACATTTATTTCTGCTTTGAACTTTAATTCAACCTCCCAAACATACAGCACATCCCTCATCCTGGAAGGCTCTGCTGATGATTAGTGTGCTCATTTTTTTCTGCAGTTTACATGAGGCCTTAAAATAGACTCTTGCGGTATTGTGCTGATGAGTTTCTTCCAAGATAATGAACATTAAGGGACTGATTCTCACTAGACAACCCTCTTGGAGTGCAGCAAAGTCAGCTTGGACAGCATTTTCCATGTCTTATTATAACTCAGAACAGACTGTTCCCTGTTGACTGCAAAGTGTTGGTAAGGGTTATTTCAAAGTGCTGCCCTTATTGTTACCATTAAAAAAGACAGGTTACTGGCAGTTTCCAGCTAACGTTATATATGATAGCCTAGCCCAAATTTTAGCGTGTTCCCTTCAATGCAGCAAGTTGGAACAACAGCTCAGCTACAAACAGAATGGAGAGACTGTAACCTGTGGTGTAACCTGCAGTGTAAAACTATCCCAAACAGCAGGCTGAATGAAGAGGTGTTGCTCAGTCATAAACCTCCAGCCAGTGGAGCTCAGCATCCCAGCCCTTTGTTCCCCTCGGGAAACCTTTGGCATGACTCCAGTTTGGATTTTCTACATACGGATGCTTTTCTCATTATACTGCACAAGAGAGCATCCACTCAAAGGTGGGAAGGTGATTTAAGGGGTCTGCATGGATATTCCTGCCTAATTTTTTAAAAAAGAAAGAAAGAAAAGCAAAATCAAAAGCAGGGTCACAGTACTGAAGAAGAGAAAGCGGCTGTGAAGGTTTTTAGCCCCCCCTGTAAGCAATAGTTAATTCAGTGTGAATTTTAGCCACCGGCCCAGGAAACAGATCATATTATGTAACAACCAAATGTAGGGTGCCGCATGCTCACTCCCACGCTGGACAGGATTGTGAGTCTTATATTCTGACAAATATAAAATAGCAGCTCTTGGATGGCAATTAATTTCTTTGCTAAAATAAAGATGATGTGACAATATGTGACAGCTTTATATAGTTAAATAGGTAAGAGTGACAAAACATGTAAATATTGCACTCTTGGTTTGGTATACTGAGAAGAGAAGACCTATTATTTAAACTTAAATTCCTAGTATATGCGTTTAATGGTGTAATATGTATTATCTAGGGGTATAAATGTCCTAAATATAACAGCCTTATACACACTATTCTTGACAGTATAAATAAAGTCAATATCTTTGTTCTGTTACAGAGAACTGTAAATTTATATGTAAGCTTTAGCAAAAGAACATGTCTGTGAAAGTTCATTTCTAAACTGTGATCTGAACTTTTGTCTTCTCAAAGGTCTGTGACATATGAGTGAGAGCTGTGTGACTGCGTTTAAAGTCAGAGCATTTCAAGTTTTACAACATTGTTAAATAATCAGTTTTTCTAAATAATGATTAACGCTGTCTTACCTCATCTACAGTCCCAGACTGATCCAAAAATGAAATCATGGTTACCTCTCCTTACTTAATCGGGAATTCAACGTATGATGTGTGGACTGGGAAAAAAAATTATGGCTTAAGATCAGCTTGTCAGGAAAGGCAACTAAAGCTCCCATCGTTACCTTCTCTAGTTGTTCTGCTGTTATATTTGTGTTATAGTTGCAGACTATTTTGCCAAGTGGCAACAATGATGAACTGTATATTTTAATTACTCAAAAAATATTTTTCACTTAAAAACCATCACATTTGCAATTAAGAAGCTTCAAAAGGAAAAAACGTTGTCCTGTCCTATACAAGACTCTGAGGATTGTATGTCCATTATTGAGCTCCTTGTACTGTATAATTTTCTATTCATAAGACTCAGCTTGCAACACATACTTAAAAATTAAGTATTAATCCATTTGGGTGCAGAAAGGGTCACTTTCACAACTAATTCATAGAGTGGGATGAGCACAGATGCCTTTTCAATTCAATTTAAAACTCAGTGAAATCACTTCATTGTGTGAGCTTTGAAAAGGAGTTTCCTCACCTTAAATCCTTTAACATACAGTGCATGCTCTACACTAGTGGAGAGCAGTAAATAAATTAGGTTTGCACTAAACACACACTAAGAAAGGTCAATTAAAAAAATTCAATAGATCAATTAAAAGATAGAAATCCCCCTCCAGATGGTGTTGACAAGCCTACAGTACTGTAACCCTATCCACTGTGCTCCTCCGAACTATCGAACTCAAAGAAGTTATTCTCCCCTTTCCCCTCATGTGTTCTTTGCAACATTTTTATCACAGCAGCATCTGTTGTGTAAATTGTGGGACCAAACTACTTATACTTAATCTATAGGCATTAGCCATGAGTAACAATGTCCAGTCTTTTAATTTGGCCACACTTGAAGGAGAAATAAGAAACATATTAAGAATAATGGCACAAAACGATTTACTTGGTATCCATTTGGAGTGCCAGAGCAATGGGTCTCAGTACTTGTAAATCACATTTTTCTGTTTTGTGGAGTACTGTCTGTAGATTAGTGGGCAAAACAGCCATCAATGTAAAATGAAATCTACAACAAAATTAATGATATAGAAAGACAGTTGGTCTGAAGCAGCTGTATATAAAGAAAGCCGTAATTTCCGTAATTATTCCATGTCCTCTTAGTGCCTTGCCTGCAAGCTTATCAGCATAAAAAGCCAAATATTTGTATGCCTTTGATTGTCTCATCTTTCTTTATCAGACCAAATAAAACTGACAGGTAGTACTATTGAGAGCTAAAGAAAGCCTTCTCTTTTTTTTGCTTTCTGTTTCAGGCCACTCATATATGCAAGACAACACTTTGTGCATGTCACGCTCTTACCTTGAGTAAACAACATCACTGGCATACAACTCATCCAGCACCTCCGTTAGCCTGGAGTCATCCCGGTCATGCTGCCTTCCTCATGTTAAATATAGCCCTGTCTTTCCATCAGTTGCTCTTTCACTATCCCTATATATTCCATCAGGACTTGTTCCCATTAGCCTCTCATAGTTTAGACTTGCGTGTTATAGATAGAAAACAAGGCTCCATCTTTTATAAGGGTGGTTAAAGTTTTAGGTCTGGAGAGTAATTGTTGTGTAATCATGAGTAAGGGATTAATAATTCATAGAAGCATGCAGACACACACACACCTACACATGCAGATACACACAGCGAATCTCCTCCAATCTCTGTCTGCGTCTCACTGTCTCTGTGTCTTCTTGCTCTCTTTTTCCTCTATTTGCATCTCTCTCCCTGCACTTTTCTCTCCGTATGTCTCTCTATCTCCTTCTCTCTTTCCTCACTAATGGAGTTAGTGGGCGCCGAGGATTAAACAATTAAAACAAAATTCATTTGAATGAATTGAAGAGCAGGGAGCTGCAGCAGTAGACACTTCTGAGGCAAGACGAATTACCTTGCATGGCTGGTTTAGCAGCATTTTACTGTGGCCCTGTCCTTCCTCATTTACCCGAGTATTAACCCGTGGAAAAGCATTGTTAGTACACAGTGATGCAAAATAGATAGAGGTGCATGTAAGGGAGGAAACTGTAACTTTTCTGAATGGGTAGCATAAAGCTGTAACCCATTAGCCTGCAAAGACCGAAGAATGCATTACCTTCTTGCATCTCCTTGCTTTTCCCAGTCTAGTTCGAGCAACAGGAGATGCACAACATTTGCAGCCTGGGTTACGAAAGACTTCAGATGCTGTTAAGGAAATGCCAAGGCCATCTCAGCTTCTCTGAGAGAGTGTGAAATGAAGATGGAGAGTGTGTCACTCTGCGATGAGAGGTCATTACCTGCTTCTCAAAGGCAGCAGATTATGTCAATTTTACAGGTCACAGTCTTCTGGGCCACAGCATTTTTTTTACCCCCTTTGTCTCTGTGACACCTTAACGCCTGGTAATGAGTCCAGAAGTGTCTGGAGTTGAAATGTGCATTAAGGGCTGTGATGCTCAGGAAAAGCAGATAAATGGGTGTTGCCGGCAATGATTAGGTGTAGCCAGATGGCATCGGGATGAAGCTTCTTGTGCTCAGAGTAACTATTACAATGGCAATGTCTCCCCTGGCAGACAGTCGCTTTATTTGTTTAGAGGTGCAATAATGACTGAATACGCTGTCGGTTGTACATCTTGATAGCTCAGTATCATGATTTGCTGATTCCCAACACCTGACCTCTAGTGTACTGAGCTCATGTATTCTGGTGCAACTGAGCCACGTAATCGTACAGTGAGTTAGCCAGTTAGTCCTTTGACAGGATTCAAGTGAACTCACTGAGATTTTTACATTTTGTGCAATTACTAAGCTGAAAGAAATTTAGCAATTTAGTCAGTCTCAAAGGTGAGGGGCTTCTCAGAGGTTTCTGTTGACACAAAAAGAAAATCTGTTTTTGGAGCGCAATTGTGCCTTTGTTTCTGTGTGGCATAACCTCCATTATATATAAAGAAATTGCACAAAAATTTTGATTTTCAAAAACCAACATAGCCTTGTCCAAAATGTCTATAGCCTTTTTCAGAAATGCTTCATTCTGGCAGATTGTTGTTCAAAGCATCCTTAATAAAAAAATTTCTAATGCAAGTAGCATATCCTGTCCTGGATGAGTAGTTCGTTTTTGCAGTTTAATCTGCTACTGTTTGTGGAACGTGTTATTATCATTTTCCATTTACTTTTTGATGTCGCTCTTTGTTTGGGCTTCGTGGCAGTTAACTGGCAGGATGGCAGAGAGATAAACTCCATGTAGCCCATGGGAGCACAGTGATGATGAGCTAAACAAACAAGCTAACAAGCTAACAGTGCTACAGCACAAAGGAGTCAGTTGAACACAGCATGTTCTTTAACCATGGGGAGGAAAGAGAGATGGAGGAGGAAAAATGTTGAACAAAGCACGGGAAACAGGGAGGTGAGAGTGAGGGGAGGGAGGTGTTAAGGGATTTCTGACAGGCTGGCTCAGCTGTGTTTTAGCTAATGGGTGAACTGGCTACTCTGCTGACTCTCCTCTGTGACTGTGAAGATCAACATTTCACTGTAGTAGGTTCAATTATTTTTACCCAGAGGCAGCTGAGTTGTCTCTAAAACAAATCTCCACAGTCCCGACAGATGTAAGGTCAACTCTGGGTTTAAACAGCCAAGAACATTATGAATATCATTACAAAAATATACGAGCAAGGAAAATTGAGTTTAAGGTAAGAACAGCATGAGTCTAGCTTTATTGTCTCACTATAGTAACAATGAAAGTGACATCATATCAAAGGCATAATGTGCTGATATTCTCATTTATTCATATTATGTCTAAAGAATGATACATATGGTCTGTTTCAGTGTAAAGATTTGTTGAGGAGCGTGTGTGTGTGTGTGTGTACTGGTGAGCACTTGATTTATTACCACCTCCAATGACTGCATGCTGATTTAAGAGCATCTTCATTGCAATAGGCACTTTCTGGGTCATGTGAGAGTTGGCATCCTTTAGATTTATATATCAACCCGTCACACACCATATACACACCCGTGTGAGCACATTTGTATGGAAAAGCGTAATATACATGAGGACACAAAAAGAGAAAAGAAGGATATAGGAGGTAGTTTGTATGTGTTTGCTTGTGTGTGTGTTTTGCCTACCTTTGTGCTGTCAACAGTAAAGCCCAGTTGAAGCCTATTTCCACTGAGAGAAGGCCCGCAATATGTTTTGGACCAATGCTGCAGCTAAGATAAGATCCACGGTACTGCAGTCACAATCTGATCCTGCTGCTGTGCCAGAGGGCAAAATCCAATTTCCTCCACGCTGCAGGGGGAAAAAAGCAAAACGAGAAAAGCAAAAACAGTTTTTTAATCAATGATTAATATTTTGCAGGAGAATACTACTTAGCTTTTACATATTGTAGTAACACAACGTACAGCAGCTAATATTTTGTGTACTCTCAGTGGGGTTTTTTTTTTTTTTTTTTTTAGAAGAATAATTGTCTGGCACATCTTTAACCTGAGCCTTTGTCTCTCCCTGGCCTTCTTCCACCAGGCCATGTTTGCCTTCTCGCAACATGACATTTGGAGCGCAAATTGTCTGGCCTTTCAGAAGGCTGGACTGTCTAGCTCATACTGACAAGACACACAAAACAGTCTCTCAGATAACTGCTCCGTCCTCAATTATTAGGCTTCTTTGAACTGATTGTTCCCTGCACTGCACGTCTGTCATCTGCAGGAGATAAGCAGCGCAACTCACAGCGCAGCTACAACTTGGCTTGTTGATTTGCCACCAGACTTTGTCACTGTGTCACTCTGGGTGGTGAGAAACACTTGCTCATAGGTCAGCATGAGACCGTCAGACCCAAGCATCAGAACGTATTCAGGTCACGTAGGCACGACGGTGTTGTTAGGCTTGGGACTCTTCTGCAAATGTCTGCATGAGGTGGTAGTGAAACCAAAACAGAAGAATGCAAGAGCAGTAGTGTAAAGAATAAATTCAAATGTGTTTGTCTTGCCTAATTATAGAATGTCCAACTTTCCAACCTGGGGGCTTTTCATGCTTCATGTTGATTGATTTTCGGAGGAGGCCCCGCCCCCCTGTCCGTGCACCATGTCTGATTAAAGGTGAGCCAGTGGGTGTAGTGCAGCAATATACTGTAAATATCTGGTTCTTGTGAGAAGTTACATTTTTACAGAAATGCACGTGCTGTGTAAAAAAAGGCAAATGAAGGCATTTTAATTTTAAGAAAGATGGGAAGATTTAATGTAGACATGACACTTCAGTGTTTTCTTTTGTTGAGTCAGTGCTTTCATTTTCTATGATTTGCTGGTTTGGTAGTCTTAAGGCTTTTGCACACAGAGTACGCTATAAACAAATAACGCAATATCCAAAAATGTTCAAATCCAAACTTGTTTCATTTATATACACACCAAAAGTATTGCGTTTTGCAAAATATTTGTCACTACACACTAGGGGAAAAAAAAGAAGTCGACCTCAGCTTGTCCTGATGTTTTCAAACAAGAAGAGGAAGAAACAGATTCTGGGTTCATCCAAATCTCAAGAGAATTTTATGGTTCGGTTCAGTAGTTGAAGCTGGATTATACTCACTTATGTACATATTTTGGGATGTCAGTGGGGCAGTTTGAGCTCTTGTTGGCAGAGCTGAGACCACATCTGAGGAGGCAGAGAAATTATTTCAGGGACCCAGTTAACCCACGGCACTGTCTAGCTGTGTGTCTGTGGTAAAATAATTGTTCTTCTATTTTCATGTCATTGTATAGTCAGTACCAGTGCACGTTTTGAGCTACAAGTGCGCTTGTTGCCAAATACGGTGGTGTGATTGGTCAGTTTATTAGTGAAAAATTGAGCTCTAGTGGGAAAAATGCTGCAAATTCATTCTGCGAAATTAAAAGTCCAAAAGTTATTTTTATCACACAAATTTTAAATGTCCAAACTAGAAAAACTGTTAAAGTAAGATTAGTGATGTCCCCCTTTGTGGCATTCAGCATCAGTCTGAAGTGAGTGTCCTTTCAAGCACGCAATCTATAATTTTGGATGCTCAGGAAAATCAGGGAGTGTACTGCTGAGTTGGGAAATCAGCAGTTTCCGACAGTCCAGTGTCCAGTGTGCATTATACAATGCCCCATATGTATGTGTAAAACCTAACTCTGTGTTTTGGACTACTTGAGGACATTAAAGTTTTACCCTGCTCTTCATTATTTTGTGGTGTTACTGATTATGTTAAGATTGCCTGTATCTTGTGTGTACTTTCTTCCCAGTGTGTGGTGCCGTTCCAAGATGCTTTAAGCCAATGTTCTGACTTATCTGATTTAGTGAAGTTTGTATTCCAGTAACCTCTTCCAAACTTCTTACCCCCAGTGGTGTTATGTTCGCTAAACAGTAGTAGTTTTCTGTTTTTACACTGAACATTAAACATGCAGTTTGGAAATACAAAGAAGACAACATAACTAATCTGTGTGTGTTTTTGTAAGCCACACACATGTGATACTTTTATTTAATTATGTCATTTTTTTGTTTGGTTGGTTGGGGATTTTGTTTTGATGTTTTGTTTTTTTTGTTTGTTTGTTTGTTTGTTTACCATCTGGGCAGTTTACACTGATGGGCTTGTAGTTCTAAACCCATGTCCAGCATCATTAATTAACTTGGAATCCACAACATTTTTGAAACCAATCTATACGAACGCAGAAAGAGATCACGGAAATATTTGCATTTAGTCATGAAGACGAGATAAAGATGACCTGCTGTAGTTCATACCAAGAATCAGAACGTGGAAAAAAAGATGTAAATGATTTTGGACATGGCAGGGTGGATGGGCTGCTGTGAGTAATTCAGAAACTGCTGATCTACTTCAGCAGTTCAACAGCAGATCTTTCCAAACAACCATTTCTAAAGTTTGTGGAAAATAATCTGAAAACGAGAAAATATCCAGGGAGTGGACTGGACTGGGTTTTGTTCTGTTTTATAAAGCTTGTGTTTTCTTTAGTTTGATACAGTATTTGTAACTGTTGTTTACCTTTGTGTACCCTCAGTTAGGGCTGCTCGATTATGGCAAAAATGATAATCACGATTATTTTCACTGAAATTGAGATCTCAATTATTTGACGATATTTATTTAACAATGTATTGAATAATGACTTTAAAGATTGTCAAAAAATAATATAAAATAGTGTGCAAATACTGATAACAGTGCAAATGTTTGCAATATAAAAAACAAATGAAAAATGTAAACATCTATGTTTAGTGAACTTTGCAGTGTTGCTCTGTGGTGCAGCTACGACACCGTAGCAAAGTTTACACACTATGTCTGCTTGATCCACGTCTGACTCCGCGAACCCATAATGTTTCCACACCACTGAAGTTTGTTTTACCTCTCTTTTCAACCAACGGCAGTCACTCTCCTCTCCAAATAACTTCTGCTTAGCTTTCCGAGCTTCCCTCGGGTCCTCTTAATCAACGGTCCCCAACTCGCGGGCCTCGGACTGGCACCGGTCCGTGAGTTGTTTGGTACCGGGCCGCAAGAGTTGAGGCTCAGGTGTTTTCAGGGGTTTTATCGGTTTTCAGCGTTATTTTGTTATCGTTTTTATCGTTTACTCGGTTTTCCTTGGTCTTTTCACATGTGTTATGAATAAATCATCTTTTTTTTCGGTACTGGTACTAGTTTTATTTTGTTGTATTTATCCGCGACACCTTAAAGGCCGGTCCATGAAAATATTGTCGGGCATAAACTGCCAGGTCCGTGGCACAAAAAAGGTTGGGGACCGCTGCTCTTAATTGTTGTGACACGTGTTCAAAATGCAGAGAGGTGCTCTCGATTTGCCACACGGAGCAGCGCGAGAGTAAAGCATGAGGGAGGGGCTAATAATCGGCTCAGTCTTTTTTAATGATCGTTGAAAGCCCAGATCGTAATCGAGATTAAAATTCGATTAATTGAGCAGCCCTACCCTCAGTTTATGAGATATTTGCATCACAACGCAAAAATGATCTATTCATGTCATATTCTTACCTTCCATGCTAACCTACTGCTGATGTCTCAGTCTTGTGTAAAACCCACAATTGTGGCCGGTAGTTTTAAAGCTAAGTGATATAAGCTGCTTCTGCTTACGTCTATCTTACAACAAGTGCAAAATCTTCAACTGATGTCAATAATTTGTGCAGCTTGACAGGCTGTTTGAATCCAGAGTGACAGAGCAAGTTATCAAATATTCTGCAGGCTATAGTTTCATGTTAAGGTAGATTAGACAAACTTGGTCGGCTCACTTATTTCTGTATTATTTGTTGCCAGATACTCTGCAAACAATTCCACATAAATTAAATGAAGAAAAAAACTAATGAGAATTTATATGGTTTCTTGAGGACACAGCCAAGGTGCATCAGTAGTTCATCTAGCATGTGGCCCAGAGAGGCAGCGCTACAGTAGCACCATCTGTATGTAATCCTCTGTTGATTAGCATGTAGCGCTACCGTATTTCTCAGCTAGCCAGCTCCTCTTGTTGCCCCCAGAGTCTTAATCCTTCCTCCGCCTGTTGTGTTTCTGCTCCACTGGGGACCGATCGCGCCAATTCCACTCATCGAGCTTGATAATTAGCGACAATTGTAAAAGTAATTTACAAACTCAAGCGATGCCATTGAGCAAATGGTGCCAATTAACTAGAGATGCTAATGTGGGCAGAAATGCGGAAAAGCAGCATCCGACCTCCATTACAGTGAGAGGAAGAGGGCCAGGAAGCTGTCCTCTGCGTGTCAGGGAGAATTGTCCAGGGAGTAGAGGGGAGGCATTGCACATTGTTCAGCTGGGCTTGTCACTACACTGCAGATTAATCCCACAGTACAAGTATCGTGACCAGGGCAACAACATTTTAATTTACATTTCAGACTATTAGCCGATGCCCTCTTTTAGAGTCGCACTAATATGTTTCAACTCCTACGCTGAAAACATCTCAAGTTGGACTTTTTTTATTTTATTTAAACACAGTTCTTGTCAGTTTAAATTAAAAGACTGTGTGCAGCGGAAAAAAAGCAATATTCACAAAGCTAGCTGAGATACTAGACATCAATACTAATTCTTAGCAGTTAACAGTTCAACATGACTTTACACAAGAGCTTATAAAGTGATCACGTTCAGAAGAGTTTGCCCATAAAGTAGCTGGTTCACACTCGGTGAGTTGATTTATAGAATGTGAAAATGTTTATTTATTTTTAACTGTGAACTAATTATTACCTACAGCCTGCAGGTGTGCTCCATTTATTTAATTGAGTAAAATACAAAAACAGGATTGTTTGGCTCAGGTTTCGCAAATTGGTTATTAAGCATGATTAAATCTCCAACAAGAGAATGTGATATCAAGTTTGCAAAACTGGCCAAGTTGAACCCACAACAGAATTGTTATGTGATTACACAATCTTTTAGGGAGGCAGTCTGCTCTTTACTAAATTTAGTAGTGCTGGAATAGTCTGTACTGTCTGTGAAGGTTCTCAGTCATCCAGGTCATCGTAGTCAAAGGAGCTTGCAAAGAAAAGCGTCTGGACTTCTTTAAGTTGCTTGAAGACGTTTCACCTCTCATCCGAGAAGGTTCTTCAGTTCTAGGGTCAAATGGTGGGGAGTCCCAGATTTAAACCTAGTGGGAGTATCCCATTCCATCTATAATCCAGTTTTGAGTTCCCTCCCCAGACGCCTTAACTAACGCCCACTCACATCCTGGGCCATCTGACCTCAGGAATTCGCATGATAAGGCGGGGCCAGGTTTCACAACGAGCTCATCCGAAACCCTGGCTGATTGGGACCCACATCCAGTTTCACACCTTGGCTCAGGCGATTAGAGGATCATCAGGGGGTCCTTTTGTCCCTCTGCGGGGGGATACTCCCACTAGGTTTAAATCTGGAACACCCCACCATTTGACATTAGAACTGAAGAAGCTTTTCGGATGAGAGGTGAAACGTCTTCAAGCAACTTAAAGAAGTCCAGACGCTTTTCTTTGCAAGCTCCTTTGAATAGTCTATACTGTCACCCCAGATATGAAGAAATGTGCACTGGGTAGTGAAGACATGCAATGCAGACAACATAGACAAGCTACATTGTTCATCCTTCTTTGTTTTACTAAAATGAATCTCCAGTTATTTGAACTGAAACTCCCGCTGTCTCGCTACGAGTAGTGTTACTATGATTCAGTTCAATGCATCCACCTTTTTCAGAGCTGGAAAACAATCAGTAATTTGACTAATCCAGTGTAAGCAGGAGGGAGGTTTCTGTTTAATGGTACAGTTTGCCTTTTATTGTGGAAATATCTCCTTTTCCTTCCTCTCCTCCTTCCCTTTGTCTTTCCCCCTTCTCCGGGATTAAAACAGGAGGTGTATTCCCATTCTGTCACTCACATTCAGTCAGCCTCCGAGGCCTCAGCCTCTATCAGTGTAAACAGAAGAGGGGGAACAGTGTTTGGTGTTTTCTACTGTCTAAAAACCTCCTTTTGGTGTCTCTTTGATCCTGGGTGCTGGAATAGTAATTGCTATCACTTATGAAACAAAATGACAAGCGCTGCCAACAGCTTAGCAGTGCAAATACAAAAGAGGAGAGAAGGCAGCAGAGATAGAGGTCTGTGAAGAAGAGTTAGCTCGGGCTGTGTCAAGGTCTGCAGATTGCAGCTGATGCTTCTGATTGCAATTGGAAAGGCTGTGAGAAAAAGCAATTCTTTTTATATTTATACACATAATCTTAAAAAATGATGATCCACAGGAACCATCCTTCTGTCACAGCTGTTTTTTTCTTGCATTATTTCAAAGCAGAGCCATAGGCAACTCTAGATGCTTTGTTTGTTCGAGGGATATATAGCATCCTCACACATAATGCGTCTAAGCGCTTCACTTTCCTGTTGAAAAGCCTTTTGGAATCACAATTAACCAAGAATCAAGCACAGCACTGATAATGCAAGGGAACAGAAAAAATGTCTATATGAGAAACCTTTCCAGGAAAGCAGGGAGCCAGCCCTACCAGGAGCTGAGTCCTGGCCTTTCTGGCTTACATAAAGTGGACGCAGCCAAAGCCAAAGCAGCAATGGCCGGTTGCTGATTATTTCAAACAGCATACAGACAGACAGAAATGAAGGAACTGGATGGCTCCTCTTCCCTCTTTAAAGCTGGTGGAAGTGGATAAGCCCCTGGTGTTATTCACAGTCTCCCTCTGACATCTTCTGTTGATGTTTATTTAAATGGCGCTCAGATCTGTGTGGAAATTGTCCCATTGCGAATGCCCAGCAGGACGCAAAACAGCTGGGCTCTGGAAGGGAAACAGAGAAAGCCAGAGAGAGGGAGAGAGAGAGAGGAGAATTTCTGAAAGGACAGAGGGAGGAAAAAAGAAGAAGAGGGGCAGAAAACTTGAGGGTTTTATGTAAAGGAAGGGATCTGTGTGAAATGTATTTTGTGTAATGAGACGCCGCAATTCTGCTCTTTCAAACAGCGTTACCTGGAGCTGGAAAATAAAAATCTCTTCTCCTGCCCGTCCCCCGTGGAGACGGCTGTACTCGGCTTACAGCGAGCATATCCTCCATTTCACAAAAACACTCCGACTCTGTATTTTGTCAGATTTAGACATTGGGCTGGTCGTCAAGAGGGGGTGTCATTTCAGAGCTCCTGCTAAAAGATGGCTGTGTCTTTTAGGACATACTGACACGGAGCGTTAATAATGTAGCTCTGCTTTCCTCAGACACAACCAACCGGCAATCAAAAGAAATGTCCCTTCACTCAATAACCGGCTGCTCTCTTTTGTGCTGTATTATGTTTCCAGACTCAGTGGGGTTTGTTCCTTCTGCATGAAGGTGTGGGACACCCATTTCGCTCTTATAACATGGCAACACTGTTGTCTCTATGTGATGAGCATCGTTTGACAGTCCCCTGCCTCAGCATCCTCAGCATCCAAGTCCATTTACAGCCAGCTCATTCACTTTATTGCCATCCGCTGATGGCAGCACTTTGAAGTGTGCGCTAAAGAAGGGTGGAGTGGGGGTGGAGGAGGTTTAATTGGCTGTATTAGTTGATTTGCTTCTCTTTCTTGTTCTATGTACCCCCCAGTCACAGTGAGTCAGATTAGGCGACCTACATTTTATTTCTTCTTTTTTTTCCCGCTCACATCTTGATTTGGAGCTTCAAGTTTGTCTTTCTTAGGTTCCTTTAACGGATCCTAGTTTATCTCCAAAAGATCCTCTCAAAATAGGTTTTACTAGATTGATTTGTGTGAATAAAAATCTGATAATAAGACCCTGCTGGTGCCCAAGTCCATGGTCTTCTGTGTTTCCTCTGACATGTGTTAATGCGGGCAACAGGGAAAGTTAAATATGGCAACTTCATCTTTATGCACATGACAATGATTGACAGCTCGCTGTGGGTAATGATGTGTTCCGTTTCACAACATGTCTCCCGCAGCAGTTGCCCTCGGAGAGGTTTTGATGTTTGTTTTGTTTGAAATGCCTATATGCTCTAGCGTAGCATCTCCTGCTGTATGTTTGGACCAGATGAAGCATCTGTGTGGGGAACGACAGTCAACGCAATCACTTTAAAGAGTTTAAAGAGAATTTATGGGGGAACAAAGTGTCTATGTGTAATTTGTTACCCACTTTCTGCCTATGCAACCCTGTGATACTACAAAGTCTTATTTATAATATTTCCGCAATGAAAGCTTGATATTTAGTATTTTGTTGAAAAAGTGTAACACTTTTAGATTTTGGTCATTTAATTTTATTAGTATTAATAATATACACACTAGTAATTAATCTACAGAAATTATTGTGTCATTTTAGGAATGTTAAATATTCGATGGACATTATTACTGTCATCTTTCTTCCAGGGTAGAAGGCGCACTGCCAGAAAAACAAAAACAAAACATGAGTGATACAAAAGTGAAGCGTTAAACATGAATAACATTAGAATTGAAACCATATTTTTAACTGAAAGAAGTCATATTTGTATTAAACCAAATTATTTTTATTAGACCTAATGAACACTTTATTTAGTCATACTCAAAATAAAGTCAGTTTTAGTTTACTAGTCAAACTAGGACTGAAATCGGTGTAATGACAGTGAGTTTCCTTCCTTTGACTTAAAAACTTCTCCTAAAGGAATATTTAATGTAATCATTTTAATTGTAGCGTGTCACACATGCCGTAATATCAAACAGAAACTGATCTGTTTCGGCTTAATTTAACAGCTTAGAAAACTCTTAACATAAAAAAAAGCTAAGAACCACACAGAGTACTTAATTCAGGATTTGCCAGCCTCATATTAAATTTGAAGCATTATGTGATGTGGAACTCTGACCTGAACTAAGGAAATTGTGAAGTACAGCTCTCCTTTCTGTGTATGCAGTAGTACAGCGTTCAGGTTCAAATGTAGGGAGGTTGATGTTACAGCTAACCTTGGCTATGCGCCCTGCATGGCTGCCCCTGTAAGCTATCAGTCTGCTGGGAGTCTGACTGAAATATTAAAGAGCCTGCTTGTTCGCCTACTGTTGGGCCTCAGCATGAAGCAACCAGGCTGTAGAGAGTAGTATATGTCACAGGTACAGTAGAGCTGTAACGGATGGAGACCAAGGTGAAACAAAAGCGCAAGATTATTCTCAGAGTAATGGACATATTACCATCAATCCTTTGATATATTTACCCATCTATCTATACATTTGTGACTGACAGGACCTCCCTTCAGTGCGTCATGTTTGCTGCTGAGGAAGGAGGACTAAAGTAAAATACTGCCAGGGTATAAATACATCCTGCTATTATAAAAAGCAATGCCCTTGCAGCGGTGAAAAGAAGTTGGAAGTCACCTCTTCCTGTCATACATCACTGTACAGCACACCGGGCCTCATAATGTAATAAAACACTTCAGCACAGTTATCCATATTTGTCCAATGCCAATGTTCAGTGCCAGTGCAACAAGTACCGTGCCCTTCATGTAGCTATGTAGAAAAATGTAAGTAAGATATCAAGGTCCGACATTCTATTTATTTCTTGTCTGATTTTTCCAAGGAAAAAAACTTGCATTTTTGCAAGTCTTTTCCAACATTTAAGCAATGTTCAGTTTTTTGAAGAAAAGCAATGAAAGAAAGCCCCCGACTTTGTCATCATGTAGATATAAAAACCTCAATGTGTTGTAGGGCTGCCACAAACGATTATTTTGATAGTCGACTAGTCACCGATTATTTATGCGATTAGTCGACTAATCAGATCATCATCCACTGGACGTAAAACTACAGCTTATTGCACCAGCAGCATCTGCTCTTATATAACTATCATTAGCTTACAGCTTTAAGCTTTTAAGGTGCTAACTAAAAATAAAGACAAGATGATAGTTTATTCAATTTTAATGAAATTTGCAGATTGTTTCGGTAAAGTTTAATAAACTCCTTGCTATCTAAAATATAACAGGACACCGGAGTATATTCTCCAGCATCTCACACTTCTGATAATCAGCTGTCTGCTTGACGTTTATTCAGCTGTGTAAAAACTATAACTTTAATCTCAGCCAAACCGATTTACTCAGGAACAAATAAAATACAAAAAAAAAAAAAAAGCCAAACAACAACATTTTTAATTTATCTAAGTGACTCATATATATTTAACCTGAGTCGCGAAAGACAGCGGTGGGTTTGAAAACAATTTGCCGGGAGTCCGGTGTTCTCACGGCGCTAGTGACCTAGCCCCCGGCTAGCTATCGAGCTAGTGGGTAACAGACGTCTCCGAAAACGTCGGAGCGCTTTTGAAAATATGTGGTGTCCTGATAAACTGAGCCGATATTTGAGGTTTACACAGCTACATTCTCGCCTGAAAATATGTTAAACGTTTATTTTGTGACCCAGAAAGAATAATAAGAGTAATATTAAAACTAACTAGCTACCGCCATTGTTGGAAACTGAGCTGGGCCGCGCTATGAATTCTGGGACACAGCTGCTTCTTCTTCTTCGGGGTTTAACGGCAGCTGGCATCCTTGTACATGCTGTGCTGCCATCTTCTGTTTCAGTCCGTTATTACACTCTTAAATCCTGCTATTATTCCTGCGTCTTTTGCGATCTTACAAAGCTTCAAACGACACGTCGACTATTAAATCAGTCGTCGACGATTTTGATAGTCGACGTAATCGTGACTAGTCGACAAATCGTGGCAGCCCTAATGTGTTGCTTTTTTAATATGGGCTTGACAAAAATCTTTGCAATGCACTAACATTGGAACAACAAAATCGTAACCTTTCAGTAAGTTTTAGGTCATTAGGAGGTCATCCTTATAAACAAAGGTTATGTGTTATTTCTCAGGAGAGAGGACCTAAACACAGGAGACTGGGAAAATGTATGAAATCCAAATGTTGATGTTATTTGAGCATTTTCCTGGATGATCTTGTGTTACCTTTTCTGGACCCCATCATCACTGGTGCCCTCGTTACAACAGCAGATTGTATCTATTCAAATGAGTAAGAGGACTTCAGTGTTAAAGCATTGTGGCCAGGGTTAAGTCAAAGTATTGTGTGTTCAGTATCAGCACTTTGTGATATACCTTTACAATGGTAACTTATTTATGTGGATAGAAAACATACCGCAGACAGCCTTACATTTCTTTCATAATGAATTGATGCAGTCACTTTTCAGGAATGGGTGGGGGAAGTGTGAAGGTTGATTTGCATTCATGTGTCATGGTTAGATTTGCGATTAGAATGACTCCCCTCCCTTCCCCACTGTGCACATAAACACACTTCCCTGCCTCCTCCTCCTCTTCCTCCTCCTTCTCCTATGCCTTCACCTCCCGGGCTAACAAATCTGTTTGGTCCTGAACCCTCCATTGGAGGGATGCAGTTGTGAAAGAACCGAGGCAGGAATCAAGACCCCTGAGACTAGAACCATGAACAAGGAAAAAAGAGGCAGGGACAGACAGAGAGGGAGAGAGAGAGGAAATAAATGATGTGAGTCTTTTTAAAAACTGCTTTTAAGTTATGATGAAACAGCAGTTGCTCGGGTAAAACATGCTGATAGAGGAATTTAGGTTTTGATCTATTGCTTTGGCTGTCATTCTGAAGGCATTCTATGTCCTTATCAGTATTCATATGGTTGCACAGATAAACTTCGGCAACATGTTTAACATCCTGACAACAGGCTATTGAGTGCAGAGGAAGTAATCAGGAAAATTGTGTAAAGAAAACAAAGAGCAGCGAGTGCATGAGAAGAAGAGCGGGTGGAGAGAAAACAGAGAATATTAACACTTGACTGATATTTCTTAGTAGGATAGGGATTTGATTAAATGTGTATAACGAAGTTTGGGTAAATGCTAGAGAAATGGGGTCTGATGCCACAAAGTGCAGAAAGCGTGGTTAACAATGACCTTAATGTGCTGCTTCCAATTAATTTTAAACTGCTGTTAGAGCGTTTGCTTCATTACCTTAACCAGCTGGAAAAACCTTTTGGTGCTTTTCTAAGCTTGCGCCACCTTGTTCTGTTCAGCATCAAGGTCTAAAATGTCTTTGTCTGTCGTGAAATATGTGAGCAGCTACTTAATGGAGACAATTCTCTGAGGATGAATGTCCTCAACTTTGGAGAACCCCTGACTTTATTTTTTCCAAGCCACTGTTCCTCAGTGGATAAATCCCTAAAGAGTTTAACTTGTCCTCATTTGTTTTTCTAATCTGCTTCACTTCATAACAAGGTTTACATTTCTAAATAATTGGCCTGAGTACTTACCCTCGACTTCTCATCACATTTATAGTCCTGACAATCATTTTATTTTAATTTAAAATAATTTTTTAACATGAATTGGCATGATACATCATACACAAGATTGAAGTAGTATTTCACCCAAACCAAAATGTATCAAGACAAATATTAATAATAAGTAATAAGTCAGAGTGAAGTACAAATAGTGATGTTTTTTCAGTCAGTTTGCTTCAGTCGGGCAAAAATGTTACATTTTGCATTTTCTGTTTGCTTTTGAAAAAAGAAAGAGGAAGCTGCAGAATGGTTGTGGGGAAAAAGCAGTATGAATGCAGGATATAAACCATTCATATCATTCAAATCAACTTCTGTTGAACTTTGTGTTTAGTTAAATGTTAGCACAAGAAGACAGTAAACTAAGGTGGTAAATGGTTTAGGCACAATGCGTCCTGTACCTCAGTGTTGTAGAGATGTCAAGCATGAGTCTGGTCCACCATCATGTGGTCGCCAACAACAACTACTACCTGTTTGATTGCTTAGAAGCCAGTATACTTAAATCCCTGTGCCCCAAAGGATGATGTCACCTTTTTCAAACATTCACTTAAACTGATATTCACAATTCTCAGCATTTTTATGACGGTGCATTAAAATGAAAAACAAACTAAACAGTGTGTTCGCAAGGCTGCATGGAGCAGTACACCATTTGTAGAAATGTCATCAACCTGTAGTATCAGGTATGATAGGGCAGTGGTTTTCAAACCTTTTGTGGTTAAGGTGCACATCTATTCATATCTGCATAAAATAAAAAGGCTATCTGCCATCTGACAAAGCACCAATCCTTCTGTTGATTGTATTGTCAGATGAAACCAATTCTAACCTATGATACTTGCAATTTTGTGCTCTGAAGTAAACTCCGCTAGCATATGACTTGTTGCCATAACCTTATCAGATATTTTCCCACAGTCCAGATGACTCATTTTTATGTGGATATTTGTTTTCCCATTCCTTCTTTAGGTTGTGGGTCACACTAGCGATTATTTGGTTTTCTCCTCTCTAGATAGTGATCTGTTTTCCACCCTCTGAAATTTTGTTAGCCTCCTTGCTATCATTGGGGGCCTTTGATGTGTTATACTGAAATAACATCCACCACATGGCAGCTGCGCAAGTGTCGCAGAAGATTTTTCTTTTTCTAGTGAGAAACAAATACCTCCAAAGCAGACTATTATACTTAACTAAACTAAATTAAAACTACGTGTTAAAAAATGCCAACAAAACCCGCCTGAAGACACTTTGGTGCATGCTGTAAGTTGTCTATTTGTCCTTTCATATTTCTTTTGAAGTTCCTACATTTTGCCTTGACAAATGCTCCCAAAGTATAATAAAAACAAATAAAACTGAAAGTAATAAAAACTTAAATAAAACTTTTTTAAGAACCCAAGAACGAAAGTTGGTTTTCTTTTGTTTGTTTGCTTCTGCTTTTGTTTTGGGGTTTTGTGGAATAGTATAATAATAGTAAATCTGTCATTATTTTATGCAGTTATAATGATGTATTGTTGATCCCACAGCACACCTAGATTTGCCTTACAACACACCACTGGGGGGAAAAACAGCATTACACTGTACACTGTTATTCTTTTTTCTTTTTCTTTTTTTTTTGTTCAATTTGCTGGGTGGTGTCCTGAGACTTCTAGCTACCGTTTCAGCTACCGTACTCAGATATACACACGTTTCTACTACATTGTACTGTCTACAGTGTATGTGCAGTGAACGGTTCATGTTCCATGTTTCAGGCAGTTTTTTTTCCTCTTGGGAGCACAGTCTTGCTACCTATGCAGTTATAAATATCAATAAATCAGAAATCATTTTGGTTCAATACTGCATTTGAACTGATTCATTTACTTTTATTTCTGTATGTCTGCTAAGAAAACCGCTAGCCAAGTTTTCACTACATTTCCCCACATTTAACAGAGTAAAGAAACTATAATCCTGTCAGCCCCTGAAACTAATAATTTACCTCTGCGCTAATCCCTTCACCCCTGAAACACTTGTTAGCTATAGAGCGACATTTGCATGCAGAGGCTGCACCAACAGCACTGATGTACACTATCATCAAGCAGTTTTGTGGCCCGCAGTAGCTGAATGTGGCTTTCCATCTCGTTTGTGATTTACATGCAAACTCTGCCAGATGCTCAACGCCGGAGAATCGTTTTATATTCTATTGCCACGACAAGAAATATATCCATCTAGTGCCGGGTTGCTGCTCTGCATATGTTTGTACTGTATGTGTGTGCTGTTGCCTTTACTTTACTGCCGAGTTTATGATGCAAACTGGTCCCTGTAACAATGCCACCAGAAGCTTTTCATTTCTTTCTGATTACATTGCAATGAGAGAAGAATGAAACCGAGTGGCTCTGAATATCTCCCCAGATTACAGCATGTTTGGTTTTCAATTTGAGTTTGGGTGCATAACGTGTACTAAAATGTAGGTCCGGGGTTATGGTAAAGATCCAGCCTCTGTCATGGTCATAAATCAATGAAACAGACTCTGGACAGCTCGGTTACTGGATGATGTCATTTTCCATCACTTTTCAGACTTGTGCAAAATTGCTTTGTCTGTCTTCAGGGAGCTTACAGGGTAATGTGTTGTCAAAGATATAAAAGCTGATAGTGCACTGTGGGAACAGAGTCAGTATAGCAATCTCAGTGTTTTCTTTTATTATCATTCTGAGCATCAAGACCACATATATACAGCAACACAAACTGTAATTGCTTCACTGCTGTGTCATTGCAGATAATGTTTGGTGTGGTGTAGACCGATTGATTCCAGAGGACATGCGTACGAGTGGCTTCAGATGCGATGACTGATAGGTTTACAGCAGATTTCCAATGAGTGTTTATTTCTGTCTCGACTCAGACGTCCTTCCCCTCAGCGTTTGCCGTTGTTTATACCACAATAAAGAGAGAGTACGTCGAGCTGTGTGAGGTGACTGTAAATTGTCGGTAGCCCATAAATTTCAGAGTCCTAGCACTCGGCCACAGCTGGTCACCATCAGCTGAAGAAGCAGTGCTTTTCCTACTATGGAGGCTGCTACTTTGTGAGAAATGGGGTTACCCCGAGTTTGTCTCCGCTGTACGGCTGTCACGTGCCCACCATGCTTGAGTGGGAGGCTGAGTGAGCAGGTTGAGGCTGTTTGTCAGAAGAGCTATTTAAATGTCTTCTTCAGTGCAGCAAGGGGAGTTGTCATTTGAGTTTTGCACATAACTGCAAGGCTTCTTCACACATTGGTGACATTTGGCGATTAACTGACCTTTTCGTAAATCTTATGCTACACTCACTGTGTTGTGATTTCCTCATTTGGCTGATACTAAGCCAGCAGCTGCAACATCATAACAGTAGCCGGTGGTAGTCCTGTTTGGCTTACACTGAGTCCACTTAGACGCTGTAATTAAGAATGTGTTAAGACATTTGCTGGTTGTACTGAGAGCAATATATCAGAAAATTAACCTGCCGTATAGTCATAGTGCTGAATAGCAAATGACCAGCTTTGATGGATTCATGAAAAAAAGCTTTGAGCACCATGGCAGCCAATATTTATGTCCTGCAAACTCACAAGTTTGCCTTGATTTCACACTTTTCAACCCTTCCCACGTATGTATTTAATTTGCTTCAAATCCATTGTTAACTAAAAGCGAACCCTTGCCTCAGTAAGTTATCCTTCCTGTGTTCTCTTGTTCATTTTACATGTCCTCAAGTTAATTCCAGTCCTAATTAACTACCTTTGAAAGGAATCTGTGCGATAATTACCACAAGGAGGTGGAACGGAAGCAATCACACTCTGCACAATTTATTCCCCACCACAGGGAAAACCCCGCAGAGTCACCTGCTGCCTTTTTTTTTTTTTGCTTGTCCTGAGAATCACCTTCAGTTCTCACTTTTGTTTTTAGGGAAACAGAGACACAAACAAATGGGGAGGGGGGGCTCCTGCTGGTTTTTACTCTGGTCTGGTATATTTGCAGAAATAATTGCTACATTAAACACAGAGTGAAATCACAAGTTGCAAGTGGAATAAAAGCACTGAGAAGGTAAAACCAGAAAAAACTCAGAGGATGTTTTAAAGACTAGATCAGACAGGGGAGAAAGAAAAGGATTAATAGGAGGTTGACATGTTAATGACATCTTAAGACACCAGAGGGGAGGATGGTACCAACCTGGTCACTGTGGACAAGTTGAGTACAGAGACACACTAGCAGCCAAGCCTTCTGTGCACAGGTAAAAAGCAAATAACAACAGTAGTTTATAGGATAAGGCTGGTGGCATTTTACATTTAAACCCCCTGAAAACGCCACTACCAGCGGTGTGTTTGTCTCACTACTGTCTGAGGTCTCTCCCCAGTCTATATCACTCTCGCCTAAATGCACTTGTTGCACCTGAAGAAGCAATCTTTTTTAAAATTCGGTCCCTAATGTTGATTAATTGTTAATTGTTTTAAAAGTCATTGTCAACAATAGAACGGCCCTACGCTGTAGCAAAAGTGAGTTGGTTTAGCATTACAGGCCACAGAACAGTGTATGTGGGATGGACTTATCATTACTGTGTGTGTCCATAGTAGTGATGGAGCATATCGACCTGTGCAAAGGTTGGTGTGTTTTTAGATTTTGGATTTTGTGACACAGACAGAGGAGCTACATTAAGTGATTGCTAAATTACAGACAGAGCTTGTTATTGTTGTTGCCCTTGTGTTTCCATTGGATTTAAGAATTGTACGATTTTATTTTATTTTTTTTAACAAATTTTAAAAAGGTTACAGGTAAGGGGAGAAATATCATTTTTAATTCTGATACTTTTGCCAAGAGTGTTTTTCTTGTATGCAGCTGTGATTTGTATAGCGTGTGGTTGGGGCTTCATATTTTCCTTTGAATCCAGCAAAATGTCACACATATTTTTCCGCTCAATACTCTGAACAGACTTCACACCGCTGTGGGTAAGAGCAAGGCTTTTTTTCTGTTGGAAGAATATCTCTCCTCCTCCTGAATTTTCTCAGCTCAGAGTGAATTAAGTATTTTTGAGGAAATGGAAGAAAACAATGTTTTTGCCAATCTGATGGAAACATGATGAAACAAAAATTTTAATCTAGAGTATTTGCTAATATGACAAAGAAAAGAAGCTGGATGAATACTTATGAACTCATTTTTCCTGTTGTAATTTCAGCTACACATAGTTATTCCCATTCTCAGTGACAGTCCAAGCCAAATATGTGTTTTTACATTATTGTTCAGTATGCTGGAAAAGCTTTTAGAGCTTGGTTTTTGGAAAGTACAAGGTAAGTTAAAGTCAAATAGCTCTGCTGGGTAAAAAAATGAAAGTGTAACATCATAAGTTATAATCACAAATGATGTTTTCTGTTGAGTTGTTTTGCTTTATTATAGTATATAAAGAGATAACAGAAAATTATCTTGAACAAAAAGTTTCTCTTACTAAAAAAATTTAGATAACGTCCATGATGTGGGTTCAACTTTGTCACGATTTGCAAAGGCGAATCGTGGGGAGAGCGTGAGGAGTCGACCCAAATGCAGGCAAACGGAGAGGAAGGTGGAGGATAACAGAAAGAGAGCCTTTATTTATGGCTGAACAAAAAAATCAACAGCTAGAGCAGAGAAAACGAGCCAAAACCTAAACTGGGAAAACTAAGCGTAAAATAACACAAACCTGAAACAAGAAACTAGAAGAAGAAACCCTAACCCTGGAAATGCGAGGAGCGGAGAGCAGAGGTTACACTGGGGATGACAAGCAGACGCACCGATGAAGAGCAAATGACAACACGCGCCATAAATACACAACAGGTAACGAGGGGGGATGCACAACAGGAGGGAGACACGGCTCGGATAAATCTGACATAGCGAGACACAGGGAGTAAAGGACCACAACTATCAAGGTAAAACAGGAAGCACACAGGCTGAACTCAAGACACGTAAGCTAAACACAACGGCCCTTCCCATGAACAAAGAGGAGGCACAGAAACAGAAGAGAAACCTAAAACTCAGCTATTATAAACGTAATACAAACAGAAAACCATAACTCACAGAGTAAAACTTAAACCAAAAACACAAAACACTGGGTCGCAGACCCAGGACTGTGACAAAATTTTTATTTATCGATTTTAGTCATGTTTTCTGGCGACCTACTGTTTTAATCTTCTAACTTTTTTTCAGTGATAAACCACTCAAAAAAACCCCCCAAAAAAACCCCACACAAACACACAGCACAGCGAGGAACAGCTGTTATTTTTTGCCATTAGGTGGCTATACATTTCTTTCCCTGTAGCTGTTGCTCACTAGCATATATGTAATGACTGAATGGCTCCCCCTTGTACCCAACCTCTGCCCTGCTAAATGTGTGGATACGAGTTTGTGAGGCTTCATAAGGCCATGAGGTGGAACGAAAAAGCTTTCACACCATCAGCGATCTTTTTTGGTCGTGTTAAAAAAGGTTGGGGTTCAGTGTGATTATTCTTGCAAGGTGACAAAAGCCTGGAGATGGAAGCCGACTTGTGTTTGAACATTTACAAGTTCAAAGGTGCGAGTATGCTTTTGATTCATCGCTGACGCCCAGCACTTGGACAATGCCTTAATTTACGAGTCCATTTCAAAACCCGGGAGGACTAGGCTGTGCTGTCTCTGCTCGAGTAGAGTAAATCAGATTGGCTTCTAAACTCTGAGAAACAGATGATGCAAATGTCACACTTGATCAATTGATTTGACTGAATTAGCTAATGTACCTGCAAACCGCACGTGAACATAAAACATCTGCTGTACCGCCACAAGCTGGGATTGTGGGATGTTACTGCGAAGGAACATTGAGTAATGTAGACCTGAGTGACATGTCTTCTGCAGGGACACATTTTAGAGAAAAGAGAAGGATATTGGCTGGAGAAACATATTGGCTGGAAAAAGCTCGAAGGATGTGAGCAATGAGATTTATCTAATCTTCAAACCGCGGCATGCCACAGTGATCTAAGACTTTTCCAGAAGGAGTCCCATGACAAACTGATATCTGTTACTCTGAACATGTTAAATTTATTTTATTTTTTTTTTGCCACCAGTACCATGTCCTTTGATGATCAGTTGCATTCTTGCCGACTTGTGTGTCAGAGGCTCCATAGCTATAGTCTTAGATTCTTCTCCATCGTGAAATTTTTTTAGCATCGGGCCTTTTGGAGCGTGTCTCATCGGCCATAAGGAACTGTCTTCAGAGACAAGAAGAGCAAAAAGTCCTGCAACAGATGGTGTGTTCCCTGCAGAGCCCTGATCTCATCATCATAGAGTCAGTCTGGGAATACATGAAAAGGAGGAAGAGACAGAGGGAAGTTCTCTGAGCTCATTGAGAAAAAAAAACCTTGAAAAACTGTGCGCAAATATAGCGAAGAGAACAACTGCATGGTTTTGGAAAGTATCCTCATTACTAACGCACCACATATGAACATAACTCACCACATATATGTGTATATAAATATGAGCTATCGATGGTAATTTATTTTTTTACAGATACGTTTTATACATTCTTAAACATCTTACACTTAATTATTTTCGTTCTTGCTAGATCTTCTTGAGGGGAATAAACACATCAGTGCTCTTAAGTTGATGCAGTAAATCTCAAATCACTATTACAGTGGAACCCCGACTTACAAATACCCCATTTAACGAAAAATTCAAGTTACCAAGGCACTTAACGGCAATATTTCTGCCCGTGTTACGGCAAAATGCCCGCGTAACGAAATCCGCTGGCTGTGCCCAGAATGCCCACAATGCCTTCTGAATCATGTGACAACCCCTTGGCTTTTGTACTTGCGCTTCGCTGTTCCACTTGAACGACGTATTGTTGTTGCAGTTAGCAATTAGCCTATAGCCTATCGTTTACTCAAAAGGCACGATGGGTGCTTCGACTTACGAAAATTTTCGACTTACGAAAGACCCTCGGGAACGAATTAATTTCATAAGTCGGAGTTCCACTGTATTTTTTTAATTATTTTTTTAGCTTAGCATAAAGCCTGTGAGCATAAGGAACAAAATCCATCCTAACATTTTATTATGCTTTGGTTTTTGGAAGGTTTACAGAAGCAAAATATTTTATGTTACTCTTTTTCAAGGAGGTGGTACAGGTAAAAAACCCTGGACAGCTATTTCTGCTTGCAGTAGAAACTCTATTACTATTCTATTAGTAATAGAGTACACACCTTTGTCATCAGTATTGGATATTCCTGTTAGGTCTTGAGTTTTGTTGTGCTACTGTTTTTAATCCTTAGTTTATATGTTTTAAGTTAAGCTTTCAGTTTAGATTTTGATTTCCATCAATGGCACTTCTGAAATGAAGTTTCTATATAGCATTTTCGGTACATTATTTATATCTAATTCCTTCTATTTACGGTAGTTTTTTTTCCTCCTCTTGTGTTTAGTTACTTTTACTTCCTGTTTTAATTTTTATTTTGTGTCTGTATCTTCAGCTTTACTTCAGTGTATTGTTGCGTTCTTGGTCTAGGAGTGCATTGAACGCAACAAGAAACTTGGCCTCCACTCACGCACCACCCAAGAAAGAGCTAAACAGAAAACACAAAATTGCTAAGCAGCCATTTATTTACGTCAACAGTGAGTAAAAATAACAAACAAAACTCCCTAACGGTCCCCACACTTCCCAGTACAAAAAAAACAACCAACAGACAATTCGCTTACCTAAAGTGAAAAACAGGAGAAAACTGAATTAACAGAAAAGGCTTCTCACCACTACCACGCTGCTGTAGTGAACAATATATAAGATTAGATAAGATAAGATAAGGTAACCTTTATTATTCCCTCGCGTGGGAAATTTGTTTAAAAAAAATACGCAATGAAAGAGGTACAACAAACTACTTTAGCTACTTTACAAATCTATTTACAGCTATTTACAACAGCAATGCTCTAGTGCCAGACACACACATGCTAATCAGTTAACTAAGTTTTTAGGCAAAAACACTCTAAGTAACAACAATCAGAAAACACAGGCTATCTGTGGGGTGGTGGAGAGGGGACCAGGTGGTTGTCATCTGGTGGTTAAGTACTCGGGTAATCAACCAAGTATCCAATCCCAGAACACCCAACTATTCAGCAGGCACTGGACTTCAATAAGACACACCCAGGTGTCCACACCTGAGAGAGAAGAAGAAAAAAAAAACACAGCCAACCTCTGGTGGGAGGAGTCACACATAAATCAAACAATTACAACACTGAATCATAACAGTATGATTACCATGATTATGTTCAGTCATTTCTCGTTTCCCGCCTGTTTCCACTTCCCTGATTATCCTTGTGTATATATTGTCCAGTCCTTCCCTTTTGTCTTAGCATCTGTTTATCCACTGCATGTGTTCCCTGCCTGTTTCTGGATTCTTTTGCGTTTTTCCTTCAGAACTGTTGTGTTTTTTCTACACTGACATCAACCTGATAAGATTTGCATATTTGTTTACAACTAGTTACTACTGTTTCCATGTACTGTATTTGGGTTATTTAACAATTACAGGCCCCAGTTTGTTAGTTAATTCCCTAATGTATTTACAACCTGGTTGTATGTCAGTAATTATGTTATTGTGCGATTTCACTGGTAGTCGCTGTAGTCAGTTGAGAATAGTTCAACTCTGGTTTTACTCTGGACCCAGCTCTCTTGAAGTTACTGAATGTCGTAGACTTTCTGTTGTTCCCAAGTCACTCACTTTTTTTTGTACTCGTAATGTGTTTATACGCCAATCTGCAGTTAATCATTAGTTAATATTAATTCCAGCTCTTTTCCATGCTGTCTCTTTTGTTCTGTCTCCCTCCCCAACAATGTGTCAGTGTAACATGTCATTTACGACAGAATATGCAGACGTTATTTTGAATAAGTTCAGAATTTCCCATTTTCTATACAAGACAATACTGTCCTGTGAAATTAACACAGCGCACAGCTATGTAGTACTGTGCTAACATGAATCCATCCATATATCCAATGTTTCAAACTGGATGATTAAACATGGTAAAGTCATTGGTTTTACAGTTCCACACATCCCATCAAAGGCTTCAAAAACAAGATTTCAAAAACCAGCTATGTCCACCTTTTATACTGTCTATGATCTGCACAACAACCATAACAGGACCAGAGAAGCAGGATCCTCATCTTTCAAGCTCTAGTTACTCTGGTCATGACTGCACAAAAATTACAGGCATTGAGTTGTAACATTCAGCTGGAGAGAAAAAGCTCATACTGCTGCATCATAATTACCACACTAACTGAAACAGAGTGGTTATTTATTTTCTCATCTACCTATATTTTACATCTTTAAATTGATACAAGTATCCGACTAATTTCAGGCTTGAGATACACACAGACAAATGATTGCATTAACTTGAGGAACAGGGCCTGAAAATCTGACCTTCAGAGCCAGTGAGATACTGCGAAAAAGATGAGACATGCAAAAGAATGGAAAAAATAGCTGAAAGTTGGCTCATTTCATTTTCCAGTTCTCCTGAATAAATCAAAGTTGGTTTAATAGAGAGGAACCTTGCTCTCAGATAGACATTTCAGGGGAAGATGTCCAGTGCCGAATTCCATTCTGTGCACAGGCAACGTCTCAGATGATAAAACCCCTCTCGGATGCCGTTGGGCCTTTTCATCACTCAGGTAACATAAATGCAATTTTTAGGGTGTTCTCAAGTCAAGAAGTTCAATTTCCCCCTCACTCCTCAGAAAACCTTCATCTAGCAAGAAATCAAGGGGGAGGTTTCTGTGTAGTTTGAAGCACTGTGGTTTGGACTGAGGCCAGGCTTTCCCCGAGGCCTCATCGATCTGGCACCAGACTCTGATCAGATGGGTTTTCATTCCATTTCATATTGTATTAAAAAGCAGAACATAATCCAGGGATCCTTTTGAGGCATCTTCTTTCATTTTTAAAGATTTAAACATGAATCATAACGATTTTCTAGGTAATGATTTTATTTCAAGTGTAGTGATGTTTAAAGCGGTATACTGCACATATATCTTTGTGCCTGTGCCGTGTAACAGAGGGTCAGAGGCATCAACTGAGATTTAGTGTGCCACCTGTTCCCAGTGGTTGGGTGGGTAGTTGCTGGCGAAGACCTGTGCTCTGCTGTGCACATCTCTGTAATAAAGCAGGCACTCAGGTATGAAATCTCTGCAATGAGAATAAATGTTGTGAATAAATTGTTGCTCGCATGTGTCACTTCATCATATGCCACCTCAACCCCATCTTCCTTCCACTCAGGGTCTATAATTTGATATGCCTGGGTCTTGATTACTATTTACAGTGTTGTCAAGGTGAGCAAAAGACTCAACATGGAGTGTAAACAGATTCACTGTCACTGCTTCTCTGAATCAGCTGCTGTTGACTTTATTTCCACTCACTGTTTCCTTCGCTCCCTTCATTCCCTCCCTCCTCCTTTCCTCATTCCCCACTGAAGATTGCAGTTGTCAGAGCTCCGCATTGCTTTCGGCATAGCAGTGATCGAACAGCAAACTACATCACATTGGCTTACAGTAAATCATGTCAGAGTCTTTCTATGAATTTTGATTAAAGAAAGGGAATTATGCTTGGTATTGACAGGAGTGTGTTGTATGACAACATAAATTCTAAATTCAGACGGCGTCGGTAGTCGGGCACTACCTGTGTTGATAGTCATTTCTTTCTTTCTTTTTTATGCATTTTCTGTCTCCATTTATCAAAAATCTTCACACGGTCAGTATGACAGAAGTCAGTGAGGGATATGTTGTGCATCATGTTCCACGGCTTTGACTTTTCTTCAACTTTCTTTCACATTCAACTAAACTGCAATTAAATTTTAAAGGAAACATAACTGCATCCACAGGGAAATATTCACAAATTTGAAATGTTGCGAATATGTTACTGCCAAACCTTTTGTTTACTAGCAAATATAATAGTTTCATACAATGTCCTCTAATTCAATAGCATTAATTAATGGTTATGCTTAGCCACAAATCACAGACTCTAAAAAGAAATTGTTGTCCTCTTAAATATGATAATAGATCTCAATAATTTTGAACTGAAGATGTTTGGGAGGAAAAACTCCATTTTTTTCTAGCACCCAAACCACTGAAAAGAACAGTTCACATGACTCTGTGATACTGAGATGCATTATACATAAAATGTTGCTGGACATTACCTCATGTTTGCTGTCTTTTCAATGTGTTTCATATCACTTAGAAGATTGATAATCTAAAAGAATATGGAAACTAAAGAGGTGGCTGGCTTTGATTGTCTTTGGCTTCACACTTGAACCCAGCGGTCCCAAACCCCCGGGCCGGTCCATGAGTTGTTTGGCACCGGGCCGCGAGAGTTGAGACTCAGGTGTGAAAATTATGATTTTCATGGTCTTTATCGTTATTTTTTATCGTTAACTCGGTGTCCCTGGGTCTTTTCCTGTGAGTTATGAATAAATCTTTTTTTTTTTTTATTGGTACCGGTACTGGGTTTTTATTGTGGTATTTATCCACAACACCTTAAAGGCCGGTCCGTGAAAATATTGTCGGGCATAAACCGGTCCATGGTGCAAAAAAGGTTCGGGACCGCTGCTTTAACCCATAAAAAGAAATTCGAACATGTTAGTTTTGGGTATTCAGCCGTGATTGAAACCCATCCAGGCCTGCCATAACAGGCTAATATTTAGTTTTTGGATATTAAGTCCTTTGTGTCTTTGGATTGCCCATAAATCACCAACAAAACCCTGCACTCTGTACTATGTTATGCATTTCAGACACACGTTTTTTTAGTGCTATTGTCAAAATGGCTCATTTTACATTTGAATGCACAACACAAAATGACTGCGACTACACACAGTCTTTTTCAGGGGTCACCATAAATGCTTGAATTGAAGGGTTCTGGACTTAGATAAGTCACTGGATGTGAAGTGAAATGTCTTCAAGAAAGAAAGAAGTTCAGTCGTCTGAGAACCTACACGACACTATTTCAGGGGTCACGTTTTCATCCAATTTATTTTTCATCTCTCAACTCTATATAGAAACTTTTTTTTCCCCTCCTGGAAGTGGAAAGTTTTCTGAGCACATCTAAATAAGATCGCTGAGATGGCCCAGGAAGTAAAAAAAAAAAATCCCAACTATATTGCAAGAGAGGACATGTGTGGGGTGAAATACTGAAGATCTGACATCTGTAGGTTATCTTTGCAGGCATGAATGAACCTGTTACCTGTCACTGAGAGAGAAAGTTTTCAGGTTGAGAGATAAATGCCGTCAGTGTTCTAGTCTGAGAGCTGTGAGATGCTGAGATGTGTAGGAAGTGTTGCTGTTGAGCTTTGGATGTAAGGATAAAATGCTGGTTAGAAAACGTGAAGTCTACACATCAACTATTTAAAAACACTGTAAATGTGTGTTTTGGGCAGATTTTGATCAATTAATGTTGAATTGATAGTTTTCCAATGATGGATATGAGTGACCAGCTGAAAATCCAAAACTGGATTTTGACATATATGCTAGCAGCTTCAGGAAATAAAACACCAGCAAAACGCACCTGTTTTATATGTAAGTTAAACAGGTAAGCTAATTTTTGAAGGAGGAATAAATAAACTGGGTTTCTTTTTCTCATTACAGAAGATTTTTTCATTTGAGCCCTTAACTAAAATTTAAACAAATCCCCAAACAATTTAGTTTTTACCCATTTCCAGCTGTCTAAATGTCAGAATTGCTTCTTATCTAGCGTTAGTCATTTGGAGTATATACTGGGTATAAACCATTTCTCTATAACAAAACATAAATAGATTTTTTTTCTGTTCATTTATTTTGTTTTGAATTAGTTAGAAAAAACAACTTTAATTTGTTTGTATCTATGTCGCTGCTCCACACTGGGGTAATTGTGGGTACATGCCAATAAAAATATGAAGTCATGTTTACTGCAACTGCTCTTATTTTCCCTGGCTGTGCCTGGACATAAAAACAAACCTCCCACTTTGAAAATGTTACTTTATAACTGTGACTCTAGTAAAGGATAATTTACTGTACATGCATACTGTGTACTTCATTACCATATCTAAGAAACAACAACTGCAGCAACTCAGTCTCCACCCAGAATTATTATTATTATTGTTATTTATTTATTTATTTTTAAATAGAATACCTTAGGAAATTGTATTTGTGTCTCACCAAGTATATTCACAGTTTAAAAAAAATGTGTTTTGGAAGTAAGTTTTTCTTTTGTCTCTTCCCAGGACCAGTAGCTGTAATCAGTGGTGAGGAAGACTCTGCTAGCCCTCTTCACCATGTCAACCACGGGATTATTACCCCCTGTACTCTGGATGCGAGTCCTGATGCGGTTGTCATAGGGATGACTCGTATTCCTGTAGTGGAGAACCCTCAGTACTTTAGACATGGACACAACTGCAACAAGCCAGCCACCCGTAAGTCCTTCCAGTGTATCTGACAGCAGTTTAAAGTGCCAGTATCGCCTCTGAAAAAATCTTCTGCTCAATCTTCTGTAAAAGTCACAACATCAGCATCGAAGCAATGCTACTTTTTACATGGAGTCTGAATGAGTGCAGTCATATTGAGGAATAGATATGAACAAGGTTATAACATTCTGAGGAGATTTTTATGTGTAGCATTGGCTAATTACCATAAAAGGCTAGGACACAATACTTATTTATGTTCAGCCTAACCTGACACTTCATTCAGAAGCAGCAGGTTTGATTGAAAAGAGATACTGTGCTGGATTTTTGGATAACATCACAAGCAGAATAAAAATCTGAGCTCACAGAGCTGCATTGCATTCACACCGAAGATAAGATAAACCAGGCAACCGAAGAGGGACGTGAGGGTCTAATTCACATGTGCATCATACGCAGCTAGAGTCTCGCAGTTTATTTTAGATTCTTTTTAAACTAGTGCTGACAGGCCTTAAACAAGGCCTGACAGCATCCACACGGCCACCATTATGGTGATTCATGCGGCACATGTTTATAGTTGTTCCAAATGGCCAACCATGCAGCACTGTAGTGCAAAGGTAAAAACTGTTACCTCACGCGTTCTGGTTTGAATCTGGGGGCCACCTGCGGCCTTTCTGTGTGAAGTTTGCATGTTCTGCCTGTGCGTAGGTTGCTTTTCTCCTTGTACTTCAGCTTGCTCCCACAATCCAGAGATATGCATGTTAGGTTGACTGGTGAGTCCAAATTTGCAGTGTGTTCACACCTCTAATAGACAATGTTTAACCCACATGCTGTGGGCACAGGTGACATGTGGGTTAAGGTTCTTTGCTTCTCTGAGTAAGAAACATCATTTTGGCATATTCCTCTATCATAGTGCTATCCCTCATTACTACCGGCTACCATTATTACAAATTATATTGCAGCGTTTTTCTAGGATCTGGCTAATTAAACTAAAACTGCAGGGCACGTATGAAGCAGACAGAGTGCCACAGCATGTTATGTAGTGTAAAGAAAAGAGCAGCATCTGGTCAGAGAGCCAGATATCAAACACCACATCTTTATGAGGCTCTATGAGGCTGTTGTACCTCCATTATAATTAGCTGTGTATCTTTTCAATGAGAATTGCTGAGGCCCTCGGGGCAAAGGTATAATTTAGATTCATCTAGAGAGTCGGCGTGATCATATGGTGTTTGCATCAGGTGGCATGGTGCCCGGCTTTTCATATAGGGCCTGTTTAGCAAAAGCCTCCTTCTGTATATCAGTGACTGCCGTTCCAATACCCTGAAAAAAAATATCACATGCTTTCCCTCGGGAGTCATGTTCCAGGTTGGAGAAAGACAACAGTACTTTAAGGCCTAATTACTCACAATTACATTGATTGCTCAAGAGAATCAGCAGAAAACTACTGTGCCAACAGCGAGCCTCGACCTAACGCCTGCTGCTTTTATTTGAAATGATACCATTTTATTTGAAGTCAAACCAACCAGATTTAGTTAGGAAGCAGGAGCTCTTCCTGTCTGACAGTCCCGTTCAGCACAGATTTACGTCATTTACAACTTGGTTCAAAATGGCTGCTGGACAGGCTAACAGAAGTTGACTTCTGACTTGCAGCCAATGAGAATGAAGGAAATCCCATTTAGAGGTGATAAATAAATGACTGGTCTTATGTATTATGAATTGCATGAATTGTTAATGTCTAGCCAGTGACTGATTTATAACATCTCACGCCTTGCACAGGAGAGCTGATCGGGAGCTAATGAATAAATGACAGTGGGCACAAATGAAACTTTCTCTCAATCACCGTGCACCTGGAATTGAAAGTCGCACCATGAATGAGCGCCATGACAGCTTCGACTTAGTCTTTACTGAATGTTCTTCCTCTCAGTGCGCAGTTCCCTTTGTTCTTTTTTCTTTTCTTTTTTTTTAAATTTAATTCTGTGTGCATGCGTTAAAAAATAAAAAAGAAACCGTAGGAAATGAACCCTGAATTCATCACAAGGTCATAATGGCCGCTGCTTCCTGCCATCGGCTACAAAAACAAAATGGATCCAAACGGTTTCTGCCTCCGCCGATCATTCGCTGAATATGAATGCATTCTTTACCCTGAGGACACAGGGAGGGGAAATGTCTCTGTGTATCCATGTCTATATTTGCAGCTAGTGTGTGTGTAGGTCTATGGGAGTGAAAATTAATGCATGGATCTGAATGTACGCATACTCCTAGTGTGGTTTTTATGTACCAGGAATTTGCCGCATGTCACCTTCGTTTTCTACTTTCATCTGTATAATTGATGATTGATAAGCATCCCAAGTCAAGGGTCCCTTAGGTGCCCCCAAGGGCCTCCCAGGTCCAAATTGTCTACCTGGCCTCCTACCGACTTATTGTTTTGCACCTTCACTTGCCAACACAAGAGCTGCACTCAGCTCAGATACAGCATAGCTGCTTTCTGGTACTCGGCCACTAATCCATAATGTATTCATTCATTTACTTGAAAGCTTCTTATCCAGGAGAATAGCTTGCTGCCTGGGTGTCTCTGTCTCTCTCTGTCTCTTTCTGTCTTTCACACATACACACACATACATCCATAGTTCAGTCTAGCAATAGAGACGCTACCTAACACATACATAAATTTAACACACCCATACTTCTCCTTACCTGTGCCCATCAAGAGTACACTAATGTGCTGGTCAGTCCCAGCCTGCTTCTGCTACCTCTGGGTGATTTATAGCGTCCCTTGCTGTCATGCTGTGTGCATTTTGAAATCAGCTCCAGCGATAACAATGAGGGGGAGGAACCGTATTTAGCTGTTGTTCTGGCTGCTGTGTGCCATTCTGGCTCCTGTTAAAACAGCTGCATTGAAGGGAAACTGCCTGCTGCAAAGCTTACACCAATGATTCCAGTGTGCCCTTACCAAATGTATTATTCATGAGTGTTTGATCTACAAGTCAAACCTGCCAAAAGAATATAAATATTGGCACCAATGGTTAAATAGTTCCAGTCACACTAAATAGAGCGCACCGTATCTTGGCTGTTTAGGCTGTGCCACCTGAGATCAGTGCTGCAATCAGTCCCTCGCTGCGGGAGGGAATTTGAAAAATGAACATTAACTTCATCACATTATAGTTGCCCTCTAGTTGAACCATCAACCTGTACACATGTAGAATTAAACACGCTGGAAAACACAGCTGTCATTCTCACACCAATTTAGAAACACGCTGCAGCATCATGCAGTTGGTTTATATTTCGGTTGAACTGGTGGCCTCTAGTTTTGCTGTGTTAAATGCGTGAGCTGTGACTGATGATGACGTTTGTTGAGATGAGCTTTTTTAGGGGGGGTTTCCACTGAAAAAGGCCAATCCTGGGGAAATGTAGCCGCATTAGGGAGATAAAGGCAGGAAAGGCAAAGGACAATTCTTTAGCCTAATGACAGATCTATATCTATCCAGATCCGTTGTCTCCCAGCAAGTGGCTTTGTTTTATCACCGAGCTTGCTATTTTAATTACAGATTTGTCACATCCCGCTGGCCAAAATTAGACAATAGCTTTTGATGTTGGAGAAGCATATAGCCTTTCATTATAACCATGTTATTAGGGATAGTACTTCTGGGCAGGTTTCGGACAAACCCTCACTCTGCCCCCTCTACATTTGTGCAGCAGAGACAAAGTAATGCTCAAGGTGCTGTTTTTGAAGATCAAAATGTTTCCAGCAGGGACAAGGAGTGACTAATTTGGCAACTTGAAAGCAAAGCAAATGAATGGAAATGCAGCGCAGATTGATTGAAAGGCAGTTATCATGTTCCAAGGCTGCAATTCTATGAATTATAGTTTGAAACAGAACAGACCCACGGGCTAGACAGTTGTGAATTCAAACAACCTATTTAAGTGTCGTCGTCGTCCCAAAAGAAAAGTTCAAGATGATTTCCTTTCAGCTTCAACCTGGAAGGTTCTTTGCTGAACAAAATCTGAAATGATGCTTCTTCATGTCTGATAAAATTGAGTGAAAACTGTCTCCTGAAAGACAAAAACCTACAAGTAGATTTGCTGAAGATCTCACAAGGTTTTCGATTGAGAAAACCAGAAAGAAATCTAAAACACACTTAAAATACAGAAATATTTATCCAGTTCTTTTTTTACTCCTGTTATTATAAATTGAAATTAATTGCTCGCAGCATTATAACTTGGGACATATACTGGAGTGTGAGAGTATTAAAGTACACCAACACTGATTTGTTTTCTGTATTAACACAGGAACATACAGCTGTGCATTTGAATTTAAATAACACATTCTTGTCAGTGTTGACAGGTCAGCACCATAATGAATAATTAATTCCCATCACAGAGGACCCAGCCCACAGCATTTCAGCTACAGAATAATACAAATCTAAATAACACCAATTTTCCCAAGCAAAGTTACATAAACGCGCTTTTCTGCTTTTATAATATAAACACAATTTATACTGTATCTATGGGGACTAACAGCTAAGGGTGGGTAACATGCCTCATCTCCTTCAGGATGTCAACTATAACTAGTTAAGACTTTTAAAGAAACTCCCATGAGCCGCAAGTGTTAAGAACTTAGTGCTTAAGTGCTTAAAGCGTAACTTTTAATTCAGCAATAACAATAAGGCTGTGCTTAGGGAGAAGTTATTGTCAAAAGGAAATCAATCAGAATAAGCGTTATAGTATGGCACCACTGTTAAATATTAAATATGTAAATATATGCAGTATATCTATTAGTATATAAATAAGAATTTGTGTTAATTGTGTGATACCTGCAAACAACAGCCATTTCCTTCTTTTGTGACTGTATTTTCATATATGAGTTAAATTAGGATTCATTTTTATTTCATTCTGGCCATATTGTATAAAACACTGGACCTTTGTCACCAATGTCCAGCTTCACTGTGTTTCTTTTTCCTGCTTTTTAATAAAACTCAACAACTCCTTCAGTATCACACTTAGCCTGTGAGTGTGTGAGCAGGTTCTGTGGTTCACACAGCACAGAAACAACCACAGTAGCTTGAAGAGTGACAGCACAATATGAGAAAAGATTACATAAAAGATGGCTATTGAATAACAGCATGGTTACTAAAGCCAGGTTTAAAACACTAAATTTAGCATAGATATACACATATGCACAGACACATACACACAGTGGCACACACACATAGAAAATGTGTCATTCAGCAAAGGTGGAGCATGGACAGGCTCTTGCTAACTGCATTTAACTACACAGCAAGCCATCTTTTTTGTCATTTAATGCCATTAAAATGCTCGATCTCCAAGGAGTCGAGAGGTCCGGCTAAGTGACTTTAATCAACTATTAGCTAAAGCTACCTGTGTTGCCATCCACCTGTCACTCACGACAAGTAATGCAAACTGTAGCCCTTAAAAAGATTTGAATGACTAAGTTATAACAGATTCACACTCCATTAGTTGTTATGCAAGGAGAAATCAGCCATGGAGAAAACATTTTCATTTCTGTGGGGATTCACTCAGTTTTTGAGCCAGCCTCATGTGGCCACATGAGGAATTGCAGGTTGTTGGCACTTTGGGGTTGGTTTCGTTTTATTTGCTATCTTCTAATTTTGATTAATATGCCAAGATCCAGTCTCAGTCCCCTATCGATTTTTCATCCAGTCACATTGAAAGCCTGTCTTCAGCAAGCTCAGCACCTGCTGCCACACCAAAAACAGTTCCTAGGTTCCAGTGAAACTAGGCTAGCAGTGATCTTGCCAGTATTTGATATGATTCAATCCAAAGTATTTGTCAAATAGCCCAAAAATTCCCATCACTCTTGCCCACTTTCCACAGCAATTAGCCAGGTGTATGGAGGTCTTTCATTCTTTGCACATCTACTTCTGTTATTTTTGAGTGAAGCCTTGCTCAAGGGGGCCTGTGTGCTCTTGGCTGACATGCTATTGGATGAAAAGGTGAGGGGGCGGCGGCTGCTTTATTATGCTCTTTCATAACCGTCATTGAGAAATAAAAGTGACACTGGAAAAATACCATTATGAAACATAAACACATTTTTGAAAGAGGGCATGTGAAAAAATGTCTAATGAAATGAAAAGGTGCCCCAGTAAAACCTTGCTACTGTGAAAATAAGAATGATAAAATAACCTTTAAAAGAAAAAAATGCCAGCTTATTCCACGTGCTTGCTTCTAATCATTTCTGAACAAAGCTGGTGTCATCAGGATGATGTTATGGGTGATGCATTCTTTATTTTTGTCATGTGTAGGTGTTATTTCACATAAGCCAGAGTTTTCACTAATGCCAGGCAGCAGCGGTAGCAGCAGCAAACACATAGGCCGGCAGTAAGCCAGCCACAGCAGGTTAGGAGTAGATACCCACAGAGAGTCAACAGTAAATGCGGGTGTTCATGTCACTGTTGCCCAACGATGCCAGCAGACACAGCCCCTATGTTGCAGTGAATTTAATGGCGTGAGCTTTTTGTATGCTATTAGCTGCTGGATGAGTGCCTCTCTTCTGACTGTTCACATCCTGCGGTGCACTTTTTGTAGGCAGACTGAACTACAGGTAAATTACAGTGGTCTCAGTGAAATGGTAAATGGTAAATGGCCTGTATTTATATAGCGCTTTACTAGTCCCTAAGGACCCCAAAGCGCTTTACATATCCAGTCATCCACCCATTCACACACACATTCACACACTGGTGATGGCAAGCTACATTGTAGCCACAGCCACCCTGGGGCGCACTGACAGAGGCGAGGCTGCCGGACACTGGCGCCACCGGGCCCTCTGACCACCACCAGTATGATCTCTACATTTATATTGTGATAAAATCTAGGAGGGCAGTAAATGAACAGAGGGGGATTTTTTTTCCAAGTGAGTGTGTTTGTGATAATATTTGTTTTTTATGCTAATGATTTGGACTGCAGTACTTATCAGAATATCGTAAAACATTTGCTTTTTATACATTTGAATTTAAATTTAAATTAATAGTGGTTGAACCCTATTATAGTTCCCATTTAGTTTTCTATAAGAAAAAGTTTTTATGAGTGGCAAAATCTCCTTAAAAGTAGCTTTATAGACAAAATAAATGAATGTGAAGCTGATGCCCGAAATGAGAATTTGTGTGGACGTTCTCAGCATTTTTAATTAGGCCACCACTTCTCAATATTAGAAGCAGTCACTCTGCAGAGGATAGATTGTCAATGTCCAGTAGATGCACACTGATCAACCCACCGCACACTCAGGGACGCTAGTGAGATACAAAGAAATACTCAGTCTCCTGTGAGGCATAAACAGCCACATCAGTGCACAATGTTGGCAGTTGGAGACAAACACACACGCACATACTGACACTGGAGAAAGTTGGCAGGTAGCTGTGGTGAAATGCATGCATGCACACAGACACACATGTGGGTACAGAACAAAGCCCTCCAAACATCTGTGCTCCTCCAGCAGCCTGACCTGACTAGCTGAGTAAATCTCAGCGCTGCATTGCCTCTCGGCCTCCAGGGAGAATGTTTGCTGGCGCTGAGGCCTCAGGTGAGCCAGGACAAATGAATGATGCTGAGCTGCAGGATGGAGATTTAATCTCAGGGCTTTTCAGCGTGCCACTCTGGGTAAATAGGCTGCAGGATGCAGCCCGAGTCCGCCTGCAGAGGAAACTGAAGGTTAAAGTAACTTGTCCTCGCCACTATCAATAGGTGCACTCCATAATGGCACCTTCATTCCCATCAGTGGAGAGGAATGAGGTGGCTGGTAGCTATTTAGCGGCTGAGCAAAACAAACCAGATGAAATATTCACACCCAGAAAATAAGGAAGCAGGGACAACTATACAAATGAGGTGTTGTAGTATTTACTTTATTAATTTGTGCAGTTTTGTACACAGTCAGTTATCACAGTTCAGTGTGTGTACAAATCTAAAGTGAAAAGTTATTATTTTAAAGTTAAGTTAAACACAAAACAATAACAATTATATTGAAAGCGGCCTCCATCAATTACATATCATTATTTGGTATGGTGAGATAGAGGCAGATGACTCACTATGGAAACCCCTAAAGCAACGGTCCCCAACCTTTTTTGTGCCACGGACCAGTTTAATGTCAGACAATATTTTCATGGACCGGCCTTTAAGGTGTCGCAGATAAATACAACAAAATAAAATGATACGACCAAGACAAAAACTGTGGTATTTTTTAAATGTAATAATAAATATTTACAAAATTAAAAGTTTACACAACTTTTAATTGTGTAAATGTTACAGAATTACATTCACTGTGTAATTGTGTAACTTTATTAGCAGCATCCTCCTGAAATGCACCAACAACATTGAGAGTAACATTCTACTTTCTGCCCGTTAATGCGCTCTGGTCGCGACCAGACGGTTTCTTTGTGTTTCTTTATTTGTTTTTTATTGATACATTGTGGCACATTTTCAGTTCATTCTAGCAAAATATAACAACCCAATTATTTTGAGCAGCTTTAGATGCATGACTAGGTAAAACAGTTGTTAGTTTGACAATTAATGAGCTCTGGTTTAGTTAATTTGCATAATGACAGATATAGATATTAAGGTGATAAAACCGATAAAATAATATGAAAATGTTTCCAGTTTACACATGTGAGATATTATTTAATCATCTCACATCACAGCAAGTGATAAAATAAATAAAAAGATACAGTAACAATCTAACACAGTCTTCAGTGTGCTTTAGCTGCTTTAAAAAGGAAGACGAGGGAGACTATTTTAGTCTGGTATTATGTGGTTAAAAAACTTTCTAAGCCTACACCTGCTGATTGATGACAACCTTCAAATTTTTACATTTATGGCATTTCACCAACTACCTCATCCAAAGAAGCTTAATGACGGGTGCAACAAGAGAATAAGCTTCAATAACTGGATGATGGCAGCGATGTGACAGGCATCTGGTAGTAAAGCCAACACTGATCCTCGAATGATCCTGTGTGACGGAAAAGTGCAAGTAAAAGAAAAATGAATATTAGGTATAAGACAAGCAGTTTTTATAATGCTTAAAGTTTCTGTGATATTTATGATATTTACACAAGTGCATGTCTGAAGCCAAAAATATAATCTACCTTTTCCTACCTTTCCATTGGTCTGGCTTTTCTAATATGGCCCCAATGAACTGCTAAAAGGGTCTAAGACCTCTCTGGCTCTGATTTTTTTTTTCTCCTTGTTTTAGTCTGACATGCTTGTGCACCTGAATGCCATATATAACTCCTTTAATAAAAGCGGAAGTGAGAAAGGGAGATATCAATCAGTATGAAATACATGTGGGGTGAGTCGAGAAACCCTTCAGACCTTTATCAGATGGTGAAGTGTCAGAGACATTTGGCCTATCAAATCCCGTCAAAATACATTTTGAATTAAAATGTATGTGTATCGACTTCAGGATGTTTTTCTCCACTCTTGGAAAGCAGCCTTTTACAGGGTGAGGCAGTGACAGCAGTGATGTGTTGGTGTCCCTAGTGGGGCTCTCACCCTGCAAACTGGCTGCCAGTTTCTGCACACACTTCTGTTCTGATCTACTTTAAAACTGGGACATTTTTTCTTATTTAACAGCGATTTCAAAAATAGTAGTTATGATACCAACTGATGGAAACACCAGAGGAACAGGTGACTTTTTTTATGAATCACCTACACAAGATGTTCACGGCCAGATGGTTATGGAGAAAAAAGAAACCCAGAGGAACGGTCAGACTAAGCTAGTAATCTGTGTCTTTGAATGAGGAAATATTTGAGAGAACTGGTGAAGCATCTGGTGAACTCCTTTTGGGCAAAGCCACATTGTGATAAGGCTCTCTTTTTATTTGAAATTTGTTTGAACATGGGAAGAAAATGAACATTCAAGCTGTAATAACTTGGTATAAATCTAACTATGCAATGTTAGCTTTGTGGTCCTGCAGAGGTAAGTACTCTTGTATGTTCTAGAAATATAATAGCCCTATGCTGTGAGAACTACCTTTAGCCACTGCTTCCTATTAACTTTCTTTCATAAGTAGTAAATTAAGCTACATAATTGGGATCCTTGAATGTAGAGTATGCAAATTGAACTGACCTTTTAGAGTTTAAAGTCAGGAAGAACAATGCTTGGAAGAGTTTTGGTGGTAACCTATTTTCGCTACCTCCACACTTACATGGGTATTTGTGAAAACTGAGATTTTTTGTTTTTAAAAAAAACATCCTGTCCACACATTAAAAAGCAAAGTCAAACACTGTCAAGAACATGCCAAATCCTAACCGTGTAGAAATGTTGGCAAATCAGAAGTCTAGAAGCCTGGGAGGGAAACGCTAAACAGGGTTTTGTGCCCTCACAAAACCTTAAGTACTTCTGAAAAGTTTGTATTACTTTTCAAGTGCCTTTTTCAAGTGCCTTCATCATTTCAAATGTTATTCAAAACCAACATAGGGATTTGGGTTGTGAGAATGATTGTGTGGAATGTAGCCACGTCCGAAGTTCACTCTGACGCCTCTGTCTTTCTAAATGGAGGCACAGTAACTGCGTGTGCATATGTCAGCATGTAAAAACTGCAGATAGTAAGATTAACAGCAACAGTATTTTGTCGAAATCCACCGTTGTAGAAAAAACACTAACGTGGCACACAGCATGACGTCAAAAACGGCGCACACCTTTGACGTTGCGTCACTCAATCTCTATTTTCCTCGTTCACACCTAAAAGCACAAATAGTTTTCGAAAATCTTCACCCTGGCAGAATTTTTTCAAAATCTTTTTTCAGTGACCCAAAATGCTGTTTATGTGTGGATGAAAGGCCCAAACGCATAGAAAAAGCTGCGTTTTCAAAAATATCCCTGTATGTGTGGACGTAGCCTTTGTCTTAAAAACAAACAAAAAAAACTGTTGATGTAAGCTTAAAACCCTCACAATGTTCTGGTAAGGTCCAAGACATACAGGGGTAGAGACCATCTGGAAACCACCAATCTCAAGGAGAAACTGTATCTTCCCTGACTGGTTTGCAAATGGCTGCAAGAAGTTTTGGTTGATAGCAAGCTCCAGCATTTGGCTATAGCTTGTATGGAAGACTTACCTGCAAACATTACACCTTTTTTTGCAACATATGAATATGACAGTGCAGTTTAGATGTTTAAGTTTGGTCTTGTTTTTCCAGCTATGTTAGTTTATTTTATAGAATGTTACAGTTAATTTTTTAGACACAGAGCTGATGGGTGAGGGCCAGAACTGTTAAGGATTCTTTTCCACGGAGCATGAGGTAAAATGCTGCCGAACACTTGTAAGGGTACTGGTTGAAGGTCTCTAGCAGGGAGGTGACGGTGGCTCCAATAATCTTTCATACTGTTCTTGCAACTCCCACAAGAGCGTGAATCAGACTGGGATGCAGTAGGTAAGAATGCTTTCATTGGTGGCCTTGTATAAGGTGTTGAGGGCTGAGAAGATTAGAATGACGTGCCAGTGCCTCTGTAGGGGGCGGAGCTGGAACTCTGCCTTCATCGTGATGGCCATGGTGTTGGTGGATCAAGTCAGGTCATCACCACCAAGGAACTTGATGGAGCTGACCCTCTCCACAGCCTCCTCCCCTATGGTCAGATGGCCTTCCTAAAGTCAATGACCATTTCTCCAGTCTTGTTGACTTTCAGGAAGAGGCTGTGTGCCCCTAGCTACTCCGCCTCTATCTCAGTCGGTCCTTGCTGTTGATTGTTGGATCAGTGAGATTTTCACTTTACCTTTACCTTACAGTATAACGTTCCTCACATTGACTATTATTGTCAACTGGCACTATAAGCAAAATTTACTTGAATTTAATAGTGGACGCTCTTGGATATTTTCCCAACCAATGTCAGTTTGTAGTATTCTTAACTCCCATTGGTAGCTGCCTCAAATCGCCTCAACTCAGTAACCACCTCACATCACCAGTGGTGATTTCTCGTGGTATCATCATCAAAGTCACAAGTTTTTGAGTTTACCAGCCCACGGACAGTAACTACAAGAGGCAGAGCTCTGGAAATTGTAGACTTAATTAACCTCTTCATTTAGAGAAAGAGATCCAGCAGTCTTAGGAGAACAGATGCAATAGCTTATTCTCTATCTGCAGACATAAGTGTTTCTTTACATATAACCTTGTGCAATTGAGTCCTCAGAGACATACTTTCCCCCGTATAACCATCAAGTGCGATTCAAACGAAGAACACAGATGGAGGGTGGATTCAATTCCAGGAAGTCTACTTGTCCACTGAGGACATATTAGACTCTGTGATTTATCTAACAAGAATAAATAGGAAGGCTGAAAATGTACTTTGAGAATACTGCGTCAGTCCCACAAGCATCATGGTCTATTATTATTGCACATACCGGAACATGACTGTCCAAGGACCGTTAATACCTGCAAATATACAGACTCTGTTACAGAAGGTAAAAGATAAAACACAAGCCTTATGGTAACCATTCATTCATTGTCTACAGAGCAAACATGTAGTGCAACATTCCACTCAAAACAAGCATTCATTTGTACATAAAGATTAGTACATAACAATTAGTATTGGTAGTGGTATTTGATTAGTATTTTAAATCTTGTATAGTAATTCCTGGAAAACACCATTTGCACGTTGTTAGTTGTTATCTGATTTTGGTGTTCACCTCTAATTTTTTTTTTGCGCATTCATCTGTGGTACTGTTTTTGCTGTGCAGGACCACCACCTGTCTTTTTTTGCTCTGCCCTTTTCTTGGTTGCTGTTATGAACAAATAAACAGAATATTTCAGGGTTTCTTTGCAAGAGACTAAAAGCAATATAAGTGATAAATATTACCATTCTGTAGAATATTCTTATATTTCACTTTTACTTGTTCCCATGTTCTAGTGGGTCCTGTTGTGGCTCTAATGTGAAAGGGGATATAATATAACATAATATAATATAATGTAATATAATATTGGATAATATAGTGTGATATGATAAATCTACCCTACCGCCTACTGGTGTTGGCCAGAGGGGCCGATGGCGCGATATGACAGCCTGGCTTCTGTCAGTCTGCCCCAGGGCAGCTGTGGCTACACCTGTAGCTGCCTCCACCAGTGTGTGAATGTGAGAGTGAATGAATAGTGGCATTGTCATGCGCTTTGGGTGCCTTGAAAAGCGATATATCATCCACTCCATTAATATTATTAAATTACTTACGAGTTTAATTTGTCAGAAACTTTCTGCCAGCCCTCTCTCCTTGCTTTTGCAGCCTTTGCAGTGTTCCCTTGCGTTTTAATTAAACTCTGAAACTCCTGAAATCCCTCACTCAAGAGTTCTTGCTCTGCTGCCGAAAAATACCGAGCGCGCTCCTTCGACATTTTCGCCGACCAATCAGAGGGTTGCCGATCAATGTTTCTACTATCGATGCGTAGCCCCTTTTACGACACCCAGTGATCTCACATTACTTCATCCAGCTATACTAATCGTCAAAAGCAGGTGTGTTCGGAGAACCGGATTAGCGAGCTCACGGTTAGCGCGATGATTTGGTCTTGGATGTGTCATTTGATCTTGGATGTAGTAAGCGACGTACGAAGAACGGGCCCCTGAATGAGGTTCAATTTGCCATGTTGCAAGGAGAGCTTAACTTCTGTCTTGCTAGCTTGCCCTGCGCTCTTCCTTCTGGCAATGCTGTCTGTGTTGAACGCTCAGCGGATCTGCGCTTGACAGTGCAGCCTAGGCGGAGTAGTCGAACGCAGATTCACTGAGCGCTCAACACAGACAGCATTGTCAGAAGGAAAGTTGATAAAATAAATTACAAATTTTGTATTTTTCGATACATATGCGTACCGAACCGAAAGCACTGTATCGAACGGTTCAACATCGATACGAGTATCGTTGCACCCCTAATATATATATATATATATATATATATATATATATATATATATATATATATATATATATATATATATATATATATATATTTAAATCTGTTGTGAAACTGTGTGATCAGTATTTGTACTGAGGCACATCGAGTAGGTCTATCAGAAGCCAGCAACTCCTACGCCTCACCAGCTCTTTCATACAGAGCTTTCTGTCGTGCTATTTCTACCTTTTCCTGTATCTCCTTTTGAGTTATTCAGCCTGTTATTTTGCGGACAAAAGTCAAGATCCACCCGTTTTCCACCAGGCCAATCAATAGAAGAATAAGCCTCCATTCTAGGTTCACAAATATTGCAAGCAATTGCAAAAAGGGGTGAAAATGATCTAAGGTCACACGCTCAACAGAAAAATATACCGACTTTACTACCTCGTAACTCTAAAGATATCCCTCTAAAGTAAGTTATTACAGGTAACAGAAAAAGACAAAGACGTTGCTTTCTCCCGCTCTGCTCAGCCAGTTGTTTTATGTTCCTCAAAGAGTAAAATTTTACAATTCTGTTCTCATTAGAAAATGTCCTCCTGTGGCGTTTCAGTGGCGACAGTAAAACCGAGGAATCCAGATAAGAGATTTATAGCTCAGCAGGTCCAGTGTCACCTGGCAGTTTATTTGCACTTCTAAGATTTAAAACCACTTGAACTGTAATGCTCCAAGTGTTCTTTGAGTAGCTCCAAAGTTAGATAAAACATTTTTCCTTGCAGTTTGACACTATCATACATCTTGTTGGAGGTGGATCACACTTGGAGAAAAATATTGAAATATTCAGTATATTTTTTAATGCTTTCACCATTACAGAAAACACTGGTTTTAAGATGTCTGGTGCCAGTTTTTGTAAACACCACCCTGTGGGTCAGCACGAATATTTCTGTAGAAATCTTGCCAACTTGTCTGGAATTTAAAATACTGCAATATAGCTGCATGTCCAGCTTCCAGTGCAGTAATACTGTTTATGTTCTGTCTCCCCTTCTCTGCCTTACAACTTCCTTCCTTTTTAGTTTAGTTATTGGTAACATTTTGATTTGATAAAAGCATTTCACTGCCAATGTAACACGTTTTCTGTGCGATTAAACACATAAAAATGTCTGAAAGTCTAACTGAAATTCTCAAAAAAGTTATTGTTTTTTTAAAATCTGTCATCATTTCTTCTTCTTTGGTTTTAGTTGTCCAGCATATAAAGCGGAGAGACATCATCCTGAAAAGAGAGCTGGGCGAGGGAGCCTTCGGTAAAGTCTTCTTGGCAGAATGTTACAACCTCAGTCCCACTAAGGACAAGATGCTGGTGGCCGTTAAGGTACGTTTTAAGTGGTTAGCTGTGTGTCTGAGTGTTACAAAGAGGATTGCAGTAATGGCTGAACATTGTGTGAGATTCTTATTTTTGTAAATATGAACCTTTCAGCAGCTGCTGGTTAGTGTAAAACATACTTAAAAGACTGGAGGTAGCTTCTGAAAGTGAAAACCAAAGCAAGTGTGGAATTTTCATTTGCCACCAGACAGTGACTGCTCTAGCTTCTATGAGCCTACCTCAGTAAAAAATATTCAAATTAGGTAATCCATCACTGATTTAATTTTTAATACAATACAAAATGTTTTTCTTTGCATTTCGTAATCTAATGGGCGAGGAAAATGCCCCAAATTCAAAACTGATGACTTCTAAACTCAAGTGGCTATGATGACCTCTTTTGAGCCGAGTTTATGGTTGTTTCCTGTGCTATTTGTAAGGTCCCCACAGCCCCGTACCCATTCAGCATTGCCCATTCTGCACTGAAGACTTGCAGATCTCTTTGCCTGAACAATGGGTGTTGCCATTCCCCTGCATCAGCACTGGTACAGGGGTACCTTTACAAAGTTATTAAAGTTCAAGTTCAAATTTTATTCGCCACATGCAGTGGCAGGTTGCCCTGCAGTGGAATGAACCCGCCCCTCGACCATACACACACACAACACAGACATCACATGGGGATACAAGTCAGAGAGCGGTTGCATTACAGAAAAAACACTGAAATGTACACTACAATGGGAAAGTACAAGAGGAAAAAAAGAGACCTCTACTCATGCTGGGCTATAGGAGGACAGCATGAGAACAGGAAACAAAAAAACTCCTCTGCACAGAAAGCACATAAATGTCCACAGCACAACATTAGGGGATAAGGAGTAATCCCAGGCAACACAGCAGCCATCCTGCCACTGCGCCAACTATCTAGCGCAGGCCAGACCCGCCTCGTGTTCCCAGGAGGCAACAAGCATCGAAGGCATTGGAAGCGGAAGGGGGATGTGCGAGTGCTTATCAGTGTAAATGTATGTGTGTGCGTGTCCATAGTTCAGCTGAGACAGTGTCCTCTGCCCTATCAGGCTAAGTAAACAGTCTACCAGCCAACCCAGGTGGCCTTGCATAGAGTGGGAAGAACAGTCATGAGAATTTCAAAGCTGCTCTTTAACACTCCGACACTGGTCTCTCAATCTCCCGTTGGAGAACCGCGATCTTCTCCATGATGTTATCAAACTTGCGCTCCGTGGTCTTGTCATTCTTGTGCTCAGAGAGCTGATTCTGAGAACTCACGACTGCAGTGAGTTATTCCACGATGTAATCCAACTTTCGTTCAGAGATGTTATTCTGAGCGGCCTTTTCCTTGATGTAACCCAATATACGCTCAGAGGTCTTATTCTGAGTATTCACGGCAGCTGTAAGCGTCTCCAAGGTCTTCAGTGAGCCCATTCTGAGAAGTTGCACCTCGTCCCATCGTTTCAATCCCAGCGGGCAGCCTTGGGGGGGTTTTGAACAGCCAGTTCCGCTTTCTTAATTCTCCGATATGCCAGGGCCAAGCCAGCTCCGATCAGCAAGAACCCTGGTATCATGGTTCCAAATAGATAGATATCTTCAGCGTCCTCGATCGACAGTCCCGCCAGGCACACGATCCTCCATTTCTGCCACCCGTCCATCGTGTATCCGGCAGGGAAAGTCCCTCCAGGGCACTCGGGCTCTCCCGAGCCCAGACTTCTCGTTGAGAAAAGGGTGTCAATAGCATTCAGAGACCAGTTGATCAAATCCATAATTCTCTTTTAGGTTTTAGAGAACAGACTGTGAGAGAGTGTTCCAGGGAAAGTAATACACACGAGACAAGACAAGGACACAAGAGGCTAAGCATTGAAGATAAGGGGAAGGAGGAGAGGAGAAAAGTGCGACTGCCTTCACCGAGAGCCAAACGAGTTCTAGTTCCCTCTAGAAAGTCTCATCTTTTCAAATTATTGCAGTATCTTCCGCTTTGCCATTTGATAAACTCTGACCTCTTGTAGGGATGCTTCAATGGCATGATAATAAAAATTACAAAAATCTAGAGATGCACAACCAAAGTGTAGTGCACACACCAACAGTTGTGATGTCGCATTGGGCTCATACTGCCATTCTCACAAGGGTCAACAAGCATCTCTGAAGCTTATTAAATAAGCTTACCTGTGCAACTCCCTGTTGCACTGGGAAGAAAAATAAAGCCAAAATGGAAACAAATAAATTTATCCAACAACATAAAGATTGCGAGCTGCTCACTAAACACAATAAATCAACAAAAGTATTAAACTTGAAATTCAGGTGTTTCTTTTTTCAGTCCTGTTGCCACAGGTGCACAAAATTAAGCACCCTTTCATGCAATCCTTTGAAAACATTTGTGGGAGAATGGGCCATTCTTTCACTGAATTTGAATGTGTTACAGTAACAGGATGCCAATGTTGCAACAAGTGATGTGATTGAATGATTGATGTGACTGATAATATTTCTTTCACCATCGGCTGTAAGGTGTATTATTACTAAGTGGAATCGTTCAGCAACCGCAGTAACTCAGCCACACAGAAAGGCACACTGCACAGACTTACTGCACAGAGCAGGATAGCCGAGTGCTGAGGCACGTAGTGTGTAAAAGTCAGTGAGGCTCTGCTGACTCACTAACTGCAGAATTCCAAGCCTCCTCTGGCATTAACATCAGCACAAAAACTGTGCACCGTGATGGTTCATGGAATGATCAAGCAGCTCCTGTAGGTGTAAACTGTAGGTGACCCACTACTTTTGTCCATATGGTGTATCACAGCCCAGTGCACAAACTGACTGCACTTAATTACACAGCCATAGTGGACACCATTCCAGTAAGAACCTTGATATCGGTACTCAGAAAGTAGGATAGCTGATGATATCATTAGGGAATATGAGTTCCTGGGTTGCACAACCGTAACAAGTTCTTTAAGTGTTTAAACCCAGTTGTGGTTTCAGAGAGAGTCTATTTATTTACTGGGTGGTCTATCTTCCTGGTATGTCACCAGTTTTCTGGCAAAGTTACAGGCAAAGTTAAAGTCAAATGCACCAAAAATAACTGTTTATTTTCCTTATATTACAAACATGACACAAGGTACAGCACACAACAGTTCCTCTAAGGAAGTCACTATCTTAACTGTGAGTGCTGGTTACACGATTATCCTTTTCTTTATTGCTTATGCTAAGTTTCCATGTACCTGGCATAGGTGCATATTCTGACACAGTCTTAGGCAAAGCCGAATGAATATGCTGATATTGAATCTGGTGTCTGTCTGCTGGAGTTCTAGTCTTTGTTCCCATCTGGAACCTGCCTTACTAACAGTCAGGGGACCAGCGGCATCTGTCAAAATGGAAGAACGAGCGGAGCAAAGTTAATACCCCTGTGAATTTAATGATTTGTTTTAAAGAGATTGAAGCATTTCAAACCATTGTCCCTGTGTGCCATCACAAAGCTTAATATTAAGTTGTGCTTGGCAGCACCCAGGGTGAATATAAAGAGTTGTCTGAATGGAAAACATGTGAATAAGAGGTTGTGGACTCAGTAAAACTACCTAAAGGGGGGGGGGAGAAAACCACCCTGACCTTGACAACAGAGAAGTGAAATAGTACAGATGAAGGTGATGGAGTATCTGCCTGTAACTTTCTTTTCTCCCTCTTATAGAATTAGCAAATGAGTTTGTGAGTAAACCTTGACCTCCTTAAAACAGAATACTATGTGGATTTTCATCTGAACATTCTCCTGCCTGTGAGAAAGCAGGAACCAGCTCTCTGAATTCTCTTAAAGGTCAACAAAGGGAAAATTCATTGCAGCGCTTTGCCTCAATTTATCGTGTTCAAGCACTTTGAAGGTATTGTTTTGGAGGAATGCCCAGACAAGAAACATTTCCTTAAGAGTGCGGTTTGATTTGGTAATAGAATTTTATGGCCATTTTACCTACTCTGCTGTACATCTCAACCACCTCTAGCATTTCACTGCAAGAAGAGCACATATGAGTAAATGCATTTCCATGCCAAGGTCATTCCATCTGTAATAATGTCAGCAGCAGGCTGGGAAAACAGGAACCAATGCTAAAGAGACTAGGATAATCAACACTCCCTATTTTTCTGTTGCTGATGAACTGCCAAAAGTCTTTTTTTCTCCTCCAGCAGACGCACCAGTAATATATTATTGCATTTATTTGATATTTGTGAAACAAGTACGATTTAGAAAATTATGTGGTCTAGACTTTAAATGAGTTCAGTTTATTTGCCTGCTTGATCTTACTTCCAGTCAAATCAATTAATGTGTACATTGAGTTCATCTCTACTCCTCAGACAGCTGTAATTGTTTGTAGAAAGATGTATTGTGAGCAGTACAGCTATCTGGCAGCAGCATATTAACAGCAGATCCTTTAAGTCTTGAAAGTTTTAAGTTGGAGGCAGACCAGGACATGCATCAACACCAACTGTCTCCGGTCATGGTTTGTTCTTCATTAATAATTTTCTGTTTTATTTTCAAAATACTAATATTATTTAGAAGTGCCATTGTATGTAATGCTTACTCCATTTGCTTGACTCTCAGGATGTACAGAACCAAGGACATTTCATACTGAATGTTCCTTACTAAATGGTCCAGAGGCAAATACAGATTCCGTCTGTAGTTATAGGAATACCCCTGAAGTCTTCCTTTTTCTCTCTGAACATTTTGTCCACCCATACTGCAACAATGCAAAAGCTTTACCTTGATAATAACAAAAAATTCTGTCCAATATAGAAGGCACATCAATTTGTTGTAAGAAACTATGCTTCCTTGCTTTTACAGGGAGTGCAGAATTATTAGGCAAGTTGTATTTTTGAGGAATAATTTTATTATTGAACAACAACCATGTTCTCAATGAACCCAAAAAACTCATTAATATCAAAGCTGAATGTTTTTGGAAGTAGTTTTTAGTTTTAGCTATTTTAGGGGGGTATCTGTGTGTGCAGGTGACTATTACTGTGCATAATTATTAGGCAACTTAACAAAAAACAAATATATACCCATTTCAATTATTTATTTTTACCAGTGAAACCAATATAACATCTCCACATTCACAAATATACATTTCTGACATTCAAAAACAAAACAAAAACAAATCAGCGACCAATATAGCCACCTTTCTTTGCAAGGACACTCAAAAGCCTGCCATCCATGGATTCTGTCAGTGTTTTGATCTGTTCACCATCAACATTGCGTGCAGCAGCAACCACAGCCTCCCAGACACTGTTCAGAGAGGTGTACTGTTTTCCCTCCTTGTAAATCTCACATTTGATGATGGACCACAGGTTCTCAATGGGGTTCAGATCAGGTGAACAAGGAGGCCATGTCATTAGTTTTTCTTCTTTTATACCCTTTCTTGCCAGCCACGCTGTGGAGTACTTGGACGCGTGTGATGGAGCATTGTCCTGCATGAAAATCATGTTTTTCTTGAAGGATGCAGACTTCTTCCTGTACCACTGCTTGAAGAAGGTGTCTTCCAGAAACTGGCAGTAGGACTGGGAGTTGAGCTTGACTCCATCCTCAACCCGAAAAGGCCCCACAAGCTCATCTTTGATGATACCAGCCCAAACCAGTACTCCACCTCCACCTTGCTGGCGTCTGAGTCGGACTGGAGCTCTCTGCCCTTTACCAATCCAGCCACGGGCCCATCCATCTGGCCCATCAAGACTCACTCTCATTTCATCAGTCCATAAAACCTTAGAAAAACCAGTCTTGAGATATTTCTTGGCCCAGTCTTGACGTTTCAGCTTGTGTGTCTTGTTCAGTGGTGGTCGTCTTTCAGCCTTTCTTACCTTGGCCATGTCTCTGAGTATTGCACACCTTGTGCTTTTGGGCACTCCAGTGATGTTGCAGCTCTGAAATATGGCCAAACTGGTGGCAAGTGGCATCTTGGCAGCTGCACGCTTGGCTTTTCTCAGTTCATGGGCAGTTATTTTGCGCCTTGGTTTTTCCACACACTTCTTGCGACCCTGTTGACTATTTTGAATGAAACGCTTGATTGTTCGATGATCACGCTTCAGAAGCTTTGCAATTTTGAGACTGCTGCATCCCTCTGCAAGATATCTCACTATTTTTGACTTTTCTGAGCCTGTCAAGTCCTTCTTTTGACCCATTTTGCCAAAGGAAAGGACGTTGCCTAATAATTATGCACACCTGATATAGGGTGTTGATGTCATTAGACCACACCCCTTCTCATTACAGAGATGCACATCACCTAATATGCTTAATTGGTAGTAGGCTTTCGAGCCTATACAGCTTGGAGTAAGACAACATGCATGAAGAGGATGATGTGGACAAAATACTCATTTGCCTAATAATTCTGCACTCCCTGTATGGCATCTCAGTGCTGATTTCCTAAAAGTACGGCGCTTAAAGTGAGCAAATAAATTCTTAAATTACTGTAGTGACAAATTAACAGTGACAAAAAGTGAACTTCCATCCATCTCTATTTAGGAACAAAAATATTTGTGCATCAGTAAAAGTTCAGTGGAAACAAATAATAACTCCTGGCATACATGAAGCATGTGACCACTTGGATTAAATATCATATTTTCAACATGTATTTTACACCTATATCAGGTCGGGCTAGTAGTATTTTACACACATCATCTCATTGTGCCCTTGTTCGTTTGGTAAATTGAAACTTAACAGCCTCCAGCTTTTCATTTCTGCTGCATAAGAAAAAGGAAATGAAAAAAAAAACATGCTGATGTTTAGAAAATAACATTTGGCTTGTTCTCTAGTTGAGTTTATCTCGCTAACCCTTGCTGATTAGCATAATTATTATTTATTTATTTATTTATTTATTTTATTGGGAACCTTGAAGGTTCTTATGTCCTCAGATTTCATGGTAATCCACGCAGGCAATTTCTCTCAAAACCTGGGTTGTCAAGGTCATGGTGGCATGTGAGGGTGAATCAAGGACTAACTAAAACTGTCAGATAGTCTAGCATACTAAGTGGATGATTCTCATTTGGAAGACAGAAGCCAACCTGAATCAATCAGGGCAAGAAAAAGTTGTATCCTCTAAAAGCTGAAGCGAGCTTTCTCTGATGTTGTTGTTGAAGTGGTTGCCTTATTTTGCTGGCAGAGCTAAACATGTAGCAATTAATGCACCATACTGTAGATCATTTTAAAGTGTTAATAAAAATGTATCTGTCAGTGCCTGATACCAGGAAAAGCAGCAATTTTCTATTGATTGATCACTCAAATTTAGCAGATTTAGCAGATCTTTTTCAGAACCATGAAACCGTTCACTGGTAAAGTAAATAGTAAGTATCAACAGGATGCAAAGGATGATTGATTCCCCAATGGCACGTAAATGAAGACTTCATGATTTTTTTAGATCCTGGATAACAAACCAGTGTAGTTTTCAAAATATGTAAATCTGACTTTTTTATTTCTCCTTTCAGACTCTTAAAGATCCCAACCTGTCAGCCAGGAAGGACTTCCAGAGAGAGGCCGAGCTGCTGACCAACCTGCAGCATGACCACATTGTTAAGTTTTATGGCGTGTGCGTAGATGGAGACCCTCTCATTATGGTGTTCGAATACATGAAACATGGAGACCTCAACAAATTCCTCAGGTAAAGTTTTTATTATTGAAAATTGAACATTTCTTGAAATTAGGAGGTTAACTTAACAATGCAAATATGTGCGAGTATGTTGGAACTACGCACCGGCTCATTCACAATACGTACAGTAAATGAAAGTAAGACTAAAAACCTGAAATTCTTTTGTGAAATAGCTGCCGCAAATATCCGGCTTGCTTCACAGCTTTGTGCGTTAGCAAACACGAGTGCTTTAGTGCTTTTGTTCCATAATGTCAGACTGTACCAAGGGAAGTGACCTCTGATAAGCTTCAACAAAAGTGACACGATGCCGGTACAGCAAGCTCTTTGGTAATGGGAAGCTTCACTGGAGTTGATGTCAGTGTGCAAAGAAGGAATCTGGGAAAGAAGTCTGCTATTTCAAGAGTGTACACAGCAGCAGCAGTGTGTATGCACGTGCATGTGTGTGTGTGTGTGTGTGTGTGTGTGTGGTCGATCTTGTTTTTGAAATTTCAGCAATAGTTGAAAAGATGACATGTTACGATGGAGTGTGAGTGTGAATGTCTGTGTGCATTCAAGAGTGCGTGAAGACTTTCTGTTGGGAAATCATTCCTGAAATGAAAGGCAATGTCGCGAATGATGAAATTCTTTCATGCAAGGTGCAAGACGCAGCTGATTCTTGGTCTGTTGGTCCTGTTGGTCACATTTAAGAGATGAGATGTGCAGGGAATCAATAGGAGTGAATACAAGATCTAACGTGCAGGTCCAAATTCAACCTTCAGATAAGCAGCAGGGCACCCTGCTCTTATTCACCTATTACTGTATGTCTGTGAAGTATAATAAGAAGCAGAAAGGCGAAAGAAAAAGTACTACTAATCCGCCAACAGCAGAGTGAAATTATAACAGACACACTAAAAACAAGAGGAAAATTGAGCTGCAATAAAATTCTGACTTGGGGATGGAAAAACAGGCCGAGAGAGTGAGAGAGCGGTAGTCCTCCCTGCATGACACCTGGTCTGTAATCAAAGTGACGAGAAGGTGATGAGAACAGCAGGAAGTCTTCACAGGAAATGAGTTCTTCATCGTCACCCAGAAACCTGCAGTCAACCTGTTCTGGTAAATGTACAGTCCTGTGATGAAAATCCAGAGACTTGGTTAAAATTCCTGACAAGTTGGCTTACATGAAACTTTTGCCAAAGAAAAAAATCTCTAAGCTCACAGCTTACGACCACAGAATTAAAAACAACAGACACATAACAGTTTATCGCTGCCAGTAAAGCAGTGCTTGCAGAGTATAGTTCATTTGTTAATATTTCTAACAGTCTCGCTTTATTATGGTAATTATCCTCAATAGGTACAAAGAGGCACATATATTGCCAGGATAAGGGTTTATTAGTAGTATAAGGAGCTTTGGATTACTTCTTAAAGAGGCAGGCTCGTTCAACATGTAGAATGTTCTCTAAAGGGTCCTATAGCCAGTAATTAAAGTGTAGCTATGAAACTTACAGTAGGAGAGAAGAAATAACAGAGTTCACTTTCTAATGAATAATAAGTTGGTTTCATAAGACAAGGCTGGAGAATGGCTTGGGCATTAGACTGTTGTGCTTTAAACCTGCATTCTTTCAAATGGCCAGCAGGGGGTGACTCCTCTGGAGCAAAAAGAAGTCTGGTTGTATACAAGTCTGTGAGAAAAGAACCCTTCAGCTGCCTTAATCTATGCTCAGTAAACACCTTCCCGATGAGTTTTTGGTCTTAATTGCATCCTTCAAATTTGACTGGACACAACATGATAATTCAAGTCTAACTGTAAAATAATACCACAGAGCTCAAGTCAACATTATCCAGAATCCACCAATATAAATACAAGTACATCAAATCATCATCCACTATTCTTTGTAATACAGAGCCCACGGCCCAGATGCCATGATCCTGGTAGATGGCCAGCCACTGCAGTCCAACGGAGAGCTGGGCCTTTCCCAGATGCTGCACATTGCCACCCAGATTGCCTCAGGCATGGTTTACCTGGCCTCCCAGCACTTTGTGCACAGAGATCTGGCTACCCGCAACTGCCTGGTGGGCAACGGCCTGCTGGTGAAGATTGGAGACTTCGGCATGTCCAGGGACATCTACAGCAGTGACTACTACAGGGTAAGCGTCAGCCGGTATTGTTTGGTTCGCTTGTTATTTTTGATTAAAAGAAAGAGCTGTTTGCAAGCGTGAGTGAGGCCGAAACGATTTAAACTTTTTCCACACCTCAGACAATTCTGCCATATTCCCTTGGCCTCTTCTCTATGTTATCTTGTAATAAAGCCTTTGTAGCTCTTAGTAAGAAACATATTTCTAATGGGTGAAGGGTGTTACTCTGCTGCGTCATTTTATTTAATTTTTCTTTTCTGAGGAGAGTTATCAGCTCTCCCATCCATAATACAGCCCCAGGACTGTGCAGCCAGCTATACATGCAGGCAAGGATGGAGCTGTTTAGCAGCATGGTATGAGATGAGATGAGCCTGCTGAGCCTCTAGCCTAATGCTTAAAGGCTTGTTTATATAGCGTCCAATTCATGTCTTCTCTACTGTTTAACACGATTAGCGACGATGAATGCCAGGCGGCAACTACTTTGCTGAAGAATTTAGCATTTTTGCTGAACAAATATGTGGAGTGATGGCTGCTACAGATCTGGCTGCTTTAAAAAGCCTGGGCCTGTGAAATGACTTTAGGTGCGCCTGATTCTGTTTTCCCAGCGTGACAGCTGGGACAGTTCGGACATTGCTTGGGGCAACGCCAGCAGTTATGAAGTACTTGCCTGCTGGGTAAGCAGCTCTGCACGCATGAAATAATGTCTGAGGAAATTTGAGGGGAGATGCTTTTAGCAGTTGGTGCATGGGTCCATGTCCATCCACAATCTGTGTAACGGACATAAGAGCGATTAAGCTTATTTGTTCTTCTTATGAAGTAATTATTGCCAGATTCTGTGTGTACTTTTCAATGGCTGGGCTCTCATTGGGCAAAAGGGTTTCATAAAGTTAAGCTGAGGAAAAGTGTTGAGAAGACCACTGTAAAATTTAAAACACAAACATATATGTTTTCATTTCAAGTGTGACTTCAAACTCAGTCATTTTAAGCATATTTGATGTTTTTGTGCACATGAAGCTACTTAATCTTTAGAATATTAAAGACTTCTCTAATATTCAGTGATATAGTTTGATGACATGTTCATTTGTCAGCCACACTTCTGAAATATATTATTCAATGCTATCAATGAGCTTACCATCAATAATTTATAAAGTGGAAGACTGAAAATAGTAGTAGATTTAAAAAGTGGTAGTGTTGTTACCTTTGTTATGGAAAAAAATATATATTGTTGATCATTTTGAGAATAGTGTCGAAATTTCGAGATTAAAGTCCAAAATCTATTTTGAGAAAAAAGTCGAAATGTGGAGATTTCATTGTTGTTTCAAGTACTCTATATCCTGCTACACCTTCTCCAAAATGCCTTGTTTGTAGGGCTGAACGATTATGGAAAATAATCTAATTGCGATTTTTTGCCCCAATATTGCGATTGCGATGCGATATGCGATTATTTTTTAAGGTCTTTGTCTTCTGTATTATTAAACAAAGACAAGCAATACATCATATAGTATGGCCAATACTATATTACATTAATTTTAAACTGTTCTTTCCTGGAAGACAGACCTCTGTTATGATGACATGAGGTGATGCATGAATTGATGACTGACATTTTTATTTAACTTCTTCGATCACAACAGTATATTTGAACATACACAATAGTTTATTTTTAGCTTACAAACATCTGAGCATAAAGTGCTGACAAGGAACCCTGGTGTAAACATTAAAATGAAAGTCAGTACAATGTGCAGATTGCAGAAATATACATAAAAAAAATCAGTGGCTTTACCACACTCAGTTTTTCGACATCTGTGAACTACTAGACAGTCATTCAATTAAAAAATAATATTAAATAAATAAAACTAATAAATAAAAAATACACACATCTTACTGATCTCTGCAGTCAGTAACATTACACATAAAGTGCAAACATAATAGCAATTGTATAAACACACACACAAACACGCCCTTAAAGTTTAAAGGCGTGAAATTGGACGGTCTAGTTCTGATTAGCGTCACCGCTGTCTCGGTGGAGTTTAATAAACTCGGCCGTCTGCTTCTTGCTATCTAAAATATAACCAGACACTGGTGTAAATTCTCGACTGTCTCATACTTCTGTTTAATAAGTTTTCTGTTTGACGTTTAGTCAGCTGTGTGAAAACCAAGGAGGAACCCACCCGGGGGATTAATAAAGTTTTATTTTATCTAATCTAATAACTTTAATCTCAGCCAAACCGATTTACTCACGAACAAACAAAACACTGAAAAAAGCCCAACAATGACATTTTTAGGTTGTCTAAGTGACTTATATATTACGTTTAACCCGAGCAGCGAAACTCCGCGGTGATCTGAAAATGATGTGCCGGGAGTTGTGCCGTTCTCGGCCGCATCAGTAACCCTCGAGCTCCCGGCTAGCTGTCGAGCTGGTGGGTAGCAGACGCCTCTGAAAACGTCGAAGCGCTTTTGCAAATATGGGATATCTTGATAAACCGAGCAGATATTTGATGTTTACACAACTACTTTCTCGCCTGAAAATATGTTAAAAGTTTATTTTGTGACCCAGAAAGATTAGTATGAGTAATTTTAAAACTTAGTAGCGGCCGCCATTGCTGGAAACTGGAGTTTGGCTGGGCCGCGCTATGAATTCTGGGATATGGTAGTAATTTGGACAGCCTTCGGCGCGTCGCTGTGACGTAATCGGTCTACAAATGCGGCCTCAGGAGGATGCAGCCCATGAATTTGGACATGTCCAGAGTATAATCGCAGCCTTTGCGGTTAGAAAATTGCACTTGATCATGTCGCGATATTATCGCAAATGCGATATATCGTTCAGCCCTACTTGTTTGGATGAGTTAGTGAAATAAATTGATCAGCTGTCTCGTGAAACAACATCCATCCTCTTTATTGGACGAGGGTGTAACCATCGATAACCTTGCATTTGTCCATTACCAGCCATTTCATGTTCTATGAATCTACTCTTCTGAGTTTGTGTGTTTTTCCATCTGACCAGATGCATGTTTCTGCACCATCTTTTCAACATCCTTATACTGATAACCACACTGTGTTTATGTGCTAAAAGAGAAATCATTTCCTTCCTTGTTACTTAAACCAATTCTGAAGTGTGATTTAGGGTACTTCAGGGTACAGCAGCTGTGCCAGTTTGTCTTGAAACAACAAATGTAATCTCCACATTTTGAATCATTCTCAAAATGATCAATAAGATATATTTTTTCTTACTTTGGCCCTAATACTCAGCAACAGAACAACAAACACTGTCATAAACATAAACAGACAAATGAAACTATTACAATCTACAACTGATTGAACACAACATTTAAGAGCAGCTACACTGACAAACTTTTAAAATGAAATCTCTCCACTACAGCCCGAATCAGTTTGAGATGCTTCCAGTAGAAAGTAGTGGCATATTTGTTAAATAAGTGTGGTTTGCAGAGACGCAAATCTGATCTCCTGTACTAGATATGGTGCACTCATTTAAAAAAAAAAAAACTAAAAAAAAAACCTTAATCTAACAAATGTAAAATAGTTAGCTTGTATATAATCAGCATTTGTGAGCTGGAGATAGAAAAAAAAAAAAAAAAGATTTTGACCTAGAGGTCACAAGAAAAAGAGAAAGAGAAAAAAAACCAAGAGCTTTGCAAACAAGATTTTCAATGTTTGATACAGTTCAGGTAATAACACCTAAAACCTTAGTACAAGTTTGACCATTTCAGCGTCATCTGAGCAATATGTCTGTCCGGGTCATCGTAGTCTAACTGTCAGAACTGAAGAAGCTTCTCGGATGAGAGGTGAAACGTCTTCAAGCAACTTAAAGAAGTCCAGACGCTTTTCTTTCCAAGCTCCTTAGTCATCTGAGCAGTTTTACTTGAGCATCTCAGATCTTAGAGAAAGTAGAGGGTCATTTGCATTTAACACAGACTAAGTGGAGTAAAATGGGACTGTACAATATCCTAGATCATTTGTACATATGTAGGTTACATGTGTAGTAATCCCATCATGGAAATAATCCATTGAATGCAGGAAAGAAGGGTGATTAAGATCCAGAAAAATTATGCTGTCTCAATAATAATTAAATTGAAAACAAATTTGCAGCATGGCCCAGAGACTGTAGAGTCCATCCACAAAGGTGGCTTGGTCAGCTGTGCCCAAGCCCTTGGACAAATTACAAGGTATTGTGCTAGGTTATTTTCTAGTGCTGACTTTATATTATGATTGAATATTAGAATTTAGAATGATAAACAGCTAAATGACACATTGGAGAAAATTCTCTTCCCTTTAACTGTGAGCCCCTTCTTGGTAGCTGTAGTGGTTCTTTGTGGACAAGTAAAGTTTAAAACAGACTGTTTCTTCATTTTAGTTAAGAACCCATTTTATTTTCTCAGTCACAACCGATTTAGCAGCAGATACCAATCAGCTGGAAGATTAAATGGTTCAGTTGTCTGTTGCTGTTTTAACAATTATAAGCTTAATATATCAGTACTGTGAGTTATTGGCTTGGTCTCAAAAGAAAGTAATTTCAAGAAGATTTAACAGATATAAAGCCAAATTGGGCAACCAGGGGATGTTTGACATGTTTTGTAAGCATTTAAGATTTTGTTTGTGTGAGTGAAACATGCAGTATAATATATTTAAGGGAGTGGGAAGCTGGGATCATGGGGGACCATTTCCTTGATATGTTCTGCTGGTTGTATGGGGTGTCCGTGCAGAGCAGGTTGGACATGAGGGTGATAAGGTGAGTCTCCAAGCACACCTTATCACCCTGACTACCACCAGCAGAGGTCTCAGGTGGGGGTGATGAGCTCAGTCTCCAAACATGGTATGCTCCCCATTGACAGATGAAAACAAGCAGATGGTTGTTCTTGTGTAGTTATGCTCTGCGTAGGCTAACAAAGGGGCTAGGGGTAAACGCACACACGCACACATTCGTATCCATGCTCGTTGCCCAAAAGACACTTTGCAGCAGGAGGGAGCAACTTCAAGAAAAAGACAAATATTGTCCTAAATCACTTCCATCTGTCACATCCTCACACTGTAGGCACATACCTTTGTGTTGTTTCAAAGGAGACAACTGCATGAGCTAGTGCAGGCCGACGGCAGCACCCGAGCCTGCTCTGAAGTTGTTTTATACCAGTACCTCGCGATATATCAGGAAATGTTTTTCCTGGGCTCGGAGAGTGAGGCACTGAATTATACATGGTTAGGTGGGCAAAATGACAGGTGGCTAGGCATTAAAGCTGCAAGAATGAAAAGCAAGTCATTGCTGTTTTTGTTTTTCTGTTGTTGTTTTCGGAAGTTTCAGAAGCATCTGCAGGATAGATGAAGGGGCTCATGCAGGTTGTCTAAGAGTGTTATGTTGAATGTTCTGTCTAATCAGGAGTCCAAGGCAGCTTCTGATTTGTAAGAGTAATTAACAGCAATTTTGCAATTAGTGTCATATTCTGCTCCCAAGGCATGGAAAAGTGAAAAGTTCAGTGAAAAGTTTTCAGTCTGGTTACTTGAAAGCTGCAGTCAGACTGTAATGCTGTGCACCAATTCTTCTAGTTTAAATAGAGGGTTGGACTCATTTTATTAACACGGACATAGAGGTTCTTCTCAGATGATAATACGTAAAGGCTTACTTTCTTTTTACTTTTTCAACAGTTCTTATTAAAATTATCCAGGATTTTTACCTTCAGTGTTTTCATTTAGCAAAGTTTGCGTTGTTTCTCATTTCTGTGAGCGCTGTGGGAAGTGGTGCTTGTGTGAAATGTGATTATGTACTCATGATTTTATATTTTCATTGTAAGTGTGGAAGATTAGGAAACTTAAACTTAAGTGATTTTATCTAGAGTGCTGAGGTGGGGAAGACTGGAGGCAGGACAGTTGAAGGGGGTGGTACAATGGGCGGGACACCGAACCCATAAGATTTTGTTGACTTCCGGTTGTGAGCCAGACCTCGCTAGACGTAGCGGAAGTAGGCTAGTTAGCTAGGTCTCCGGATGCATCTGTATTTTATTGTGAAGTGCAAAGAAAGACGTCTGATTTTGGAAATAAAAGTCTCCGCCCGATCGCTACCATCAAAAAGAATCCGTGAAGTCGACGTACTTAAACAGCGCAAAACTGTCTAAATGTAAAGCTGATAATTAACAAGGATCAAAAATATGTGTCCGGTAAACCTTGCTTGGGTAAATAAGGAGAACAAAAATCCATATCTTACACTTAGTATTTCTTAGGAAAATTGAAATGATTTTAGAGACACTGACTCATGGATATGGACTATGGGATATCGAACACTGTTGCAATCTAATGACTCATTTTCAAGGACTTGTTCTTAGTGTCTCTGCCAGAAAGCCCGTGCTTACCTGCACTGCCTTTCTTTGAAGAAAAATGGTCACCAGGTTTCTCTTATTTTTCAAGGATCAAAGAAACGCTCCTCTGCTGCATTATTTATCAAGCACAAGCTCCGCAAAATTGTGTGCAGCTTGGTGCTAATGAGTACACAGGCCATATTTATTATTTCTGCATGGAGGGATAAAAAAAGTCTGTTCTACCATTCCCCTTAGGTTTCTTTTGTTTTGTTCTTGTCTCTTTGCCTAGAACACAGCTGTCTTATATGATGGCTGCCGTATGGAGTAATAAATTTAGAAAATGTTTTTGCTTTCTTGTTGCGACGTAAATGGAGAGATTGATGGCACTCTTATACCTCTATGGGATATTTAAAGATAAAGCCAGCATCTGGTTAGCGTAACCTGACACAAAGATTGGAAATCATTAAAAAAAACAAATATTTGTTTCTTTTTTCAGTCCAAACAAGTTCCAAGCTATTTTTTTAAAATACTGTATGAGCCATTTTTCAATCTAAGAGATGTTTGCATGGAGTACAATCAGCAACTGTAGAGGGACTTTGGCAGTGACCCTGTGGACTAATGTCAAAGGGGTCCTTGTCCTGTTAGGATGAATCAGGATGTGCAGAGCCACAAACATGTCAGGCTCTCATATTGTTTTGTACCATCACTTTATCATCAATACTGCTTCTTTTATTATACAATTATATTGTAAATCGTATAATCTTGACACTGATCACTGGTTTGCACTTTACATTTAACCCACTGTATTTGTTCTATTGAAGTGTCCAGACATTTCCAAACCCAGCTGTATCTAAATAATTCATATTCAAGATGCAGTTCAAAGTCAGCAACAACAATGAGGCCCTACCTTTCTCCTCATTGTAGTATCAGCCTGGCGAGCTAGATACAGAAAATAAAGTACAATTGCATGATAGCTATAGTGAAGTGTGTGTGTGTGTGTGTGTGTGTGTGAGTGTGTGTGTGTGTGTGTGTGTGTGTGTGTGCGCGCGCGCGCGCGCCTGTTTAAAAAAATAAATACCTTCAGAAAGTTTCACCACCCACTGGCGTGCAGTGGCCAGAGTAGATACCACTTTATCTCCACTTGGCAGCAGCGCAGCAGGTAGAAACCTAATGGACATCATAGCCTCTAAAAGTGAACTTGTGTTCGTTGCTGTTTGAGCTGGGAGAGCAGAGATAGCAACACGGTTAAAGCAGGGAGAGAGAGTGTCTCAAGATGGTTATCGGGGCCCTTTAAGATGTCTGGGGCCTCCTAGGGCTCCCTACAGGCCACGGTGCGCCCATCGAAGAGCCCGACTGGGCCAGTAATCTATCCCCCTGCCATGCTGCTGTGCTCTCCACGCCATTAATCCAATCACTCCCCTGCTACGGTGGGACAGGCAGAGCACTAATCCAGTTTACACAGCAACAAAAAAAGCCCCAGACTCATTCCTCACTCCCCGCAGAGCATTGCCAGCTTCTTGATGTGACATTGAGTGAGAAAGATGAGGATAATTACAGGGGCAATTATTTTATTTTTATTATGTGTTCAGCTTTTTTTTTCCTTTTCCCCCATGTTCCAAGCTAATTACCATGGCCTTGTCACAAAAACCCAAGGTGATGGCATGCAATCATTTGGGAAGCAGCGAGTCAGCCACTTTTAATGCCCCTCGCCACGGCGGCTCCGGTTAAATCATTAGTATGCATCTGATGAGGCTGGGCCTTGCATGCAGTGGGCAGGGAGGACCTCAGATAAGTCATTTAGACTAACGGGAACTTAATTAATTTTGTTTAATCTTTATAAAGCTCCACAGAGGGACAGATTGGTATACAGCCCCTCACCAACTTCTTCACCTCACACTCGGCCCACCTAGCTTACCTCGACCCAGAGGTTTTGCATAATAGGGGCGACTGGTCTCTGCATCAATATTGGCTTAATGTTGTGTACAATGTTAAACTGTGCCATGTGTAATGAGACCAGGTAGAGTCTAAGTCTGTGTTCATTTGGCCCTTAGCTTGAAGTGAAACCCTAAAGAATGAGTTTAAGGGTGTGTGGAAGAGAGAACTACTGCCAGTGGCATTGTCAATAAGTGTGTTAATTCAGGATGTGGAGAAAGGGCACCTTATTTGGAACGCTTCATGAATTTATGTTTATCTTAATTACTGTTTTATATGTCCTACCACTGAAGGAAGGAAAAACAGCAGCTTTGATTATCTTCCAAGGTGGTGACGGATCATAATTGTTTAGGCAGGGAGATGGCGGAGCAAGCCTCAAGAAATTAAGAGGTAAAGGATGCATCTGTGTAACACCTCAGATGCCCTTGAGCAACTTATAGAGAAGCACAACCGGGGTTCTATAGGATTCAGGAGAATGATACATTGATTCTTTGTACTTTACAACTCGACAGTGAGACACGGTCGAGCACAGCACTTAACCCCTGGCGGGTTCAGTGAAAGACTGTGGTTGTACTGGGCTGCTCTGAGGTATAAACATGTGTCAATGTAAAGCAGGAGAATGGAGGTAAAACTCTGCAAATCCTCCTGATAAAAAGAGGGAAAAGTTTTTAAAGCATAAAGCTCTGAATAGTAGAAAGACTTAACATCGCTACACTTGACAGAAATGCAAATGTCTGTCATAACAAATAGAAATTCAAAATCCACATTATCTGTGAAGTATACTTTTAGCGATCTATGTTTCCAAACTGCTTTTGGAGACTGTTTTTATATATTTCAGCCATTATGTTGAAATGATTCATACTTAATTATTATTATTACATTTTTGTGAGAAAATGTGACAGTGGCCATTTTGATGAGTAAATCTTACAGGATACAACACATATATTAAGCATCTCCCATCCATATGGAAGTGAATGGATTTGAAGAATAATGAAAGTGTGTTCAGTAAAGAAGAAACGTCCTCCAGTGTCCTCCAGTTTGACATGCTGGAGGTTAATGGAGTGTGATTCTGATTCTCAGTCAGCATATAGGTGTTGGTAAAGAATAGTGTCTCTATTGGTCTTGTTGACCTGCAGGCCCTGTGTACAAATATTGATTTGTATTCAGTCCGAGAAAAGCATACAACTTTGGGATAACACTTTCAGGTAAACACTCTGCACACCAGATATCGACTTAGTCAAGACACCTGAGACAAGGAGCTACAATCAGGAGTTCAATAAACGAGGACACAAAAACACCTTGGGGTTCTTCTTTCTTGTATGATGATAGGTTACCATTGTATATCTCATAACAAGGCTTACAAACCATTCACCAGGTAGTTCTACTAGGCACCTTCATGAGTTGTTTTTTTTTTCCACTGAACATTTTGGTTCACTTGTGTGTACAAAATTGTATGTGTGACTTTCAGTCATCAAAATTAACCTTTTCAAAAAAGGTTGTGTTTCTCTTTTAAATGTTAGTCTCACTTACAGGTTCAAATTTAGCCAATTAAAATATCTAACAACTTTTAAAAATGGAACTTGACACCTTTTTATCACTAAAATTAAACAGCTTGAACCCAACAAGTCATTTCTGAGTCATAACTATTTTCAACCTACTATCTGCCTGGTATAGCTGAACTTAGGGAAAATGCTAATGTTGGCTTGTTAATACAGGATGACTCATTTAGAGCATGAAATATACATGAGCGACCTGTGGCTTTTTTGAAAAGCTTAGTTAATATGTTCTAAAAGCTACCATTTGAGTAGTGCTACAGTCACACTTGAAGATTGTGCGGTAAGCATGATATCTTGTTGCCTTTGAAATGGTTCTTTCTGTCTGTGACCACTCACAGTCAGCTGCCATCTTCAAAGTGACTTTGGTGCGTGAAGGCCGAGATAACACGAGACCAGTCAGTCTGCTGTTAGGTTGTGATTGAATGGAGTCAAGTTTGCAATTATACAAAATCGGTTTGTGATAATACGGTCATTAACTGTGACAAATCAGCAGAAATAGAGCACTTAAAACTGAAATTCATAAATTCAATTCCACAAATAATGACGCAGTTGCTGTCAGTTGCAATTTAGCTTCAAAATTACATAAAGCTCACATAAATGCTCAGTAACCTTGTTGTTATGTACGAATATAACCAGAATACAACCAGTTGTCCCTCTACTGCAAAGAGATGCGTCTCAAACGAGTCCACTCTCATTCTGTCTGGGTTTATAGATTATTTTTATAAATGCATTAAACAGTCTTACAAATAATTATAAATAGTAATGGACGGTAACATATATAAAAATACAAAATGTTATAAATTGATAGCTTTTATGTAAAAATTAGAGACTGTTCATTTCTTTGTAAGTGGGCAAGTGGTGAATGGTGCAAATGTATAAATGTTTTCTTTATGTATCTAATTCAGTCTAAACATAGAATTAAGCTGTTAATTCTCTAAAGTGATTTACATCTCTCCTTTATTAGACTATGGATGGTAATATCTAATATTTACATTTATACAGTTTAAAGTTACCTAGTTCTACAGTGCAGGCCTCATATTAGATGCAGTACCAAGAATGCATCCAGCATTAAAATTATTAATTAGAATTAAAATGTTGATTTTTTTTACCGTGTGCTAAATCCAAGGATTAACGGTTTTCTGCATCATATTATCTCAAATTATTCCAACCTCTTAGCCAGGTTTGTGTTCCTGGTTATATTTTTTTTAACTGTTGTATGTTTCTGTTTATAGATTTTTTTTCACGATTGAATCACTGTTAGCTGATAACAGCTCTGATGGGAGGTGGTGGCACTCATAGTGGAAGAGTCATAGGGCACATGAAACGTACTTTTTTGATTGACTGCACACACAGCCTGAAGCAGAGAGCCCAGCTCAACACAGAAACCTGAAACATGTGAACTAGCTAGCAATGCTAGCAAGCCCAATTAACGAGGTGTGATTGCCATCCAGCCCAAGCAAAGATATGATTATACTTACCAAAACTGAAGCAAAAGCTTCTTGGATGCGCTGCACTTCACAGCAAGACAGGTAATTCTATTAAAAGGGACCAACACCACATTCCTGGTCCATTTTTTGAGGCGAGCTTCATTTTTCAACCCTGGAGGTTGCTGCTTGATCTGCACTATATGCCTGTAAGGGCAGCCAGTGTTGTCATTGATACTTTTGGGTATATTTTCTGAGACTGTGTCGTATAGTTTCCAAGACTGTCTTGTGTAGTTTTACAAAAGACTAATTTGAAAGTAGCTAATAGTCAGTAGTGAAAGAGCTAACACATAAACTTGGTGCATTTAATAGATATTCGAGAAGGTTGCAGATGAAGGACATATAGAGGAAAACAAACAGAGGCCTCTAACTCGGCAACTAAATTTGATGAAGTGTACAAACTAAAGGACGCTCTGAATAAATGCCCAGGAAGGAGTAGACTTTTGGCAAACTGACAAATCTTATGTCTCTTTGAAAACATCCACCAAGATTCATCTGCTACGTCAAGCTGACACACGGAGATTGTGTTTGACTTTCAAAGGAAATGTGCAATGAGCACGCTACGGAACTAGGAGGTAATTAGTAAGACTTGAGCTGAGTGTCTTTTTCTCGATACTTAAAATGCCACGCAGCACTCACAGCTGAAGGCACACAGATGTTGGAGCTGGTAAATGGAGTTGGGAAAAGAGCTTATTATGATTAAATGAATCTGATTGTGTTGTAACCCAGAGGTACAGATAGGAGGAACCATATGAGGGTGAATGCAGCTACAAGCTAAGAGGTTTTCCTAATGATGATTTCAGAGCCTATGGCACGTCTGACTGTGGATTTTATTTTGTCCTAAGCACAGAAAATGAGCCCAAAAGAGTAGTTGACTGGCTAGCTTGCTGGCCTACTTGCTGGCCTGCTTGCTTGCTGGATGGATGGATGGATGGATGGATCAGTGAATGCATGGATGGATGGGTGGTTTTGATGATGGACAGATGATAGATGTGTGTCTGATATGCTGCAGGAGTGCTTTCACTGACTTAGAGATAAAAACCTCAAAGAGGCTTAGAATCCATCGTATTTTATCTCAACGGAACTGTCAAGATAAAAACAGCAAAGGCCAAAAACTGAACCAGATAATACAAATAAATGACAGCAGGAAGTGATAGGGCAACAGAATGCTTAGAATTAGTATTGTAAGTAGTCATTTGTATTAGAATGTTACAAATGAATGGTGATTAAGTAGTATTAGGACATAAACTAGAACTATGTAGACTGCTGTCTGCTTAGTTCTATATGGCAACAAACACACTAAGTGTCTATTAAAGGCTATTAGATGTTTACTCTTGGGAGTTAATTAGTAATCATAATCCTACTATCTTAAACCTTTGTTTGGAAATGTTGAGAGTAACCTTTATCTCAGTAAAAAGTAAAGAAAAACATGTACTCATCATCCAAATATATTTGTGCAGCTTTCACCACATTTGTTGTCTCATGAAATCAGCACATGGCCTGAGTATTGAACTTTAATCATGTGTTGACATGTATGTGGTTATGACAGCTATTTAAGTGCTTTAAGCTATTTTCTGATTGCCAGTAAACTTTTCTGGCAATCAGAAAATAGCACTAAAAATTTCTCCTGCAAAGGTCAGACCACCTGCATGTTTAAAACAAAAATCTGTTTCTAATACACTTAAAGCGTTCACTGTAATCACCGTACACTGTAATCACACTCATATTCTGAGCTGAAACTTGCAATACTTTGCAGCTCATTCCCACATCGGTCTTATTCAACCCGACACGGCCATGATTAAAACACAGTCACTGACACGAATGGGAAATAGATCTTAAAACAATGCCTGCTAATGGAAGCTGATGATTAATGGGTGATTGTCTAATCGATTAATATCCACCCTGAAAGGAGTTACAGCAAGGGGAGACTTCATTTCATGTGCTGCTGGTTTACAGACACCAAACTGCTTCAAGCTGATATGTGCTATTCTTCAACTGTCCCTGCCGTGTGCAGATCTTAGAAACGCATGTTTGCATGCCGCTATGTTGAATTTAATCACATTCCTTAGAAGCCACATGAACGTCTTTACCATGATGGCGCATAAGTGTGTATTCAGCAGCTCTCTTATCCCCTTGGTTGATTTATTTAAAAACTGATTAAATTCCACATTCAGCTCCATGCTGTGAGACTTTGATCCTCTGCTTAATGCCTGTACCTCTGCAGAGAAAGGATTGCTGTTTTACTTAAGAACAAAGGGGCCATTTTATACGATAACCTAAAGTATTTCTGTTGCTTCAATGCATACAGAGCTGTCAGCATTTTTCTATATTGCATCAGTGTCAACATTCAGCAGTGCAGCTGGCATTCATGAAATGTTAAGCCCAGAGTATCAGTTACATGTATGGACAGTTAATCCCCAGACACCAGGGAGTTGTGTTGATGACTGAGTCTTCTTATCTCTGTCTTAGCTGCAACATTTCTGTTTGCAATAAAGATCTCCTCTCCCCGCTCCTCTACTCTCCTCTCAGGTTGGAGGACACACCATGCTACCTATTCGCTGGATGCCCCCAGAGAGCATCATGTACAGGAAGTTCTCCACGGAAAGCGATGTCTGGAGCTTTGGAGTCATTCTGTGGGAGATCTTTACCTATGGGAAGCAGCCTTGGTTTCAGCTGGGTAACAACGAGGTAAAAAGCGCCTGAAGCACGATAGATAAACCTTCACAAGATATAGCACACACACATATTATCAAAGGCTGAATTGCAGAATCTCATGCACACACTGGAAATTATAGCTCCAGGTCATCTAGTGGTAAATGTGAAAGTCTACTTTTCCATTTCCAAACATCAAGTAGGGCAGCTTATTGCAAAGCACATCAAAATCTTTCCCCTTATGTCGTCAGCGAGGGGGAAAGGCTGAAATCCCGAGCTTGCTAATAGCAGATTTAAATGACCACTGCTATTCTGGATCTTAATCTACTGCCTCGTGTTGTTTCTTCACTCTTTGGTGAGGTGATAAATTGATGCCCATGCCCACATTACATAACGCCCGTGAGCGGTCTGTTTTTTCATTGAAGTCTTTGCTTTAAATCAATAAAATTCAATTAGGATTACGCTTGTAGGGTAAGCCCAGGCATTACAATAGAATGGAAATATCAATAGAAGTGTCAATGTGCTTTTGGGCTTTATACAAATGTGATATTTTCATATTTTTCTGCATCTTGCGCAGAAGAAGTTTTTAGGCATGCTAAATGAAACACTCGGCTGATTAAACTGTGATGAGATGAGTGCTTTATTATATCACAGCCAAAGAAGGTAAATTGTTTTCCAAATGTAATTTTGTACGTACAGATAGTACAGATGAAATTCTTGTACTTGTTATTCACTTATTCACATGCCTATTATTCAGTTGTTGTCATTGTTTAAGTCGTTGAAAAATTACTGCAATAATTATAAATGAGCATTAGTGACTCAGTGACAGTGGGTACTGTAGAAACATGTTTCAAACAGGCATCACACTTCTGGGCTCCACTGGCTCCACTATCATCCTCTACGGAGCTACACCGACCAGCTTATCTGCTTTTTTTTGTTTGATTGGTTGGTTTTTTGGTATCTCTAAATACAGCAAAGAGTAATATATGTACTCTATACAGAGAAATACATTCTTTAGCAGAGAGTGTGATGCATTTTCTGTGGCAGACATGTCTCAAACATTTATTCTGCTTAGTGCCCGTTAACCAAGACCCCTGTTTTAGTTTTATATGTGATAGCAAAATGGAATAGCAGGTTACCCCATGGTGTCATGGTCTGTGTGCAGGCAGGCAGGAAAAAGACCTGATATGCAGACTCACAGAGGCAGAACTCAGACTCAAAAACCACAGCTTTATTGCTGGCAAACACAAAACAAAACCTAAACTGGGAGAGCTAGAAATGGGGCATGAAAACAGAACACACAGGCTAGTACTAGAGACGACGCGACAATGAACGGGAACACATGCAGACACTAAATACAGGTGGGGAACAGGGCAGAGAGCAAACACCTGGGAAACACGGCTGAAACTAATTACAAAGACGAGATTGGGAGGAAGCAAAATGGAATACGCTGACCTTCAAAGTAAAACAGGAAACAGACTGAGCACAGAACAAAACCTTAAAACTAGAATACAAAAAAAGAACTCAGAATACAAGAAGTCATATTCAAAGGAGAAATCATAGAATAACAACAATAATACACAAAACACTGGGTCATCGACCCAGGACCGTGACACATGGACCATTAAATAAATGTTGGTGCTTGAATTTAAGTAAAAGCTGTAAGAAATATTTAATGTTCTGGGTACCATGTTTGGTATGATCTCTCCAGTTAAAATAATGAATATAAAATTTTTCGAAGAAAGAAGTTGGAAGGAAGCAGAAAACTAATACAAACCACTCCAGAACAAGGTGTTCACACATTGTTTCTCACTTCTCCAAAATCTCTATCATGGAAGTTGTGAGTGTAAAGCAGGGGTAGGCAACCTTTCTTTTTTTTTTTTCTTTTTTTTTTTGGCCTGTCCCGTTTGGCTCTTTTGCCATCAGAATTGTTGTCTAAAGGCAAAGAAAGATGCCCAATGGATTTACTTTACCAAACTGACCATCCCAGCCTTGCCGTAATGGTCCATTTGATTCACCTTTTATTGTTTATTTTATTTTCACTTACTGAATACGGGACAGACTTGACTGGGGGAAAGAAGGGGAGAAAGAAAGAGGGAAAGAGAAACAGCTGAGAAGAGGGACGGGGAGAAGGGCAAAAGACAAAAACCAACAGAACGGGCAGAGAAAAAAAAATGCATATATCAATCACCTGGATCACCTGCTGAGAAAGAAAAAAGAAAACAAGCAGAACAGAACAAGAGTAATAGAATAAACAACATCACAATGATATATGGGAATATGACAGTAAATACTAAATATTAAACATTATTGTGCAGCACATAAGATCAACAGAACACAGTGTGCTTTGAGGTAGGAGCCAAAAAGGGTGTAGTTTGTGGGTGTGATCACCCGTGTGTGCACCTGTGAGCATGGACGCGCTTGTTTTTTGTTTTTTTAAAAGGTTCCTTCATGTAATAATCTGCTAGAGGGTGTGGGGGGGCCACAGCCCTGTCCTCCAGGGCATGAAGCAGGTATGGAGGAGATCAAAACTCCAGACATCCAGAGGCCCCCAGAACACAAGAGACCAAGGAAGACCAACAGAGGGGCAGCCGCGCCACTGTCCCAGAAAGAGCTGAGGAGAGTCCCAGATGAGGGCTCACTCAGCAGCCGCGGAGCAGAAGCCAGGGGGAGTTGCAGTGACGCGCCCGTGAGCTCCGCCGGCAGCCAGCTGCGCCTGAGTGACCGAGCCCCAGGCCGAGAGGCCGGGGGCACCCCACCTCCGAAGTGGCCCGAGCGAGCCCCAGGCTCCAGGCCCCGATAAGCGGCCGCCAAGGAGTGAGCCGGTGTGTACCTGGACGCCCATCCCCGGACACAAAGAACCACCAACGCACCGATGTCTGAGGGAGTCCGCCACTGGCAGGGGAAGTGGTGGTAGGGGGAGATAGGCCTCCAAACCTTGGAGGGCCTGAGATGTCCCCAGAGAGGTGGCGCCTGACACCCAACCTGACATATAGACACAGACATACAGGCACACACAGATACAAACATCCATTCCCACCCTCATGCTCTCATATGCACTTACTCCACACTCAACCAACGTGGAGACAGACATAAAGAGACGTTGTACACACGATCACACTCCCCAAGGTAGGCAACCTTTCTGATGGCGAGTGCCATTTAAAATTTCCTCAGAGGTCAGTGTGCCATATGTTTGCATTAGCAATAAATTTAATAACGCTCTATATTAACAGTTACACACTATATAGAACCACTTTATAGAATTATATTTGTTTGCAGATGTTGGCAGCTATCAGCGAATAGTTATCAGCTATTTTGAAACAAAAAAAGACACTTTTTATCCATAACAAGAACTCCATAACAGCAAATGGACTGTACAACAGAAAATACAAATGCTATTTATGGTCTCCTCACAAGAATGATAAGAAAAATAAACTAAGCCAATATGGCACGTCTGTTAATACAGAGACACACGAAAATAAACTCCACCTAAACTTGGTTTATATCTGACCCAGATAGACTGCAGGTCATAACTTCTTACCTGAAGTTCAGTTCACCTGACGCTCGGACCGGCGGCCGCCTCGGGTCTCTCCTCGTCCTGCCTCCGATCTCCCTCATCCACGTGCTGGCCTCCATCACTTGTTCATTTTACTGAATCTGTGGAAGCTCCGCGATGCCACCACCAAACAACTGAGTTATTTTTACACACCGGCCAACATCTGGCCAATCCAACACCTTTCATTGTTTATACCGTTACAAAAAATAAATAAATAAATAAATAATCGGGCCACCAAGCAAATGCCCGGTATGCCCGATGGCCAGTCCAGCTATGGCTGTGCCATCAGTTAACCCTTGGCACGTGTGCCTAGTGTAAAGTTATCGTGACCCACAGTAGATACATTATTGGAAAATAAACCATAATTCTCATTTAATCTGCTATGCAGAAAGCAAAAGGTGAAAACTACACTGTGTGCTAAATTGATGGTCAAGGATATTATAGCCAACCTGCTCTGTTTCATGCAGCCCCTCTTGCCTTGGCCTATTAGCAGCAGCTGATCCCAGTCCAGCCTTATTACATCTGCCCTCACGCTGCTGCTTATCTGTCCTCTCAAGTTGCTTATTATGTGAGGGGGTTGGAGTTATGCTTTGTACTGCGATCAGAGGACCCCAACTGTGATCATAGAACTAGGGTGACTAATCACACCCTTGTTTTCACTTTCACTTGTCTATTAGTACATGTTATCATATTTGCAAGTATATGATGTATGTACGAAGGACGCGTGCTACAATCTGAATCTCAGATGGGAAGTGAGACTACTCTAGGCTCTAATTGAGTCCAAGTACTATGTCAAGGAAAAATAAAGGTTGTAAATCACCAAAGCCCTGCAGAATACATATTATCTATATTATCTAGCTTCACTCACCTGAACTGTAACAATAAGTGGTCACACAAAAGTAGGCGTCAGCATAATAAGTCACATGAAAGGGTGCAAATAACCAACCAGAAACACTGACAGGTCTACTTACAACAGAGCAGCTGACTTGACAAACAAAGATAAAACTATACTATGGGAAGAGTTTAAACACTTAATACAGGCTGAAAACAACACAGCTGCTACAGCCAAAGCAGCAGATTGTGAATGTGTGTGGTCAGTAAGACTGGAGAAGACCTGATATATTAATAAAGTCTCGCTTATTTGAAGCCAGAGAGGGAAGCTGAGAAAAATGCTGACTGTGTAAGTTAACAGATTTATCGATATCACAGCTCTATCATTACGACGCAGAGGAACCTGATGGATTACAATTGTTATTCCATTAAATTAATGTAGCCCCCATGATGTTTAATAACATCAAACACGAGCTTAGTCTCTGTGCAAATTTAATAATAATAACTTTATGTGCATAGCGCTTTTAAAGCACACTTTTACAAAGTGCTTTATTTGAAATAAAAGCCGACACATGCAGACACATAGTTAAACATATGGTCTCAGTGTCATCACAGTATATACTTGCATGCATTTATGTAAACTGTGGCCCAAATTAGTGGGCAAAATCCTTTTTTTCAGCAGATTTAGGCGACCTAATACGCTGAGGAGGACTGTTCCAAAGTTTAAGTGGTTGTGGTTTTAAAATAGTTTGGATCAATAAAACAATCCTCATTTTTCTTTATCATTAACAACAAAAAACAGGGGGGAAAAATAAAATCCAAATGCTAATAAAAAGGATAAGATAGACGGAGGGAAAAGGAGGGAAAGGAACAAAATCAGAAATTAAAACCAAGAGACTAAACATGAGAAAACTAAATAAAAGAGGAAGTAAAACAACAGAGAGACAAAACAGACTGAGGGTGTACTCACACTAAGCATGGTTGCCTCGTACCAACACCAAGTGTGTTTGTCCCATCTTCCCACAGCCTCGCTGTCCTGTGCTCAAACTGCTCTTTACATGCAGACCCAAGTACACTTCACTTTGTTTCAACATCTCAACTTCGCTTCAGAGAGCACAATGAGCTTCATGATTTTATGCATTTTGTAGCTTAATTGGAAGCGGTGACACACTGGCCTCTCACATGCGTTACAGATTTGCTATTTACATAACACAGTGATTTTTACAGGGCCAGTCACTGTCACTGAGGAAGCATTCGAACACACTACTTGTGTACCGTGCTTGGGTCTAACTGAGCAAGGCTCATGTCTTCAGTTGGACCAGAGCACAGTTCACTTGACTGCAGCCGTGCACACACCAATCACATTACTGTTAGAAGTAGAACTGGTTTTGGGGATTAAACACGTTTACAGTGCGCCATAAAACTAAACATAACTGAGAGAAAAGAGAAAACCAGGAACGCAAAGAAAAAAAACTGTACCAACAAACAAATTAAGGACCCCAAAAACATGACATTCCCCCACCCCCTGCAGTGGCGCTATGCACCACAGTTAGAGAAGCACTGGGTGGATTTTCCAAAGCTACTGCTTGATTGTAGCGCTTGCGATTGTGGAATTATGCATAAAGGCTCCAGTCAGTCTTAAAGGTAGCCCGTCCGCATTTTAGAGACTCTTATCATCTGGGGATGAGACATGACAGACGGAATATAACAGAAAGTAAACAAACGGTAGAACAATAGATCAAGTGTGTCCCTCCTGTTTTGTTCTAATAACGTGTACTGCTGTCTTGAGTAAAGTAAAGTCACATTTATTTAAACACAGATCAAGTTTGTCAGACGTTCCTTCCAGAAAATTAGGCTTTAGATATCAGTAGATTATCAAATCCTTTGTTCTGACACTGTTGTTATGCTGCAGACTTGCAAGAGCGTGAAATTGCATGACACCATAATATGCCTTATGGGGAAAGTTTCTGTTTTCCCTCTTCAGCTGTGTTGTTAATTTCTACGCCTTGAAAAGTGAAAACTTAAAAAAAGATGTTTGAGATAGTTTTGATTAGTACACAAGTGTGAAGTGTAAATAATGTTAAGAAATCACAGTTTTTCCATAACATGACCCCCCCCCCCCCCCCTCCCCCAATTGTTTCACACAAATAGATTGCTATCCATTCTTTTAAAGTACAGTGCCCTGGAAAATGAAGCCAAATTATCACGACAGCAGTGAGTCATCTGGCTAATTAGTGCGCAAGCACAATAGAGAAAAGATCAATCAGCCTTTTAACAACATCTAAAACATCCCAGCCCCACCAAATAGTCAGTATTGTTAGTTTGTGCTGTGGGACAGAAAAAAAAAGTCTTGTTTCCCTTTTATTATTGCCCAAATTTAGGATTGAATGTGTTCTGTTTATTTCTTTCATCTCAGTTTCATTAGTTCAAACCTCAAAGGACATTTCTGCTCAGTGTCACCGCTTTCTCATTATGAACAAACCAAAGCAATCAGTGAGTGAGAATCTCCTGTTTCACTCCACTGCCCTGTCTCCTCTGCAGGTCATTGAGTGCATAACCCAGGGTCGGGTTCTGGAGAGGCCACGGATTTGTCCTAAGGAGGTTTATGACATCATGCTAGGCTGCTGGCAGCGGGAACCACAGCAGCGACTGAACATTAAGGACATTCAGAAGGTCCTGTTCGCCATGGGAAAAGCCACGCCGGTCTACCTGGACATCCTGGGCTAGCAGCGGCCCGTGAGTGGCCTCGCCAGACGCAAAGATCGACAGAGACATACAGACAGAACGACCCACATGGATCCAGGAATAACCAAACCAACCTGCTTCACTGTCGAAAAAACACCTGCATTGTTTGGGAAGGACTTAAGTGCCTGCAACACTTTTGGATATAGTGGATAAAACGTATTCAAAAAAACACGCACTTTTACATTTTGTTTACTTGTGTATAAGATGTACAGGTTTGAAGAAGACTTTTTTTTTTGGTTTTTCCTTGAAAAACTGCAAAAATACACAAAAATGGAGACCGAAAGGAAAGTGGACTGGCAGTAGGAAGGGGCCGCAATTTGATTATATTATGGAGAGAAGACATCAGAGTTCAAATCTATCCTAGGTTTGGTTTTATGAATATATATAGAAATATTACATATATTTTATATTTATTTCTTTTTGTCAAGGTGTTGAAGGGTCTCCCATGTGTGTTGCTAAGGGTTTGGCCCTGTCTGAAGACGCCACCGACAAACTATTGGCAGGGACTTGACGTTGGAAGCCTTACTTGCACTCTGATTGGCTGGCTCTGAGCTCATAAAGGGAGCTCTTTGGAATAACACTGGATGGTTGGAAAATAGCAGCGCTCTGTAGAGGACCTACCCAATCAGACAACTGACAAATCTATTTTAATTTAAAGATAATGTACATATTGTAAAATTCTATGTGTCAGAATTATGTTAACTTATTTTTTCCGATGTTACTTTGATTCCTTTTCTGACTGTGATCTGGGTGGCTAAAGTATAAAGCTATGGTATTTGTTTTCATCCTAATCCAGAGGAGATTTCCTTGGGAATTACTCGTGTCAGTGCTGGTTGTCTAATGTGGTGAAGGTGAATGCCAGTGAATACAATGCGAAAAGCCCACTGACACCGAATCAAAGAGACTTTGGCGAACGTGGGATGACTCAGAGCCATGGTTCAACATCACACTTTCCAAAGAGGTGATGAAACCTCGGATTCACGTTCCTTTTCATTTGCTTTTTATGGCAAGAATTATAAGTTGGTTAGTAATATCTCACGCCTCAGCCCTCAAATACACATACACACGCTTTGTCATATTCAAGCTTTTTGATGTAAAACTGCTTAAAAAAAACAGCGTTTTTGTAGCTTTGAGTGTATTCATCATTTGTGAGTCGCAGGGTTGTTGTCTTGAATTAAACAGCCTATTGTATGTGTTAAAGGAACTATTTGACATTTTGACTAATATGATTGCTTTCTTGCTGAGAGTTATAACAAATGCAGCTTTTATATCTTATTTTTTAATATGTGGCTACAGGTTTCAGCAAATAGTCAGCTCAGCTTAGTAAAAAAAGCATCAGCTAGTTAAGCTTTTTTTTTTTTTAAACTTGTTGAAAAGCACATTGACATTTTAACTAACACGTATATTTATCCTGATAGAGCTTATATGTAGCTTTGTGAATAATAAGTAATGTTTTAACTGAAAAATAATTATATAAAAAGCTTTTTCTTTTAAATCGAATATTATTAATTCAGTTTCTGTTCTGCTCTGAATTTTATTGTTAGGCCTATTTCAGATTTTTTTTTATTCAATCATGAAATTGTAATGGAAAACCTGCCAAGTAATTTTTATGTCCCAATTTAAGCCGAAAATACCCAAAACTGCTACTGATTTACGAAAAGGAAAAAACTGCTAGAGTGAGTAGCCAATAAGAAACAATTAAAACGGTGAACCCCAAACGTCAGACCACTCACACTCAGATTAAAATGTTAAAATCTTATGCATGATCACATCTCTGGTCATTACACAAGTAGAACATTCAACATTTCATTTCCATTTTCATGGATAACTTTTGATATTTGTTGAACGTTATTCTCCATAAACAGCTTCATTTTCAAAATTAAGTTCTTTCAACTAATAAGATATAAGAAGCATCCAGGATTAGAAAGAGGTCAGAAATGAAGAATAATAGCAAACCCAAGTTTTAAAAAAATCCTTAACAAATTCAAAAGAAAAACTTTAATAGAAAAATCAACTTGAGTTTGTAACCAATCCCTTAGATTAAAACCAGAAGGATTATTATTTGAGTTAGCCTATATAACAGCACTTTATCGGATAAGTTTATAGAGTAGGATTAAGTACTTTGTCCACATATAAACACCCTGGAAGCTGTTTTTCACAAACTCAATTCTCCTAAAATTGCCATTTAGAAAACACTTGTGGCCTCCAGTGTCTTTACGGTCGACACTTTGTGAATCCGGTGATTAGACCTATTTTTTATGCTTTTAACGATAAATTTAGTTGTTTAGCTTATTTACATATTAACATATTAAGTATGTTCAACATTCATGTTATAGCTGCAAAAACAGATTTTTTTAAAGAGTCAGTTAAAGCCATAGCTAGAGTTTTGATTGATAAACATCAGTACTTTTGAAGACTTTACAAACTTGAAAATGTAAGTAATAGCCATGCTGCTTTGCTAGTAAATTTCTGTAGACTGTAGCAATGTTCCTTACATTGTAACAAATTTTAAAATTTAAGCTCAAAAGGTTATATAATGTGTCATAAAATGTGACACATTTCTCAAAAATACAGTTCGGTGGAATAAGCTAATTGGGTAAGCTACACTGGACATGGAGGGTTAGCTAGCTTTGGTTTCTTATGTCTTGATTGTGTTAAACTGAGGTTACTGGCCAACTTTCTTTCTCCCCACACTGAAGTGCATTTTCAGATGTTGGGAAGCTAATTTTGTTGCAAACAGCTATTCCCTATTTCCAGCGTTGAGCCAGGCGAAACTCACAAGCTGTTGGTGCTAGCTATACATTGTCAATGCCGATATGAGAGCTGCATTGATCTTATCATCTAACGCTCAGCAAGAAAGCAAAATAGGATATTTTCCCCAATGTAGACCTCTTATTTTAAAGTATTATAGGTTGATGTCCTCAGGATCCTATCACTATACACGCTGTTAAAAGAAACACATTGCATTTTTATTACTATTATCATGATTTCTCTTCCATCAGCTGCACAAGAATGATGTTGGCTGATTAGAAAAACACTCCTGTTACAATTACAGAGACGTGGCTGCAGCAGGCGGATACTTGTCTTAATTTTTGGGCTGTACACAAAAAATAATAACCACTGAAGTGGGTCAGCTAATTGTGTGGTATCATTGCAGTTTTTAAAAATAATTACAGTATTAACTTAAAGAGAAATATGAAGAGTTTTGTTCTAAAATCCAATTCGACTCAAAACCTACAACCAAATAGATATTACTTTTGAAAAATCTCATAATTAAGTGCTCAGTTGACAAAATGAGTTATTTCTTTCAGAGTGGATCCTGAAGCATTCTCACACACTGAATGATAAACCTCAGGCAACTATTTTATTTCATGTTGTATCTGGATATAGAGTGGTTTACAAAGGAGCTCTTCACATCTCTTCCTTATTATCTTGACATGAATTCTCACAGTATCACAATGTTGTCTCTGTTTCCCTTGGGACTGTGTAAATCATTAATGAGCATTTGGTTATTTCGAGTATTTTGTATGAAAGGCGAGATCCAGTCCATTGAGTTACCCAAAGCATTGAGTTTTTGTGTATTCTCTTGTGGTAAAGATAAACGCTTAAAGACATTATGACACAGACCGTGAGCGTTTGCAGGGTATTGTAATCCTTTCATGGTGAGTTGAATATTCTTTAAAAAGTCTTTTTTTTTTTCTTGGATGAACTAACTGAACACTTTTTGAAGCAAAGTTGGCATATTACCATGTACACATGTTACAGAATATTAAAATGTGGTATAACATCTACAGTATATAAAATACTGGTATTCCATGATAGATCTTTGTATTAATGTGACTCTCTTAAGAAAATGTCTTCAAACAATCAGACGATCTCTTTTTCCATTTTGTCCTGTCTTATAAAGATGTGTGAATTTGACTAAATCTTGTCTTCATCTAAATCTCTCACAAAGCTGAACAGCATGGGTTCAGTGTGTGTCTGTGTTGTCTTCTCCTCTTCTATCCATTGTTGATGTGATAGAAGTGATAGAAATATGTCTTTTTCTCAGGTAGTTTGGTATTTCTAAAGGTACATAGTTTATATCCTTGGATACTACAGGATGAGTCCAAGGGGAAACCTATTCTTAAAATGTCCAACTTTACAACAGGAAAAAAAACCCCACATGTTTACAGCCTGGTACAAAAATCAGTTTTTTATTTATTGAGTTTATTTTCCTTTTTGTGACAACTTAACAGGAGGTACATTTCATTTCATATATTTTATTTTGCGCTACAACATCGTAGGGATAACCAAAATTATTGCAACTGTGTGCAATGAACTTGGGAATTGATTGCCTTTGAAATAGTGGCTCCAAAGATAGGGACCAGGTCTGCAACCACTCGCAGTCAGTTGCTGTCAGAGCAACTCTGATGTGTCAAGAGGATAGTAAAAAGACAGAGTCAGTCTGTAATCAGTCAACTAGATTCCACTGAATAAAACCAGGCAATTACATACAATCTGACAATTAACTGACAAACTAGTAAAAATCACAAATTCTTTTCCCATCTGTTGTAAACCAGTTTCAATCTACATACACAAACATTCATATTAAACAGTAATTCACATTAAAGACTTAGTGTACATTCAGCCAGATTGACATCGATTTGAAACAGGGACTCAGAAATACCTCCACAACATATTTGCTGCAGGACTGCAATTTCACTGCAAAATAACACAGGCCTTGGCAACCTTGCTTTTATATAGGAATATAATTAGAATCTAACCAGTTGACAACCTGACAGTTATTTGCAGACAAGTTGTGCTCATTGATCAGCTCTGATTGATTCCAGCATATTGGCAATCAGGTTTGTAAATTAGATGGCATTTATTTCAGTCACCTTAAATACTTGCAATCAGTTGCCAAATGAGAAAAGAAATTCAATGCAGTCACCAGGCAACCATCAGTTAGTTGCAAGGAGGTTGGCATCCTATTTTAACTCTGGTGTGACTGAGCATTTTATAATTATTTAATAATTAAACTTAATAATAATTTAATGATTTTCTGAATCAACGTGAACGTGATCAACATGAGCACAAACATTATGGATAGTAAGAAAATTTTCATCAAAATATGCACCAACAGAGCCAAACTTAAGTTTAAGCCTTAACTTATATTAAGGTTAGAGGTCACCATAGAGACCAGCCTGCAAGCATATTAATCCCTCAGCTTGGACGTTTTAACAGGGAGTCTATGAGGATTGACTAATTTGGGGGTTAGCTTAGTTTTTCTGCTGATTGCTCTAAATGAACCTGGTTACGTGGTTAATGTGATGGGTTATTAAGAGCATGGCTGCTTTGAGTGACAAGTAGGTCCTAACACCAACACTAGCTGTCTGCTAAGCTTTACCTTCACTAATTCCAGTCACTGAATTAGACCTCTCAACATTTGGTATGTTTGTTAAGATAAGATAAGATAAGATAACCTTTATTAGTCCCACACGTGGGAAATTTGTTTTGTCACAGCAGGAAGTGGACAGTGCAAAAGTTATGAGGCAAAAATTAGAATACAATAAGAATAAATACAGTACACAGCTGTACAGAATAGAATAAAATACTATATACAGTAGAATACAATAAAATAAATATACAATAAGATAAAAATAGAATACAAATACAAATACTATATACAACTGAGTAAAAATACAACGATGACAGAAAGGATTATTGCACTTAGTATTATTGCATATGTATGGATGTGTGTGCTTGATCAGTTAAAGTCTTTATTATGGAGTCTGACAGCAGTGGGGAGGAAAGACCTGCGAAATCTGCCGCAGTCTCCCACTGAAGGAGCTGCTCAGTGCTGTCACAGTCTGCTGCACGGGGTGGGAGATGTTGTCCAACAGGGATGACAGCTTAGCTGCCATTCTCCTGTCACTCACCACCTCCACTGGGTCCAGAGGGCATCCTAGAACAGAGCTGGCCCTTCGGATCACCCTGTTCAGTCTCTTCCTGTCCCCAGCAGAGATGCTGCCGCCCCAGCAGACCACACCATAAAAGATAGCAGAAGCCACAACAGAGTCATAGAAGGTCTTCAGGAGTGGGCCCTCCACTCCAAACGATGATACCCTGCAAACGATGTTGGTGACTTTTGGAATATTTTAATGCAATTATCTAGGATTACACTATTATTAATTATACTAACAGCCTCTCCAAGAATTCTGTGCTCTAGTTTTGGTGAGAAATGGGAATTCACAAAAGGTTGAAAATATGTAGACTTCATTGTCAATTCTAAAGCTGTGTTGGTTTACACAGTAACCAGTAAACCTATAAAATATCTTAGTGTAAGTACATACATATATATAGAGATAGATAGATATAGATAGATACACACACACACACACACACACACACATACTGGCTGTTTTCAAACTCAAAGTTTCAGTTTTAGGTATTATGCTGAAAAAGCCTTTACAGTCCAATTACTTCCTGAAGTCTTCACTGCAGACACCTACAGCTTCTGCCTGCTGTGGAGTGTCTCTGACTTTAAAGAAGGGAATGAATGCATCTTTATCAGACTGAGATCAAGCAGCTGATATCAATGGAGTATAGTCCAGCTCTTCACCCTGAAGAACTCAAGTTGAAAAGATCTGGCTGATAGATGAAATGTCATGCAGTGAATTTTCAGCCATACATGCCCAAAGCCATAACACACACACACACACACACACACACACACACACACACACACACGTTTAAAAGAAGCTGGTGGTGCGCTGGGCCATAAACTGCTTCTTTCTTTTCCTCCATTCATTTCAGCACTTTGCAAGATGTTGATCTTCACCGCTCTCTAGAAGTCTGAAAGTTTCTTTCTTTATTTGTGAGTTCTCAATTTATTGATGTTTATCAGAGTTTGCATCTTGTTCTGAGTCCTTGGAGGTTCCACTCAGGAAATCTTGACAGTTCACAGGGAAACATTTTTGCCAGTAACCTGGAGAGCTTTGATAGCTGGCTATTCACTTGTATAGGTTTTGGGGGTTTTTTTTCTCTTGAACATTTCAGATGATTTTGAACCTATTCTTGTCTTCAAGCTTGTTTTCCATTTTCTGCATTTTTCTTAGATTATTTTTTAAAATGAGCCGAAATGTTGCTACTTTTGATAACACTCTAAAATTTTTGAGCCCCATAATTTCTTTCTTCTTGTGTGGTCAACTTATGTAAGCTTTAAATTATGAGCTGATGGCAGATTCCAATTAGCAAGGGCTTGAAAGAGCCACACCTCCCACACAGTTCTTTCACCCTACTCAAAACAAAGGTGAGATCTGGCAATCTAGCATCATTTTACTTTAAAATTAAGCGACCTGAAGCACTGCCTGACTCATGGCTCTGAGGTCATGATGAGCTAAAACTGTTAATCTCAAACATATTTAGTTCCTCCCTTCTTCATCAGGTCAACCTTACATGTAGAGAAGAACATTTAAGACACTGATGCCAAAAGCTATGACCCCTTTCAACTTTTCAATCTTATCCTACAGCACAGATATGCCACAACTCTAAATAAACAGGTGAAGTGAATAAATGAATAATATTGATCATATATTTCAATGCAATCTGTTTCTGGAAAGCAACAGATGCAAGCAGTCAAATTAATATTACCATCCACATGAATATTGCTGCAGATCTGCACACATGGAAAAACTTCCGTTTCCTAGTGGTTTTAAACCTCGAGTCTCTGTTGGCAAGTGTCCACATTAAATGACAGTGGTTTCCAGTATTGTTTTAGCCATATGTGTGCAAACAAGAAGAAAGCTGAGACACAGGCAGCGCCGAGGGATTTGAGGTCAGTAAGCAGTGTGTTATGACGATGGTGCTATAATTGTGTATTGATTTACAATTACAAAGTGTTTTGTGTGCTAGGATTCAGTGTGTGTGTGCATGTGTACTCATACTGAGGTTTGGGTTTTCTGGCTGTTGCCCAACATCAGCTTGAGGAAAAGTACCACAAGTATGACACAGTACATTTTTCTTAGTAATTAAGTTTAGAAGAGTTGAATGTTTTTCTAAGTTTTAGATAACTGTGTTAGATTTCAACTGAGAGCAAGAGCATAAGTGTCAGTTAACTTGCTGGACAAAGGTCCATTACAGGTTGTCTGCAGCTTTAATGCTGGAAATATAAAAACACCTGCATGAAAATATTGCTCTTGTAAATGTAGATGATGGAAGTTTAATTTTATTTCATCTGGCAGCTCTTGAACTGTGACACCAAAACTGTGTTTTCAAATGTTTAGTGTCAAACAGCTAGCGGGGTTACATAAAGGAAGCATTATCTGTACACATGCTGATAAGAATTTTATTTTCCTGCTCAGTGAAAAAAGCCTAACAATATGAGTCACATATACAGAGAGCGAACAGTTGAATGCATGGCACACCTTTAGAATTATTCACAGTAATGATATTAATGCTATAGCTATGTAAAATAATAATAACAATACTAATTACACTGATAACAATAATATTATCAGTAACATTACTGTAGTAAGGTAGTAAGGGAGTCTGTAACCATAAATGTAGAGAAGCAATAACAAAATAACAATTACACGGTTATTTTGATCACATTTACATTATTGAATGATTGATCTGTTGTTATAGATCAACTTAGATTTCATATAGAAATATAAAAGAAAACAATATAGCTTTAATCGGTGTCAATACATGAATACTGAAGATAAGCCTTTAGTTGATGCAAAAATTTATTTCAATTTAACTGTTAAAAACCTTAAAAACACCAACCGAATGAGTAAAAGAGGAGAACCCACTCAGATGCTTCCTAGGCAAAATCACTGTCTGTTTTACTGCAACCCAATCAGGTCTTGCTTTTTTATATACATGTGCATATTTACAATTAATATTTCAGCTCACTAAATGCAAATGAACTTTTCCTTTATTATATGCTATCAATTTAAAAGCAAGTAAAGTCTGGAGAAGGAAATTATTCTTCTAATAATAATGAATATAATTGATAAAGAAATATAACATTCTTTAAAACCTTTAGTGCCTAATCACTTCAATTTGGATTCAATTTTTTTAATTCACACATTTCTATTCAGCTCTATGTAGACATGTTTAAAAGAGCTGAAGAAGACTTTCAGATTAGGGTGAAATATTTTGAAGAATCTAAACAAGCCCAGTTGCCTTTTTCTCAAGCACTTTAAACCACCAAGAATTGGATGAGAAGGAACGTCTGCAGACATAAGCAAACACACACAAACAAAAATGTATTACTGTTTGAATAATCTTGCATAAAACAGAGACACTGCTTTTGTCTCCACAATTTCTCATAGAATCAATTCTATGTTAAGTATTTTGTTAAGTATTATATAAAAGTGATGACAGATATCATGTTACGTTCATTGGTAGATTAAAATATGAATTACTGAGATTGCATTTTGCATTCTTTTTATTATTGCGAGTGTGGTAACATGTCAACAAATACAGGATAATTTGTCAAGCTCAAGATGCAGCCCACAGTTAACTGACTCCTGCAGCCTGGAGGATAATGTTAAATGTGAACATGCAGACACGATGCATATTTTTAGATTCACTGTGACTCACACTCTCCAAAGATAGATAAACCAGACGGTCTTTGCGTGAATACGCACTGGATTAAAAAAAATTGTAATGGTTAATTCATTCGCTATTTTTTGAGTAAAATGTAATGTAAACAGGATGATGTAAAAACCCCAGCCTAAATAAGCAGTGGTTGCTTTAATCCTCTTCAGGAATTGACAACTGCTAATATTTTTTCAGGTGAGGTGAGGCATGTATTAGATTATAGTCAGCAATGTGTAGGGTAACTTAGCTGAACCAATGAGAGCAGGCTTTAAAAATCCAAACACAAAATGTCACTTACATGCATAGGATACCAGTGCCTTTATTGAGGCAGTATACAGGGAGTGCAGAATTATTAGGCAAATGAGTATTTTGTCCACATCATCCTCTTCATGCATGTTGTCTTACTCCAAGCTGTATAGGCTCGAAAGCCTACTACCAATTAAGCATATTAGGTGATGTGCATCTCTGTAATGAGAAGGGGTGTGGTCTAATGACATCAACACCCTATATCAGGTGTGCATAATTATTAGGCAACGTCCTTTCCTTTGGCAAAATGGGTCAAAAGAAGGACTTGACAGGCTCAGAAAAGTCAAAAATAGTGAGATATCTTGCAGAGGGATGCAGCAGTCTCAAAATTGCAAAGCTTCTGAAGCGTGATCATCGAACAATCAAGCGTTTCATTCAAAATAGTCAACAGGGTCTCAAGAAGCGTGTGGAAAAACCAAGGTGCAAAATAACTGCCCATGAACTGAGAAAAGTCAAGTGTGCAGCTGCCAGGATGGCACTTGCCACCAGTTTGGCCATATTTCAGAGCTGCAACATCACTGGAGTGCCCAAAAGCACAAGGTGTGCAATACTCAGAGACATGGCCAAGGTAAGAAAGGCTGAAAGACGACCACCACTGAACAAGACACACAAGCTGAAACGTCAAGACTGGGCCAAGAAATATCTCAAGACTGATTTTTCTAAGGTTTTATGGACTGATGAAATGAGAGTGAGTCTTGATGGGCCAGATGGATGGGCCCGTGGCTGGATTGGTAAAGGGCAGAGAGCTCCAGTCCGACTCAGATGCCAGCAAGGTGGAGGTGGAGTACTGGTTTGGGCTGGTATCATCAAAGATGAGCTTGTGGGGCCTTTTCGGGTTGAGGATGGAGTCAAGCTCAACTCCCAGTCCTACTGCCAGTTTCTGGAAGACACCTTCTTCAAGCAGTGGTACAGGAAGAAGTCTGCATCCTTCAAGAAAAACATGATTTTCATGCAGGACAATGCTCCATCACACGCGTCCAAGTACTCCACAGCGTGGCTGGCAAGAAAGGGTATAAAAGAAGAAAAACTAATGACATGGCCTCCTTGTTCACCTGATCTGAACCCCATTGAGAACCTGTGGTCCATCATCAAATGTGAGATTTACAAGGAGGGAAAACAGTACACCTCTCTGAACAGTGTCTGGGAGGCTGTGGTTGCTGCTGCACGCAATGTTGATGGTGAACAGATCAAAACACTGACAGAATCCATGGATGGCAGGCTTTTGAGTGTCCTTGCAAAGGAAGGTGGCTATATTGGTCGCTGATTTGTTTTTGTCTTGTTTTTGAATGTCAGAAATGTATATTTGTGAATGTGGAGATGTTATATTGGTTTCACTGGTAAAAATAAATAATTGAAATGGGTATATATTTGTTTTTTGTTAAGTTGCCTAATAATTATGCACAGTAATAGTCACCTGCACACACAGATACCCCCCTAAAATAGCTAAAACTAAAAACTACTTCCAACAACATTCAGCTTTGATATTAATGAGTTTTTTGGGTTCATTGAGAACATGGTTGTTGTTCAATAATAAAAGTATTCCTCAAAAATACAACTTGCCTAATAATTCTGCACTCCCTGTACAAACTGACAGAATCTAAACTCAGAGGTGCGGTGTTGGTTTGAATCACTCATCACTTTCGGCCAGGAGATACATTGATTTTTTGGTTAGGTTTAACTTAACAACATCAACCAGAAGTTAGAAGAACCTTCTCCCATCAGCAAAAAGCTCCTTCTTCATTTCTTTGCTACCTAACACTGCGATGAGTCATCCTTTTCTAAAGAGGTTGCCTATTGAAACTCATTATAATCTACTTCAAAAATCCATTACTATTGTTGTTAGGGGCTTTATTTTATATAGTTTGACTGGACATTTGAGAGATTAAGGTCACCAGTGTGAGGAAAATCAATACATTACTCGGGTACAGAACAGTATTTATTTGCCAGTCCATATACACCAGCTAGCTGGCTGATTGCTCCCCTGTGACATGAAAGCTTTAAATATGGTGAGAGCGTATTCAGAGTGAATATGCTGTATTGTTGCATGTTTCAGGAAGATTGCTTCTCTCTATTTAAGTATTGCTTGTCAGCATGAAGTGCTGCAACACAGCCGAGCAATTTGAGAGGCAATCCAAGCATATAGAGGGAAAAGATTCGCTCCCAAATTGCTTTTAAAAGAGACCTCACCTTGATTCATCTGCATTTTTTTTTAACGCAAAACGACTACAGGGAAATGATTCACCTTCCACACTGGAGATGGTCTGTCTTCTTTTGTCAAAATAATCCTGAAGTTAATACAGCTGTGTCAGCTCACCGTGGATAAGCTTGTATTGGACTTCATTGATAACTGTGGCAGCTTTATAGCAAACACAAGCACAGGAAATGGGGGCTGAGGGCTCTTTGCATCTGGTCTTTGGTGCAAAGAGGAGGAGGTGAGCTAGTTTGTGAAACAAAAAAGCGAAGCTGCGTTTATGCTCATTATATTATCCTGCACCTTGTTCTCTTACCTGCAGACTCACAGGCAAATATACTGGCCTTGAATGCAAAATTGCCTGCTGCTGTTTGATCAAAAGCAGTTTCTTCCATAAGATAAGTTGGGAAATCCTAATCTTCTGTTCTGCCTCAAAGCAGTCTCTGGTGCTATCTCACTGCAAACAGTGTTTTTGTTGAGTACCTGAACCCAGAGCAGCCACTTCACCACCCAGGGAGAATGCCTTTGACTAATCCCTACGGCTTTCTTATCAAGTATGATTGAATAGTGCCCTCAGTCCCCAGAAGACAGGCTAACCTTTATCTTTTTATTTTCTATTCTTGCGTCTTTCTTTTCCCTCCCAAAAAGTTGTTTGTGGGGAAAGGAGGCCTATTAACTGTTTACTCCCTCCAGTATGCGCATCTTTTCCCCAGTAGGTGTGCGTTTAAAACATAAAAGGCTCAGAACAAAATAGGAAATTTCCACTCCATTTGCCATGCAGCCAATCAGTGCGCAGTGACCCAGATAAGGAGTGTGATATTGATAATGACAGCAATAAAGATGTATTTTCACCACAAGCCTTCCTTCTAATTAGGTTGATGTGTGAAGAAAATAAATTAATTTTGACAAAAAGCAAAAGAAAAAAGAAAAAATGTGCCCAGAGGATTAGACAGGCAAGTGTGACAGAAGAGGAGAGGGTGAGATTCTGGAGGTTTCTGGGGGTTAAGTGACTCCACTGTTGGGGAATGGGTGACAATTACCAGTGAAATGAGATTTTGTGGCTTCAGGTGCCTTCCAAATATGGTGTTTGGTCAGAGTAATTGTTCAGGGTCAAGTGGGTGATACTCACTGATGATGCTGTGGCTGTTTTTGCATCTCTTAATGAGCCCTTCCAGAACAGAAAAATATAAGGGTATTAAGAAGAATATAGGGTAGTGACTGTCTTGAGAACTTATTGTTGTTATAATACCAGGCTGGCTTTAACAGTTTGGCAGTTGGGAAGCTCTGCCTTCACTCAGTCAACACACTTTCTTTGTCTTTCTTTTTTTAAGGTACTATTTTTTTTTCTGTCATTTAAAAACTCTTTAAAAGTTACTCCCTGTAAGGAAGAAGGCAGCAATTAAGCCACAATTTGCTAAAAGGGGCCTGTAATTTTCAAGTAATTTCACATGCTCTCTTTCAGCAAAGCATTTTTGTTTCATTATGTGTTTTACTTTAAATGTGCCAGCTGACACAAAATGAACATTATTTTTAAAAATCTGTCCATGGGAAATAATTACATTGAGCGCATTCATGAGAGTGTCATTGAAATTATTTTAAAATATATATTTTATTAAATGGAATTATAGTTTTAACACCTTTCAGAATGCCATCAAGTTCATTATAGCAACTCATTTATTTTTAGATTGTAGATTCTGGCTGACTAATGCTGTGAATTAGAAGGAAATAGTTCAAATATGATTCATGATTTTTTTCTTAGAAAGTTTTACAAAACTAAAAAAATATCTTTGTAAAAATTTCATGCTATCTTGTTTCAGCTTTCTTGTGCATTAAAATAAATAGGTAAATAAATAATAAAAATTGCAAAAGTTCTTTCATTTGTAGGACTTAAATGTGTAATTTCAAACTAGGGCTATTAGATAACCAGCCAGTCAAATTATCTGATTATCTGAAACCAAGCAATTTAATAAAATTCCACAACTCTGATCAGATTTGAGAGTGTACAGGAAGTTGGTAAATTCTGCTAAACTAGACTAGTTAGCTTTTAAATCATGTGAGGTGCAAAGTGTAGGTACACTGGGAATATTTTTTAAGAATTAAAAATAAAAAGGATACAATTGTTAATTAACTGTGTAACCCACTACAGTTTGAACATGAAAGTTGAACATGCCAACAAGCCACGTAATATATATATATATATATATATATATATATATATATATATATATATATATATATATAGATACAGATACAGACGGACAAAATGGTGGTGGCTAACCAACCGGACATAGTGGTGGTAGACAAACAGAAGAAGACGGCCGTAGTGATCGACGTAGCGGTTCCGAATGACAGCAATTTCAGGAAGAAGGAACACGAGAAGCTGGAGAAATACCAAGGGCTCAGAGAAGAGCTCGAGAGGATGTGGAGGGTGAAGGTAACGGTGGTCCCCGTGGTAATCGGAGCACTAGGTGTGTGTGTGTGTATATATATATATATATATATATATATATATATATATATATATATATATAAAACACCCAGCACGCCCCTGCGGGCGGTTTATCCTTCAAGCTCTGGTCCTCTACCAGAGGCCTGGGAGCTTGAGGGTCCTGCGCAGTATCTTAGCTGTTCCCAGGACTGCGCTCTTCTGGACAGAGATCTCCGATGTTATTCCCGGGATCTGCTGGAGCCACTCGCCTAGCTTGGGAGTCACCGCACCTAGTGCTCCGATTACCACGGGGACCACCGACCATCGAAATCCACCGAGCAGTAATTTTTTTTAAGCTTCAACAGCCCGCGCCATCATGTCCACTGATCACTGCATTCCTTCACACAACTGTTTCTGTACAGAAAACATGTCCTCAGCCCACGGGAAACATGGGACTACAGACCCTATAGAAGCAGTATTAAAAAAATTATAATGAGTGTAAGTTTGACTTGAAAAGACGTCCAAGACAACCATTTGGACGATAAATTGCCCGTACACAGAGATCCTATGGACATCAACACTAAACGTTCACATGTCACCTGGTGTTACAAAACAACCCAAAGACATCACTCCAATGTCACTTTGAGCAGTGGATAATTTTACTGTTAAATCTATACTGTTTGTAAAAGAGGGTTCATTCCACCATTTGTTTCTGGACTCCACATTCGGAAGACTCAAATTGAGCATTTTGGCTGACAACATGTTTGGCACCATTCACTTGTCTGCTCTCACATGCATATGAATTCGAGGGACATCTGCTTCCTATTCCATAGAGTTTAATATGATATGAGCCCACCCTTTGCAGCTACACCAGCTTCAAGTCTTCTGAGAAGGCTTTCCACAGGGTTTAGAAGTGTGTGCATAGGAATTTTTATCTATTCTTCAAAAAGTGCATTTGTGAAGTCAGATACTGATGTTGGATGAGAAGACTGGTTTGCAGTCTCTGCTCTAACATCTAAAGGTGTTTTATTGAGTTGAGGTCAGAACTCTGTCAAATCCTTCAACACCATTCATCCATGTCTTTATGGACCTTGTTTTGTGCATTGATGTGCAGTCATGTTGGAATAGGTAGGGGAAATCCCAGACGGTTTCCAAAACGTTGGCATGAATGTCTTGTCCAAAATATCTTGCTAATGTAAGCATTAAGAGTTCTTTCACAAATGCTTGCGGAAGCAGTCTCCATGTCTAGGTTCTTGATTTTATACACCTGTGGGCATGGAAGTGATTGGAACTGAATGCAAAGAACTATATAAGTCAATTACAATTACTGCATTTCCACAATGAAAATATTGTTTTCACACTGTTTTATCCTCTTTTTCACAAGTTTTTATTTATGTTATATTTCCATAATCATGTTATCATTATATCATCAATGAGTTAATAGAAAGAGTTACACAATGAACTACAGGCTGTGAGAATGTTGCTTTCTCCAAGCCACCTAAAATAAATATCCTGCATTCAAGCCCATATGAGAATATCATAGAGGAGTATGGGAGTGTGGCTAGAGTGGATAGGAAGCAATCAAGCAAGCACGTAAGGAGGTCAGCAGCCAACACTGCCAGGAGGAACCGTCATGCATGGCAGAACAGAAATGCCAACCCCTACACTTCCCACTAGAGGAAGAGGAGGAATCAGCTGCTGTGTTAAGCTTCTACAGCATAGGGGAAGATGGGAGATGTCACCCCACAGCAATATGCTGCAGACTCAGCTGGTGTTGACATCTAGATTAACCTTGGACTGCTGTGAGCACAACTCCTCTGGAAGTGCCGACCTGTTCTCATTTCCATGGCATCAAATACTGCCTTTCAGTCAAAGCCGCTGGCATCTCGGAGATATACATATATATAAGTTGTTCAACACCCTTTGGTGCCATGACACATCAGTCACAGCAATATTGGACTTGGAAAGCAAACCCTCTGGTTTGAAAGAGTGACAAAGTTTGTGTCCAGTGTGGAGGCCTTGTTTTTACTTGCTGTGTACGTTTTGTTTTCACTTACTGTTGAGTTTGAAATTTTACACACCAAAATAATAATTAACAGTACACCCCTTTACAAAATTAGCTATACAGAGTGAAAAAATAGGCTTTTAAAATACCCAATATTTTAAAATTTGATGCCAAAGGGTTGTGGCCAGGTTTAGGATGTGACAAGCTGGCAGTGAGGCTCAGAAAGCAGGGTCTTATTAGAATGCACACAGAGAGCTTGTACCCAGTCCCCGAGGCTTTCAGGTACTGCCCCTCATTTGCTGACCTGTCAGTCAAATCATCAGAGAGCACTGCTGCAGGGACATGGCAAACTTGGCTGGGACTTTTAACCCAACAATGCTTGCCCTAATTCATATTACTCTGGCTGCTCCTGGTGCTTATCAGGTTCATTCATATGGGGCCAACATCAAAAGGTAAATTCTGTATCAAATGTACAACTTAACCCTTAAAGTGGGTGTATTATGCTCATTTCCAGCTCCGTATTTTTATTCTGAAACTCCAGAGAGATGTTCTGCATAATTCATAGTTTTAAAAAAAATCCTTGTTTATCTTATGATTGCTGTGGCTGCAGTTCCTCATTTTGTTCACTGTCTAACACAAGCTCCTTTCCTTTTAAGCCTATCCTCGTTTTAAACTAATTTAAACTTCTTTTTTTTTTTTATCTTTTCACCATATTTCACCAAAATTTTATATTGGTAAATTGCCTGTCTACAAACATTGCACCGACATAACAAAAAAAGGAGATCCACACAGCAATTTAGTCAAAAACTATTGAAAAGTGTATTAAAGATGAACCGAATAGAGCAGCTGATAACCCAAAACAGCTTGTTGCTTGAACTGGTTACAAAACTAGTGATAACTCCAAAGCATTCAATGCAAAGAAAATGTAAACCAAGCCTTTCAAGAGAGAGAGAACTACTGGGGGAGGAAACTGACATACGCAAACTCCTAACTATGAAAACCTATTGATCGGGACCTGAAAAAGTGAAAGCAAGAGAAGCAAAATTAAGAGTAACGTCTGAGGCATTGTTTATAGCAACATCATTTAAATATGACATTGGACACACCTGCATTGTTAATTGTTTTGTCAGAGCTTGACAGCTGCTGTTATTTCTGATAGCTGGTGTAATAGTTCTTGTGACTTCTTTTATATTTACAGATACAGATACCTTTAATTAAATTCATAACCTGTTAGAATGTGGCAAGATATAGAAAATAGTGAAAGGCAGCACATTTAAACATAATAATAACAAATGAATACATGTGAAGTTTTGTTCACACAGTCCTCCTCCTGTTTGGTTTATGTATTCCAGCTGTGGACCATGACGCTTTAAACACTGAAGGTAAAAAACACAGGTAACACCTACTGTATAAGCTCCTCCAACAAGCCTCCTCTTCCCTCTGTCTTGTGTCCTCCAGATGCATTTTAGGAACAGAGACATCCTTCAGCACTGAGACTGATTTCTGGGTCACGGGCAGCAGGATGGAGGACAGAGTAGACAAGGGAGCACAAATTAGAGAAATGAGAAAACACCTACCATGAGGCCTGGGGCTGTCACAATATGTTGTACAGTGATATACTTTGGCTGCTCTAACACCTCAGAGATGATTCAAACAAATTAGTCAGCACAATATCAAATCAGAGCAATTTCCTTGTGGTGTTGTCGTCGCAACACTGTTGCAATCCAGCATTTTGAAGTCAAGTTTGAATCTGGTGAACTTGTTACATTTGTTTTGCATCACACCTTTAAGACCACTGACAGGTGAAATGATTTACTATCACAGACCGCTTTATTAGTTACACCTGGCTAGTACCAGACTGGACACAGATTCTTTGTTGCAAAGATTCAACAAGGTGCTAGAAACATTCTTCAGAGATTTTAGTCTGTATGGACAAAATAGCATAAACGATTCTTTATTGTCATTCTTTATGAAAGAAAAATGAATGAAGAATAAAAGATAGTTACCTAGATCTTGCGGTTGATGTAGATTTGTCAGGAGCACATCTATGTATACAACACATTGTATAGGTGCGCTATGGAGTTGAGATCTGATGACTGTGGAAGCCATTTGCATGTGGAGAACTCACTGTTATGTTCAACAAAACAGCACAATATCCTACTGAAAGCAGCCATCAGTATACTGACAGAGTGTGGTCTTTCACTGCTGTAGCCCACCTGCTTCAAGGTTCAATGTGTTGTGTGTTCAGAGATGCTGTTGCGCATACCTTGGTTGTAATGAGTGGTTATTTGGGTTACCGTTGTCTTCCTTTCAGCTTAAAGAGGTCTGGACATCATTCTCGGAACTCTCGCATAAACCAGGCTTTGTCACCCAGAGACAGTGGATATTTTCTTTTTCTGTAAACCCTTGAGATGGTTGTGCAGGAAAATTCCAGCCATTCAACAGTTTCTGAAATGCTCTGTGTGGCATCACAAACACGCCACATTCAAAGTCGCTTAAATCTCCTTTCATCCCCCGTTTTGATCCTTTGTTTGAACTCCAGCAGTCATTTGTCCATGTCTACGTGCCTAAATGCACTGAGGTGCTGCCATGTGACTGGCTGATTAGATGTTTGCTTTATTGAGCAGTTCAGCAGTGTATCTAATGAAAAGGCTGGTGAAGTTATCCCCTGAGAATCACACGAGAGGAGGGAACAAAACAAGTCCATCAAACTACAAAGACGTGTAGTACAGCACGCTTACATAAAATAGCTAATAATGAGACGGTGTGGATGTGGGTTTAAAATAAAGATTACTTTATTAATTCATCTCAAAAAGACTAATTCAAAAATACATTATGTTTCAATACATGTGATTACAGGTTACTGTATAGGCAAAAAAAATCAGGAATCTAGTATCTGAAATTATTAGAATAAGTAATTTTAAGTTTGAGTAAATTATTGCAAACAGTATAAATGCTGCATACTTCTCAGTTGAGTTCATTACACGCAACTTTGTGTCGAAGACATGGCAGTTGTCTAGAGGAGGACAATCATAAAACATGGCAACTAATGACATGCTGGTTGAGATGAATTGTAATTCTTCCATCATTTCATCACCACTGCTCCTGAGCAAAAGCCATGTAAATACTAATTACATATATTTACTAATTAACCCATACACTGTGAATGAAATGTAATCACTCCACAGTGGAGAACATGAATATCAGCTGGCAACACTGAATTAATATTCTCTGCTATGCGTAAAATCCATAGTGGAAGTCACACAACCTGTTGTCATAGCAACTCTGAGAAAGAACAATATTTCAGATGGGGTTGTCGGTCAGTTCGGACAAAAATGGAAAACAATGTAGATTCTGTCCTTCTGCTTGAGGATGAATAAAAGATGGCAAAACTAATATATTTTCCTAAACCAATACAGCACATTGCAATGAAAGTGGGTGGTGTAGCTCCAGTAACTGAATTTTAAAGTAGAACAATGTTTCTTGTGAGGAGATGCTGGTGACCCCATTTTTGCCAAGTGGGAATAACAGTGTTTATGATCTCCTGTGAAACGCACAATAATCTAAGCAGCTCTCGACCTAATCCACTGGCAGTTTTCACCATTAAATGCCAAAGCAGCAGAAAAAGTGTTTTTGGCACATTTTAGTTGTTTGTCTCAGTCATATAAAGAAACAGGCTCTTAAAGGCATACGATTCTGTATTTTTCAGTTAGCCCTTAACCTATCTGGTTTCAAACAATTTGTATCTTATAAAATATGTGAAAGATGAAAAAATCAGCCAGTTGCCTAAAGTTCATAAAAATTCAAGCTTTTAAATAATAGTTGAAAAAAAAATGGAGTGTTGTTATTCCCAGTTTTACCCCAAGGTATGCTATGTCCCAAATAAATCAAGACACAGTCATTAAGAAGTGCATCTATGTGGCCTTCAGCTAATCATTTTATTGGTGTTTGTATTGGCATCAAGATGAAGATGTACCTGAAGCTACTGAAGAGAAGTGTCTGTAAATGTCTCATGTCACTGATGCAGATCTTTTGAAAGCAGGAAAAAAGACGTAATCTGGTTTGCAGAAGGCTGTTTTAAATTCATCATAATTTCTAATATTACGAAATGGTGACTTTCAGAGACCTTTCATGATCTCAAAATAATCCGATCGCATGGAGAATTTTCTGTAACATATGGCAATGTTATACAACAACACAAACAGGACATATTTTACCAACATCAAGGTATTTTTAAATATAAATACAAGGTATATTGTTTGGTAATGATGCAGCTCTTAGGCTCTGGGGCTTTGTGTTTCACGATGTGTGTCCTTGCATTAAAGAGGGCATTCGTGTCAGTGTTACATTTGTTTTTTATATATGTATAATCCACTGGAGAAACAAATTCCATAAAGTGTTCTTTTATTTTGGACTATTTCGTGGTTGGTCAGTCATTGACTGTCAGGTCGAATTCGGTGTCTGATTGGTTAGAGAAGGAAAAATTTCCTGTTGAATGAAATGCGTAAAGCCCCGCCCATCCAGCCTAGCAAGACCAACGGAATTGAGTTAGCGAAAACTTCTTAGCTCTGATGCGGAAAGAGCTTGTAAACATTTTGGAAAGGTGATTCATTTGTGTTCAAATAGGTGTTTTAACGCAATGCATAGCAACTGCGTGACCTAAATAATACACCTGTGAAAATTTACTGTCAAGATATTACAGGTACAATTTTTGAACGCTTCTGCAATGTCTAATGGTGCTTTATGCTTAGCTGTAAGGAAAGTATTCTGCTTGCTTAAAGCCTAAATGATGATTTTATTCATCCATAAGAAAATATGTAAAAGACATTGTGTATAATCACTTAAAATATATTTAATTTGTATGTATATTTTTGATATTTATGTTATTTTAGCGTACATTTTGTACTGTTCCTGAGCTCATGATAGATGTATTCTGTGTACAATTTCTGTGGTTTACGTTTTAAAATTCAGAATTAAAATGAAAACGCATTTAATGGCTGATTGAACTGCAGTGTCATGTTAAGGGTTATTGATTAGCTTATGGCCATACAGGTGTTTCCCTGCCATATAATTTGAGGGGTCACTTCACACACTGGTTCGTGCAAAGTCAGTTTTATTTAAAATAGAAATATGAACATTTCCCTATTTCTGATTGTTTATTAATAATATGAAGAAATGAAATCCCAATAAACAAAACTGATTAAATATCTATTTACATTACAATTCTGGTGAGTTTTGGGTGCTTATTAGTTTACTATTCAGGATATGCTCTGCAATAATACCCACAATAACAGTCCTCTTGGTTTCTGTGCCAGGTTTTTGAGACTTCTCAAGGATACTGTGTCTTGGACCTTGGACTCTGGTAACTTGCCATCACTAGAGATAAGCCAATCTTCAGAAAGAAGAAGACAGACCTCAGTTTGGCGGGAGCACTATGGTAGGACAATCACCCAGTTACTGCAGTTCTTTTGCTTGAATTGCCAGAACTTGAAACAAAACTGATTTTAGCTTTAAATGGTAAATGGTAGAGCTGGGCGATATATCGAGTTTTTAAAACATATCGATATATTTTTATACGAGATATAAGATGTGACAATATCCTTTATATCGATATAGTCTATGTTACGTTATAATTATAGTTGTGGAGCCGCAAGTTTGCCTCTCTTTCGTCCACTTTTGTCTCTACGCAACGTTACTCCGCCTCGCCTTCACTGAAGACAACTCCCCCTCCTCCCCCATCGCTTCACATGCAGGCAGCGACAAGACGGACACGGCAAATCTCCGTTAACGAGTTACTGCGCATCGCCCCATGCGTGGGGCTGGACGGCGTCAACGTGCTAACGAGCTAAACATGCTAACGAGCTAACAGCGCTAACCCTAAAATCCTTTCATTCTCTCAAAAGTTGATAGCGCGCCTTATGTATGAATTCTGGTTGTGCTTGATGGCCGCGAACTGATTTTATGTGGTACACGGCGCTCAGCAATCTGTCAAAAATGTTTGAGTACGACTTTGGTAAGCTAAGGAGCTGCACCGCTTGATAGATTGTCGGCGCATTACGGCTACCGAGGAGCTTCGCGGAGTGATACGTACTGTGCATCAACGTAATATTACCGTACTGTGTGTGTATAAGGACCATAAATGGCACCTGTAAGAGACGTGGTTATGAAGCGGATTTCAAACTCCAGGCTATCAGTCACACAGTAAAACTTGGGAACAGAGCAGCTGTGAAATCTGTCTGTCTTTGTTATTACGCTCAGCGTCTTTTAGTTTACATTTTGACTGCACAATTGTGAGCTCTTTGTTTAGCACAAAAACAACCTTGTTTTCTTTTATTTATGGAGCATTATTATTTAATGAATGCTCATAATTTAATTTTGAGTAATTTTTCATGTACATCTGTGCTGTATGTTAATAAAAGTGCCTGTGTGACATCTGGGACACAGCTTTGACTAAGAACTCTCTTTTTGTTCTTACTTTATGGCTTAAAAAAAAAATCGAGATATATATCTTATATCGCCATCCAGCTAAAAAATATCGAGATATGAATTTTGGGTCATATCGCCCAGCCCTAGTAAATGGTCTGTATTTGTATAGCGCTTTACTAGTCCCTAAGGACCCCAAAGCGCTTTACACATTCAGTCATCCACCCATTCACACACACACATTCACACACTGGTGATGGCAAGCTACATTGTAGCCACAGCCACCCTGGGGCGCACTGACAGAGGCGAGGCTGCCGGACACTGGCGCCACCGGGCCCTCTGACCACCACCAGTAGACAACGGGTGAAGTGTCTTGCCCAAGGACACAACGACTGAGACTGTCGGAGCCGTGTCTCGAACTGGCAACCTTCCGATTACAAGGCGAACTCCCAACTCTTGAGCTACGATCGCCCCCCTTTATGACATATTGACCTACAAGTAAACTGACTACAACTAAGGACAATAACGGAGTCTGAATATACCAAAGAAATGAATGTTGTTACTGGATAAGGAGCACTGCTCTAGAAGAGCAAAGGATCTGTGTATGATCTTTAAATAGACTGAACCGCCATAAAGCATATCACTTAATGTTTTATGGATTTTGTGCTGATATTGTACCTTTATTTTTTATTTTATTAACAGAGGTTGCGCTGCATATTCACACTTTTTAACGTGAAATGCAGTTTTCAATTCTACCTACCCACCCTTGGGTGTAGTGCAGGGGTTACAGAACTGTTGATAATTTATAACAGAGGCCCACAAGACAAAATCTGATCATCATTGTTGCAACATCTCTACAAATATCAGAGTCTGTGGAGCAAATTAAGTAAAAAGTCAACCTTTTGGTGAGAAGAAATGTTAAATATACTACTTAGAATAGGCTTGTTGTTATGGCTGGCTAGTTCAGGAAGTCCTGACATTACTATCCAGAGTTATAATTTTTTAATGTAGCCCTAGTAAAGAAAACACTTCACAGATATCACCGAGATATCACCAAGGTCTCTTGGATGTTTTGGATGGTCCAAATAAAACCTTTAATTTCTAACCCAATTTGAGTGTTCACTGTTTAACCCTTTAAGACCTACCATAGAACCAAGTTCGCCAGAGCTTATATTATATTTTTACATGCTGTGGAGCCATTTTTGGGAGCATTTCAAGTTGCTATACATCAATACAACCATTATAGCCCAAACTTTAATAATATGTCTGCATTAGGTGCATAGTAATTACATAAATTGCAAAAAAAGTGCAATAAACTACAAAAAAATTGAAAATCGTTTTTGTTTTTTTTAACATATATTTCTAGTTAGAGAAATTTAAGAGGCTTATCCCTCAAAACTGTAAATACAAAAAAGTTACACAAACTAGTTTCCCACCACAGGAAATTTATTTTGAGTGTCTTCATAGTTTTATTTTTGAAATACACCAATTTTTATATACTGCAGGAAAAACGAAAATAAATATTATAGTGCAAATTTGCAAAATAACAGCATATGCATCAAAATAAACTATTTCCAGCAGTGCAATATGAGTCTTAAGCATCCCAGAAACGACACAGAAAGTCATAAAGTCAAACATAACTTTTTAAAACACATAACAAGTAAAACACAAGCTCATAAGGCCCCGATCGTAAAAAACTACATTTCCGCAAAATGACGTCACTTCCGGTTTCGGGCTGGTCATGCGGTCATGTGATAGTTCGCGCTGATGGACGTAGGAAGTGTTACAAACAGCTGATGGATCGGCGAAGCGTGTTTCTGGAATATCATGTTTTTGTTGCTGCAAGTGATTTTTATGCAGTTTTTGCAAAGCTATATGTGGAAGGAAACTGTGACCTAGGACAAGCTGATGGCATAAGATGTAAGTACAACTCCTCCAGTTTCATATGCAAAAAAAATTATTGCGCTAGCTTACTTGGTTGCAGAGCTACCGGGATTTAAAAATAGTTACGCAAAACAGAGCGTGCCCGCTCCGATCGGCTGTAAAGGGTTAAAAGACCTTGGGTAAGTCACATTTTCTTCCTTTCGTTTCTTTTTTTGTGCCCACACTTTCAATTTAGTTTAACTTTTGTAGTGCCAGTAAAACGACAAACATTTGGAGAGATTAAAAAAATCCTAAAAATACATCCATGCAGAAATAAAAATTAAAATGGGGAAAAAGAGAGCAAAAAAGTCTCAAAACATCTGCGTCCCCCTCTGTATTCCTGTTATTTGTAAAATTTCTGTATCACTGCACCTCTATTCAAATTCAAATTCAGTGTCTTGCAACAAAGTGTTGAATTTACTCAGCTGTAAACCTGCTGACTGGCTGCTTGCACGCTGTGAATGACATGCAGTGGAAGTTTCACACTAAATCCCTGTTGCAACGCTGAGCTGGCTTTATGCTGAAAATACTCAAAATCTGATAGAGCATGTGCTTCTCTGTGGACTCGCTAGGGCACAGAAGATCAAACAGGGTTAAAGATACTCTCTGGTGGTGACTGAATATTAGGCTTTAGTGCTGGACATTTTCACAGATCAAATGTAACTCTGGTAGTCCACAAACTGCACAGTCTTGACTTGTGGGGTCTTTTTTGGCTCCCTAATATATGTACCTGCACCAGACCTTAAAGTTTGGAGTCTAATTACGCTGGTCTTAAGCGTCCTCTCGACTTTATTGCTATGCAGAAGTCCGGGCCTTTGACCTGTAAAGGTATTTTGATCTGGGATTATGGTTGTGTGATGGAAGGATTAAGACCCAATTAACTGAAGGGCTGTGAATGATGTGAATGATGATGATGTTTGAGGACTTTTCTTTGCTTTCTTCAAAAGTGAAGCACCATTTCCTGTGTGAAGCATTCCAAAATTCTTGAGAATTATAGTCCATCAACAGCAGGATTTTCAACAGCTCATGTTTTTTTAGACACTCCACAAGCATTTGTTACATATTTGTCCATGTCGTATATATAGACATATATTTATATGTGAGTTTGAGTGTGTTTTGGGGGCATGGTAGTGTGTGTGTGTGTGTTTGTGCACAGCAAACTGCCCACTCTCTATGGCAGTGAAGTCAGTGGTTCATATTTTGGATGATATAAAGATTAGATATGCTCTAAATTCAAATAGCTTCACACTGCAATAATTCCACTCTTTGTGTGTCTTTGTATGTGCACACATTTGTGCGTGCGTGGGCCGTGCATCTGCACATATGTTTATGTCAGTATAATAATACGATTCTGCATTAAATTTCCCCTCTTACTGCGATTCTCAGACTTGGCTGTGACATTATTGTAAATCCTTCAGTAGCGATACAGTAGTACTACATCAGACTCAGCGAGCCGGCCTTCCTCCTTAGAGCCAAAACACCTCCGCCACTCACGCACACATTCAGGCAGAATTGGCATCTTTTATCCTCAACTGGCCTCTTTTTTCAGAGATTGAAATTTACTATTCAACATTCTTCCCCTTGTTAGAAAATAGAATATTGCTTTCTGCCACTGACAAAGTTGGCTGAATTAGAAAATATGCAACAACCTGACACCACCTTCTGTTGCAGAAAAGAGCCTCTTTTTCATTTTTTGATTGAATTATGTATAAAGACTTAGAAGACACTCCTTGGCCATGGTGGTGTTACTTTCCCCATATTACTTATTCAACATGTCTAACCTTAGGCCCCATTAGCGTTGCAGAAGTGGAGCTATTTCCTCAGCTCTTCATGTTCAAACACAAGACTAACATAGAAGCAGGAGCTGAAACCCCACAGTGAGTCACACAGTCACAGTGTCTTCCCTCTCTGCCTCCTGCTCTGCCCACCTTTGGCAAATTAAGGCAAGATTTCATAGCTTTAACCTACAGATAGCATGCACTGCCACAGGCAGTATGGTCCCAAGGTTTGCCATATTTGTCTACAGGATGTGACATTGTTCCTCTGCACGTCTTTGATCTGCTTTGTCTTTTTATGTAGGCTTGTCTCTGTGAATCAGCGACGGAGAATAGTGTGTTTATTTTTATGAAATGTGTAGTACTCCAGCCGTCACCTGGATGAGGTGATTTGTATGTACCTCCGATGCACATATCGAGTCTAATGCTTTGACTGTTCTGTTCATTTTATATCACGATCCCAAGCGTTGTGCAGCAATTGAATTTGGGCATTTTTTATTCCTTTGTGTCTGTCTTCCTTTGACATGTTGTCAACGTGGAAATTCACAGCACCCCGCCACTCTTCCTCAAGCAACCTCTTGATGTGCCACAGTGAGAGTCGTGTCATGAATAAACATGCTGATGTACAAAGGGATGAGTGTTGGTTAGAGATGAGATAGACAGTTTACATGTGTTTGAAAGGGAGGGTCTGCAGAGAGGAGAGTGACAGGGTCACGGAGCCCAAATGTTTAAAAAAAAAGCTGCTTCCACTAACATCTTTTTCTTTTCTCTTTTTTTTTTCAGTGGTTAAAACATGCTTCTGTTGAAATTCTAGTTGTGGCTCCTGCTGTTGCTCTGCGATTAGTGAAATCCTGTTTGCAGCACTCCTTTTTTTAAAAAGTTAAAATATTTTTTCCAGAAGTCGGTGCTCTGAGTGGTAAAAACACGTTGAGTTCTCAGCATTGTCAGGAATGAGCAGCAGCACCTTCTTAAGTTTGGAAATAATCAGAGGAAAAAAAGCTGGTACTTTACACTGAGACTCCTGGAGCTCTGGCAGCACTTGTCAAATAACATCAGCCTATGTCAGACCATAAGACCACAAAGCTGATAACCTTCTCTTCCAACTCTGTATACTCCTACTCGAGCGCTAAGACCATCAGGTCAATTACTCTTGGTGCAACCTAGGTCTCGGCTGAGGACCAGAGGAGATCGTGCTTTTGTCTAAGCTGCACCTAACCTCTGGAACAGCCTTCCTGCTACTATTCGTGCCTCGGACTCTATCCAATCTTTCAAATCACGGTTGAAAACTTACCTATTTAATCTGGCATTCCCGACTAGCTAGTGCCCTCATCTCATCTATTTTAATCTTATTATTGCATCTTTGTTTAGCCTCCTAGTGGATATTTTATATATGTGAACTGACCCTATCTCTGAATTGAGGTCTGATACCTACTTTATTGAGCCCACACTTCTGGTCTAATTAGTGCTTCCCATCTGTTAGTGTTAGTGCCTTATTTTGTTACTGCCTTTCTATATAGGGCTGGGCCATATCATACTGTTCACGGTAATACCAGTATAAGGTTAGGCAATAAGAAAATTAATTGCCCTGCCCTACTTTTATATACATTTATTTTGGTCTATTGTATTATTGTGAAGCACTTTGATATACCTTTGGTTTTAAATGTGCTATATAAGTAAAGTTGTATTATATTGCATTGTTATTTTATTTGTTTTATCTGGGTAGTTATTTGTTCCCACTTTTGCAGAAGGATAGTTAATCTTGAAACATTTAATGGTTGTTTCAGCTCTTCATCCCAATTTTTAAGCATTTAGCTAGTACAAAATAATGTGAAAACAAAAAATATTTGACATTGATAACTGATAATTGGCTGATGTGGGTAGTTAGTTATTCAGGTGATTTATCTGTATTCCATTTTAAGTTTTGCAAAGTGTGGTTCATATAGTGGTTTCATTAATTGGACAAAAAGATGATGTTAAAAGTTGTGAATGGACTTGGAAGAAATCTAATTTGTTTGTTTTTGCTATACTTTAGAAAGCACAGCAAAATTTTAAAATGTGGCTTTTTAACATGAGATGGTGAAGCATTCCAGGTTTCGAGTGTTTAATCAGAAAAGGCTTCGCCACCAGCTTGTTCATGGGCTCTCCGGTGCGAGAGCAGCAGGGGAGTATTGGAGGACCGTGGGATACGAGCTGGGATTAGTACCTCTACAAAATGGGTTGGGGCTAAGCCATTTAATGTTTTGCAAATCATTAAAAGAACTTTAAACAACTCACTTTTAAGAATGACTGGGGAATAAGTTGGAGAAGCTAAAGTCGCTATCCTGTCCTCACACTGGTTGTGAGCCTCAGAGTGGAGCTTTAGATAAGTTGTTGCTGTTTTGTGGCTTTTTTATAAGTTCTTAAAAGTAATCAGATCTTTGAAGGCAAGAGTGATTTTTATCGCCTTCCTGTTTTTTTTATTAAATTACTGAGGTCACTGAGTAACACCCAGGCTTGTAACTTCTGATTAGCTCGTCCAGCTAAAGGACCAATGAGCTGATGCCATTGTGCCTCTGTCTACAGTTAACAAGAATCACTACTACTCCCAGAGTATTGTTCAGATTTCAGTGAAATTTGCACACAATGATAATCTAATGGGTCTTTACTCAAATGCATGGTCAAGGTCATATTTATCATTCTGCAGCTGAAACCAGTATTTTGTTAGCTAGCTGTGCAGAAGCCTGTTTTCTTTTTATGAGCAAAGCCACTTCAGAACCGTTCCAGCCATTCCAGACTTTTAGGGTTTGACATTACCTAACCTTACATTGGTGACCATTTGTTTGGAATGATTATGCCTTGAGTTCTGGTCTATTATGTGTTTATTACCTTGCGGTCGTGTCCTGGTGATTTGTGTGCGTTGCCAGACATGATAGAAACAACCAAAATGCGGACGTCTTTGTGCAAGTCATTTTTTGTCAGGGGAAAACATATTTATTCCTCTTCTTTTTCCACTTCTTTTTACTTTCCCTTACATCCATTCTGACAGTTTCAATAATGTCCCAATTTGCTGACATTTATGAGTGCTTATATTGATGCTGTGATTATTATTCTTTATGTGTTATTCTCTCACTGAGAAATTCAAAAAATGTGGCAGAAAAGTAGCTGGAATTGCACAGAAGGAATCTATGCTACTGAACTGGCCAATCATAATAGTTGTGGGTAGGGCTGTGCGATATGACCAAAATCTCATATCCCGATATAAGAATTCTATCGTCCCGATAACGATATAAATCACAAAAATGTAACATTTTCTGTAAATTCTGTGAATCTCGGGCAGCTCGACTTGCTGGAAGTGTTTCCAGCTGCGCGTCATGTAGCTGGAGTCGAGTGTTTTAACCAATGCATGAAACTATACATTTTTAGACATAAGTTGTAACAGCCGCCGTTTTCTTTGTATTTATTATACGGCGTGCTGCGGGGAAAAGCCTGTTCTAACGTTTGAGTCTAAGGTTTATTTTTTAGCACCTGGAAGCTATTTTTTTGCTTCTCATCCGTAAATAATCTGCTCTTTCACGTGGTTCAGTTTATTTTGAAAAGTCTCAACAGGATCTTGAGCTTTATTGTGAAAGGTTTATGTGGAACATAGACAAGCGGACACGCGATGCTGTTACCGTCGTTGTTGCTAACCACAACGCATAAAAACAGGCGCTTGTCCGTCCGTAGTGTGGTTATATTAAATATAAGAGAAAGAGAGAACTTTAAGAAATGAATATAGCCACTACAGTGACCATCAAAACGATGAAAAAATATTGCCGTAAACAGTTTATTTTGCGACACCACGAAACAAATGATTGCGTAAAATGAAACGATAGACGTTTTTATATCGTCATCCGATATATATCGTTATATCGAACAGCCCTAGTTGTGGGCTGCGTTGACGCAAACTTTAGCTACATTTTTAGGTAGGTGCACACCAGGTTTGGCCATGCAGAGAAAAATGTTGCCCATACCTGAGCTAGGGTCAAAGCAAGACATTTGTACAGAGTTGTAATTTCCCTTTATTGCTACCACATGTTAGCTTGGTTTTGAACCTTTATCCAGTTCTACCAATATACATTATTAACTGTTGTAGTACTACCGAAACAGCATTCTGAGTGGATTATCAGATGAGTCTCACAATCATCTGCTTTTACATGCATGTGGCACACACTCTGTCTGTCTCTTATCCTCTGTGGAACGTGAATGAATAGGATGAAGTACTGAATAGCGGTTGCTGAATGCTATAGTGAGAAGAAAAGCAGCAGTGAGATGTTATCAGTGGGGGAAATGGTCTCTCCTGGTTGATTTACTAGTCATGTAGTGTGCTTGTCTGACTGCAGTATAGCAGATAGTGTCAGAGAGACATCAGAAGAGGCCCAAGGGACTGTCCGCTAAGAGATCAACCAGAAAAACATGTTATCAGTGACATACTGTGTGACCATGAGCTAATGCTGGCTGCGTTTTCACTATGAGATCAAAAGGGATTTTTAAGATCAACTGTCTGAATATTTGCTCAAAGCTGCACCGAAGCAAATTTATATGTACACAAGCACCCGTCTTATTAAATCAGAAGTTTGAGCCCTACAAGAGTAATGCAGTCCAATATTTCTAACTGAGATGCCATTGATTTACCCTGTTTGGCCAAATTAAATTCAGGTATGGGCACTGATACAGCAGGAAATCTGCTCACTACAGGAAGTCACATTCAATAATTAAGACTGAAATGCAAACAGTATTCTAATCAGCAGTGAGTAAGTACCCTCTCAGAAAACTTTACCTTTGAATATAAGCTTTTCTTTCTTCCCCATCTGGTTTTCTTTTCTTTTCTTTTCTTTTCTTTTCTTTTCTTTTCTTTCTTTCTTTGTCTTTCAGTGTAAACCATCAGGTATTGGTTGTGTCTGTTATGGTGGTTGATGTAAGAGTTTCAGCGACAATCTTTTGCCATCATTTCCTACAGCAGACATTCCCAAGACTGCCACGGCCCAGTTTCAAAATCTAAAAATCCACCCAAGCCGATTATAACATGAGCTCAACATAAAGTAATTCCTTCATTGTGTTTTTGTGCATTCATTTTGATCACTATTTGCTTATTTAGGTTGATTTCCTATTAACAAGCCTCTGCTACCTGATAGCTGCTTCTTTGTCGCTAGTAAGAAAAACAAAAAATAGACAAAATACTTGGTAACCACTTTACACCTACAGGAGCTGACTTGATAATGAAAACTTGTAGCATGAAGCTCCTGGTGCACAGTTCTTAAGTTTTCATTAGTTCTTAAAGTTGTCATTAGCTAGTTCCTCCATGGCCCACACTGTGGAAATCACTGTCCTCCAGGGTATCAGTGAGTCATTTAAGAAGATGCTAAATTTCTTCTTTTATGTATTAATGCTGGTAGAAATATTAGTAACATACACAGGGTTTTCCTGTATATAGAAAATCTTGGCGCTCAATAAAAGAATAAATCAGGACTGTAATTTAAAATTGTTTTTTGTGAGTTTTATTTCCTCTAGATTAAAATACTGTCAATAACTGGCAAAGTTTTGTTTATTAAAGTAATACTCATTCTTTGGGTAGTTATTTGTGGTATTGGAAAGCCTGTCCATTTCCCATTAAATAGTACCACATCTGAGTATGTGGGTTGCACCAATTAAAAAACTTACCTGTCTGGACCAAAACAGCTTATTCTACTATTGCATCTTGTTTTGACCTTCTGGTACCGTAGACAATCAGGTGCTGACAGTTAGAGTTCTGACTGGAACCTGATTAGGGCTGTTTAGCAATGAGTCTAGATTCTGCCTATGGCATTTGCATCTAAGGGTTGAAGGAGAAGATGTAGAGAACTCTATCCTGATTGCTGGACCAATAGGGTAACAGAGTTTAGTGGAGGCAGTATCATGGTGTGGGGCGACATGTCCCTCACTGGAAAAACAAGGCACTTGTGGGATCAGATTGGGCGTGCTGTTCGTGTCAGAGTGAACTACACTGCCACACTGGCTGTTGACTACAATTACGAGTATTAAGAGAGTTCTCCTAATGCTACAGTCACACAGGGAAAACAATGGCTGAAGACCATGGCACAATCAAAATTATTGTGACTGAACTTGCAATCAATATGATTAGATGATGATAAGTCTGCTGTTACTTTTCTACTGAATGGGATTAAGTTTGCAAATACATGCAATGTATTTGTGATAATGCAACAATAATACTGTGATACTTTGGTGAAAGTTGCAAACCTGTTGTCATCAACATACACAGAAATTTACATCAAACACAAATTGATATTAACTACAGTATTCTGCAACCTGAGCCAACCCTCATTTCTTTATATATTGCTTCCAGAGAGCCAGACTTACCTGTATTTTTAAAAACTGGTATTAAGCAGTATTTCTCTAAGCTGTCTGTGCCTTAACACTTAATCATAGGTTAACTTACTTATGACACATTCAAACATTAAAATTGGCACCTAACTCAAGGTATGAACTAGGGTTGTGTCTAGGGCTGCCACGATTTGTCGACTAGTCACGATTACGTCGACTATCAAAATCGTCGACGACTGATTTAATAGTCGACGTGTCGTTTGAAGCTTTGTAAGATCGCAAAAGACGCAGGAATAATAGCAGGATTTAAGAGTGTAATAACGGACTGAAACAGAAGATGGCAGCACTGCATGTACAAGGATGCCAGCTGCCGTTAAACCCCGAAGAAGAAGAAGCAGCTGTGTCCCAGAATTCATAGCGCGGCCCAGCTTAGTTTCCAACAATGGCGGTAGCTAGTTAGTTTTAATATTACTCTTATTATTCTTTCTGGGTCACAAAATAAACGTTTAACATATTTTCATGCGAGAATGTAGCTGTGTAAACCTCAAATATCGGCTCAGTTTATCAGGACACCACATATTTTCAAAAGCGCTCCGACGTTTTCAGAGACGTCTGTTACCCACTAGCTCGATAGCTAGCCGGGGGCTAGGTCACTAGCGCCGTGAGAACACCGGACTCCCGGCAAATTGTTTTCAAACCCACCGCTGTCTTTCGCGACTCAGGTTAAATATATATGAGTCACTTAGATAAATTAAAAATGTTGTTGTTTTTTTTTTTTTTTTTAGTATTTTATTTGTTCCTGAGTAAATCGGTTTGGCTGAGATTAAAGTTATAGTTTTTACACAGCTGAATAAAGGTCAAGCAGACAGCTGATTATCAGAAGTGTGAGATGCTGAAGAATATACTCCGGTGTCCTGTTATATTTTAGATAGCAAGGAGTTTATTAAACTTTACCGAAACAATCTGCAAATTTCATTAAAATTGAATAAACTATCATCTTGTCTTTATTTTTAGTTAGCACCTTAAAAGCTTAAAGCTGTAAGCTAATGATAGTTATATAAGAGCAGATGCTGCTGGTGCAATAAGCTGTAGTTTTACGTCCAGTGGATGATGATCTGATTAGTCGACTAATCGCATAAATAATCGGTGACTAGTCGACTATCAAAATAATCGTTTGTGGCAGCCCTAGTTGTGTCTACACACAACAGAAACTGTAGGAAAAAAAACTGATTTAAATGATATCTTTAGGGACACTAGGCACAGCCTGTTGCATAAACACAATTTGTTACCATTTTGTTAGTCAAATCCATGAAAACTGCCAACGGGCAAGAAATAGAATTCTTGCATCAACAAGGTTACTCTTGAAGACCTATTAACAAAAATCTTGGCATATCTAGACATGTTACAACAGTTATTTAACTGCAAAATGACACAGACACTTTGAAATCTTGCTTTTGGCATATAGGAATATAATCAGCATACCAAACACCAGACTCGACTCCATGAGTCTGCTGTTGCAAAGAGAAATTGCAATTAATGTCAGACTTTATAAATTAGACAGCCATTATTTGAAAACCTATGCCAATCTGGCTGGGAGAGTTTGCGGTCAATCTGAATTGGACTAAAATTGTTTGACAAGTTGCCTCCCACCAGATAAACTATGTAGTCACTTTGAGATTAAATGTAGTTGTTTAGAGGTTGGTGGTGTTGCATGTCAAGCACTTGTCAGCCAGTAACAGCAACTACTTGCAATCGGATGCAGAATATGAGAAAAGATTATGCGATCAGGCAGATTTTTTGTTTGTTTGTTTGTACTCTAGTATTATTCTATCAGGCTGTCATATCAGTGTAAACTATAGGTGAAGAATCCTAACTTGCTGTTTACATGTGTTCCCATTTTAATCTACAAAATCCACACGGGCTCTTCCTGTAGATAAAAGCCGAAACTGGTTTATTAATCTCCAGGTCGGCAAGTATCGACAAAGGGCAGTTGTCAATGACTCAGTTATGACCCTGCAGAAAAAACTATTATGCTTCAGTATTCTCTCACTGCTGCTGCCTGCCTTTAAGTACTCATTAAGCACTGTTATGTATTGGTAGTGGTCTTGTATGAGTATGCAACTCTACGTGTAACTCTACATTCATCAGTGTTGGGAAGGTTACTTTTAAAATGTATTCCACTACAGATTACAGAATACATGCCCCAAAATGTATTTTGTAACGTATTCCATTACGTTACTCAAGTAAGTAACGAGTAACGTATTCTGAACACTTTGAATTACCTATTATATTCTCATGCTTTTTACAACCACATGAATGTACGATTGCTGTGTGAATTATTATTTTTACTGACGGTTACTCGCCACACCCCCCATATGGAAAAGATATATATAAATCTTATAAAGTTTGTATCTGTCTTGTGTGAAACTTGTATGAAAAGCATACAAGAGTGAAAACAGATATAAGATCCCTTGAAAAATTATATAATGAAACTTGTATGTTTTGGATACTTACTAAAACAATAAATGAAAGTAATGAGAAAGTGGCCACTTTCATGAGTAAATCATGTAAGTTTTTACTATTTCTTTTCCATATGGGCAATACCGACTAGATCTTTAAATCTTAATATAAAATGAGTAACAGTAGGGTGGGCATTAGGGTAAGGCTGCATTTTTGCAGCGATGTCGTATAGAAAACTGTTTTACGTGTATATAAAACAGGTCCGCTTAACTAAACCGTAGTTAAGGAACCTCTGGCTAATACGTCGGGTTCCATGTCGGGCTCATAGCCGAAAACTAGCTTTACTTTGTTGTCTGGGTCAACTTTGCTTGCGAGAGACAAAGAGAGGCGTTGAAAGGCTGCTCCAACGGAACTTATTGTTTCGGAGGAAAACACGAACACAGTGTACAGTCGAGTTTTAATAGCTTACTTACAACTGGGCTCGTCAGACACTGTTCTTGACTGCAGTGGTTATTATTATATTTACATGCTTCCAGCTCCCATTTCTGCTCGGTGACAGCTCGGACCTTTCCACTCTCCTTTTTCTCCCTTCCTCGCGCTCACAAACACATAACGGGTATGGCAGTCCATTCTCCCTGGAGTACGGACTACACTGCCCATGAAGCTACATTCTTTAGGGCTATGCCTGTAACACTCTGCCTATTGCCTTTATATTAAATCATTGTGTGAAGAATTTTTAAAAATATTTCTTCACGTCATTATGCAGGCCGCAAGTAGAGGTGACATGGGCCGCAAGATTGAGACACAGACATGAGCCTCTTAATGCGTGTTTTATTTGGGGCGTGGAAACCAAAAATAGAGAGGGCATAGCCGAACATATGAAACAGGAAAATCCCTTTATTTCAGCAAAGTAACTATATTCTGAATACCACCTTTTTAAACTGTAACGGAATACAGTTACTCATATTTTGTATTTTAAATACGTAACGGTAGTACATGTATTCCGTTACTCCCCAACACTGACATTCATGTAACTCTACATTTATTATACAGTTGGGAGGAAATTATTCATGATAATGCAGATTAGACTACAACTAAAGTGTCATTTTTTAGCACTGTGGCTGAATGTAATATGACAGTAAATATTAATACACTGTAATTTGTTCAAACTGCAAATCAAATTCACATCCTCAGATACGCCGCCTTGTCGAACTAAGTCAAAAAAAGCCAACAAGACTCACTTTGCTATTATGTATGATAAAGAAAAACATAAATTAGAGTTTTGTAAGGATTAGTAAACTGTTGAATATTTGCATACCTGACTAAGTAATTATTATTTTTTAGTGTAAAGTTTTGTTTCTAAATCGAGGTCTTACAAAGCCTTTAAAAAATTTGTTGTGTTATTTATTTCTTTTTTTAATGAATGGAGCAGGAACACTGGCATAGTAGTGAAGTCCAAGGTCTGTTGCCAGTTTAACTAGTTCCATTTTAAGCTGTGTGGGGGATGTCGGTGTCAGTGGTCAGTGTTTATTTGAGCTGCCAGTGGGTAAAGAGGGAGGAAAGTTTCTGGATAGGTCAGAAGACCATCATCGACCAAAAAATGTATTATTTTTGTAACAGTTAACTCTTCATTTGATATTTGTAACCACTGGACTGTAATCAAAATGCCTATAGGAAAAAAGTAGGCTGTCAGCAAAAGACTGGAAGCTTTATGTTATTGGATAAAACTCATCAGAAACAGAATATTTTATTAATCCCAGAGGACATTATGTGGTCACGGTTGCTCCAAGACAGTAAGAACATTAACTAACAAGTTAAAGTACCAATCAAATATTACAATATTTTACAAAATATTGCAAAATAGCTCTAATATATAAATATCTCAATATATTACACTCAATTAAATATAGATAAAGTTGTAATTGAGGTGCCCCTCTTATCATCCCGACTTGATGTTATTTTCTCTGTAGAGACTGTGCAGATATTAACGGTGTGCAACTACTGCAGTGTGTACTTCTGCTTTTAGATGGAGGAGTTGTACAGAGAGATGGCCGCAGGCAGGAATGATTTTCTGTGTCGTTCAGCGGTGCATTTGGGTAATCTCAGTTTCGCACTGAACATGCTCCTGTGACTGGCCAGCACGTCATGGAGTGGTTGGGAGAATATTGTCTTTAGCTTAAACGACATCTACCTCTCTGACACCGCCTTTAGAGAGTCCAGCTCCACCTCCGCAATGTTACTGCTGTGCGGATCAGTTTTCTGGCATCCACAACCCTCAGCCTGCTGCCCCAGCATGCAACAGCAGACAGTATGGCACTGGCCACAACAGGCTCATAGAAAATCCTGAGCATTGTCCAACAGATTAAAAGACTTCAGCCATCTCATAAATAGTCATGGCTCTGGCCCTTCCTGTACAGTGCATTTGTTTTTAACCCAGTCTAGTTTATTGTCAGTGTGTACTTTGAGGTATTTATGGTCCTCCACCATGTCCACATCAACTCCCTGGATTGAAACAGGGTCCACAATCATGTCCTTGGTCTTTATTACGTTGAGCTGCAGATGATTGTGCTTGCACCATATGACAAAGGAGTCCACCACAGCCTCATCGTCTCATCACCCCAGCGGATGCATCTAACCACCGCAGAGTCATCAGGTGCAGGTGTCGGTGCAGCAGCTGAAGTCTGTGTTGTAGAGGGCGAATAGGAAAGGGGAGAAGATGGTCCCTTGTTTTGCTCCAGTGTTGCTGACCACCATGTCAGACACACACAGTGTTAAAGACGCTCAAGTCAAACTTGGGATATAGTTTGTAGAGAAAAAAAAGTGGTAATAATGTATTGCAGTTTATGGTATTGTAATACTCTGCATATGGAAAATGTTTATCATTGAAATCGTATCATTTTATGAATTAAGATTTTTGATGATATTGTGGACTCTACAGGGATTCCAACCTGTAGTGAAAAATTAAACCTGGACAGTTCTGAAGCTTTTGATGTATAAAATGAAGGGTATGTAATGTTGGCTGTTTCTAAGTAAACTGACATAATGTGTTGTGTTGTGTACGTGCCACATATTTTAGCAACATTTCAAATATAATTAGGTTATTGAAGAATGTGTTTCTGACTCTTAAAAGGCTCTTATATGTATACAAAATAAGTACATACAGTATTTGGTTGGAAAACAGTTTAACTAGCCCCGTTTAATTGCTCTTAATTTTGACTGTTTTCTCATTGTTTTCTACTTTTACACTAGTCTATTAGTTTTATATTTTTTCTCCAGTTTAATGGAGTCTGAAATTAGTCGCCAAGAACATCTCTAGTCCATTTACCATTGCACACTGTTCCCAGTCAGTGTGATTATGTTCATTTGCAACAAAAAGTCACAAACGAGCATAATCCTGAGTAAGTAAGATTGGAGAAGGCAATTTTTCCCCTTTTACAGAAACTTCAGAAGTCAACAAATCAGTGATGCTGAAAGGGGCCGTGGCAGCAATCAAGGACTATTTTCCTATATACCTATCTTTGACTGAAAAAACATCAAGTTCAAACATTTTCTCTGGGTCTGGAATTGCCATTCAATAAAATACAGAAAATAACTGACTAAAGTACAAGTGGACAAGCTCTTTGAAGGAAAAGTCGGGGGAACAATAAAGTAATGCAAAACCAAGCATAAGCTTGATGTGTTAACAAATGTCTCAGAGGCTGAACTGTCCTCAGATGAATATGAATGAACTTTTACAGATGTATGTGGCTAACATAAAAGAAAATGTTAGAATAAGAGGGAAAGGGGTATTTCCAGTGTGTTAAATAAGATTGAAATGCAGACTGGTAGCCTAATCGGGTTCTTCTGTTCCCATTGCTGCTGTAGTCTGCCTCCATCAGGGAGTGCTGTTAAGAATCTGCAACTATGTTCCTTCTCATCTTCCTTCCCTACTTTAATCTCGACCCGAGTGCTTGGTTTTACAGTGAGTGAAGTGTGTCTTCTAAGCTTTGGTGAAGGAGAGACAAGGTTCTTCAAGTCCCAGCAGGTCTGAGAAGCTTCTTATGAGGCCCCTTAAAGACAACTTTTCAACAGAAGTGAGATCCTGACTGACTACAGCATTTTGCTTCTCTACAGAATTCTAGTGAAACTTCTGTACATTCTTGATAATTATTTGTGTTGTCCACATTGATGGCAAAAGGTGAGGAGCATAAAAATGATGCCATCACAAATGGCTTCATTTCTTGGGAGTGAAATGCTCTGAACCTATAGCCATTTCAGTCACGAACTGGATTAAGCACAGATAGAAGAAAGCATTTCCCTGCTGGGCATCTGTCCTACCCAGTGGCTCATTTCTTTCACTTAGAAGAGTGGTGGTCTTACATTAATGAAGCCTGTGTACCCAGGATGCTTCAGGCCAGCATTGACTTTTGGCTGTTTACTTGACTGTCTTTCCCTGGAAAGCTGTCAGGCCAGACAAGACTTTATGATGCCATTAAACATTAGCGTCAGACTGCTGAGGGACTGGATCTGGTCACTCTAACTGAGGTTAAATTAGCTTTTTTGGCAGACAAAAGAAATGCTACTGAGCTTAGAGCAGTATCAGAAGTGGAGCCATCAAGCCTAGTGTTACCTCAATATAGAAAGAAATTAGGTTATTCGGTTGACTTATGAATGAGCCATAATGAAGGTTTAAGGCTTTTGGGAATAGTGGCTTCATTACAAAATGCTTTATGTTAATAACTGGCATCTCCAAAAATAACTGAATTCAGCCTAGCAAAAGGATTCAATAAGGCAAAGCGGGCCTGATTTTAAAAGGGAACATAAGACATACAAAAAAAGCAATGAATGATGTCATAATTACTGCTTCAGGTAGTCTTAAATTGATAGGTTTTTACCTCAGTGACCTGGTGCTGATCATAAATCCAGCTATGTCCTGTAGGACACATTACTAAATATCAACGAAACACAAACAGTACTCATCACACACATTGTTGTGATGTTGTGCGATCATTGTGTAAAGATCTTTTGTGTGTTAACAGGACTAAATAAAGAGTTATACGAATACACCTTATTAACCTTATTTTGAACTGCGCTTCCTATTTTAGTCAACGTTCTATTTGCCTTTTTTTTTTTTTTTGCCACATGTTAGTTCTCATATGTATATAATAGGGGTGCAACGATACTCGTATCGATATTGAACCGTTCGATACAGTGCTTTCGGTTCGGTACGCATATGTATCGAACAATACAAAATTTTTAATTTTATCAACTTTTCTTCTGACTATGCTGTCTGTGTTGAGAGCTCAGTGGATCTGCGTTCGACTACTCCGCCTAGGCTGCACTGTCAAGCGCAGATCCACTGAGCGCAGCGCAAGCTAGCAAGACAGAAGCTAAGCTCGTTGCAACATGGCAAATTGAACCTCCCCCACCCTCATTCAGATCTGGCCTTTGGAACTATTTTGGTCTTCATGTGAAGTATGACCCTAAAGGTAAGCGCGTCATGGACAAAAGTAAAACAGTATGTCGGATGTGCACCGCAATGCTCAATTACATGGGTGGGAACTACTGCGTTAGCGCAGTTTGCTCGTTAACGTGTTGATGCTGTCCAGCCCCAGGCACGGGGCGATCCGAGGTAGCTTGTTAACGGAGATTTGCCGTGTTGTGGCGTTAACGTCATTTCAGATTAACACTGACAGCACTTGTGGGAACACAATGAATATGACTGCCCATTTACGCCGACATCATCCTAGTGCAAAGACAAGTGGAAGCAGACAAAAACAACAAGCACGCATGCTACAAACTTTACCCGAGTCATTTAGACAGCCGTTAGCACATGATTCTCCTTATTGGGACCTGATATGTTTAATATGCTGCTGAGAATATAGCCCAGAAGAAGCGTATAGTATAGCTTTTATTTTGGAAAGAGACATTTCTCTGTAATAAACTCTCTTTTCCAAAGATGAGTGATTTCTCGATCAGATAGATTTATTATTTTATCCCTTTGTTGTTTCAGCAACATTAAATTTAAAAACTGTACTTTTGAGTTAAAATATATATTTATAATTTTAATAAATGACAAATTAAAAAAAGCATGAGCATTTTTTGTATCGAAAAAATATCGAACCGTGACACCAAAGTATCGAACCGAACCTTGAATTTTGTGTATTGTTGCACCCCTAGTATATAAATATGATGTGCGATGTTGTATCTGTTACTCAGGATATCTGCAAGTCCTTAAAAAGTCTTTATTTGCTAATTAAAATATTACAAAATTATTAACTGTCCTAAATTTAGTTTGAAGGATTCTTAAATGTTATTTGGATGTTTCATAAATGAGATTTTGAAGTACACAATGTTTTCACCACCTGTTCAGATTTAGATCACGCAAAATGACATGAATTTAGACGACAGAAGACATGACAAGCAGAATTTAAGCTGTTCTTTAAGATTTTGTTCTTTGTAGGCTTTTTTTTTAAATACATTTTAAAAAAGTTAATTGTAATAGTAAATTGATAAGACACATTATACTTCAAGGTTGGTTCATCTATATAAGATACTTTTGCCTGATACATATACCTAGTGGGGTCATTTTGGGTCCATTTTCAGGCCACAGACATGTTTCATCATAGTAACTGAGATTACACTGCTTTTCAATCATAACTACCGCAATCCCTTCATACCTTTTGTTACTGCTCATACTAAAATCCAAGTTCTCCTGAAAAGTCCTGAAGAAGCGTGAATGCACAGTAGCATTGTCTCCATAAAACACATTAAACTACTAAATTATTTCCTCTGGGTCTTAATCACCTAACAGACTTTGTTCATCTTATTGTCCCAAGACCTCACATTCCCTGTGATGATAGCTGGAACAGGTGATTTATATTTAAACTTAGATGTCTACTTTGCTCGACCTCTGAAGCCTTGTTGTCTCCCCCGTAGCTCCTCTGGGATTACAGGCCTTCCTCCGGGCAGTAAAACTGTCATGACGATTAGCTGCTGCTGATTCCAATAGTGCAATGTGAAACCACAATTAGACTTGCAAAACTTGACTTGCCATTTATATTTTTTAAATAAATTTTAATGGATGATAAAAGTCATAAAAATAATAACATTAAAATAAACTAAAATTAAATTGGTATGAAACATTAAATTTGTGGTTTAAATGTAGACAACAGCATCTTGGTGCAGTTGTTAACACTGTCATCTCACTTACAGTATATAGGTGTTGGTGACCTGTGCAGTGTGTATTCTGCGTCTTGCTGTATGACAGCTGGGATAGGCTCAAGTCCCTGCCCCAGAACACTGAAATGGATAAGTGGATGAAGATAGATGGATAACTTTAGACAGCCTGCTACCACCGAGGAAGCATGTAGTCATGCCCAAAAGTTTTTGATTGAGTTCCACCAGTTCAGCTTTACAACAAGATGGCAAGGTAGGACGAACCGTGACAAATTCTCCAAGGTGCTGGGAACAATTCATACACAAAGTACCTTTAAAAAAAAAAAAAAAAACAGAAACCTTGCACGATACACAATGGATAAAAACTGGTGCTAACATCAAATTTTGTGGTTTGAATCATTCACACTTCTCTTGTAGCACCAAATACATTTCCACAGTACAGATTTTTTTTTTTTCAGTTCCCTTTTAACATGGTCAGAGAATAACCAACAGAGGATACGTCTTTAAGCAAGAGCTACACTTTGAATCTAAAATATAAAACGCATACCAAGCAGTAGAGGCTGCACACCACAGCTAGTGCAAGCATAGTGACCCAGTTTTCAAAAGAGCGTTGACTAAGTGGGACTTGGATCATCATCCTTACTTTTATTCTGAAAAAGATCCTGATAACAAGGAGCCCTTACATAGTGGTTCATGCTGTATTTAATTGGTGCACAATAATATACTGATTTTAACAACTTGTGTTTTTATGTGTAGCAGGCCTGGGTTTGACAAAAGAGGATACAGGGCAGTTTTAGATCCTTGTGTTGTGATCCCTGGTGTTGATGGAGAGGAATCCTGTGAGTTCAGTGATAAATGTTTTTCTTTCTGGAGTTTAACACTGAATTTTGAGCAGAGAATGCAGTTTTCCTTTGTCTTTTGAGGGCATTAAATAGCTTGAAATTAAAATACTGGTGGGCAAATTTCCATTTTTTTCACATATTGATGATGTGGAAACAAAAAGCAATTAAGCTCTTTGCAATAATGCAATTAGACTCTTAGTTTTAACCAACAGAGAAGGTTATCCCCCTTTAATTTGGACACTTTAATGATAGTATGTGAGGAAAATGAGGGAGCATTTGTTTTCTCTACTTAAATTTGTGTAGCTGATCTGCGGATTCTAATTGGCAACATTCTCACCAGTCCAGCTCTCTAATCTAAAAGCCACCAACAGGCCAAATATACCGCAGTCAAGTTAATTTAAATTGGGCTCTACCAGCATGATGAAGAGTAAGGCACAGTGCCAGAATAACTGCATCTGCAGTTAGTCCCAGTTGGAGATGGTATTTCACTGAGACAAATGAAGACAGACACTGAGAGAATTGGGAACCCCCAAATTAAAGGCATAGCACAGTAAGGATTGGCCTAGATTGATCCCTTTTTTGAAGCATAAAAGCAGCATTTGTTTTCTCAAGCATAAAAGCACTGTCGACTGTGTGAGTAGATAAAAAAAAAAAAGATGTTTGCATTTTTTAGTTTTTCTAGTATGTTCAGTCCCTTATCTGAAAAGGACACTACAAGATTAGCACAGGTAATGTTTTATTCAGTTTTTCTTGTAATTTGGTTTGTAAGATTTTTGCTTTTGTAGAATTCTAAAAAAACTACAAGAAGAAAAGCACGGCTCCTTTGAAAGCTAATGGGACTGGCTTGGAAAGATTGCATAGTTGTAAGTCCACATACTGCTGTGCTTTCATAGTATTTTACATGTAATCACAGTGCTTTTTTTTCATCAGAGTTACATATTCGGTTTCTGACTGAGGCAACTGTTGTTGTGATTTGGTGGTACATACAGTGGGGCAAAAAAGTATTTAGTCAGCCACCGATTGTGCAAGTTCCCCCACTTAAAATGATGACAGAGGTCAGTAATTTGCACCAGAGGTACACTTCAACTGTGAGAGACAGAATGTGAAAAAAAAATCCATGAATTCACATGGTAGGATTTGTAAAGAATTTATTCGTAAATCAGGGTGGAAAATAAGTATTTGGTCACCTCAAACAAGGAAAATCTCTGGCTCTCACAGACCTGTAACGTCTTCTGTAAGAAGCTTTTCTGTCCCCCACTCGTTACCTGTATGAATGGCACCTGTTTGAACTCATCATCTGTATAAAAGACACCTGTCCACAGCCTCAAACAGTCAGACTCCAAACTCCGCCATGGCCAAGACCAAAGAGCTTTCGAAGGACACCAGGAAAAGTATTGTAGACCTGCACCAGACTGGGAAGAGTGAATCTACAATAGGCAAGCAGCTTGGTGTGAAAAAATCAACTGTGGGAGCAATCATCAGAAAATGGAAGACGTACAAGACCACTGATAATCTCCCTCGATCTGGGGCTCCACGCAAGATCTCATCCCGTGGGGTCAAAATGATCATGAGAACGGTGAGCAAAGATCCCAGAACCACACGGGGGGACCTGGTGAATGACCTGCAGAGAGCTGGGACCAAAGTGACAAAGGTCACCATCAGTAACACACTACAACGGCAGGGAATCAAATCCCGCAGTGCCAGATGTGTTCCGCTGCTGAAGCCAGTGCATGTCCAGGCCCGTCTGAAGTTTTCCAGAGAGCACATGGATGATACAGCAGAGGATTGGGAGAATGTCATGTGGTCAGATGAAACCAAAGTAGAACTTTTTGGTATAAACTCAACTCGTCGTGTTTGGAGGAAGAAGAATACTGAGTTGCATCCCAAGAACACCATACCTACTGTGAAGCATGGGGGTGGAAACATCATGCTATGGGGCTGTTTTTCTGCCAAGGGGACAGGACGACTGATCCGTGTTAAGGACAGAATGAATGGGGCCATGTATCGTGAGATTTTGAGCCAAAACCTCCTTCCATCAGTGAGAACTTTGAAGATGAAACGAGGCTGGGTCTTCCAACATGACAATGATCCAAAACACACCGCCCGGGCAACAAAGGAGTGGCTCCGTAAGAAGCATTTGAAAGTCCTGGAGTGGCCTAGCCAGTCTCCAGACCTCAACCCCATAGAAAATCTGTGGCGGGAGTTGAAAGTCCGTGTTGCTCGGCGACAGCCCCAAAACATCACTGCTCTCGAGAAGATCTGCATGGAGGAATGGGCCAAAATACCAGCTACTGTGTGTGCAAACCTGGTAAAGACCTATAGTAAACGTTTGACCTCTGTTATTGCCAACAAAGGTTATGTTACAAAGTATTGAGTTGTATTTTTGTTATTGACCAAATACTTATTTTCCACCCTGATTTACGAATAAATTCTTTACAAATCCTACCATGTGGATTCATGGATTTTTTTTTTCACATTCTGTCTCTCACAGTTGAAGTGTACCTCTGGTGCAAATTACTGACCTCTGTCATCATTTTAGGTGGGGGAACTTGCACAATCGGTGGCTGACTAAATACTTTTTTGCCCCACTGTACATAAAATTGAATTGAACTAATCTATGCTTTACATCACTTGCACTTTCCCACACTGACGGGCTCATTGGTGACGTCAGTGGTGTAGTCCAATAATCTTTCTATCAGACTTCTTCAGGCCAACCAGCCTCCACTCTGTGTACTTTAAATCTCATTGCCCATCTGTCATTCTCCCTTGTAACCTACCTCCTCCCCATCTATGCCTCTCCTCCATGTTACTCAGGCTCCTTCAAAGCCTCTATCTTCATAACCACCACCAGCACGTAGACTTCAGGAGGTCATGACCTAATACTATGGACTGGACTATTGGAGTCAAATCGGCAAATAGGTTAATTGAATTCTATACATGTATATCAAGAATTCCTTATTGAACTGATATTTGGATCAGATATCGGGGACAACAAGCCTAGTTGCATAGGCCTAAACCATCTGGCAACCACCGACCACTAGGGGAAAGTATGTTCTGTGACAGGTTGGCAAATGGTTGCTGGGAGTTTCTAGGTGAAATTGTTTGCAAAGAAGCATAAGGATGCAGAATCAAAAAGCTCCTTTGGAATTCTTTTGGCAACGAGCAGTTTGCCATGCTCGTCAGTAGAGGCTCATGGAGGAGCTAGCATTAGCTCAAACACTTGGAAAGCCGAGAAAAAGCAGAAGGAAGAGAAGACAACAAAAAGTAATTAAAGTAAAAACGAATTCTTTAACAACTTGCAAAGCTTTACTCAACTGAACTCAGAGTGTGGACTCAGAGGTTTCATAGCACCTGTTAAACTGAGCTGCGTGACTCAGTCTAACTTAGCAGGTTTGTCATAGGAGATAGGAGTCTATCGGTGTTTGAGAAAAGTTGCAGCAGTGACAAAAAAGTGAATGCAGTTTTAGTGGCTGTCAGATTATTTCAGTCATCCATAAAGTGTGCTGATAAGCTGTGGTTGCGAAAAAATAGTAAGTGAAACAGGCTGCCAAGTTAGTCTGTTACCCTAATTGTGCTGTTGTAGTTTGCTTACTGCATTTCTCTATGCATGTTTGGAATGCAGTGTGAAATTTACTGTGCAGGGGAATCTGGAATATACGTGGATACTACCACATGACACATACCATCCATATTAATGTTGTTGTACACCCCCTGTGGGACTATAGCCACTCCCTGGTAGCAGCAGCCTAACCTATCATGGTAAAATACCCCATAACACTGCACAATCGCTTATGAATGGTTCAGAGACACGGCAGAGATCACTCCACATATGATCACCTCATCTGCCTCAGTTTATGTACACACTTCTTTGTGCTGCTTCCTTATTTTTTAGGGAGTGGCTGAGGTTATTGCCAATTGTTCACAAAGATGCTTGATGAGTGCCAACCCTATCATCAATATTATAGTAGATTTTCACTGTTTAGAGAGCTCTTTATATAAAATATTAAATTTTAAAATACCTGGAAAAAAAAAGCCTGAGGACGAGCCAGTTGATCAGATTCTTGCAATGAATTATTAATGAAACACAGTAGGAGCACAGCACATTCTATCTCTCTCTATCTTTTTCTCTCTCTTTTTTTTATAAGTATGCAGATTTATTTTCTCTTCTGTTCCAGCAACTGCTTGTCCTTTTTTTTTTTATCTGTCACACAAGTAACAGACAGAAAAGATAGAAGTTGCAGAAACATGAGCCAGTGTGTGAGGATTTAGCTCCTGTCACTTAATAATCAACATTATTCAAGGCTGTGTCATACACAGCAGTCTTCACCACAAGTGTGAAACCACAGGATTTCTGTTAATAACAAGTATGTTTGCGTGAAAGGCATCAAAAGAAAAGGCAGGTGCATATTGCAGGTAGAAATAACAAAGAAGCTTCCAGTAGACAAGCAGTTTGATGGACACACATTCTATAGGGAGGATGTATAGTCTACATTAGGGCTGTGCGATATGACCAAAATCTCATATCCCGATATAAAACATCTATCGTCCAATAACAATATAAATCACAAAAAATTTAATATTTTCTGTAAATTCTGTGAATCTCGGGTAGGTGAAGTGTTTCCAGCTGGGCGTCGTGTACCTGGAGTCGAGTGTTTTAACCGATGCATGAAACTGTACATTTTTAGACATAAGTTGTAACGGCCGCCGTTTTCTTTGTGAGTATTTATTACACGGCGTGCTGCGGGGAAAAGCCTGTTCTAACGTTTGAGTCTAAGGTTTATTTTTTAGCACCTGACGACTTTTTTTTTGCTTCTCCTCCCTCCATAATACTTTTTCACGTGATTCCATTTATTTTGAAAAGTCTCAACAGGATCTTGAGCTTTATTGTGAAAGGTTTATGTGAAAAATAAACAAGCGGACATGTGATGGTTTTACCGTCGTTGTTGCTGACAACAACCCATAAAAACAGGCGCTTGTCCATCCGTAGTGTGGTTATATTAAATATAAGAGAAAGAGAGAACTTTAAGAAATTAATATAGCCACTACAGTGACCAACAAAACGATGAAAAAAATATTGCCGTAAACAGTTTATTTTGCGACACCACGAAACAAACGATAGCGTAAAATGAAACGATAGACGTTTTTATATCGTCATCTGATATATATCGTTATATCGAACAGCCCTAGTCTACATGTCTACATCTTTTTATGAATCTGACAGATATCCATGGCGATGCTGGCCTCCCAGAATGTTGCAGGAAATGTAGATGTGATTTCAGAAACTGAAAATGTATTGTCCGGTTTTAAAAAGCAAGATTTTGATAAAATAATCAGTTGCAGGAAATGCAATTTTACGATAACAAGAAAAACATGGCTCAGTCACAGAATCAAATAATACAGAAGCCATTCCTGTTCCAATATTCTCCCAGATAAATATCAATGAAAGGCTCTTTTCTTTCCAGATGGCATCTCATTCAATCAAGTGCTACCTTAGACCACAAGCTGGGCAGTAATTTAGTAGATTTTTATTGTTTATTTTGTGAATCAAACAAAACAGTCAAAAATCAGCTCTGTAATCATGACTCATCTCTGCATGCTTTAGAGGAATTACTTCATATTAGCCTGTGGCCAATCCATGCAAAAGAGAACAGGTCAGTATGTCAAACCTCAAATTTATGAAAATAAGGAAAATAAACATAATCACGCAGTTTAACCAATATTTATTTTGCATTTTTTTTGGTCTATTTTGCAATAATATAATTTTTTATTGACAACAAGACTTTTTACAGGAGCGGCTCCCATCCATCAGCATACACACAGCTCAGTGATACATGTGATAGCTGGTCTGCCTTCATTAACCATGCACGCCACATCCATGTCTTGTTTGATGGATAACTTCTTGGCACATGAGTGCATTTCTCTGAAACATCTGACCTTTATTGACACAGTCCACTTCAATATACTGAGCAATGAAGGGCTCCATCTATTCAATACATGATTGCTTTCGTGAAACGCCTGCTTAAAGAACTCTTTTTGGAATATGTGGGTAGAATTAGCATTTTGCCAAATAAATGAAATCAAGTGACCTTATATGATGAATAGAACAAACAGCATCCTATTCATCACATTCATCAAGAGCTGAAGATGAATAAAAGATTATCATTTACACCCACAATCAGTACAGGTCAATGATTTTAACCCAGACAAATTATTTAGACAAATGTCTTTTTTTTACTCTGAGAATTTGGCTGAGAATATCTAAACGAGCCTCTGTATTTGTCAGGAAAATGTATAGACATAGTTGTGAAACTTGGTTAATAAAGTCATAGTCATCCAGTGCACAGTGTGAATACAGAGGTTTAAGTTCTGTTATAATTGGTTGGCTTTGATCTCCGAACTCTGCAGGAGACTGCTTATGATCCATCCCCAGAGAAACCTGTACTGTGCGCCTCAGTCAGCTCCAAAACCTCCAGGTTCTCATCCTTTTCCAGAATTGAAGACAACACAGCCGGCAGCTCATTCTGATGTAACAGCTTTACTCTTACTTGAAGGTCAGTAACTCTGTTTTGTGGCCTGAAGCTTGTAGTCATTTCTTTCCTGACTGTCTTAGCTGGGACTCCTCCTGCAGGACTACGAAAGCCATATGTCTTCTCCTATTAATATTTTAATTTAAATTTTTCCATATCTTCAGTTTAGGATCTTGATTTCTTTTTTATTAATTAGCTATATTTACATGTATCATTATATCATTTATGTAGTAAGTTGAGTTTCATTTTAGTAATAGTATTGTTTCCGAAACTATTTTGGATTGAAAGTTCTTTTGTATATTACAGTATAATTTATCACTGATAAATTGTTGTTTCTAAAAAAAAAAAAAAAAAAAGGACAGCTGGAAAATTTGTTAATCATGGATGCATAAATGTGCATCCGGTTCTGATATACATTAATGCAGTTCACTAGTGTTATGTGTGGGTTCAAACACACATCTGTGTGTACAAATCTGCACTCAGAGTCGATTAGAAAAATTTCAGTAGAAATGACTGCTTGCCTGTGTCTGTCCACATATTCAAGCAAATATATAGGGGGGGGGTCATGCTTCATCCAACCTATACAGCCACATTGACGTATCGACGCAATGAACAGCAGCGGCGGAAGACGGATGAATGTGTATATATCCATTGGCTGTGACAGCTAAATTAACTGTTGCCAACTAAACTTTTCACCACCTACAGCTTGTTAAGAGACTTCTTTGTCTGATTAAATAAGATAAGTTGGAAAGGCCAAGGTTATAGTTAAGTATATGATAAAGCAAAGGACAAAGCAAAGTAAACATATACCTTAACATAGCATCTATTCCAGTTATGCTTCCCTCGCCTAAGCATGGTATTAATTATACAGTAATAAGGACTCAAAACAACATCATTGACTTTGGAGGCCACCGTTGTCAATATCATCCTTTTCAATAACAGGCCACCAGTTGATGTTACTTCTTCTCTGTGCTACTTGCTTGTGCTTTGTAGACATGCTGCAGGGATTGGTTTGCTGTCTGTATACATCCCTGAGAGAGGGTCTGTCATTCATAGCCACACTGTTTATTTTTTGACCTTTGCATTCGTTGTATCCATCTGTCCTTTGGCTGGCTTTGCAAGTGGAGCCGTGTCCTCTGAGGAAAGGCAAGGAGGAGGAGATGAAAGATTCATACAGGCACACGCGGCATGAGGGAGGTAGCAGGAGAGCTCCACCAGAGAGAGTTAATTAGGATCTCCCTTTCCCAGGCAATCACTCTGCTCTTGACATTTCATCTCACTTTTTCCCGAACAAATCTCCCTACGACTTGCAGAGACAGGCAGAGAGACAGAGAGGAAGTGCTTGACCTTGGTTAGGTGTTGTGCTGCATTGCTAGTTTTAGCTCACATCAGTCTGCCTGCCCATGATAACGTTCAACATGAAACAGTGGAATAATCCCACAGCTCTCCAAGCAACCTGTCTCTAACAGTCTGCCTCCTTTCACCTGAAAGGAAGAGCCCATTCTTTTGTCCTCCCTGGTGCAAATTCATTATTTTGTAGAAGAAGCACACATATAAATGTTCCACAGACACATTTCCGAAGGCCCATACTTTCCCTGCTATATCAAAACCCCCAGAAAAACACATTCATACGCAAATCAGTCCCAATGGTGAGGTTAGCAAGAGTGCAGTGATACAATAAATGAACAAAACAGACCATCAACACTTAGGATTTTTTTTCTTCTCATAATAATAAAAATAGGAAACATAATCATAGCTTGGCTAAATTGAAAACCTTCAGTGTTCAGTGAGAGAGAGAGAAAGATCTGATGATCAAGCCATAACAAGAGAAAGGATTGGTCTGAGAGAGAGACACTGTGAGAGTGTGTGAGGAGGTAAAATGTGTTTATTGTCCCTGTCTCCCTGTCTGTCATTTGAAATTGGAGAAAGCAGACTGTATTATTGGACACCAGTGCCAGTCGCAGCCAATGATCTGGCTCCGTGATAGATCTGTTTAATGCTCACTTTATAGCTGGCAATCCCCTGCTGAGGATTTTTCAGAAAGCTGACAGAGTGGTGTGTAGGTAACCTGCACGCAGAGAAAGGGGAAAATTACTGTTCTGAAATTACTTTGACTCAAAGCTTTAAAGTGGCATCTCAGTCCCCTCAACCTTTTTCGACTAGGCCGAAATAGATGACAGAATTTCCTCACCTCTCAAAGGTTTCATGGTGATAGGAACAAACAAAAGTGGGAGTATTTGTGACAACACACATAATACGTATGAAACGTGACTTGCCTCTGACATCCTCACTGAGTTTTACAGCCATTCGTTGCTGTTTTTATGTAGTCTGGCATGAAGCGGTGCAAGGACTTCTTTGATTACAGTTCTGAGATGCTTGTCACATGACCCGAGGGGTCATGAAGTCAGTGGTGGGCATTCAGCAGGACCTTGGCAGAGGCATTACCAATTTGTTCATTAGACCTTTATATGGGTGTAGGTCAGTGGGGCTCTGACAGGTGTTGTTGAGATGAACGACTTGGTTGTAAACTCGCACACATTTCGATCTTCACTCGTCAGTGAGGGCAAACGCTTCCAATAGAAACAGTAGTCATGGAAATGAGGGTTACTAACCCTGCCATGCTTACTTCATAAATCAGCTTCTGTGACCGCTAATGAAGCCAGTGTTTAGCGGAAGAGTTTTTCCATCCAAGTGTTGTTTTTTTGACACAAGAAATAATATCAGTGGAATAATTTTCCAGTCCTTTGTCAGATGTCTGACAGCTCTGAAGTGAAGTCCTTAATGATTTGTATAATTGTAATCATCTTTCTTTTTTCCATTTTCCATTGTCTTAGGAACTCCACTGTCAGAATAATTTCATTTTAAACATTTAAATAATTCTCTTACTATGAACACAACCCAAAGAAATACATTGCAGTTCACATTGTACTTCACTAGAACTCCAAGTTAAAAGTCAAGTCTTCCAGTTAGACCATGTCAAGTCTTCATGTAGCCTTATATTTAACAATTATATGGTAATTTATGGTAATAACAGTTGCCTCTAGATTAAAGAATGTCACGGCTTTAAAGTGTTTTTTAAAATTAGCTAAAACAGAGTCAGCTTGGACATTTTAAAACTGTTTTTCGGTGCTACAGTTGAGTGCTTAATTATCCCTAATTTCCTCTGTCAAATTGTCTTCATCTGCAGATGGGGAATGTTTGTCAAAAGGAAGTACTAAAACACATTCAGAGCCAACTGAAGCCGTGCAGCAAAATGATTGCAACTAGTACGTTGAATTATAAATAGCAGCTGCTTTCAATTTGCTGAAATTAATATTTTGAAAGAATGTATTTGGGGAATACAGTTATTTGCTTCCTTGCTGAATGCTTAATGAGGAACTGATACCACACTCATGTTTGCAGAGTAAACATGAAGTTACACCAGCAGCCATTTAACTTAGCTTAGCACTGGGGGGAAAGGCTAGAAACAGCTTTACTAAAGCATAAAAAAACAGGTTTACAGCTGCTTTCTTTCTTTCTTTGACTGGATCTGACCCGAGATTTAGTCCTGTGCACTTAAGAATTCATCCTATTACTTTTATGAGCAATCATAAATAAGCACTGGAGACTCAGTTCCACTGGCTTTAAAGGCAAGTCCTAAAAATTACATTGTGCACAAATGACTCATGAAGTCAGTTAAAGAGACTGATGATACAGTAAAGAAAAATTCTTGTTACTTTACAATAATTAAAATAAAAATAAATCAAAATAAATGATCAAACTAAAATTTTGGCTAGGGAACTGTGTGGCAGCGCACCTAAATAAGATCATGTCTTAGAGGTACACGCTGTCATTTCCTGTTATTTTCTGATTTCTCCAGTTTAAAACATTATCCTCGTGTGCACAGTAACTAGTGTTTTCACTGTGCTGGAAGTCTATAGCTCTATCTGTTTGGAGATATTCATATGGATCCTGCTGCTATATGAGGCTACAGTGAAGAAACATCTGAATATTAATCCAGACAAATGATCTGTGACACTATATTACCTATAATTTTCAACTAGTTGTCTCTGCTCCATCCACAGCAGGTCTGTGCTCTATGTTTGGGGCCTGCCCCACAGTTTGAGAACCACTGGTGTACACATATCGCGTATTGTTATTTCGGTAAGCTCTGTGTATCTTCATTGTGTAAACACTGGAGCTGAAATGTGGAAAAAGCCTGATACTCAGACTTTGTCCAGTCTGCAAAGAAAGGCTGGTTAACATATAAAAGGAGGGACTTTGAAGCTGAGACATAGCCTGAGAGCTGGTGTCTTAAGCGTGACAGTTTGCAACCCTGGTATAAACATTTTCCTTTTTTCATATTCTGTACACAGTTCAGTTCTGTTTACTTTAGCTCAAGGGCTTTAAAGTCACTGAAACCGAGTATGTGGTACAGACCCTGTGGAAGCTCCTCTGAGACCAACTTAGCTTGGTGTGCTTGCTGATTCAGGGTCATGCACCTTTGTGTGTCTGGCAGAAACACAATGAAATATGAGTTAAAGTTTGTCAGAATCCAAAGAACTTATTGTGCTATGCCCATCTTTTGAAGTCTTCTGTATTTTGTGTTTTATTGTCAGTGAAGTGTAAACTCAATAAAAGTAATGAACAGCAAGTTTATCTCTGCATCACTGAAGTAACAATTTTCATTTGATGTACTGTCTATCTTACTCTTATCTAAAGTGACTGAGTGGGAGAACACATCAAGTGCATTACTGTAATAATCGGGGACTTAATGTTGTAATATTCCATTAAAGTTGGGCACTTTGGCCTGTTAGAAATCCTGCACAGAAGAACGTTCCAGGAAAATTGAAGGGGGAAAATGAGTGAAGCATCAAGAAAGGTTAAGAAAGGATTATTTTACCATATAAGAGGACATTAGAGTAAGTACGGGACCAGGGGAAGCAAGTGACTGGAGCGCATACTGTGAAGATGATTTCATACAAGCAAAAAAAGTGTTTGCAACCAAAAGTTAATAATCAGGTCATGCAAGGCAAACATAAGACGCAGTTCTGTCATGTTGAAAGAGAGAAAATATGATAAGTATGTTTAACAGGAGCACAGAGGTTCAGCTTAAAGTTATGATTATGACACAATGAAAACGTTTTTAGTATAAAATCCCTTAATTAAAGATCCCATTCTTTTTCGTGGGACTTTCTCACCATTTATTTAGTCTATAGATTTAGCCGCTCTTTCATCACCACACAATGGATGATTTTCAGCTATAAAACACAGATCTTGATAAGGCGTCAAACGTTTGTCCAGAGACATTTCAAACAATCCCCATCTTGAAAGAGACAAATTATCAGCTAGCCTGCAATTAAATTGGATGTCATTTGTAGTGAAAAAGAACTCAAAGAGAAATAAGTGACACATTATAAAACTATCTAATTGTCTCGGTTCATTGCACGTTTTTTTTTTTTTTTCTATTCTCGCTGATTTATGTCTTTCCCTGCAGTACTTAGCATGTCTGTCAGCGGCCATAGGTTCTGACAGAGTGTCCTCGAGCAAAACAAAACCTGTTTATCTTGGAGCCCACTCTTCCTTAAATTATACTTTGTCTGTTGAATTCCTTGAATATAACTACAATCCTGTCCTCTGAATCAACAAATATTTCCCCATCCTTTCTTTAATGTGAATCTTATCTGGTACATGACCACTGATCCAAAAAATTTGGCTTATTCTTTCTTAGCGTAAGCATGTACTGGATTCGTATACAGTACATGCAGATTTAAAAACAACCCAGATCAGATTGTAAAGGTTTAGAAAATAATCCACCTCATTTTTTTCTTTTTGACGTGGGACAAGCTGTTATTTTGGTTGTCTGTTACAGGGTTTGTGTCATTAAGCTGGACAAAAGACTCTTGCTTTGTTTTAATTGAACATAGGTTTATTTTGGGAACACTGATTCATTGTTCATTTGTCTGCATCACTTGGTAGATATTCATTAACACAAAAGAGACATGCATCAGCCTGTTCTAGTGCGAGTCATCTGACGGCATTTGTTTCGGTTTACTTTGTTTTATGGATCTGGATGTTTCTCACTGCTGCCCACTATGTAGGACAGGTGCTATTCCACCGTTTTTTAAATTTAAATCCTACAGTGTACAGTTCACCTTTGCTAAACTCTAGGGTATAGCGGCATATTGGAAAAATACAAGTATTTTAATTTGTTAAACCATTTATGCATCTAAAAAAGAACATGGCAACAGAGATAGATTTGCAAAGATCCAGTGAACAACCCAGAACACTTTAATGTTCTTTGGGAAGACAAAAGTAAAGTGGCCATAATACATTGCATTACATTTACCAAACGTAGCATATCAGGACCTCATGGGCTTTAGGCGTCTTTTGGAGCTATAGGACCTAGCAATGTTGCAGTCTCTGAGCCATCCACAAACTTCTCTGTATACCTTAGTATTCTAGCGTCAAATGTAAGACCATCTGTGCAACAGCTTGGCCCAAATTGGGTCATGGAACAGAACAATGCTCCCAATCACACCAGTAAGTCTACAACAAAATTACTGAAAAAGAATCAAGGCAATGGCTGACTCGTGGGATGTGCTCTTTTACAAGTCACAATTTTCTTTTGATTTTTTTACAAGATGATAATTGCAGAGCACTGTCTGTTTTATACCTCATGAGTTTGTCATGATTTCCAAATGTCTAAACTTAAGTCAGAGATAATCTTATTCTCCCTCTCACACAGACAAAAAGCTTCCTCTAACTTTAGGTAATTTCAGGTAATTTGGTATTATACCACGCCCTAATGATTACTGATGTATATTATCATTGAATGAAATGTGCTTAGTGTGCTTGAAATTGAATTGGGAGGCGCACATTGGTTTTGACGCTGCAGGGCAAATACCGAGAGTCATTAGACGCGCTTCTGAGATAAAAACGTAAACTCTCTCGTTGTAGATTCAGCTCCCTCTGGCAGATAGTGCCTTATTAGGAAAATATTGTCTGACTTGTTTGTTCGCTCCAGTGTACAATTATCTCCACAAATATAACATACTAAAGACACAACAGTGAGAATAGCTTCAAGTCAGAGAATTTTAAGAGGTTGCGTGAACTTCCTATACTTGTAACATCGGTAATCCAGAAACAAGAATTCAGTCATTCATAAACCATGTCAGGTCAGTGAGACAGACACATTTGACAACAGTTACCCATTTTACCATGCATTTTATTTTAGAAGTTACAGACATATAAAGCCAGAATACATAAATATTGCAGGAGCTGAAAATAAGAGCAAGTTTTATCACTTTTTTCTGAATAGATTGCTGCCTTACGCTCTGCTGTCCTAGTTAACAGACCTGCAGGACATTTTTCCTAGAGGCCAAAGGGTCAGTAGCGTTTACTCATGGAAATTCAATCTATAGATTGAACCACCATAAACACATAGAAACGTGGTGACAAACAGACAAAAAAGAAAAACAAAATAACCACAAAGCAATACACAAAATGGTCACAAGGAAGTACAAAGAGAAAAAAGATTAATAAAGATTTAGATTTGTAGTACCCCAAAAAGTTGATTCTGTTCATCTGGACATAGCGAAACACTACCCTCAGATGGCATTTCCTGGTTGATTGAGCATGCATCAAGACAGATCTGTTGTACATTTTATTTTCTGAGGAGAGATTTTGTATTTAAAACCAGAGCTGATGAGAGCAGTGACATTAAATGGAAACCTTAAAGTTATTGCATGTAGGTACAAAATGTTGACCTGGAAGTTAAACCATAAACCATAAAAGCTGAAGTCTAGTTTGACAGAATTTTGCATTTCAAGTACACCCTTTATGTGTGCACCTAATCTCACATACAGCCTCAGATGCCAGGCCCATTGGTCATTTAAAAGTATTATTTAAAATCATTAAACGACATTGGTCATTTAACAAAATTATTCATTAACTTAACAAATCCATGGTGTAATGGTTTAAGCATTCACACAACATAAATTGAAAGATCAGTGGTTTGTTCCTGGGAGGAAACAAAGATCCGTCAGGAATCCAATGTAAAAAAAACACACCTGCCAAATCAAAACATGCAGAGCTACCCACTGTGGTGACCCCTTGTGAATAATGAAGCAGCCAAAAGCAGCTTTTAACAAAGATACTGTACAACAATTAAAACACGGCATCAATGGAGAACCGTGTTAAAACAGATAAAAGCATAAATATCAAAAGAATATCAACTGAAGGCCTGATTAAACAAAATGTTTTTGTTTTTTAAAAGACTCCACTGAGCTGGAGCGGTAAACTGTTCCAGAGCTTTGGTGCCACAGACTTACAGACCCTGTCACCCCCTAGTCTTTATGAGGGGCTACTAATAGATTTTGAGCTTGTGAGCGAAGACAGAGAACAGCAGTGTGCTTAATAAAAAGTTGGGATAAATATTCTGGAGCTTGTCCATTTAGTGCTCTGTATGCAGGAATGAGAATTTAAAAACGAATTCTAAAATCAACTGGATGCCAATGTAAAGAGATAAAATAGGGTAATGTGAGCCCACTTACTAGAGTGTGTTAGAAGTGTGGCTCTCGGTAGGGGCCGTGCTAACACCTGCTGCTCTCTGGCAGCAGCACCATGCTCTCCCGTGTTTTAAATGCACCTTAGAACAACACGCAGCAACACTACACATGAGCGAGAGGAGGGAGGTTTGGGGTCTTCACACACCCCTGATCTCTGCTGGCCATCGGGGCGGGGGGTGGCTGGGTGGAGGTGTTGGCCGTCCGATTGGGATCTGGGATGCGGGGCCTCCCTGCTGCTGCGGAGCCTGGGGCGGTCTGCTTGCCTCCACCCCGAGGGAAAGGGTAACATCTCCTGGGTCTAGGTGCCGTTTCCCCCTCCAGGGGCGAGGGTACCTGGACCTGGGGTATAGAGTTTGTTTGGGGAGTGTGATTGTGTGTCTTTCTCACTGTCCCTCTTCCCTTCTGTCTTTCTTTCTCCCTTTCCTATCCCTCAGTCATGTCTGTCCCGTCTGTAACAACTGAAAATAAAATAAAATAAATAATAACAACAAAGGTCGATCAAATGGACCAATACGGCAAGGCCGTGATGATCCATTTGGCAAAGTAAATCCATTGGGTATCCTTGTTGTTCTTCAGACAACAATTCTGACGGCTAAAGAACCAAATGGGACAGGCAAAAAAAAAAAAAGAAGTGTGGCTGCAAAATGTTGTACAGAAAGACTGTCGTTTGTGTCTTTTAACAGAACTCTTATGAATAAGAATTAAATAAGTTTAAAAAAACATCTGGAGCTGATAGAGGTCGCAGTTAAAGCCCATTTTACAAGGGCAACTGTCAGCCCCTGTCAATCTGCCTCCATATCACAGACTTTGCAAATGCAGGTTGAAAAGAGACCCAGGCAGCAGTGGGCTTATGTGCCCGAAGGAACTGCAGTGACAGAGACCCAAGTGTCGAGTGCCACCGAACGTTGACTGAGTAAGATACCCCAAGTGATCAATAGGCAAAGGCAACTGTTAATGATCCTTCCACAGGTTCCTCCCTCGATGTCAAGTTCACGTCTTTGTCTGAGGCTGTGTGTGTGTGTGTGTGTGTGTGTATTACTTCCTGTTTTATTTTGCAGTCTCCTGTCTGGTTTGTGATGCTCAGTTTTGCTTCCCCTGTCTCGTTAGTTATGATGTAGTTTAGCACGTGTCTTCACTTTCCTTAATCACCCTCTTGTGTATATATTGTCTGCATCTCCTCTGTCTGTTGTTGGTTCTCCTTCATTGTGGGTGTTGTTTCCATCTGTCTGTCATTTCAGCTTGTTGTCAACTCTGTAGTCAGTCGGCCAATTAATTCTGTCCTCTGTTATAGTTTTGCTTTTGTTTTTCTTGCATTTTTTTTTGCCAGCAATAAAGCTGTGATATTTGGTTTTATTTATCTGCAGTGGGGAAGAGCCATTTGTTCAGGCTTAGTGCAAACTGTATGCATAAACATGGCAAATAAAAATGCATAAATTCTGTGTGCATGTATATGTACAAGAAATTTCTCTTAGAAACACTGTTTAATAAGAATCTCAATAAAACAAAACACACAGTCGTATGTTTATAAATACAAATAACCTTTACTGCTACTTTCCAGCCAGCTAGCTTTTTCATTTACTTTGGCAGAGCTGATAAGGCTTTGTGCTTGTTGCAGCTCATCCAACTACTGATTTTAAGCATGTAATTTAATCCTGGGGTTTGCCAGTAATTGATCTGAGGGGCACACAAAATGTCAAAAAGCAGAAGTAAACTGCTTTCAGCTTTCAGCATTGTTGAATATTATGCAAAGAAAGGTTGATTAGGAAGTGTATGGAAAGAGGTAACTGTCAATACATTTGAATGTATTCATACTGGAGCATTTGAATCACATATAATATACATTTAATTTATTTTTACCATCCAATCCAGTTTTGTGGGTTTGTGTTTCCTCTCAATACTGGAAAATGTTATTTTCTTTTTGTTATCATCTGTGTCTTTTCTTTTAACTTACCAGCCAGCAACCTTACCAGCCCGTTCTCACTCCCGAGGCGTAACATGCCAACGTTTTGTCACGTCCCGCGGCGTTCCTGAGGAACGTGAAAGGAGACCTTCGGCGTTCTTATGGTACGCGGCGGGTTATGGCTGAAATCCAGTGCAATGACGCTCCCGCGGTAATAGACGTTGCAGCCCTGTATTCCAGCCCTAAACCTAACCTTATCCCTAGCCCTAACCATAACCTTTTTCCTGATCTTAACCAGGACTTTAATGATGTTAAATAGCGTGTTTCTAAGCGATTTGAAGAAAAAGAGAAAACGTGTAGATTGAGTCCATACGGTTGTCATATTTCCGCATTTTTCCAAGGTCGTCATTTAGGAACGTGGTGGGATTGGTTCAGATCTCTAGATTCATGTATGTCCAAATTCCTTTGGAAAAATAAACCCCCACGTATAAGCTTAAAAACACTACAAAAGACTAGAACTGCCTAACTTTCAGCACTACTTCTTAGCCAACAGGCTTCAGTTTATCTCAGGATGGCTAAAACATACCCTCTTAGATGAACCTTGGCTAGATGTAGAACAAGCACTCTGCAATAATCTAGAGATCTCAGACCTACCATTTATCAGCTCAAACATCCAACGACATGAATGCTTTAAAAGCATCAACATCAGCTCTTCTCTGACAGCATGGTGAGAGTTTCTAAAATTGATGGCGTCTTCATTAAGCCCATGCAAACGTACACCTATCTGGAACAACCCTGACATATTACAAAACAATAATATGATAAACTTTTCAGATTGGAGTGGTAAAGGAATCAAATATTTAGAACATATACTAGAAGGAACAGAATTTATTTCATTTGACGGACTAGTTACACAATATGGGATCAACAAGAAAAGATTTTTAGAATATCAACAAATTAAATCCATAGTAAAAAAGAAATTTAAACTGGGTCAAGTTGAACTACAAACACCACCAAGTGTGGTTCAATTTCTTACTCTTAAAACCCCCAAATTACTATCCAAAATATACAGAATGCTTTCTAAAACAGATGAATCAATATCACTTCCTATTGCAAAATGGGAAGCGGATTTATCAGTTAACTTAGACCAAAACTTCTGGTCTCAGATTTGCTTAAAAACCTTTCATCTAATTAGAAATCCCAGTCTTCAATTAATTCAATACAAAATATTCCATGGAGTGCACTATACAGGTCATCGGATGTTCAAGATGGGCTTTACGTCTACCAACAACTGCTCACACTGCCAAACCAATTCACCGGACAATTATATCCACGCTCTTTGGTTCTGTCCACCAGTTCAGAAGTTTTGGCGCGAGATATGTGAAGACTTATCGAAGTGTCTGAAATGTAACACTCCAACTTCCCCCTTAGTGTGTTTGTTGGGCAGCTTAGATAATGTCACTTCAGAAAAGAATATCGCCCATATGGTTTTCACTGCCCTATGCATTGCCAAGAAAACAGTCCTCATGAACTGGAAAAATAAAAATAATCTTAATTCTAACCAATATAGAAATTATCTATTAGATTACATTGGTGTGGGGGTAGGGACAGGCTTAGGGCGTCGGGGGGTTCCCCGGAGGCATCTTCCTTGGGGGGCTCAACCCGGGGTAGTGGTCATGTCCGGTTAGGGGCTCTGTTGGCTCTCAGGTGACTGTTTCCTCGCGGCTGCGTGCAGCGGGGCTAGGGGAGGGTCTGTGCTGACGGACGTGGGTTACTGACCTGGTAGCCTGGCTGCCCCTGGGTGGGTCCGGGATGGGCGTGAGGTTCTGGGGGCGCTCCGTCTCTGGGCTGGGACCCGGACCGGGCCTCGGGGTCCTGGGTCCTGGTTGGTGTGTTGCCGGGGTTGTGGGCGGGTGGGTGCATGGGGGCCCAGCCCTGGAGCAGGGTGCCGCCGGTGCATCGAGCCACCTGGGGGGCTCTTCAACTGGTGGGGGAGATTGTCACATCTTGCAGGAGCTTTCCTCTCCTCAGGAGCTCCCTCTGCAGGAGGGGGAGATACAGAAGAGGTAGAGGAAGATCTCAGCCTGGGTGTTTATTGTCTTATGTAGTCTGGAAGATGAGTGGATGGTGGGGTGGGTGCAGTTTTCTCTGTGGTGGGGTTGGGTGGACTGTCCCGGGCTCTGTGGGGCCGGGAGGCGCTGCTGCACTGGTCCCCGGTCTGGATGGGCCTGGGCCCCCTTTCCCTGGCGGGTCGCGGAGTATGGGGGTGCCTACTGGGGTCAGCGGGGGAGCTCTTCCCTCCCCATCTCCAGCTGCCTCCCTCTTCCCGCTCCACCACAACCACCCACACATGCAGGACCTTGGAGTAGGGAATCCAAAGTACCATCAGGGTGTACACCCCACCCCTGGCATCGTTGCCCACCTCTCAATTTTAAATACACGTAGACATTGAGGGCTAGCAGGAGGGACCATGCGCTTACCTGCTGCTCTCTGGCAGGTAGCTCCATGCCCTCCTGGGTTTTAAATGCACCTTAGAACACACATGCATCAACACTACAATGAGCGGGTGGAGTGAGGTTTGGAGTCTTCTCTCACCCCCATTCTCTGCGACCTGCTGGAGCGGGGGGGCTAGGAGGAGGAGTTGGCCGTCCGACTGCGGTCTGGAGTGTGGGGCCTTCCTGCTGCTGCGGAGTCGGGGCGGTCTGCCTCCCCCCACCGCAGGGAAAAGGGTAACACCACCTGGGTCTGGGTGCAGTTCCCCCCTCCAGGGGCAAGGGTACCTAGACCCGGTTTGTAGAGTACGCTTGGGGAGTGTGATCGTGTGTACAGCGTCTCTTTATGTCTGTCTCCACGTTGGTTGAGTGTGGAGTAAGTGCATATGAGAGCATGAGGGTGGGAATGGATGTTTGTGTCTGTGTGTGCCTGTATGTCTGTGTCTATATGTCAGGTTGGGTGTCAGGCGCCACCTCTCTGGGGACATCTCAGGCCCTCCAAGGTTTGGAGGCCTATCTCCCCCTACCACCACTTCCCCTGCCAGTGGTGGACCCCCTCAGACATCGGTGCGTTGGTGGTTCTTTGTGTCCGGGGATGGGCGTCCAGGTACACACCAGCTCACTCCTTGGCGGCCGCTTATCGGGGCCTGGAGCCTGGGGCTCGCTCGGGCCACTTCGGAGGTGGGGTGCCCCCGGCCTCTCGGCCTGGGGCTCGGTCACTCAGGCACGGCTGGCTGCCGGCGGAGCTCACGGGCGCGTCACTGCAACTCCCCCTGGCTTCTGCTCCGCGGCTGCTGAGTGAGCCCTCATCTGGGACTCTCCTCAGCTCTTTCTGGGACAGTGGCGCGGCTGCCCCTCTGTTGGTCTTCCTTGGTCTCTTGTGTTCTGGGGGCCTCTGGATGTCTGGAGTTTTGATCTCCTCCATACCTGCTTCATGCCCTGGAGGACGGGGCTGTGGCCCCCCCACACCCTCTAGCAGATTATTACATGAAGGAACCTTTTAAAAAACAAAAAACAAGCGCGTCCATGCTCACAGGTGTACACACGGGTGATCACACCCACAAACTACACCCTTTTTGGCTCCTACCTCAAAGCACACTGTGTTCTGTTGATCTTATGTGCTGCACAATAATGTTTAACATTTAGTATTTACTGTCATATTCCCATATATCATTGTGATGTTGTTTATTCTATTACTCTTGTTCTCTTCTGCTTGTTTTCTTTTTTCTTTCTCAGCAGGTGATCCAGGTGATTGATATATGCATTTTTTTATTTTTTTTTCTGCTCATTCTGTTTGTTTTTGTCTTTTGCCCTTCTCCCCCGTCCCTCTTCTCAGCTGCTTCTCTTTCCCTCTTTCTTTCTCCCCTTCTTTCCCCCAGTCAAGTCTGTCCCGTATTCAGTAAGTGAAGAAAAAAAAAAAAAAAAAAAGGAACGTGGTGGGTAGCCGAAAAGGTAACATGTTGACGATTTGGCACCTAGCGCAAAATGTTACGCTTTAGGAGTGAGAACATGTTGACCTTACATATGTACACGTCATGGTAAAGTTGGTGTGCAAGGCTGTGTAGGTACATCTGGTTTAAAGAAACACAATTGTCAACCAGATGTAGACGTACAGTAAATGAGTGGTGCTCAAAGAGGTTTTAATTTAGTGTAGCTGAGCATACTGTGGAGCATTGCAAGGAGATGGATGTTTTTCCACATTACAAGATGCATACAGATAATGGATGCAATATAGAAAAGTTACATTGTTATTTTTTTACCCATATTTATGCATATTAAATGTGGGGATTTTAAAAGCCTTACTCTGTGTCTTTCGTTGACATGTTGTCACACTGTGCTATCCAGTATCACATATTAACTTAAGCATATTTAAATGTTGGTCAAACAAAGGCAATATTGTGACTGAGGAAGATCTAAAACATGTTAATGCCTGACTGTCACAGTAATGTCTTTCATGTGTTATTTAATTGAATGTCATTCAGGATTTTGCAAAAACATTAATTTCACTGATATACTGTTTGTCCCTCACAGCCGCCTTATTGTCAGATTTCCCGTCAACTTTACACAACAACAAATATTAAAAAAGGGCTTCATTTAATTGAGTGGGATGTCTATGTTTGTGCACGTGACAAGCAAGGGTAATTTCATTAACACATAGTCAGGATCAGACGGTAGAACGTTCTGAGTTCTTCTACACATCTGAAAGGTTAGCCGCTGCACACAGTGTACTGATGGAATTGTTTGTAATAAGCTCAGCTTCATCAGAACTGTCAGTGCATTTTTATTAAGACAAGGTTATCATTATGCATACAATTAAATTTCAGAGTTGGAACATCAACTTCTGAAGGTTAATTTTCTGACAGCTCAAATAAACTTACCGGTCACTTTATTACTGTTGGTGCTAGTTCTGGGTTGGAGCCCAGTTTCCTTTTAAAACTGCCTTAATTCTTTGTGGCACAGATTCAACAAGGTGTTGGAAACATTTGTGTGTGATTTGGTCCATATTGACATCATTGACATGACCATGTCGGTCAGCAACAACACTGATTTAGGTTGAGGCATTTAAATGGCATTTAATATCCCGACATTTTTACAGTCTTCTGCTGTGCTGTTTTGAGGAGTCTGGTATGAGTTATAGTTTCCTGTTCTTAGTTGACATGGGTGGCACCTTTTGCTTAATCCCATATGTTTTAAGGTTCTATGTGTTGTCCATCGAGAGGTGCTCCTCCTCATATAATGAGCAGTTTTTTGAGTTACTGTTGCTGTCCTGTCAGCTTGAAACATTCTCCTATGACAAAGTATTTGGGTTACCCTTTGCATGGATATGGAACTGCTGTTATAAGTATCCTAAGGTAATAATAGAGCCTAGGTGTATTTTTCTTAATTTGACTGCCTATGGGTTATTTCAGTCTTTTTTTAGGCTGACTTGTTTATTTTAGTGTTTATTTTATATTTTTCTTTGTTTATGCCCTCTACTCCCATATGTGCCATCTAGAAGACTAAGATTGCCCAAACAACTGCATTAGTCATCTCTGATAATTGGTTACCCAAAATAGCCACAGAAACAAAGAGTGCACTGCTCTCAGTGTGTGTGTGTGTGTCTGTGTGTGTGCGTAGGTTCAGCAGCAAGCCAAACTCCATTCAAAAGAACACACTGCATCGCCACTCTGAATCAGAGTGAAACTAAAACCTAAAAACAAAATAATACAATAAGTAAGGTGCTTAATACAATGATATAGTACTGCTCCACGTGTATCTGTTTGAGAATGCTTAAGATGTATTGTCTCTACTAATGTTAAAGCAAAGAGAAGAGAAGCTACAATATGTCACATATAAAAATACAGTTATCAAAGCTCCTTTAAATGTCCTTATTTACTTTACAGCAGGTCAAGAGGAGCAATAAAAGACAAGGATATGTTTATATAATAGGCCATCTTATATATACACAACATGTAGTTACATACAGAACACAAACCTACCAACCTGTTACTAAAATCTGGTTCTCTACCCTTAAGTTAACAAGTTCTTACAGACGATCATTCAAAGGCATAATCAAGAAAGAGGTTTGCAGAAGATAATTACAGGAACCCTTCAGCACATGTGCACCTGCTTATCCCAGCTAACATGGCTAACTTCCTGTTCTGGGTCAAAGTGTATGCCACATTAACAACAATTTGTTAAACCCAGGGCAGAACAAAGAGGTTTAATTGCAGCAATCGGGCTGCAGCAAACAACACGCTGGCGATCACAGTTTGAGAGCAACAAGCCGAGTCCCATTAGGTTTCCCAGAAAAATAAACACTTGGTTTTTTTACAGCCATGTGGAAGGTGTACAGAAATTCTGTGTGTAAAATTAGCGTAGATTTTACTTGTTCCGGACAGACATGGCATCTTTACTCTATCATAACATTTTTTTTATGCATAACACCTGCCAAATGATTTGTGATACACTAAAAATGTAAAGCTCAGCACACAGAGAAATTCATTTTTAATTCCATTAATCAGTTAAAGCAGTTTGAGTTTGTGACCTAGTATGTAAGACACTGTATGGAGTCTGAGCTGCTACAGTCATGTTTACCTGTCATCATAAGAGGAGGGGGTGGGAACTGGAGGCCATTTTTGTTCTGTTTTTCAGGTAGCTAAAGGAAATAAGATAAAATTCTGCACAATGATCACAACTTTTGTTTCAACCAGTTTTAAATCATCAGCCAAGTTGTAATGACTAAAAAAATTTACTACAGTATCTAGTATAGTAAGTGCCCTATATAGATAAAACATACCAAATTGTCCAATTTAGATGCCCACTAGGACACCTTCATTCAGGCCTGAGTGTTGTTTAGGTAACTAGCTTTTTACTTGCTCTTACACAACCAAGGTCACAGGGCTTAGTCAGTCCTATCTACATGTGCTTGTTGAATTTTGAAAGATTCCTGCAGATATCCTGTTTAGGCTGTCAGATTTGGTACTCATGATTCATTTCCTCTGTGTACAGTTAAACCGAGAATGTTATCTGCACTCCTACGTGGTAAAGGTAGGCATGAGTATTCTTTCATTTATATTTATATTTGCTGAAAGTACTGAGTTTGTCCATTACTTTTGTCAAGAATTAAATGATTTTATAACTGATTTCCATTTAAATTTGGTGCCAAAATTATTGGTTCCCTTGATGATAGATTCCATAGAGTTTGGTGATTTTTTTAATACCAGCGTACTGAGACTGAAATTTAAGGTTTGTGCAGTGAAATTCTGAAATTCACACTTGGTTGCTTTAGACCAGCAAACTGCCAAAACGACTGCTTTTATTGGTGGTAAAACTTTCTGATGATCATTTAATCAAGTGCATTTTATGGGCAGAACCTGGATGTTCCTTACCCTATTAATTCCTATGGAAGAAGTAGATCATTCTTCACAGGACCATATATAGTCATGTGAAAAATATGTTCAAACAAATCATATGGACTTAAAACCTGTAGTGGAATCAAATAAGAAACAGTTTGATTTTCATTTCATTGATTTTTAATCCACCGTTACTTTAGCTGGATTAGTACCTGAGGTGTCAATTTAAAGGGCCATCAGATACTCTAGGAGTTATCACAGCAGTAAATTATATGTATTGTGAGAGGTTTAACTAAAATATCTGATTCATTTTGCAAAATGGTCTACTGGGAATTTTTGCTTGCATGTATATACACTCAACAAAAATATAAACGCAACACCTTTGTTACTGCTCCCATTCCCCATGGGATGGACGTAGAGACCTAAAATTCATTCCAGATACACAATATAACCATCCCTCCCAAACAGTGGTCACAAATCAGTCCAAATGTGTGGTAGTGGGCACATCTGCCATATTGAGATAATCCATCCCACCTCACAGGTGTGCCACATCAGGATGCTGATCTGACATCATGAGTAGTGCACAGGTGTACCTCAGACTGCCCACAACAAAAGGCCACCCTGGAATGTGCAGTTTTGTCTCACAGCAAAATGCCACAGATGCCACAAGCAATGAGGGAACGTGCAATTGGCATGCTGACAGCAGGAATGTCAACCAGATCTGTCGCCCGTGCATTGAATGTTCATTTCTCAACCATAAGCCGTCTCCACAGGCGTTTCAGAGAATATGGCAGCACATCCAACCGGCCTCACAACCGCAGACCTCGTGTAACCACACCAGCCCAGGACCTCCACATCCAGCAGGTTCACCTCCAAGATCGTCTGAGACCAGCCACCCAGACAGCTGCTGGAACAATTGGTTTGCACAACCAAACAATTTCTGCACAAACTGTCAGAAACCGTCTCAGGGACGCTCAACTGCATGCCCGTCGTCCTCATCGGGGTCTTGACCTGACTCCAGCTCGTCGCCGTAACAGACTTGTGTGGGCAAATGCTCACATTCGATGGCGTCTGGCACGTTGGAGAGGTGTGCGCTTCACGGATGAATCATGGTTCACATTGTTCAGGGCAGATGGCAGCTGAGAATGTCCCAGTTCTTGCATGGCCAGCATACTCACCGGACATGTCACCCATTGAGCATGTTCGGGATGTGCTAAATTCAACTAGGGTAAGGCCTTAGATGGCTGAATATACTGCTATTATTATCGATTACATGAGTGGTGGATATATTAACCATTAACCAGCTTAAAATGTAAAAATAACACACAGCTTAAACTGTAATTTTGTGTTCTGGGAGTGAGGTTTTTGTCTAACTATCCGTTTAGTTTCTCCAAGGGACTCACTTTTGTAGAGCTTGTCCTTCAAAGGAATCAGGCACTGAACTGGGGCACGGCTATTGTTCTGATTAATTTGAGTTTTTAAATAATGTCAGCTAGAAGGAGGCCATCAGCTCAGGAGAGTAATAAATTACAACAAGGACAGAAAAGCTGTTAGCGGTGAAAATCTGTGTAGTTAAAAACACAATGTGAATGTCTTCCAGAAAAAATGAAATTGCAAATTTAAAAAATAATTTGTGCTATTAGGAGCAGAGTACGTGGGATGTTGTTTCGAGCGTAGTGCTTCAGTCTAAGGATTCAAACATACATGTGACAGACAAAGGCCCGCCGCAAGGAAGAAAAAATAGAAAGTGAGAGCGAAAGTAAAGAGAGAGGCAGAGAGCAGTGTTGCGTGTGCGATCTCCATTAGCTGTGACAGCCAAACCAGGATCACCGTGCCAGTAAAAGCCCACAGGTGAAGGAGCCAATTTTATAACTAAAAAGGTTTTCAATATTTCATTGATGGTAACGCTGACATTACCTATGAACTCGCCATATTTATTTTACATGCCCATTTTAGGCAACTATGCTTTTTAAAGTGCAAGTTGTCGTATGTGGGATGGATGAAGATGAGTGCTTTGTGCAAATGGGAGCAGATACGGGCCCAGTTAGCATGAGAAATTAATGAAGGCACTAGAAGGTATATTTTAACTTGAATCACTAAGAAAATGAATGCGTATCATGGTTTAGACTTATACTCACCCCTGTCAGGTGAAAGATTGTGTTTTAAAAGCTCTTCTGAAAATACAGAAATACTTCTTATATTATCTCATACTTGAAAACATGCAGTAATTAGATGATGCTCATTTATACTGTACAAACACATGGGGAAAGCATCCACAAAATTTATTCATGTTATTCAGTGAGTTTAGAAGCATCCACAACAATCATGTGCTGCTAAGTTTTGGAGAGCTCAGAGACCCCCCCCCCATCCCAGCGCACCTCACTCCCTGCAGTTCAGCTCGTAATGACACAGTGATTTGATCCTGCAGAGAAAAGAGGCATGTGCATAAGAATGAAACACTAATTAAGAAATTCAGTCATGTGTGAACCTGGAAGAGCATATAGCATTCAGATTAAGTCGCCAGCCCTACTGTCGTTACCTGGCCACACCCCATCAATCAGATAAGACTTTGCAGCTGAAAGGACAGGATTGTTGCAAAGAAGAGGGAGCCTGTACTACTTACAGATACCACAGCAAGAGGGAAGTAATATGCTGATGTTATGCAGGTTCACCATTTATTGTGTTTAGTGTGTTTGTTTACTGTAATTGATAATTAGGTAGTTACGTAGTATAGTTGAAGCTGATGTTAGTGTTCTTATGGGCTCAAGACCATCAGTGAGTTTTGGGAGTGTGGGGTTTTGGGGCCCTTGTTACTGGCTATTATATCCTGTACAGCCATAACTAGAACTTGGTTAGCATTGCAGAAAATCAGACTTGTTTGCGATGGGTATTAGAGCCCACCAGGGCTGCCCTTTGTCACCAATTTGGTTCAGACAGAATTTCTAGGTGCAGGGTATGGAGGGTGTTGGGTTTGGTGGCCTCAGTATCTCATCTCAGCCTTTTGTGAGTGACCTTTGTCATGCAGGCATCACTAAATGATGACCTTCAGTTTGGAAAGTGTTGCAGCTGAGTGTGAAGTGGGTCAGATGATATTTAGCACCTCTAAGTCTGAGACCATGGTTCTCAGATGTGGGTTGGGAATGAGTTCCTGCCCAAGTAGTGGAGTTTAAGTGTCTTGTGGTCTTGTTCAGAAGTGAGGGAAGAAGGGAGTGAGAGATTTTTTGACAGATTGGTGCAACACCTGCAGTAATGTGTGTGCTGCACTGGTCTGTTGTGATAACAAGAGCTGACCGCGAAGCCGAGGCAGTCGATTTACTGGACACTCTACATTCCTGCTCTCACTTCTGGCCATGTGGTAACCGAAAGAATGAGACTGTGGATATAAGTGCCTGCAATAAGATTCCTCCAAAGGATGCCTGAGCTCAGTGTTAAAGATAGCGAGAGGAGCTCAGTCATTCAGGAGGAGTTCAGAGCAGAGATGCTACTCCTCATCAAACCAAGCCAATTGGCTTGGTTCAGCAGAAAAGGATGCCTCGTGGACACCTTTTAGAAGTGTTTCAGCCATGTCCATCCAGGAAATCCTGGGGCAGACCCAGGACATGCTGACAAGATTATTCAAAAATTTTTATTGTCAAAATCATGTAACTATAATACACATACAGACAGAAAAAAATGAAGTCCAAATTCCGGGCATACAAATATAAATCCATAATAAATTATATTTTCAAATCAGATTTAGTTAAACTAAAAATATAAGTGATTACATGAATCCTAAAACACAAGTAAAATCTGTTGATACAAATATGAATGACACAGGCTAATAACATAAATCCCTTGTTGTTATAAGAATCAAATTGTAAGTCGCAGCTCTCTGTAATCTCAAAGATCTGTGAAACACTTCTCTCAACTCTTTAAAGAGAGATCTGCAGTTTATTTTCAATATTTCTTCTTGTTAACTGTCCACTATGCTTTGCTTATATAGAGAATAGTTTTTCTCTTTGTTAACAGTTTCTAGAGTTTTGGAGCAGCTTGAAAAATAGCAGAGTCGGCCATAGACATTGTTGATGATCTGATGCGGAGCTTGTGTAGATTCCTTCTGTTTAATCTTCAAGTCCTTTTGAAAGCACTGGTGTGGGGCTGTGTCAGATAAGGAATTTCACCCATTCATATGTACGTTTTTGAAAGGAAAATGAGTAAAAGTTGTTACTTATCTTAATCAGAAGTTAAACTTTAAAGTAAAAGGTTCATCAAAGTTACTACAATCCACCAGTTTTGCACATCAAAGTCTGTCTTGAGGAGTACTACAACATATGTGAGAAAGTTATCTGAAGCTTTTATTTTTAGTCTGCAGAGAAAGCTCTACAAAATGTCTCACAAGGCAGTGTTGTTTAGGGCTGATGACTACAAGTTTCTGGTGAAGATAGAAAAAAGTGAGTTTACCAGATCTCTGAAGCTCTGTTAGAGGTTAAAAACTCAAGGCTACACTAATTGTTTCTGCTGTGACTTTTGCACATGGCTCAGCAAACTGTTTGTGGGAACCAGAGAGGAAGGATTAAAATGGGTGAATTTATAAAGGTTTCATTGGGATGTCAGTCTGTTTTTCTTACCCATTTCCCTCTTTACCTTTGGAGCTTCCACAGATCTGTAGAACTATTGAGATAAACATAGAGCAAATCTAAGCTGCATTTAAACACTGACTATAATCATCTATGCAATTTAAAAAAAAAAATTGATGACCTACCTGCTTTGATGGAACCCTGTTTTCCTCCAAACTCAAAACATATGCCATGTATTTTTTTTTTTACCTGAGATACATGGTTATTAACTACTTTTCCATTTTGCCTTCCTGCTGTCTGCTGGATACCTTGACCTCTGCCAAGCAGTTAGTTAGTAAGGCTGTGTCATATAGTCCCGATCAAAAGTTTAAGACCACTTGAAAAATGGTAAAAAAATTGTATTTTGCATGTTTGGATCTTAACGTTTCAAGCAGAGCTTCAACATCCAACAAGAAGAAATGGGAGTGAGACAAAACATTTTTTGAGCATTTATTGAAAACAATGTTTAAAGTGAAACAGGCTGTTTTACAACAACCCAGGCCGTTATGGCATCCCCTCCACTGTGGCGCTTAGAAAACCATCAGGACCATCAACGTTACATTTCTTTGTCATCAGAGAATAAAACTTTCTTCCACTTTTCAGTGTCCCATGTTTGGTGCTGTCTTGCAAAGTCCAAATGGTCAGTTCTGTGGCATTCAAAGAGATGAGGCCGTCTGATGGTTATGGGGCTGCAGTCGGCACCACTAACCGCCTTAATTTGGGTCGAGGATTGTCCAGTGTCGTTACGGACAGCCAATTGGATCCTCTGGCTCAGTGCTGGTGAAATTATTATTTTTTTTTTTGGTCTTTCACTTGACTTTTTGTGTTCCATAACCCATAGGATCATTTAAGAAATTCCAAATGACTGTCTTACTGCGTCCCGCCTCAGCAGTGATGGCGCACTGCAAAAGACACTGCTTATGCAGTTCAACAACCCGACCATGTTCAAAAAAGGCCTTTGCAATCAGAATGTCATGACAGTGTGACTACATGACAAAAAATGGCACTGAATCCACATTTTTGCACAGGATTGGATTTTTAAAGGCATGTGGTCTTAAACTTTTGATCAGCTGTAGAACAGCCTTTTTCAGTTTAAGCATTGTTTTCAATAAATTGCATACTCAAAAAATGTTTAGTCTCACTCCCATTTCTTCTTGTTAAATGTTGAAGCTCAACTTGAAACGTTGTTAAGATCCAAACATGCAAAATGTGATTTTTCTTTGCCATTTTTCAAGTGGTCTTAAACTTAAACGTCCTACCTCATATATGAGTTGGTTATGAAACGTCTTACACGGACCAGAAAACTGTACTGCTGCAAACTGGTAGCACAGCAAACCTCGTCTACCACCTACGCAAGAATCACCTGGACAAGCCGAGTAACACATCCCTGTATGAGCACTTCATCCGAGACTGCACACTCTGCAGTTGATGACTGAAGACGGGCTATTTTCCTGATGTGAGAAATGATAGCCAGAGGCCTCAGGGAACCTCTTGAGTCATGTGGCTTTGTCCATGTCACTACAGGTAACAACACATAAGGCCTATATTTATTTTGTTTGAAGTGTTTATTAATCTTATATAGTTGTTTGTGTTTTATTCTTTTCATATTTAATATATGTTGTGAGCCTGATATTACTGCTACAGTTTGCATTTTGTTGGTCTGTGTATTTAATATAGCAGTATATTATGTTGGGCCTTTTATCATTTGTTACTGAAAAAAGATTTTACATTTATGCATTAATATTTTTATGTTTACATTCTTAGTGAAATATTTTCCCAGGTGTTTTAAATAAAAGGACAGAAATCACATATGAATGCGTAGCCTTTATTTTTGACTATTTAATTGAAAAAAAGAAATAATAATTCTGTGTGATCATGATATAAACTATTCATTGAGTTGACAGAAAATGCACTATATTGTGATATATGTTGTTATTGGAAAAAGAAATAAGTTGCATTGGGATATGAGATTTTGGTCATATTGCACACTCGTTGAAGACAACTTTCAAATTTTTCTGCCTGCAAGCACTCCTGAGCTGTGTGCAGTCACAAAGATGGACCATGGTTCTGTGAAACAAGCCAATTGAAATAGTGGTGTTCCAAGTGCAACACATAAACGTCTGGTGTGAACGTATCTTACACAACAACATCTTCAAAGTTTTTTTTCAGTCAAGTTGCATGGCCAAATTTTCTATGCAGTACAGAAAAGTATTACGTTTTTGTCCTTTAGTGCTATAAGGTACTAAGGTGCCAAAAATGTGCTAAGAAAACTTAAACCCTACATCCTGTCTTAATACAAGACGGATATATCTATAGTATGGAAATTCTGTTACCAGAAATATGCTACCATACAAAATCAAGACTCATCAGACCAGCCCACTCACTGGCAGCTCTCTTTTTTAGACCATTAAACCCTATAGATGGTTGTGTGGGAAATTTCCAGTAGATCAGCAGTTTTTAAAATACCCATTATGTTGTTTCAACTTCAGCAGGCCGCCTTGACAATATCTATATTGGTCCATGTGATAGATATTTGCATTAATGGATTTTGTTTTTTCTTCGACATAGCTGTGCAGATGATTTCTGCAAACTGTGCAACAACTGCAGTAGTGTTTGGATTCATGGCATATTGCAGTTATCAGTGGATAGAACAAATGTAAACTAGAGGCTGTTTGAGAAACTGCACAGTTATCTGGAAGAGGAGACTGCCTCTGAATTCCCCAGCATATGGAGTTGTAGACTGCATTATTCACATTGCACTGAACTCACTCTAAATTGTTCTTATTGGCTTTTTTGGGAATCCCCAGCCAGAAGTGACTGTTGCACTGAAGTAACGGTTCAGTGGTTGTGCCTCTCAGATACTGTCAACATAGATCGTTGGAAAATGTCACTAAAAAGGCAAAAAAGAGCCATTAGAATATATCCAAGGGCTCTAGACATGCTGTGTGCTGCTAATGTTAGTGCCTTTACAACTGTAAAAAATAAATGAATTCTTTTGGTCTGTTTAAAAAAACAAAACAAAAACAGAACCCAAAAGACATGTCATGTTATTGCTAAAAATCAAAACATCTTCCTCTCCATTGCTCAAGAGTGTCACGCTTCTCTAATAAAGTTTCTAACTGATAAGCTGATGCTACCTTTCCTGGAAGATGATCTTTTCACCACACTAAAGTGCTTTCTTCAGGGATTTGTCACGGATCATTCACTTAAGGAGGTGGTGAAGCTCTTCTCAGACAACTTCAGAGGTTGAGTAATTCACAATCATGCCTCCGTTATCAACATAGGATTTGATCAGGAAAAAGATTTTGCCAGTGTCTGCAACCCGAGTGAAATACCTCACAATGACTCACACGTACCTTCAGATCTTCTGCACACCAAGATCACAGACCGAGACCTTCGCACCTTTTCATCTTTTGCATGTCTTCTTAACACAGTTAACCAAAGAGCATCCATCAAATATCTATGAAATATAACCCAAAAGGTTCTCCTTTCTGTACCATGGAAAGACTTCTGTAGAAAAAAGGTTTTCTGCTTGCAGGTATTGGTACACCCCCTGAGCAATGGTAATGTCACTACTAGCTAAGGTATAAATGGTAGACTATGGCAGTCTGCTGTCAGTGCAAGATGAAGAGAGCGGAGAACAGAGAAACAAAAGTAATTGAGCAGTAATGTGAAACAGTCTGCATGATAGTTTGGCCTGCATGGGAATTTAGTTTAAAAAATATCTCAATTTTTTTCTTTGTTTTTGGAAAAAACTTCATAAAGTAGTATACTACACCTTTCCCTTAGACATTTGGGCATTTGATTTTTGCTGAGTTTGACTTGAGTGACAAATTTTTGTCTTTGCAAGCCATGGCTTGCACTGTCAAGCTCAGACTTGTTTAAGCAAGCTGCTTTTTTTTTTTTTTTTTTTTTTTTTTTTTTTTTTTTTTTTTGCTGTGAACAAATTTAACTTGTACATCGAGTAACTGCCACTTAAAACTGACGTGAACAAGCTGTGAATAACATACCAAAAAACAGCATCTAACATTAGATACTACAGCAAAGTGAAACAGTTCCAGCATGAAGGAGGTTAGTACCATATATGCTCAATAATTCAGTATGGCCCTCAACGGATGTTATAAGAACTGAAGTGGCCTTTCATAGGAAAAAGATCCTACATTCCTGTACAGGGTGAGGTGGATCTACTTAAGATGAAGAGAAGAAAGCTTCAGATGAGCATTAAATGCACTTCTGATATGTGCAGGTGAAGTTGCAGTTGCAGTGGTGGGCACCGACAAGATCTTGTTCCTTGAAATAAATTAAATAGATAGCAAAAGATTATTCAGTCTAGAGTTAAAGAATGGAGCACACAATTACTTAGTAGACAAACGCTGACCCTGTTAACCTGGCTAAAAAAGCCTGCAACTGCACAAGGCTTTCAAGCAAGCAGAAATGTATTTTAATTGGTGCTGTCAGCGCTAATCTCGATAAAATGACGTTAACGCTATAACCGCATTAAAGTGGCAAATCTTCGTCAGCGAGTTAACGCGGATTGCTCCGTGTGTGGGGCTGGATGGCGCTGGCGCGTTGACACAACACACGGGGCGATCCGCGTTAACCAGCTAACGGAGATTTGCCACGTTAATGCGGTTATAGCGTTAACGTCATTTTAACTAGATTAACGCTGACAGCACTAATTTTAATCCAAAGTGATCTTTAACTAAATCTAAACAAGTGGTACCACAGTACCAAACTGTGACTGGAAATAACAGAAAAGAATAGACATACGGCCAGACAGTCCTCACATGTCATAAACTCACATGTTGAATTGTAACTGGGAGGCTCGTTTTTATTTCAGTCACACATGAAGATTCTGTTCTGTCTTCCTTCTCTCACACCAACCAGTCGCAGCAGATGGCCGGCCCTCCCTGAATCTGGTACTGCTGGAGGTTTCTTCCTGTTAAAAGGAAGCTTTTCCTTCCCACTTTCGCCAGAGTGCTTGGGTTTTTGTCTGCATGTATTACTGTAGGGTCTACCTTACAATATAAAGCGACTTGGGGTGACTGTTGTTGTGATTTGGCGCTGTATAAATAAAATTGAATTGTTACGTCATTTAGTCAACTTCAAGTTATACATCAGTAGTATGAAAATTAAATTGAAGAAATTTTAGTTGGGAGCATAGCACAGATACGTGCTTCTATGTTGAACCACTGGACTGCATTTGTATTAACAGAGAGAAATGTTACAATTTGAACTACAGGTTTGAATTTGATTGATCAGGCTCAGTATTTTTGCTCAAATATCTGGAAATTCCCATAGTTTAATCTTAAATTTGAGATTGTCATTGGTGGATTGCCACCAGCTATATGTGTTATTTCAGGCTAAATTTATATCAAAGCAGTCTCCTAGTATAGGGATTATTGTTTCATCTAATCTCATGAGTAAGGGGCTCCAAGCTGATCCACTAAGCTCTCTTTCATTGTATTTTAAGCTTTTTAGTAGGTTTGATCCATTGCTCTCCAGGTCTTTGCTGACCTAGTCAGCATGGAGGGCGCTGGCATTTTTTAGCAACCAGCATCACATCTCCAGCAGTGGCAGCCGTCTGGCTTAGCACAGCTTCTGTGTGTTTGGCTGTTTTATGAGGCAGAAAATGCTTCCACAATGCAACTGCTTTATGATGCATTTCAAGCTTGGCAGCGATCGGGGGGGACGTTGTATTAGGTACTTGCAAAATCGATGTCCTGGGCCAGACTGGAGCCAGAGCTGATGTTTGGCTGATCTCCTTGGCCCTGTGAGATCAATACAGCAGGAGATCTTTTATTTAGCAATGCTTGACTTCATCTTATATGCCTTACACAGTCACACGTTTACTACATGTCACGTGTGGACTATTTGTGTGGCTGTTCTGGCTCTATGGGTCATATTGACTTTGCTTTCCAAAATTCAATGTATTTCTAGTAGTTTTGGCAAACCTGCATTTGCTCCCTGGTTTTTCCATTTTTTATCTGATGATCAAAGGCAAAGGACTAAAGGAAATAAAGCAAATGCCATCATGACCTCAGCCGTCAACACTGTGATTGATTATTGTGTTTTTGAGATGATCGATTGTTAATGTGTTTATTAATGCATTCACTGACATACAACTATACCAGCAGATTTATGTAGATATATAGCATTCAGCCACAACATTAAAATTACCAACGGGTAAAGTGATTGATCATCTCATTACAATGCAATGGAAAACATGGTTCATGCTGTTCATGTGAATGGTATGTTGACATTTAATGGATGGGGCGTGTTTGCAAAGACCACTCCCATCAGGATAGACATGTTTCATCATAGGATAAAGGGGTCCATTCCATCAGCACACCTTTCCACACCCTCAGAATCATGATTTATTTATTTTTTAAAACAGTGCCATGACTTTAGTATGTAGTAACAACACCATGCTAATGTTTTCCATACTACTATGACATACTATGATTTAGAGGTCAGTAAAAATGTTTAATTTGCATTGTCATTTCTAGAAAAGTGCAAAATTTCAAAGATTACCTATGCTTTCACAACAGTAAAACCTTTCAAACTTGTGCTGTTGTCTTTATGAAATTGCGATGAAACGTAATTGCAATTACTTTCATTTTTACCCCTTCTTTCATAGATAATAAAGCAGATGTTGGTTAAAAAAGAGATGTTGTATATTTAGAGAAATAACGTCATAAATTTGCAAGAAAAACTATTTTGTCTTATTTTATATTTTGTCTAAGGATCACATCCTTTTGCTTTTGCAAGTTCAGATCAATGTCATCATAACACAAATGGCACCAGGAAACAATTTAAACAGTATATTACAAGTTAAAGTTATATTACAAGTTTTTCTGTATTACGATTTGCAGTCATACAGTAATACAAGTAAAAGCATCATTTTTTTCTCTCGTAGTAATAACCTCTTCCACTTACTCTATAGCTTCTTGTTCTTAAAATGGCCCTAATGTTTTTTTCATACTTTCTTTGTAATCAGCGATTTATTTACTGCAACCTTACACTGGTATCCCTCTTTCAGCTGCAAATAGCAGTTTATGTTGCTGTTTTCCCCATAGAGCTGTATTAAAAAGAATCCTCCAAGGCTGAAAAATGAGTGTCAAAAACTGCAGTTCCTCTAGATCAGGGCTGCCCAATCCCGGTCCTCGAGAGCTACCGTCCTGCAGCTTTTAGATGCATCCCTACTCCAACACAGCTGAATCAAATGGTTTGATTACCTCTTCAGCATGCCATCGTGTTTGGCAAAGGCCTGATAACAAGCCATTCATTTGATTCAGCTGTGTTGGAGTAGGGATGCATCTAAAAGCTGCAGGACGGTAGCTCTCGAGGACCGGGATTGGGCACCCCTGCTCTAGATGAGGCTGGTTCAGAAGACAGTCAATCCCCACAGACTCCCATGTTAAAAAGTATTCTACAGCCAGGTACACGCTACAGTTTTGGCCTCTATGGATAATTTCTCCTTCATAACAACTCTGAGTAGGGCAATTCTTCTTTTTTCTTTTTTTTCCATGACTCATTCACCTGGATAATTAAATTAGGGGTGTGGCTGATTTGATTGACAGGTGTCCTAGAAAAGGCAGCTGGGGCTGATGGGTGTCTGCAAGCATCATTTCTGCTACTTTGGTCATTAAATTGGACCTCAATACTATGTGTGTGACATTTGGAAAATTTTAAATGATTTTCTGGCTTGCTTTGGCAGAGACCGTCCACGAAGTTCATGCCTAAATTTTGGTGACTGAACTTTTAGTATTTGGTTTGTACCTAAAAAGCAGGTATCTGGATCTTTGCATTGCACCTGTACAATTTAGGTATGCAGCTGCTAAGTAAACTTGCTCTTGTTAGCTGCTAACCTAGCGCTTCACCCTCAAGAAAACAACATGCTGATGGGCAAAAAATTTATGTTGAAACTTTGAAATATGAATCTTAAGACCAATGGATGTTGCCACTTTAGTTAAGTTCATCTTTCATACCGTCTATGATCTGAATGCAGATATCTGTTCTTAAACAGTCTTTGTGACTGAAGCTCCTCCCATCTGACTTTGAGTTCATTGTCAGGAAACAAAGTCAAAACAATCTTTCATCTAGGCATACTGATGCAAAATTATTATTATCTAGGCCTATTTAGCATTTTTATACACACCTTATAATAGCTCAGGTGTACCATGCAGTGCATTAGTATTTCTCCGTTTTTTTTAATCCAGGGTTTTCCTTTAATTTGTCACTCGTCTGTACATTTATTAATGACTTTAACTAATTGACTGACTCCGACAGTGAAATTTACATGCAGAGCTCTACACAGCGCTGAGATATTCCTGTGAACCGTAATGAGTGCATTAGCGTAATCAGAGTATCAGCGGAGTGTGTGTATGTTTTGGAGCTGAAATGCATATGAACACACTCCGAGTGTTTCCACTTTGCTGAGCAGAGAGGTCTGATGTGGAGGTTTAGAGTGAGGCTAAGCTGTAATTGAATACCAACAGGACTGGTGTTTCTGCTCAGACCTCTGAAGGAAGATCTGACCTTGAGACGCTACCACTGATAGACAGCAACACAAAGACCGGGCTGGCTAATTAGATTAAAAAACATGGATCCCAAGGGATGGAGATGTGACAAGCACATTGATTCACTACATCTCTTCAATTTCCATCTCTCTCCAGCCTTCTCCCTCCTTTCCACCTCCCCCTATCCACTCATTCCCTGCCGGGTTTTTTTTCCCTTCTCATTGTGCTATATATCTCAGCTCTATATTTTTCCTTTCCCACTGTCTTTGTTGCTCCCTTTTTGTCTCTTTTCTTAAGATTCACAATATCCACATATCTTAATCAAATATTACTCAGGAATTGATAGGAATTGTGACATTTTCAAAAAAGTGAAATTGACAAATGATAAAGTAGTGATATAAAAATATCTAAGACCGAATGTCATCGCCTTATCTTACAAAGATGTCTTACAAATGTTTCACTGTCATTTCAAAATCTTATTGTCACTAAACTGTCTGTCCAGCATGACCTCTATAAAAGTCATGTCTGCCATCTGTCCCTTTGTATGAGGGCAAGTAGCTATTAAATAGCCATTACCAAAGCATTGCCATTTCTTGATCTTTTTTCTGCAGACATTCTATCTGAAAAGTACATATAGAAATAGAAAAGATTAATGTTATCAAAATGTGAATCTTCATACTAAAAAAAACTAAATGTAATGCAGTTTTCTAGATTACTGGCCAGTTCATAATAAATTGTATTCTCTTGTGTTTTGCTTCCTCCTTTGAGTTTTAGGTATTATTAGTACAGTGAGTTTGGAACAGGTGTATGGGGCATTAATGCTGGGTGGGATGACCAAAATAATATTGTCACAGCATTATGTGATGATCATCATTATTATTAGTAGTAATAGCATTTCTAATCCTCCATAAGAAGGGCTTCATAAAGCTTTACATTAAAAGTTATGTGGCTCTGTTAGCAATAAATTCTTTTCCAGTTTTTTTAACAACATATGAGTAAGAATAACAAAAGAAATGATTTATTTATCTCAGATTTTTGTAAGTGTTTTGTGAGAGAGGTTTGTATAATAATACCATCAATATTAATAAGTGAAATATTTCAAAATCAATGAAGCACAACATGATTTAAAAATAGTAGAAAAGAACATTCTCTGCTAGACAACTGTGTTGATTTGTAGAGAGAGATTGCATGAAGAATAAAAGATTTGATTTACTCGTTAGCGGTAACATTACAGCTTTGACACAAACTCTAGTTTGATTTATTCTTCTAAATTTTGTGGCATAAATAAACCTGTCTCCACTTAAAAAATACCTCTTAGCCATGAGTAACACGTTTTATTTTAGTCCCTCTCTGCTCTCTTTTCTTCCTCTTCTACATTTCAAAAGATTTTGAATCATGCACTGTGTACCAGTCATGCAAGCTTTGCGGTGTCTGATATCACTACTTAGCTACTGTGTGAAGGGGCAGGGGTTTATGTTGTTTTTAATTTCAGTTCTGATTTTGGCCGCCCTAAACGCCCAAACTCACTCACATCAGTTAAGCGTTATGTTTTATTTTTGTATCTTTTATTATTGCAATTTATAACATAATTATTTGTCAAGTATTATTTAATATAATGCGGATAATTTAAATTTCAATTAATTATTTTAATTAACTGATTGACAAGTTGTTACCAGTGAGCATGTTGTGTCAAAGTCTGATCCACCGCTCGCTTGTTACCAAAATGCTCGAGGCTTCAAAACAGGACTTCACAAACTAGTGGCTGCTGTCATGAAACATATAAGGAAAGATATAGTCCTCTAACTTTTTAAATACAACTCCCAAACAGAAATCTCTCTGTGACTGCTTAATTCAGAGCAGTTGTTAGTCACATGCATCGGTTATAAAATTCACCTTTTTTTTTGGATTAAATAACTAATTAAAGCAAACTCTTGAATGAATATAAGTGCCATAAGAACTGAGAGGATGAGACAGTATTTGTGAAAATTAATAGAAGGTATACAACCTTTAACTTGACTGAGCTTGTATATTGGATTCAAGTGATTCTCATGTCAGGCTCCATAATATCTGGCTTTTGTTACTTAGACTATGCTCGTTAATACAACAGATTAATTGTTGCGCATCATAATCCTTAAAAGTAGCAGAAGGCAATGAAATACTACAACTACTGTGTGTTTCATAATGCTCATCTTAGCAGTCTTTCCCACCCCTGTTCCCACCACTAACACATGACCCTACGCTGTGTTCACTGCATCATTCCATGTTTGGCACTGATCACCACCTGCACTCATGTATATATCTTTCTACGTAGCACTTTTAATTCTTCTTCTTACTTTTATTTTTTCATGTCTATTTAAGCGCAATTTATGACAGTATGTTTGCACTGAAGCACCGCAGCAATTTCCTAATGTTGTAAACCTGCTCAACATTTGGCAATAAAACCCTTTCTGATTCTGATTCTGATTCTTTGGAAAGGGCAGAAGCATCAATTACAGATGGGGGGCAGGTAATCCTAAGTGCAGACCTCGGTAAAAAGAGGCAAAATGCATCATCATTCCACTCCCTTCTTGCTCCTTCACTAATTAAGCCATCTCCTGTTAACAAGGCTGCAGGCCCTGCTCTTTATGAACGGATAGACTGAAAGGACACCAAGCAAACTCCTGACAGTTAATCACTACATTCTCCCACATCGATCACAGACCAAAGAAAAATGTCAAATGAGCAAACTGCATATGCTTACTTTTCAGATTATATGGAGAGGCTTTGATATGCATACTGAGTATTATTTTCAAGATATCACTATGACACTAAAAAAATCTTTCTTGCTTTAGAAACCGTCATATGACTAAAGAAGTAGTATTGATCTTTTTTTCAAAGAGGAGGATAAAACGTGCACGTTCGTGATCCTATTTAATACAGTGAGAGAACTGTAATTCTCTCATCAGCTTAGCGCGTACAGCATTGCTATCCATACACAAAGGAAAGAGCGGGAGACATTCATCAGCCTGATTAACAACTTCAGTCATTGTCTTCTTTAATTACAACAAAGTCAACAGCTCCATTACTTCCCTTGCTATCTATCTTTCATCTCTGCTCTCTCTGAGGATTGCGATGTTGGAACAAAACAGAGCAGGCTTTAGTCTCATCTGTAGGCCGTCGAGAAGGTCGACTCCCACAGCGGAATATAATCAGCATTCAGAGGAAGACGAGGAATTGAGACATCCAACCAAAACATGTATCCGTGGCTCCTGGTGGTGATTAGTGTTCCTTCTGCCAATTGGGCTCAGTTCTCTACCGTTGCAACCACCGCTCGCCTTGAAATTGATTTGCTCGGTATCAAGCGAGTCAGTCAACTCAGCCAGTCACACGGTAAACCAATCTCTCAGTCACTCAATTAGTTTCTCAACAGTTAAGTAAGTCAGCTAGTAGGGCAGCTGTATCTGTTAGTGAGCAGATAGTCTTTGAGTAACACAAACTTATCCAACAAATAAATAAATAACTCAGTCCACCAGCTTTCTAGTCAGAAGTTCTCTCAGATGGTTACTTATCAAAGATAAATCAGTCAGTCGATCCTCGTCTTGTGTTATAGTGGCTACTCTGAAGCGGAGGGAGCTTAAACTAATGCTGTGCAGCTTTACGAAGAGAGTGATTGCCGACACGATCAGCATAACAAATGATCTGCGTCGATTTGTGCGGTTCTAAAACAGCACAATGAGAGTTATGGCGTGCCGTTAATGACTGTAACATTTAACAACAGCTATAATATCACTTGGTAGTGTGGCTGGAACCGCATTAAGACTGATAAGAGATGATAATGGTAGTTTACTTCACATTATCTCCCAACAGGGGACAATTTTGGACATAATGTTTTTTTCTAAATTGGGGCAGCTGTGTGGTATAGGTTAGAGAGGCAGGCTTATGATTGAAGGGTCAAAGGCTTGAATGGGGAATGTTAAATGGGAAAAATCTGGGTGAAGGAAACGGGTGAGTTGAGCACTCTTCTAAAAAGTGCTCTTGAGCAAGAGTCTTAAGCCAGACACCTAACCCCAAAATGCTCTAGCTCCTCATTTAAAAAAAAAAAAAAAAGGAATTTAGACTATAAATAATAACCTGCTCCCTCCTCATATCCAGATTCACTGAAAGGAGGCAGTGTGTTAAATCACAGCAGCCCTGCAGAGCCAGGCACTTTACACAGCTAGGCCAAAAATGGATGCATGACTCTGTACTGTATAAGTCATCTTGCCTAAAAGCCCCAAATGTTATAATGCTGCATTTTATTCTCACTCCCCTAAACCTCTGTAGATCTACTTTGTCCCACACGCCATCAGACTGTTTAACTCCTCTCTGGAGGGGAGAGGGAGGGGAAACAGGAGGACAAAGGAGGGAACAACTAAGCTGTAGTGCCTCTTCTTATCTTATCTTATCTACTCAAACACAAAGACAAAAATAGCAACTCAAGGATATAAGGATATATTTTTAGCCAGTATTGTTTCACAATCCAAGCACATGTGTTAATGGATAGTGGTAACATACTGCTGTGCCTTGAGGTAAACCCAAGTGTGCCCTGGGATTTTGTGTCAAATCAAACATTAATATTATTGCAAATGCACAAAAAAGTAATGAATTGAAATAAAGTGTCAAAGGCTCTAAGGACCAGCTGATCTTACATTTTTCACAGGGCAATTGCATAGGTGGCCTAGTGGTAGGCAACAGCTTCAGACAAATTAAGGAGCTTGAAAAGAAAAAGTGACTGGACTTCTTCATCTCTCATTTGAGAAGCTTCTTAGGGACAAAGAACAAATGGTGGAAAGTCCCAGCTATTTAAGCCCTAGTGGGAGTTGTCCCTTAAGAGGGTCGTTGACCCACTATCGATCAGGTGCCTCATCACATGAGCCAAGGTGTGAAAAAGGGTGTGGGTTAGTATCAGCAGTGGTTTCAGGTGAAACCTTTACTCACCCTATCATGTGACCTATTGAGATCAGCTGACGCCAGATGTGAGTGGGCGTTAAAGTGCTGGGGAGAAGATCTCAAAACTGGATTGTAGGTGGCAGACAGTGGGCGTGATAAGCCGACCGTCTGTTCAAGGATGGTCGTTCACAGATGGCTTCTTCACTCCTCTTTCAATACGTTTATGGAGTGGCTGTTTGGTTTCTCTAATGTAGAGGTCTGAGCATTCCTCGCTGCACTGCACAGCACACACTAAGTTGTTTGGTTTGTCTCTGGGAGTTTTGTACTTGGGATGAACCAGTTTTTTGTCTGAGTGTGTGGCTAGGTTTGAAGTGCACTGGGATGTCATGAGTGGAGAAGATTATCCTGAGTTTCTCTGATAAACCTGCTACATACAGGATGACAACGTTGTTTCTGTTTGTTGTTGTCTGACCTTCTAAATTGTGCATCTTTGTTGATTTGATCAAAACCCAACTGGGATAACAACTTGTTTTAACACTAGCATCCCCAGGCTTCTACCTTTCTACCTATAAAACCCGAGAGCAGTCAAATGGTGGAAGTGGAAGCTAAATTGGCTAGTCATTCATATGTATATTAGGTCGTTACCTAGGAATTCTGGAGGGAGGGGAGTGGGGGTGAGTGATTGAGGGGGTGGGGGAGTGGAGTGTTTCAGTTTGCCATCTTAGGGAGAAATCAACACATGTCCTTTGTATGTCCTTTGTTGCTGACATTTATTGATGAAAACAGTACAAAAAACCAACCATTTGTACACATATTTACAAATAATGATAAAAAGTGAGTGAGTACATTTCAACATTTTCAGCAATCACTCACAATCCTGGCACTGCCACGGTATCTGTCGTCTGCATTTACCACATGTGTACCTGTAGCAGTGAACACATCGCACAGTGGCCTGATTTTTTTTGCATCTGTGTACTTGGATTTTAGGTCGCAAGCCACCCAAAACTTGCTCCATGCACCACTCAGCAGGCCATTTGTAAATATGTGTACAAATGGTTGGTTTTTTGTACTGTTTTTATCAATAAATGTCAGCAACAAAGGACATACACCCATGTGTGTTGATTTCTCCCTAAGATGGCAAACTGAAACACTCCAAGTTGGTGACTTTTGGAGATTTGTTTCCCTGGATGATTGAGAATGCATCAAGATGAAACACAAAAGGAAGCTCACCGCTTTTAGCAGCTCCCCCACCCCCTCAATCACTCAGTGAGTGATTGAGGGGGTGGGGGAGTGGAGTGTTTCAGTGTTTCAGTTTGCCATCTTAGGGAGAAATCAACACATGTCCTTTGTATGTCCTTTGTTGCTGACATTTATTGATAAAAACAGTACAAAAAACCAACCATTTGTACACATATTTACAAATGGCCTGCTGAGTGGTGCATGGAGCAAGTTTTGGGTGGCTTGCGACCTAAAATCCAAGTACACAGATGCAAAAAAAATCAGGCCACTGTGCGATGTGTTCACTGCTACAGGTACACATGTGGTAAATGCAGACGACAGATACCGTGGCAGTGCCAGGATTGTGAGTGATTGCTGAAAATGTTGAAATGTACTCACTCACTTTTTATCATTATTTGTAAATATGTGTACAAATGGTTGTTTTTTTGTACTGTTTTCATCAATAAATGTCAGCAACAAAGGACATACACCCATGTGTGTTGATTTCTCCCTAAGATGGCAAACTGAAACATTCCAAGTTGGTGACTTTTGGAGATTTGTTTCCCTGGATGATTGAGAATGCATCAAGATGAAACACAAAAGGAAGCTCACCGCTTTTGTTGCTGCCATAAATGCCATTAGTTCAGGGAGGTCCATGAACCAATGAACATGCTCCATGCACCACTCAGCAGGCCATTTGTAAATATGTGTACAAATGGTTGGTTTTTTGTGCTGTTTTTATCAATAAATGTCAGCAACAAAGGACATACAAAGGACATGTGTTGATTTCTCCCTAAGATGGCAAACTGAAACACTGAAACACTGAAACACTCCACTCCCCCACCCCCTCAATCACTCACTGAGTGATTGAGGGGGTGGTGGGAGTCAAAGAGCAGGTCAAAGAGCAGGTACTGGCCTGTGTGTGTGGGCTTCTTCGGTGTTGAGGTTTCCATTCTCCTCAGTGTACACAGCACGGTCCACAAATGGCAAACTATTATCCTTTGTATCTTCCCTAATTAAATATTTCTTTTCACTGAGTTGATTTGGACAGTAAAGGTTGGTTACAATAGGTGGGACTGGGGTGCCCATTGCACATCCATGTTTTTGTCTGTAGAAACCCTTGTTGTATTTAAAATATGTGGTGGCAGAGGTCTAACAGTCTGCATATCTGATCAAGGGTAAATCTGATTCTGTTTTTTTAAGGAGCTGTCTTGCTGTAGTCGTTTTCTGACTCCACAGCCTCAGTTATAGGTATACAGGTGAAGAGTGAGACCACATCAAAGGACACTATGGTTTCATCTGTGTACGTTTCTGGACCTTATTGGTGAAGTCAATGGGGTTTTTGATGTGATGGGGTGTATTCCCCACAAGGGGAATCAGGATGGTGTCAAGGTGGTTGAAAATGTTGTAGGTGGCTGAGTTTATACTGCTAACAATGGGTCTGAGAGGGACTCCTTCTTTGTGGATCTTTGGAAGTCCATGAATACAGGGTATAACATTCCCTGGGTACAGGCAGTGGTATGTAGGACGGTCAATGGCTTTATCCTTTCAAGTTGTTGTAGCCAACTGATGATTTTTCTTTGTAGTTGCTTTTCTGGTCTCGTCTTAAGGCTTCATAGGTATCTTTGTCACTGAGGAGTGCAGTAATTTTTGTGTAATAATCAGTTGAGTTTAGAACAAAAGGCAGTTGGTAATATGGTGATAATAGGAAGTGATAGTCTTCTTTTCTTGTATTGTTAAGTTAAACAGAGTAATTTTTGCTCAGGAAAATGTATCTGAAACCTTTAGCGTGATTTGCTCTGCTTCAGGTTGTGTTAATTTATTAATCCTTATCACTGTTTCTGTGGTTGTGATGAGTTGCTGTTGTGGAGAAATGGCAGAAATGAGACCTTTGGCTAACACCTTCTTTTCAGGTTCAGTGAGGTTCCTGTCTGATAAGCTCTTCACCAGTGTTGGGCAAGTTACTTTGTAAAAGTAATTAATTATAGTTACTAGTTACTTCTTCAAAAAAGTAACTGAGTTAGTAACTGAGTTACAATATTCTAAAAGTAATTAATTACTTGAAAAGTAACTATTGCGTTACTTTTAAAAAAACACGTTTAACCCTCTGGGGTCCAGGGTATAATTGGCCATTTTTAACTACTTTTGATTTTCCCTCCAGATTTTCCCTTTAAAAACAATTTACTTTGCCTTATTTGGTATCATCCTTTTCAGCACAACCTCACGTGTCTGAATTTACAGTTGTGTTTTCATTTTGACATACTGTATTAACAGAATTCATCTAAAATCAGACAAAAAACATAAAATCAGAGTAGAAAGTTATATTTTTTACTGTAACAACCACAAACATGTTTAATGAATCATATTTCATAACTTTCAAATGCAAATATAAATTGTCAGTTTTAAAATCCTATGCACAAGTTTTGCAAACAACAAAGTTATTTGCATCCATTTACATTTTACCTTGATTTTTTAAATAACCATTTCAAACTATTTACAGAACAATCAGCTGTTCTGCATTCAATAAGATGCTACACAAATTATTTGTGCCACTCCAAAAAATACTTTCTGTCCACTATAAAGGAGAACATCACAGCCTGATACCTGCAGGTCTGACAGCAGCAGGTGTATCGCTCCTTTTTCGACCTGGAGACAGCAGTCGCCCCATTGTTCTGACACACTACACAGAACTATCCACAACACTACACACTAACTACAAAAGACAACACATTAACTACACACTCCAAACACGCTTGTCTTGTCTGTATGGTCTAGGGATTGATTTGGAATTATACGCTTTTGTTTGCAATGTATTGAATTTCCAGAATTGTCTTTCTTTTCCTTTAATGTAAGCTGATCCTTATCCACAAACTCAGAAATCTCTTCTAGGACTTTCCAGTTTTTGATGGATGGTAGGATAGTAAACAGCCTCCCAAAAAAACCGACATAAGCTATCCTGAAGACAATATAAACACAGGTAAAAATCATTGTTCCTCCAATTGTGAGAAAGGGTTGAAACCTGCTCTACTCATCGATACAATCAACGAAACAAAATCACGTGAAGAAACCGATGCTAGATGTCACACAGCTAACCTGGCTTCAGATGATCCCAGTGAAGGGGAACATCTGATGAATTTAACCATGATTCTTAGAGAAATATGCAACTTCAGACAAGATGTCAAAGAACAGCTCGAAGATACTAAAGGAGAAATATCGAAAACCGACACAAGACTGGATGAGGTGGGAGCTAGAATCCTGGAAAACGAGGAGAGACTGCAGAAAACGGAGGAGGCTATATCTAAGCTGCTAAATATGTACAAGCAGACCCAGCTGAGACTAACCAACCAAGAGCGATGCTTAAGAAGAGAAAATGTGAGAATATATGGTGTCCTGGAGGGAGCTGAGGGTGAGCCAAAAGCGATGATTCAGTTCGTAGAGAAATTACCGAGAGAAAATTTGGACACTGACAATGAGAAAAACATGGTGATTGAGAGAGCTCACAGAGCGTTGATTCCAAAGCCCCCACCGGGAGCACAGCCCCGATCCATCCTCATGAAGTTCCTGACAATAACTATAAAACCACATTACATTCACTTTTTACTCTTCAAAAGAAAGCAATTCGAATCATCCACAATGCAGGTTATAGGGAACATACAAACTCACTATTTTTGCAGTCTGAAATATTGAAAATTGACGATATAGTGAAATTCCAAACAGCACAAATTCTATTCAAAGCAAAAAATAAAGAACTGCCAGGTAATATTCAGAGTATGTTTTTTTTTGAAAGAAGGAAGTTATAATTTAAGGGGTTTTTGTAACTTCAAAACAATGAAGGTACGTACTACAAGAAAAGGCTTTTGTGTTTCTGTTCATGGAGTGAAACTATGGAACAAACTGAATATGGAATTAAAGCAATGTCCAAACATAAAACTGTTCAAAAAGAGTTATAAAAATATGATCTTCTCGATCTATAAAGAAAAGGAAAATATTTAAATTAAGTGAATGTCTCTATTTAAAAACAAACAAACAAAAAATTCATGATGTGATATTATAGTATATAGTATATCAGAAATCTGTTCACTATTTTTATTACAAATTATATCAGTAAGGAAGCTGACTAAATATTCACTGATAATTTATGGGACAGGGGTGGGATTAAATAAGTGTATACTTCTTCCCACTCCCTTTCAACATGTAAATTAATCAGAATGTTTTTTTGTATGTAATTTGTATAGTATATATTTTTTTCTCTCATTTCTTTTCTAAATGTACTTGTATATTGTTCACATGTTGAATTAAATTATCAATCAATCAATCAATCAATCAATCAATTACAGAATGAAGGAGGAAGTGGTGAGGCAGGCCTGGCAAAAGAAAGGCTACACACGGGACAACTGTAAGATCAGCATCGACCGCGACTACGCTCTGAGAATCCTTGCCAGAAGACGTGATTGCATGGAAGTAAGGAATGGTCTGAAGGATAAAAACCTCTACCCTGCTCATCTCAGCATTCTTTACGAAGACGAGACAAAGATATACGAGACTGCTAAGGATTCAGATGGTGAAGCCTCCATGAACAGCAATCAAGAAAGCCTCAACTTACAGAGAAAAGTTGAACTTTTCGGACTTCAATTTCAAGTTAAACCCTATACTAGACTCATTGTGATCATCACCTCAGAACAAACCCCTTCCTAAACAAGTGAAAACGTTAATGGAAGAGATGGACATAATAGATGTTTCGAGAGATCTTCACCCAAAGAGTAGAGGCTACATACACTACTCCATCCCACATTAAGTTTACTCCACAATTGATTATGTTTTATATTTACTGCAGACAGATTTAAAATGAAGGACTGCAAGATTCTGACAATTGACTTGTCAGATCATAGCCTGATTGGTTTGTCCCTGCTACCCGGATTGAGAAATAGGAAAACATGGACTGACTGATAGCAAACTGACTCTTATTGCAATTTTATCTCTGTTGTGATGTGCCAACATTGGTTTGAAGAAAGCAGCTGTGAGTGTTCCCAGACCTGCCTTCTGTCTTTGAAGCAGGCATTTCAGTAGCAGTGCAGCTACAAGTTCATTGAACACAGTCGTAATAATTCTGGTAGGCAAAGTCTCCAACAACTGTTTTCCTTAGTGTGACTCTCGCATAAGGGGATGACAGAGTGAAATTAAGCACTGTTTTGTGCAAAGCAAAGCACTGTGACTTAAATTGTAGGTGACATGCTAGCACCATTATTTCAAAAAGAGGAATGACAACATTCCAGATTATATCAAGGTACTTTTGTTTACTTGTTTTAGCTATTATAAATGCAGTTTTCCCTTTACATATTGGTTTAAAACATGTGGTTTAAAAAATCTACATTCTCAGACACTGTTTCCGTGCTGTGTTTTTGGTCATTGTGGTTGGAGAAAAAAGTTATTTATCGTAAATCTCTCTTTCCTGTCCTTTGCATTTTTTCCAACTGGCTGCAGGGCATTGGGACCCAAACACCGTGAAAACAAGCTCCATGCATAATGAGCAATTCTACTGTTTTTGCAGAGATGTTAAAAAAAAGTTTGTGCAGTGGAACTCAAACCAGCAACCTACAGTCTTAGTCTTATTTGAGTTGCTCTAGTATTATTTGATTATACCCCATTTATTAAATGATTGTGTGGCTGAGTTTAGTGCCAACCCAGCAAGTCTTAAAAATAAAATTTCACTTTCTTGTTATGCTTTATTAAGTATAATTTGTTTAGGTACAAATCAAATGTAATCAGATTAACATATTTGCAAAAATGCAGGACTCTCAATGCTGTTACTTAACTTAAATATCAAGTGCGGGTCAATTATCTGCTCGTCATTGCTTTTAGAGACAACTGCACTTACAGTTTTGTGTTCTTGTGTTGCTATATGGAGGCTCTGATTAGTGTGTTTACAGATCCTAGCTAAAAGTCGTAACTTGGTCAGAGTGTGCAGCTGAATGTGCCAGGAAAGGAACATCCATTTTTTGTCGCCTGTTTCATTATGTATATGAATGAGTCATTTGTTACTTTTGCTCATTTCGCCATCTCTAATTAGATTTAGAAAACAAAGTAGGAAAGTATGGCTAAAAGCAGTGACACAGCCTGAACCAAATTAGAAAATGACAACGTGATTCAAAGGCCTCTGGTGTGGAACAATTAATGAACTCTGCAGACTCGCTGTGATAACCAGGGAGCTAATGTTGTGCAGCACTGCCAGAGCAAACAAACAGGGGCGCTTTTGACTGCGAATCCTGGGTAAACACTGCAGTTTGGCATTCCTCAAAACAGCAAGTTTCACCCTCCAACAAGTAAATAACATCTCCAGAACATCTTCTCACAAACACTACAATGTGTTGTTGGAGTAAACAGGTTTAAGGTCATTCTGTTACATGCTTAAAACTTTTTTGGTATTAACAACTGTTTTTTGCAGTTGAATTATGTTCCACAGGCCTGGGAGTCGCACAAAAGTTTTAAAAATTAAAACTGTGCTAAAACTGTAACTTACAAAAAAAAAATCGACCCTTGCTCTTTTATCCTTTTCTTTATTCTCCCCACTAAGCATTGCTCAATGTGAACTCTTGAATCAGCAACCTGAGAGATGTAATGAAATGTAATGGGAAATGAAATGTGAACCAAAGAAGCTGCAGTTCTCTGTGTTCCAAATGCACAACTTCTGAATCCCACCTGTTAAAATGGATTATGTGTCCATTCACCACATGCGTTTTTGTGTAGCTGTGCCTCCTGAGTCAGCTCTCTGGTCAATTTTTGACATTTTCTAAAGCAGTGGCTGCAGATCATGTTTATCAATGAGTGATGCTCCACATAGAGAGGGAAGAACATTAACTCAGCCTCTCCTTTCTTTTGCCCTGCTTGGCTCAAGCCCAGCAATGTGAACCAACACTACACAGCCTCTGGGCTGAATCAACCAAGCCTCAATTATAAAAATTATGGATATTACTGGCAACTGATTTCCTAGTTGATTAAAGAGTAGGAAAAAAGCAACTAAGCAACTAGTCTAAAAGTAAGAAAACATTCAGAACATAGTCCAAATGTAGCCAATTTTAGCTAATGGGATTAGACATACAAGTCCATGCAACTACTCCATATGTGTTTATGAGGTATATGGCACTGTTATTAACATCCTTCTAAAATAAAAATAGCATTGTACATACACTTGATGTTTTGCCTAATATTGACTAGTTTACTGAGTGTGGCTAATGTAAGCACTGGTTACACCGGCAGCTTTCTTTACTTGCTCGTTAGCATCGAAAAACACATTCAGAATGTGTTACACGTGTGGTAATATGCCACTTTATTCTCCCACAGCCAATATAACGGTTCAGTTTGTTCATCACAATGCTAAAGAATCAGGGTGATTTTACTGGGATTTAATTTTTTCATCACCCTGCTTGTTTACAGCTTCCTGTCAGACAGAGAGTGTTGCTTTCTGTTGCATGTACATCTTAAGCCTAACAGTTATCTGGCTTTGCATGTCCATGAATATCAAGAAGTACAGCTGGACAAGTTGAATTTTAATTTCAGTTCTGATTTTGGCTTCCAACGATTATCAAAAAGAAATAATTATGATCAGCCGAATCCTTTTCACAGATTTTTATTCTGTGCACCAGTGCATTTTCACCCACCCCATAACCTTCAAACTCACTCACTGTTCATCTCCAGCCAAGGTGACGAAAGGAGGGCGTCCGTTTCTTTCTAAAAGAATTAAAACTCACAATGTTTCCAATGATCAACCACTGGAAGGATATTAACGGAGCTTAGCTTTTGTCTCAACATCTCAGGGTCTTCATCTTTTTTTGGCAGACAACACAGTTTGCTGTTGGCTTCAGCTCTCTGCAAATCACATGGCTTTCTTAAGGCCTCTTTACTTCACTTACTACTTGATTGAGGCTCTCAAGGCTCCCATCTGCATACATAGACATCACGCAGTGGAAGCAGGTGGCCAGAGAACAGTGGTACCCTTTGCAACACAAGCTTTAGAGTCAAGATCACCTCATCAGGATACCCTACTAGGTGACTGTGTGGCAAAAACCTATTCATCACCTATTTCTGTAATATTTTCATATCTTTCCCTTTCGTTTTATTTTCAAAGCACATAAACAAAATCCTTAGTTAAAAAAAAAGACAAGGTTTTAGTTTTAGTAAGTGCATGATGTTCATTAAGTAAATGAATAGTCTTTTTAAAAGTTGGAAATTACAGTATTGATCAATATTTATTTATTTTTGCCATAGTCAGACTACCTCTGCTCAGTTGACTGGGGTTTTTGGTGCTAGAATTGCTTACATGGCAATTTGAAACACCCGTGCATCTATTTTCTTAACCTTTTTTCCAGTATACAATAACCACAGGCCTGAAGGCTGTTCCAGCAAAGAGCAATGAGCAGGGTACATCCTGGACAGGCCACCAGTCCATCAGAGGGCTGCCATAATTCCTGTTCACAAAACACAAAGAGATAGAAAACCTTTTTTTTTTTTTTTCCACATTCACCCCTATGGGCAATTTATAGTACCCAATTAAGGGAAACAACAATCAACAACAATCTTTATTTATAGAGCACATTTAAAAGCCTTGGGCATACCAAAGTGCTTTACATAAAACAATAAAAGGTTCAAACATTGATAACGGATAAAAAAAATAAAAAATAACGAGTTATGTTCATAGATAAAAGCTACCAATAAGAATGACTACAGCACATGGGTAATAGCAAGATAAAAGCTGTACCACCATAATAAAAGACACCAATAGAAAGATAGGAGGGAATTAATACAAGAGGTCAATAGGTCACAGCAACCAAACAAACAAACAAACAAACAAACCAGCAATTAAAAGGTGGAGAAGGCAAGTTTAAAAAGATATGTTTTAAGCTGTGATTTAAAAGAATGAATAGAATCAGATGCCCGGATGCCAATCGGGAGATTGTTCCACAGCACAGGTGCAACAAGAGCAAACGATCGATCACCTCTAGTCTTAAGTCGAGATCTGGGCTGAGCCAGCAGTAACTGTGACGATGACCTTAAAGCCCTAGCAGGAGCATAAGGGTTTAAAAGGTCCTTAAGGTAGCTGGGTGCAGTGTTGTTAGTAATTTTAAAAGTAAACAACAAAATTTTAAATTGAATACGATATTTGACAGGCAACCACGCTGCATGTCTTTGTACTGTGAGAGGAAGCTGGAGTACCTGGAGAGAACCTATGCAGGCACAGAGAGAGCATGCAAACTCCACACAGAAACAATCCAGCTGACCAGCTGGTTAGAACCAGGAATTTTCTTGTGTGAGGTGATGGGACTAAACACTGTTTTACCATGCTGTGCACTATTAAAAACAGATTCCTTAAAGAATGTAATGTTACTATAATGAAGGTGGTCTTTATTCTGTTATTGTTTGCTTTTGCGAAGGAAATAGAAAGTTTAGGTTTGCATCATGGAGCAGGAAATATAAAGTGCATCCCCTCTCTGTTACATGTATCCTACTGAACTAGTAAAGCCTCTGCTGCCATTGTCACAGCTCTGCATTTTTATGACCAAAATCCATATGCAAATTAAAAGCATTCTCCAGCTGAGCTGGTTCAGATGATTATGATGTGGGTCAGACATGGTGGTGGAACATTACTGATGATTAAGTTACCAAATGAAGCATTGTTCATTGTTCTGCAGCTTGCTACAAGTCTTTAATGTGTTGGGCTGAATCATTAAACACTTTGTACAACAATGGCCTTTCCCGGGATATTATGATTCAAACTTGTTATGTAATAGTTGCATCACATTATTAGTATGCTTATTTTTATTACAGACTTCTACACAGCCCTCTTAACACTGTCAGGGTGCTGCTGTTTTGTCAAAGCTGCTGGCATCTCACAGATGGTAATAGTGAGACAGATCTGTCCTATGGACACTTGTAGTGGGCCCATGATGTCACATTTAACATTAGCAGCGTTAATATTGTGAAAGGGACTATTGGGATCCAAATAAGGGTCTTCTAAATACAACAAAGTAGATTTGTATGAAGGGATATTAGAGCTGCATTAAGAAAAAAATATTTGATTATTTTGAGAATAAAGTTGAATTTTTGAGATTTAAGTTAAGTCATTAAGTCATAATTGTATTTTGAGGGAAAAAAGGTCAAATTACTGTTTCAAGTCAAGTCAAGTTGGCTTTATTGTCACTTCAAACATATACAGTTTAACAGTACACAGTGAGGCGAAACAACGTTCCTCCAGGAACCAAGGTGCTACATGTAACATAAATTTACAACATAAATTAACAGAAAACACTAAACTAGCTAACTAAGAGGCCTAGTTAGCTGGCTAGCAGAGACAAGACAGACTGACCTAACATAAATTACAACATAAATTAACAAAAAAAAAACTAACTATCTAACTATCTAAGGAAGACTTTTTTTTTCTTTTTGTTATCAGACAGCAGACAACAAAGTGCACGTGCAAATGTGCAAACAAGAGCAGCAAAGTGACAGAATGATAGAAAAACACAACGTAACATAATAATAAGGTTTTGTGATGATGAGTTGAGGTAGTGGAGGGACAGTAAACATTCCTTAGTGTAGCAGCAAAAATTAGGAAGTACAGAAGTTAGTGCAAAAAGTCCAGTAATAATATTGTGCAAAAGAGCATTTACAGGTTGGTGTGTACGATGGTTTGGTGGTGTAGGTCAGTGTGTTTGCGCTTGTGTTGATTAGTCAGTCCAGTCTCAATGTTTTGAGGTAGTTGAGTTAACCTGAGTGATAATGTTTGTGTGTGTGTGTGTGTGTGTGTGTGTGTGTGTGTGTGTGTGTGTGTGTGTGTGTGTGTGTGCGCGTGCGTGTTTATCAGTCCAGTCCCTTTTTGCTGAGGAGACGGGTGGCTTGTGGAAAAAAGCTGTTGCGCAGTCTGGATGTGTGTGCCCGAATGCTTCGGTACCTTTTTCCAGATGGCAGGAGTGTGAAGAGTGTGTGAGAGGGGTGTGTCCGATCAGCCACAATGCTGGTGGCTTTGCGAATGCATCGTGTGGTGTAGATGTCCTCATTAGAGGGGAGAGAGACCCCGATGATCTTCTCTGCTGTTCCCACTATCCGCTGTAGGGTCTTGCGGTCCGATATGGCACAGCTCCCAAACCAGACAGTGATGCAGCCGCTCAGGATGCTCTCGATAGTTCCTCTATAGAAGGTGGTCAGGATCGGTGGTGGAAGCCGGGCCTTTCTCAGTCTCCTGTTGTTGTTTCAAGATAAAAGTAAATGGTTCAAGACAAACTTATATACCTTGCTATACCCTCAATATCTCAATATCTCTCACTAAGTCTCACTAAGTCATCTACAAAAGGAGGTGTAGGAGGTGTAGCAGCCATGGCAGATTGCCATGAATCAATCGTAATCTCCACATTATGACTTTTTTCTGAAAATTTAATTTCAACTTTATTTTCCAAGATTTTTCTACTTTAATTTCAAAATTTTGTCTGTATTCTCTAAATGTTCAATCAATTTTTTTTTTCTTAATGTGTCCCTAATACTCGTAGGCTAGTCATAGAAATTTGATGCCTAAACCAAATATATGCGACTATATACAACTATAGTAAAACGTGAAAAGAAAATCAACACAAAGCAACACCTTATGCAAAACATAAAGATCCCAAGTGGAATATGCACTGCACTAACCTGGCTGGCAAAGTCCTGCTGCAGACTTTGCCAGCTTGGAGTCACCTCTTAGTGACTCCAAGTTTCAGTCATAATCTCAGAAACAAACCATTTGTCTTTGAACTGATGCTGTGGATCCTATTTGAATGAAACTTGCTGACCTTGATGTCATAAAGCGAGCCATCTTTAAATGCACCAGAGGTGTCAGTTCAGCCTGCAGCAAAGTGCCTGTATTCAATATGTGTGGACATAAGGCAGAGCTATTTTCACTTGTCAGTAATGGCTACTTTGATGAGTGTCTACATCAACAGCATATCTGTTAAGTTTCAGCTCAAGAATGTTAAGAGATAACTGCCAAATGGAGCCTTTGACATGACTGTGTTTGGATCAATAAGCACTCTGATCTTAAGCTCTATTCAGATGGGATTAGGGTGATTGGTATAAGAGATGTAAACATGTCTATGTACGTATGTACACTTGAAGACAAACTCTAAACAGAACAGTAATGATATGACAAGGTGAGTTATATATGAGTTATATATAAAAGTATATTCTAAAATTTTCTTTTACAAACTAGTCAGAGCAAAATTTTGACTTTTATTTATGTTTTTTTATTTTACTTTTTGTTTTTACGTGAGTCTCGTGTGTTTTTTTTTGTTTATTACACAGTATCATTCTGTTCATTTTGTGAATAGAAATTTTGAATTGCGCAGGTTGTTATATTTGTTCGATCTGGTGTAGCATGACACCTAAAGGGGATTGTCTTTGATTTTCCTCAAATATGTCCAGTCAGAATGGTAGATATTCATATTATACAGGGCCAGGACATGTACAAATCCAAATCTCAATTTATCCATTTGAGAGAAAAGCTCAGGCTTCAGGCTGCTCTAAAGACTTAATTCCAGGGTTATTGTTTTTTTTACCCATGGCTCTGTATGTTTTCAGTAAGAAAAGGTAGTCTTAATATGGCCATTTCAGGCAGACAGCCCTGAGTGTGAAGCCAAAAGAACAAAAGAGGGGCTGCACCAAGGCCCAGTATGAGACAAATGAGGACTATTTTGAACTGTAAATGCAGAACTGCTGAAATTAAATTCAAGAATAAAAATGTGAAGTTGTAAATCAGAATAATTAGTCCTCTATAAGTAGCCACAGAAGTGTCTTCTATCCTGTTTCACACATTTTATTTAATTAAGGTTTGTCTTTTATTTGTGCCGTCTTGTTGCTGTAGCTGGTGGGAGATTTAGCACCACCAGCTGGTGATCTCATCTTGATTCTTCCTATGCATAGTAAATTGCACGTTTTAAAATGAGGTCTGGAAATTCTTTTAAAAACACCATCACATCAGCAGCAGTGAGACAGTGGTGCAGTGGTTAGAACCATCGCCTCAGATCAATGACGTTCTGGTTCCAAACCTGCTGCCTGGCTGGAGTCATTCTTGGTGGAGTTTATATCTCTTTCAGTGTGTTTGCAGTGGATTCTCTTGGGGAGCTCTGGCTTCTTACCACAGTTCAAGACATGCATGCTAGGTTTAAGTGGTGGGTCTCAATATGAGCATGGATGACTGTCTCTCTGTGTTACCCTATGAGTGTACTGCCTCTTGCCAGAAATCAGCTGGGATGGGTCCCCTGGAACCTTGAATTGGATAAGCAGTTAAGACTTTAATGGATGGATTCACTGTTACTTTGTAGTGTGCTCCTGGAGACATTTCTGTTATAGTATGTACTATTAGAAGGTCATGTCTGCATTCACCACTTGTTTCTGTAATTTGTGGTGCTGAAGTTTTGTGCTGAGTTCTCAGGGTCATAGGTTTATAATTTTCTACTTAAATAAATGCACTGGGAGGATAAGTGGTAGTGCAAAACAACTGTACAGAAAATAAAAAGAAATGTCTTTAACATACTGTAAATTAACTGTCAGTATAAAGAATGATCACACCCATAAGATGACACAGTTCTGCAACTTTGCAAAAAGATGTATTTGTGCTTGACATCCTGTACATCGGTTGTTACAGTGATAATGCTTAAATAAACCATGCAACATTTTTCACAGTTTGATCCTGAGCTGCTTGAACAATAACGAACCAGCACAGCTGTGGAGGAAAAAGAGAAAGTGAACTAAAGCACAGCGTCTGAGTCTGATCTCAGTTTGGAGTGAACTGAGTGTTTCTGTGCTTTTAGGTATAGTTTAGGCAGATGGCTCTCCACCATATGCTGTTGGAGGGAGGCTTGCCAACATCCTCATAGACATCATTTTGCACAGGTCTAGTTACATGTGAGCTTATTTTTTACTGAGTATTTAAGAGAAGGTTGAAAAGAGGACTGAGTTTTTCCTGGCGTGACTGTAAAAATTACTGGCTTGCTGAATCCATGTGGGACTACAAATGCAGGTGTAGGTAATCCAGTTCAAATATGCATTTAGCAGACGTTCTTATCAGGGAGACTTGCAGCAAGCGTGCAGTAAAATAAGCCTGAGTTCTCCTATCACCAAGAGGGTGCCAACAGGAAGGAGTTTATAGCTCTTTTTAGAAACATGAAATATAATCAAAGGAAAAGCATGAGAACAACTTCTTTGTCACAGAAGGAAAAACATTGCTTTGATTTGAGTCCAACCAGATTTCTTACCATGTATGAATCCCACTTAAAATAGGAGTTTTTACAGAGCTTTGAATAGTGAGACAATATATGAATCACTAGTTCTCCACCATCCAAGCAGTCTTTGTTCATCCTCTTACGTTTGACATTCCCTATTTTAAGCCCTACATGTCATGTCTCTTTCATATGAAATTAGGCTTTGATGAATATTGTATGAAAAAGAACCTGCTCGCAAAGAGACTGACCTTCACAGCTGCTTTGCTACTGCCTTTGAAGTATTGTCAAGTCCTGTGAGCTTACGAAGGCACTTAGACTAACAGATGTAAAAAAAGAGAAAAGGACTGCAAAATATTTAACTACCGTCGCATTGATTTGAAAAGGCTAGCCATGAGGCTCAACAGGCGAGGGCTTAATCACCAGGATGGTGGTATTTGAAGCGGCAGTTTAAATGCCCTTTCTCCTTGTTCTGTATTGGTGAGCTGTCTGCGTTGGTCCATTCAGCTGCATAGCTGTGATAAAGGTTAATCTGTCCGTGTCAGATATCACAGTGTAATGGCTGTCTTTGGATTAAAATAACAAACCAGGAGAAACCAGGCTAAAAGATGCATGCACATACACATCAAGTCTTTGACTCTGTCTCCATTAGTGATTTTGCTGTATAATGTGTTTTATCAATCTTTTTATCAGTTTGGCTCCTTTGAAAACACACTGTCCTTCCTGCTAAAGGCACTTTATAAATAAATGTATCTGGACTTAATTTTTCCCTTTCACAGTCTGATGGTCTGCGGCACTGCCAGCTATCTGAAGAGTTTTGAGTAAATAACTACTGACTTTTTAATCAAAGACACTGAGGCTTATGGCCCCACCTTAACACACGCGCCTGAAACATCTGGGTGACCAGCTGCTTCTTTCACTAATCCGATCGACTCTTTAATGTTCTCTGAGAACATCTGGCAGCGCCTCAGATCTTTGATTGATCTCACCTGGCAGAATCCTGCTTTTTGGCTGCTACCTTGCTCAGTAAGCATTTTTTTAAGAACACGCTTTAAAAATGTCATTGCACCTCACTGCGATGCGTCGATTGAAAAGTGGAGACATAACCGGTGGCACATCTGAGGTGCTAGTCAGGTGTTTGGCCTGCAACTTTTTATGTTGACACAACGGCCTCAGGTGACTCTGATTGCTGGCTCATTTGCTCTTTTTAACGTGTCACTGACTGTTCATACTCGGGGTTATTGGGACCAGCAGCCTGTTAATATCAGCTGCTCTGATGTGGGGCAGAAACGCTGCAGGCTCCACTGACTTCACGCTGCATCCTTCACTTTCCTTCAAAGCAGAAAAATGACAGAACCTTGATAGCAGAATGTGACCAAGGTGATTGCCCCTGTAGATCTAAATCAAACCTCAGTGCATGATTACCTTTCAAAAGGATGTATGAGATATGTTTGGAATGTCTGGAGGAACAAATGATAGCTCTTGGTAATGTGCCACCATTAGTAAGGATATAATAATTGGGGAGGTAGGGGATAACATAGAGGGCCATGCTCTTAATCAGTGTTGATTATAATTCTAAGACTGATGGCAATGGATTATCCAATAATACTTTGAAAAATCAAATCAAGCATTCTATTTTGAGCGTAATTCAAAAACATTTCACTAGTTAAACAGCGCAGTCTGAGGCTCTGGAGCCACAGAGTAAACAATAAAAGATGCTAAATATGAGAACAGACCTCCATATGCATAGAATTTGTCAGACTGGCCTATAGGGCCGCTTGTGCTGTGCTTGGCCCACTTCCTGTTTGAAACCTGAGATGCAGAGCGTCTGTCGGGGCAGTTGTCCAAACTACAGCCTAATCAGGCCCTGTGCCATCTTTGTACAACTTCACCACAAGCTGTCGAGCTCAAGAAAGCTCTGGTGCCCTTGTGGGCAGCGAAAATGGCCATCACTTACTATGGAAACACAATCTTGGTAAATTTAGATGGAGAGACGTGGAGCACAGCTCTGTTCACTACATGCTGTGCAGTTTCTCTCCTAGTAGCTTCTTACCATAATGAAACTGGCAATTGAGATGCTTATCTGAACAGCTGGGTGGCTCAGTCTGTAGATATCACAAGCAAGACCACTCTCAACCCTTTTTTGTGCCTTTCTCCCTCTCATCCCATCCACGTCATCCTGCTGAGTACCTGGACTAAATAAATGGTTGGAGTCATAAATTGTATGTGGTGCACCCTCAAAGTGTCTCTATTCTGGGATGTTATGCAGTTGAGGAGCTGGCTTCACCCAGACCACGTGCTTCTCTCTCCGTGCTGTTAAAATTGTCAGCTGCACTCATTTTCACCACTTGAGTGCAGGTTCTTATGAACTCAACCTTGGCTAATCCGCAGAGCAAGACTTCTTATAGCGTCTTTGTGGAGATAATATTATTGGATAACATGTGATAAATCTTGATTGTTAGCAATCTGTTTTAGAGAGATTTGGAGAAGAGGGGGAGGTAGGAAATGGTAATCAACATTGTGAATGGCCTGATCACCCTTAGGGGATGTACACTTGTTACTTTTCAATTCAATGAGCTTCACAGCTGTTGATTTATCCTACAGCAACCCGTGTCTGTCTGTTCTGTGTCTGTATAGACAGTGATAACCTATTTTAAAAGTCACAGCTCCCAGTTCACACAAAGAGCGGGCTTGTCACTAGAGATGGCACGATACCACTTTTTTATGTCCGATACCGATATCATAAATTTGGATATCTGCCGATACTGATATGAATCCGATATAGTGTTTTTTAATCAATAAAACAGTTTTTTTTTAATATATTGCTGCATTTTGTATAAGTTCATACTCAAGTTTAAATAAACACCAACACTAAAGCTATTCTGTTATACCTGTATGTAAAAAATACACTGCACCCAAAATATTTCAAAGTTCAGCAATACTGATCAATCTAATAAACTTAAACCTACACCATCCTCCCTATTCTGGTATTTCAAAGAGTACTTAGCAGAAATATTAAGCAACCTAACTAATAGGGTTGCAAACTCCCAGCAAAAAATAAAAATAAATAGGGAACCACCCCCCACGCTCCACCTCATGATGCTTAATCAACGTAATCAACTTTAATTTGATGTAGGGGGGGAAAATGCACAGAATTAAATTATTTTTCAAGAATAATTAAATAGATTCAACATCTTTCTTCAACAGAATTGCAGACTGCACAGATGGTATCTTCCCAAAGGAAAAAGTACTATAGCTTAATAATAATGGATTGGATTTATATAGCGCTTTTCAAGGCATCCAAAGCGCTTTACAATGCCACTATTCATTCACTCTCACATTCACACACTGGTGGAGGCAAGCTACGGTTGTAGCCACAGCTGCCCTGGGGCAGACTGACAGAAGCGATGCCGCGATATGGCAGCCTCGGCCCCTCTGGCCAACGCCAGTAGGCGGTAGGGTAAAGTGTCTTGCCCAAGAACACAACGACCAGGACAGAGAGCCCGGTGATCGAAGCGGCGACCTTCCGGTTACAGATACGCTTCCCAACCCCCTGAGCCACGGTTGCCTTACTAGGGTATATTAGACTTAACAGTTACTATATACAGTAATGGACTTCTATATATTTTACATCAGATTAAAACTTTGGGTGTAAGATTCAGATAATTATTTATTAAAAGCTCGACATTTTAAATGAGAATAAGAAAGAAAAGTACGTCTTTGTGCCCCCTTCTCCCTGTTAATGCCCTATCGGCCCCCCTGGCTAAACTTTGCTAGATCCGCCCCTGCACAGTTACCAGCCGTCAGCTGCGTAGAAAAGGATCCTGGTGTAGAAAGTAATATTAAATAAATTCTAATCAAGGTTAAACGTGCTGCTGTTGTTCAGCCGCTGGTTTCCTCTTTCTGGCGCAAAGTGGGCCAAAAACAAACAAGAGAGACGGACTCACGACAGAAAAGCCGATCAGCTGATCATTAATCAGTTTCACGATTGAAGTAGCAGCAAGAAGAGGCAGTCGCTCCATATATTGGTTGTTAAGCTTAACGTGGGAATGCTTTACAAACATTCAGAGATAAACTTACACACTTGCTTTACTTCTCTCTGGGATCACTTCCTCGGAGATAAAATGCCGGTTTGGTAGCGAGGCTCCAAATACACACAGCCGCTCTATCACGTGAGCACACTGCTCCGACGTGCTACAGTTATGAGCAGAGTTACGCCGTGTCGCAAGTTTTGTGAGGTGCTTTTTTGATATTTAATGGATCGGATTACATTTTTTATTTCTCTCCGATATCCGATCCAGTAATTTACGTCAGTATCAGACCGATACGTGATATCGGATCGGTCCATCTCTACTTGTCACAATGTGATCATAATGTGGTATCGATAACAACACAGCTGAGTCTTAAAGCCCAAACACTTCTGTTCACCTTCACTTCCACAGTTTATTCTTACAGATGGAGATTTTCTGTAGGATAAAGATGTTTTTGAAGAGTGAGAAGATGCAGCTTCACTTATCACATTAAAACCCAACTGATGTCCTCTAGGATTAGGTGGAATAGGATGTGGCAAAAAAAACAAAACAAACTATGGCAACTGCTATGCCAAAATGGGCAAAGATCCCTGCAGCATTGCTCGCTTAGTTCACATGCAAAGACAGTATGCTCTGCGTGTGTATAAGCTCAACGTGTCAAGCTATCTTTCACATATTGCAGCAGCTCCTGTTTTTGTTTTGTGCCTAACAAACTCAGACATGCTAAGCAGAAACAAAGAGAAGCAGGGACAATAGATGAAAGGAGACAAGACAAGGGGAAAAGAAAAAGCAAAGGCACAATGCTGTGTGTTTTTCTCAGTGAACAGCTATTGATGCATAATTTGTTTTGAACTGATTAACTAGCATGCATAAGGACTGTGAGGTGCTATTGTACAGCACTGTAATGATCTGTCACCTCTCCTGGGAGCATAGTGTTTTTCGGATTGAGTGTGACACTTTTCTTGGTGGATAACCTTCAAGAAAGTGAGAGTGGACAGCTTTGCAGCAGCCTGGTCTCATAGTAATAAGTTAAGTTGCCATAACCACCAACACAGTGCATGCTGTGGCGGTAAAATATAGACTTTACAAAACAACAAAAAACAAATTTGGATTACACATTCTCAGTTCAAGCGGCATGAATCTTGAATCCAATTTAGTTTCAGTTAATTTCCCAGAGTGAGTTAGCTCAGTTTAATGTTTGTTCTATGAAACTTTTTAGTTTTAGTTGAGGTAGTTGGGCAAAGATACAGTTTTTGTAGTTTTGCCTTTGTACACCACAAGAATAAAGTTTAAATCTGACAACTTGAGCTGTGATTGAAGTACACGGCTTTAAGTCAAGAGCATTAACTGTTTTAAAATTGTGGCCAGTCTCATACATATTATTCCAGATATACATATCAGAGGCAAAATATTAACATCTTCCTCTCCTGTTGCAAACACACCCTTGTGTTTCAGACTAATTATAAAGCTAGAAAAGTGAGAATACAAAGCTTGTTTTGTTTTTGTTTTTTTTATATTTTTACCTGAAGTGAAAAGGCCATTGCTTCAAAAAAGTACTATCATTGTAAATTGTTTGGATATAACCCCACAGCAAACAACTAATACCTGTTTAAATAAACAGAACATAGCACTGAACCTAAGCCTCTGTTTACATCAAGAACTGGTATGTTTTTTTTTTTGTCACAGTGTCGTCTATTCATCTTAAAGCTTCAGATGCCATCACAAGGCTATTCTAAGCTGCAGGCCATGCTCAATCTATCATCTCTTTGTAAAAAAAAGAAAGAAAAAATCTATCAGTGAAAAAGTCAGCCATAGCCACCTTCTGTGACATCTCAAAGTGGGGCTGAACCGCTGCTGTATCGCTACAGGATTACAGGTGATCTGTCAAAGCAGCCAGGTGTTTTGTATGCTCTTCAGTGTCCCTTAGAAACAGCATCTGCTCCCTCGCATCCTCCCAATCAGCTGCCCTGTGCACACACACACACATGCACTCTTTGTGCTCTATGCCCTCTCCAGCCCTGCTGTTTATCTACACTTTCCCTGACACTGTTCACCTCAACTTGGAGGCGACACAGTCATACCTGGGCACAGGCGTTTTCTAAGTAGCAGAGTTTGGCCTGTCAGCAGGCTGGATTTGCTGTAAAGCTCTGTGAATGCACGGGGAATTAGGCCAGTAGCGGTTGGATGGGCACAGTAACAATTAGTTGCGGTGGAAGACAGCGAGAGGCGTCTCTGGCTGTGAATATGCATGCTGTGGTTCTCCACTCCTTGTCATTGGGACTTAATAAAAATGCACGACTCAACAAGGGGCACTGAGCAGAAAGATTAAACTGGGTTAAGCCACCAAACTGCCTGCATCTCTTGAATTTTACATCTTACAGGGCTAGAGGCACAGTCTATCCTTCTGACATACTCCACTGGTCTTTCAGGCAGATCTCAATGCATTCACCGATGTGTGTGAAGTGATACAGGAAGGCCCCTCCAATCTCCTTACCAGTGGACTGGAACGAAGCTCACCAACACTGCATCTCTGTATCTGGACGGGGCTTAGATCTGAGCCACAACATTCAAAAGGAGTCCTTACATGGGTCAGCCTAAACCAGGTCTAAACAGATACAGGGAAGAATGACTAACCATGACTCACATGACGATGCAGGTGGGAGCATTTGGTAATAATACACACTGACAGCAGGGAGTTACCTCAGACTTTGAACTTTAGTTCAAATATAAAGTAGTAGATAAGGTGATACCCCCAAAATTTGAATAAATAAATAATCTGCAAAGTCGGAATGTGGTTCCAATTCAAATATTTGAGCTAAAAAATGTTTTACTTTAAGCTGAGACTCAAGAAAATATTGTGGCCAAATAATTCAGACTTTGTCTGATCTGACCATAAAACGTTTCTCCAGAAAGCATTTGGCTTCAAATTTCAGATGAACTGCAGGGTGTTGATTTTGGAGCAGAGGCTTCTTTCTTGGTCAGAACCCCCTCTGTTCATAGTGATGTAAAACTCGATTCAGTGTGGACAGTAAACCCTGGTGTTTCACTAGTTTTCAGGTCATGACAGGTTTGAGCTTTTGGGGTTGTTCTTGAACATCCTAACCGATGACATGTTGGAAGAACTTGCACTTAGTACATACAGTTGTTTGAACTGATGATGCTGTAATATGCAGTTGTTTAGAAATGGCCAGCTAATCTTCTGGAATGCATTCCCTATAAAAAAAAATCAGAATTTATTGACTAAAAGCAAGCTTTGTACCAACAAACTAACTAATTTGAAAGCAGTCTACTAATGCTGCCAAGAAGAGTAATCAAATATTCAGCCAGATTTATGCCAGAAGCTTATAGAATAGAATAGAAAACTTTATTTGTCAATTTCTTCAAATGTACTTGCCATACAAAGGAATTGAAATTACGTCCCATGCGTAGACATTGACAACAATAAAGTGCAGATGCACAACAAAAACAGCCCTAACAATAAGGTAATATTAAATAGGTAACAGGATAGACAAAAAATAAATAAAATAAAGTGTTCCAACAGTGTTCCCTGGAACAGCTTGATGGGCATCAAAGGTATCTGGTCAAGGTGCAACTTCCTAAAGAACATCTTAGTGATGGATTAAATAGAATCTAAAATAATTTTGAACTTGTGTACCGAATTTCTTATTTTTTAAGTCGTTAAAGATGTATGCTGTTCATCTTTCCACCCTGGAAAAAAAAATAGTTCAAAGAAATCATTAAAAACCCAAACCAACTGTGATATTCATCCCCGTGATAATTGTATGTGAACTTTTGACCACTATTGTATCAAATTTGCACATAGATTAAACCTCTGGTATAATTCTGTTTTTATAGTTATTTTTTACTGTTAAACACTGATGAGACTACAGCTAAAAGAATAAAAACAAAATCATTCTCACACAGATTTTAATATTAATTCAATTTAATTTTAATGGAGAAGGAGTTGTGAACGATTCCTCCATGTTTTAATGTTGGAGCTGTGATGCTGGTAAGTCTGTTAACTCGCACAGTTGGCAGTTTTGTCAGCTTCAGATAGGCTAAGCTTTTCCAAACAGTACATCTTTTCAGAACCTTTAAAGCACACAAACTGTAATACAGCTCCTGAACACAAAATGACTGTTCAGTGCTGTTCCTGTTACAGACACTCTGCTAGCATACCACTGAATTTTCTGCAACAACGGTAAATAGCATGCCAGTCACAGCCAAGTCAGAAAAGTAGGCGTATTTTACGCCAGTGACTTGAACGTGTCTCTCAAATTAAATTACATATAAGTGACATCACAGCTTGATAAAAAATCCTACTGTAAATTGACAAAACTGCCCACAACTATGTATTAAGTCTAACATGATTGAATTTGCATTGCTTCACGCATGCAGCATTGTCACATTTTTCACCTGAGCACCACACTTTAAAAACAAAATGTTCAAAATGAGGTAGAATGATGATCATGTAACATAATTGATCACAGTAAAAAACTAACTTTTTAAGGCTTTGATACTTTTTGAGACGATGTGAAAATTTGTAACCATAAAATGTCATTGGAGATATGTGGCTAAAAAAAGAAGGATTATTTAGATTAATATGAGTACTGATTCATCCTTCTCCCACTCGATCATATGCAATAACGACAGTAGTGGCCTGTCTGTGTGTGGGCTACCATCTGCTTCTCTTTCGCATTCACTGGGCATCTTCATTGCAGTCAAGAGAGGAGGGATACATCATTCATCAGAGGAAGAAAGCCTTCACTTGATATTCAAAAATCAGCCATGTTACTCTGTCAGCGTACAACTTCTGATTTCCAGGCTCTTTGTAACACTCTGATTTGCTCACCTTCCTTCTCTGGTCTTCTTCAGTCCATTCCTTTTAACTTTGTCAGGGAGAAAGGATTCATTATTTGAATACATCCGCTCTGTCACTAATTTAGAGGAGAGTGAAATGGAGACTGATGCCCTCTCCGACCTGAATCTGCCGTGTCTAATTATGCAGTCTACTTTTTTTAGGTCGTACCTGGTGTCACAGCGCCACACTCCAGCAATGTTAAGTGGCATTTTAATGGGTTTCCTGCCACTGGTTCATGTTAAAAAATAAGGACTGCTCCGTATTAGGGATCAAAATTACCTGCAAGAGGGGGCAGAGTCATTTACTATCTTGAGTAGAGGGGTAAAATGAAAAATTGAAATGAAGCAATTCCCGTCTTGCTGGCTTTCTATTAATAATTTTGTTACTCATTCATTATTGTTACTATTAGGTAAACACGCGCAGGTTCATATGTATGCAAAAACAGATGGTAGAAGAATACGGCATCAGTTTTCTAGCTCTGGTTGTGTTTTGTTAAAAAGATAATCAGGATTTCATTTATTTCTCTTTCCACAGCCCTCAAAGCGCTGCCTTCAGATCTTTAAATGACACAGCATGAAAGTCTGTTGCTGCCGACCTAATAAACAGCCAGGCTCATACTCAAGATGTTGTATAGCTAAAAATGAGATGCTGTCCTAAAGGACACCTGGCAGGTCAAATAGACCAGATTTAATCTGTTCTACTTAGCTGCACTGTGTCAGGAAAAACAAGACTGTGTCAGTAGAAAAAAATCCTAAATAAATCAGAAAATCTGTGAGGCAAAAGTACAGGCTAACAGAGAGACTGAAAAGGAGACACTCCCACACCTGAAGCCAGTACAGAATCACCTGTGGTAAAATTGTAAAGCTACATCCACACAGGGAGAGATGCTCATTGAACATCACTTAAAAGCTCATGGATAGTCCAGGCTCTGGTTGCCTAGGTAACACTCTCATATCTTTACTAGGTCATATGTCAATCAGTGATACCCTGCGCTCCCACGAGTACTTGCTGCAGTCCCTGGCCTTAAAATTTGAGAAAAGTTTATTTCGGGACCCAACCACTTCCGATCAGAGTTTTTTTTTCTCTTTTTTTCTAAATTTTGTTCCCCCATTCGTAATCACTTGAAGTTGCCAAATGCCGCTGACTTTCTATGGTCTTTGCTCGCCACATCACAGTGAATCACTTCCTGTGTGGAAACTTAACTGTAAGCTTGTCTTTTATCCCTTCTCGCATAATGCTGTCTGCATTTATGTTTGGCAATTATTTGTACCTTGTAACGTTCTCTCTTTAAGCACAGCTGATTTACAATATCTGGTGGGTAAGCTAACCAGGAAAATGCATTTAAGTATTAAATAAAAAATATAAATATTAAGATCAGAAAAGTATCTCCTACTATTATTATTATTAATAATATTAAGTGTCAAGTTATTATTTACAGGGGATGAGAGAAGATGTGTGAGGACAGATGCGTAATGCCACCAGAGCATAATGAAAATATGACAGCAGTATGCTAATGATATACAAAGCGTCAATGGATTTAATCTTTTCATTAATTTCTATTCATTAGGATTTTTATTTCCATTTTTGATAGAAAGCAGAAGGCCAGCCCAACTGAACAGGCTGACGTCAGATGTGTGTCCTTCTACAAACCAAGTCAGAGTATAATAGGCAGTACACAGCCTAAAACAGGACATATAAGCATGCGATGTAAGCTTCTTTAGTGTGCTTGTATATTAACAATATAAAATGTAAACCTCCTGAGACAATTTTATAATAACCTCACTTATCTTAGCTTATTTTTTATATAAATGTGCGGGTGCTTTCAACAAGTTAACAGTTTCTTCTTTAACATTCATTTTCATATTTCTAAGGTTTAAGTTAGTAAACTGTGATTGCTATTATAAAGACTAGTGCAACAGGTCATTTCTGTAGAAAGTCTAATTGTGAGAACTGACTAAAGGAGGAAATTGCTTTGTTATTTTATTGTTTTGTTTGCATTTGTTCATGTAGTATGTTTCTTCATAGTGCGTCACTTGAACTATTTATTTTAATTTGGTGTTGTAGCAATTGTGAGAAATGCATTTCCCATGAATATTGTTGGTCATTGTTTTGCAGAAAGGTCACTGGGGCTGATGTTCGCAAGGAAAACTACTTAACTTTCTTAGTAAACCTAGCTTAATACTCGATATTACCATAACTTCTTACAGACGTTGAAACCAATTTTTTAAAGCATTTTTATTCAACTTTTTACAGGTATACAGGATTGAGATGCTCTCCTTTGCACAATACTGTAAGAGTGCTTAGCCATAGGCTGGACGCCATAAGCCTTTAAAGCCTTTAAAGGTTTTAATCCTTTTTTGAAAAATTTTATGTTATCCACATTAGCTTTACATCCTTCTGCCATCCTCCTCTAAAGTGAAATATTTACCCCCTGAATGTCCTACCAGCTGCTATTGGCCCAGTGAGGGAAGTCTGTGGTTGTACTTATATGTGGAACTCATTCAACTCTCTGCTTAAGTCCGGATTAAAATAAATACTTTTATTGCTCTGATACTATGAGTGCTCAGTATAAAGACTTATGTTAGACTAAGAGAAACGGGAAAGCCCTATTTTGCAAATCAAAAGGTGAGTAAACTGAGTTTAGATGGGTTTATCTTCCTCTATAAAGTGAATTTCAGTCTAACTCCCTTGACACTCAGGCTTTGCTTAACAAGAGGAGCTGAGACAGAAAGCCCAAGGCACTGAAAGTGAAGGACTGTTAAATAATTTTTGTCAGAAGGGGTGGCAGGCTTGGATTCAAGCAGACAAGGCTTCAGCAAAACACAAGGGATCATCCTGTGGGGGGAAAAAGAATGTGTGTCATGCTCAACACCTTCGCAGGCCATTCTGATCAAGCTTTTTCACTAGATTGGCAGCTGCTGAACAGAGCAACGTCCTGAAACACACACTTATATAAGTCACACACATACTTTAGATTGAAACTGAGGATGTGCATTTCAAGAAATAAATGCTATTTGATTTTCAATGGGAACTATTCCTTTGTTTATCGAGGAGTTCCCCAAAACTGGTCTCAAATGCTGCACTTAGTCCATCCATCCATCCAACCATCCAGCCTCTTCCTGGTGGGACATGCCCAGAACACCTCACCCAGGAGGCATCCAGGAGGCATTCTTGTCAGGTGCCCAAACAACCTTAACTGGCTCCTTTCGATGTGCAGGTGTAAGTGGCTCTACTCTGAGCCTCTCCCGGATGGTCGAACTCCTCATCCTATCCTAATGTGGGCAACAACAGTGAGACCTGGCTGCACTTAGTTGTGGCAGATTTGTGAAGTGATAACTTTATTTGCCACAATTTGCACTGGACTTGAATTTTATTTTGTTTTGTTCTAGTACCGTCTAATCCCGCGTCTCACACATTTTATTGGTCTTATTTCTGTTCTTCTAATTCTGTTTAATGGTCATCAGCAGACCACTTCTCGATACATTATCACCATCTTCTGGCATTAGCAACACATTAAATGAGGGCAAAAATTTTGACAAAGGGGTGTTCAAGTCGGTCAAGGGTCCTTGTCGTGATCCGATAGTTAGTAGGTAGGAAAAGCTCCTCTTGTGCTGCATTACTTACAACGCTTTACCTCTGCTGTGCTGATTACTCATACGTCTGCTATACCTCCTACTCAAAACTTCCAACCTTATCTGTTTATTTCCCAGAACTGCATGCCACAACACTGGGTGCATCTTAATTGGAAAAAAGTAAATGTTTTTAGTGTTAGGAACTTTCAAAAAAAAGGTTATTTCTCTGTGTTACCAAGTAATAGTAGAAACTTTCTAGTTATGTTGATATTCTTTCTCATATATATATTGTACTTCTCACACAGATGATGATCACAAATGATCACCACAGAGCTGGGATCACAGTCTCACAAAATGATCTTTAAATTGGTCTATATATCATGAGCCCAATGTGCCGTGGGCCTGTAGCTTCTATGCTCTCTGACCAAGCTAAAGACAAAGATATGAAGAGCTGTAATACACTATTATGTGAGAAAGACATATTTTCCCAGACACACAAGGTTTTCTACAGATGAGTTTTCTGTGTCCTTCAAGTTCTGTTTTTTAAAGTAAATTTGGCCAACTGAGTTACTTGGACTATGGAAATATCCACAAATGCTGTGCAATTTACAACAATAGGATTAAAACACTTGAGAACAAATTGGATGATAATAGCCCCAGACATCAGATTCATGGAGAAATGTCCTGCAATTCTTCACAGATTATTCTTTTCAGCTGCTCTTTGCTGCTGGTGTTCAATTCGTTTAAAATCAAGATAGAGAGATAGAAAGAACTTGCACTTTTGCCTCCTTTCAAACCTTGGGGAGTCAGCGTCATGTTGTAATATCATATCCTTTTTGACACTGGGTGCAGGACTGCTCAATTATGAATTGAAATCTGTGCTATTTAACATAATTAATCAGGAACTTAACAACCATTGTGCATTTGTTGAACCTAAAAAACATTTGCGTTACATGGGATTCCCATGAACGTAAGTTCAATGAAAAATACCTAAACAAATGTATCGAATGGTACTATGGTAGTGGGGACATGTAGCAAGTTAAACTTAATTTTACTTTTGGTTAACGCGTATGTAGAGCCAGCCTATACAAGAGGCTGACTTGGCAGCATTTATACCTGTACATCTCGCGGCTTCATTTCTCTGGATTTTCACGATGCGGTTTCTGTCTTTGGGTTGACATAAGTTGATCCATTCTCTTCTAATCAGTTTGTAAAATTATGTGACACAAGAAGTAGCTAAAGATGCATAAAAGGAAATAATGGTGCTTTACAGGTCAGTCGCAGTTACTGCAGGCTATGTCGACATGAAGTGTGGACAACCACCAGTCGCGCAGCCACCAGTCCCAAATCCTCCAAGTGGGCTGCCTGGGTGAAGAGGCCCACATGGGAGTGGATGGTAATCACAGCGAGAGCAATAGAGAGCTGACAGCCAGCCAACACTTGGAACGGAAAGCTAAAAGCAAGTCGCAGAACCCAGTGTTGTGTTCAGAATTTTTGGAAGGAAGTTTTTGGAAGAAATCTCAGGAGAAAGATTTGTCTTTTAAAAAAGGATTTACTTTGCTTTTGGCAGTTGAAATTACAAGTTTACACAGCGCTGCGGACCTCTATGTGAACCAACAGCATGTTTCACAAAAAGGATGCCCCTCAAACGGGCTGTACACATCTTCCTCCATATTTCCATGTCCTCAAAACTTCTATAAATCTTTATCTTTGTTGCTAGTGTCAAAGTGGATGCATTTTGAGCTCTTTTGATTTTCCGCTGATTTTTCTTGTCCATTGTCCATGTTGTTCCAATCTTCTTCTTTCTCCCTCCTTTATGGAGGGAAAGTACGGCAAAAAGTACGGCATTTACAATTCCGTCTTTTTCAGAAACTCCCACGAAAATCTATTTTGTAAAGGCCACTCCTTGTGCCAGTGCCTGTTTGTTCTCAAAAACGCCACTTCTCCTTTCTGAGTCCAAGTCAGTTCAGCTGTAGAATGTCTCTTGGCAATGGTTAAAATGTTCAATGATGAAATTATTGCTCCAGCATCAGCCATCGAACACATCTTTTCATCCTCGATTGTACAGGTCTCCATTGGCTCCGTCATAGGTGTTGTAATTGAACCTACATATATTCCAGGGTCCTATCAGTATGGGTTTTGGTCCAGATCTCGGGAACCGCCTCTCCCTTTAAGCGGGGGCCTTTTTTGGTAGTCTGGTGCTCTCTTATTATCATACTCTGGAATCCATTGTTGTCATCCAGATGTTGGTCTCTGGGCACTTATCTGTTGTGGATATTGGTTTGGACATTCCTTCCTTCAATGTCCTCTCATTCGACAGGCAGAACAAAGATCACTGTCAGCGTGAGGCCTTCCTTGTAGTCTTTCATACACTTCTGCCTGGCGTTCCCCTCTCAAGCATTTTCTTTCAGCATTCCACATTTGTTAAGGTCATGGGCCTGGACCTCGTTCTTGTTGTCGCCTTGGTTTACACTCAGGCTTTGTTTGTGTAGCCAATGCAACAGCCACAGCTTGTCATTTCCTACAATATATTAGTCCGGACAGTCACGCCGAACGAAGCTTATGACCTTCAGAAGACTGAGTGCCAACTCATTATGAGCACGTTTGCAGTAAATGTATGCAAATGATTATAACCACTTATTTTATGAAAAGAAATCAAACATTTTCAATCCCAACCCCAGAGGTAAAAGCAGTGGTTGGCTGCTATTAATGATTCCTCTACAGGTTTACCTGCAAAAAACTTTTACATAGTTTGAGTGCACCTTAGATCCTCTTTCTATTTGGGTCGTAAATGATAAACAAAGATGGACAATGTGTCAGCACATCTTCCCATTGTGCAATTGTGAAACTACAAAAGGTACTGCCATCATTTACAGCCACGGTGTGCAAAGTAGTGACTGAGTAATCAAGGGAAAGGGAGAGACTTCTACACTCCTTTCTTAACCCATTAATACACACACGCACACTCATTTTGAGATGGCGCATCATCCTTGACCTGGTATTGATCGTTTTTATGCTTACAGTGGGGCAAAAAAGTATTTAGTCAGCCACTGATTGTGCAAGTTCCCCCACCTAAAATGATGACAGACGTCAGTAATTTGCACCAGAGGTACACTTCAACTGTGAGAGACAGAATGTGAAAAAAAAATCCATGAATCCACATGGTAGGATTTGTAAAGAATTTATTCATAAATCAGGGTGGAAAATAAGTATTTGGTCAATAACAAAAATACAACTCAATACTTTGTAACATAACCTTTGTTGACAATAACAGAGGTCAAACGTTTACTATAGGTCTTTACCAGGTTTGCACACACAGTAGCTGGTATTTTGGCCCATTCCTCCATGCAGATCTTCTCGAGAGCAGTGATGTTTTGGGGCTGTCGCCGAGCAACACGGACTTTCAACTCCCGCCACAGATTTTCTATGGGGTTGAGGTCTGGAGACTGGCTAGGCCACTCCAGGACTTTCAAATGCTTCTTACGGAGCCACTCCTTTGTTGCCCGGGCGGTGTGTTTTGGATCATTGTCATGTTGGAAGACCCAGCCTCGTTTCATCTTCAAAGTTCTCACTGATGGAAGAAGGTTTCGGCTCAAAATCTCACGATACATGGCCCCATTCATTCTGTCCTTAACACGGATCAGTCGTCCTGTCCCCTTGGCAGAAAAACAGCCCCATAGCATGATGTTTCCACCCCCATGCTTCACAGTAGGTATGGTGTTCTTGGGATGCAACTCAGTATTCTTCTTCCTCCAAACACGACGAGTTGAGTTTATACCAAAAAGTTCTACTTTGGTTTCATCTGACCACATGACATTCTCCCAATCCTCTGCTGTATCATCCATGTGCTCTCTGGCAAACTTCAGACGGGCCTGGACATGCACTGGCTTCAGCAGCAGAACACGTCTGGCACTGCGGGATTTGATTCCCTGCCGTTGTAGTGTGTTACTGATGGTGACCTTTGTTACTTTGGTCCCAGCTCTCTGCAGGTCATTCACCAGGTCCCCCCGTGTGGTTCTGGGATCTTTGCTCACCGTTCTCATGATCATTTTGACCCCACGGGATGAGATCTTGCGTGGAGCCCCAGATCGAGGGAGATTATCAGTGGTCTTGTACGTCTTCCATTTTCTGATGATTGCTCCCACAGTTGATTTTTTCACACCAAGCTGCTTGCCTATTGTAGATTCACTCTTCCCAGTCTGGTGCAGGTCTACAATACTTTTCCTGGTGTCCTTCGAAAGCTCTTTGGTCTTGGCCATGGCGGAGTTTGGAGTCTGACTGTTTGAGGCTGTGGACAGGTGTCTTTTATACAGATGATGAGTTCAAACAGGTGCCATTCATACAGGTAACGAGTGGGGGACAGAAAAGCTTCTTACAGAAGACGTTACAGGTCTGTGAGAGCCAGAGATTTTCCTTGTTTGAGGTGACCAAATACTTATTTTCCACCCTAATTTACGAATAAATTCTTTACAAATCCTACCATGTGGATTCATGGATTTTTCTGTCTCTCACAGTTGAAGTGTACCTCTAGTGCAAATTACTGACGTCTGTCATCATTTTAAGTGGGGGAACTTGCACAATCGGTGGCTGACTAAATACTTTTTTGCCCCACTGTATATGGATAACCTGCTATATAAGAGACTTCAACTGCCTTTTAACTTAGTGTGAAGGACTAGGAAAGAGGCATGACCTTGGTACTGATTCTCTAGACCCCTGTCACTACTGTACATACACATTGAGATTGGAAGCATCACCAGTGCAAAATGGTAGCTCCCATTTAAGACGTATTTTGCATTTATACAACCCCATATCCCCATTCTCCCACCTCTTTGTTTCGCATTCAGCACTAGTCACTGTGGCAGTGCTGGCCAGATCCAAGTCAAAACACGCTGGACCCCATCTGTCCCAAACTAATCTATTTTGGTTTCATCTGACCGAATGTACTGCCAAACTTCACCAGCCTGTTTTTCGCCTCTTCCCTGTATTTGGAGACATTTATTCTTGTATTTTTGTGTCCTTTTGTGATTTTCTTCTTGTTTATAGACGTTGATTTCATAAAAAGTCCTTCGCACTGTTTGAGCATCTCCAAGACACCAGTTTTCAGAGTTAAATCCTCTGCCAGATCAGAATAACTTAATATATGTATGGGCAGAGAAATTAACCAGCATTCAAGGATAACCTCTGTAAAAGAAGACACACAAGTTCAATACATGCATTCTTTGGGCTAACTAAACAAGATTACAAGTCATGTATTCAGTCATGTTAATTATTTTTTCCATATTCAAGCAGCTCTAACTGGAAATGATTTTTACTTTGCATGCTCCTAACCACTGCAGCAACTTTATGTTCAGAACTTGCTAATTCTCATGTACCTTTGTATCTTGGAGTTTTTTAGACTGTATCTAGGGGGATTTGGGAATTTCCTGAAGTTTTGTTTTACTGATGTTGTCAAACACCTGTTTAGACCATTACACAAAAATGTCCCCACAGGTCAGTAAGTTGGATTAGCTACCTATAGCAGGCTGAACCTGGGTTTGGTGTAACTTTGGCATCCCTGAGGCTCTTTACACAAACATCCACTACAACAGAATTGTGCAAGCTATAGCTAAGGGTAGTGCTTTCAAACAAGGGCAAAAGGTTTTATTATTTTAATGAGGGAGCTAAAGACTGTCCAGAATTTTATGTATTTTATGTATGGTATGTCCCAGTATAATTCAGTTTGTTACCTGTTCAGATAGAAAATGTTGTTAATGGCTCCGCGTGCTTCCACCAAAACAGGAAGTTCTTTTATACCTGTAGGAGGTTAGGGAGAAGGAGAGTCACAGTCTGATTAATATTGTAGGTCTTGACTTCTCTTGGATCTGCATCTGATTTCTGTTTGAGAACTCCCCAATCTGCTCCTCTGTGTGAAAAGTTTTAACTCCTGGTAGACAAAATACAGTGTTTACATTGAGCTGTCTCCTTTGAAATGATAAATATCAGCAACAGTATCAATATCTTACCCATATTTTGGTCTTTTAAAGGCTTTTTTATCCTATGAAATGCTTTTAAAGAAAACTGATGATTTTATTGTGTGCACTTTAAAACATCAGAATGTGCATGTGTATGAATCTATAGTGTGTTTACAGATGGCAATGCTTCAAGAAAGTATGTGGTTGTGCAGGAGGCATTTCTTATGCACATGCACATGCACTCCTCCTGCTGCTAATGGCCTTTTGCTTTTTGCATCTGTATGCTAGTCGTGACGCTGCTTTCTCTGTCAGGTCTCCCTGGAAAAAGAGCTTTAATCTCAACAGGATTATTCTGTTGCTAAACAAGGTTAAATAAAGTCAATATGAGTTAAATATGAGGTTGAATAAAATAATAAGGTAAATACTGTGCCAAATTATGCATGCTAGACTTGGTCCCAGTTTTGCCTGATTTGTGTTTGGTTCACTCTCTCAATAAAAACAAACAAACAAAAAACAAGAAAGTCTTTTACTGAAGACTACAGTGGATGTGTGCAGTAGCTGTTAATCATGTGCTGATGTGATGTCACATTAGATTTCTTTTCTAATGTAGCATGGTGGGTAACTGTGATTTAATTCAGCTTTATAACATTATCAATGATGTGAAGCCTAATATATTTTGAAGGGTACAATGTTAAACTATTTAACTGTTGATGTTAATCACACTGCTACTGCTCTTATGTTACATATGTTATTCATTACTACAATTTTTTTTGTTTTTATTGTTCACATCATTTCTTCTATATAGAGAGTTTCACATAAAAATTTGGCCCAGTTGCCCAGATCCAGTTCAAAAGTATGTTGGGCAAACTGATTTGCTGTTTCCACCAATCAAATCTGTCTGTGAAGCCAACTGGTTGATACGGACTCTTGTAGGGAGCTTTTTCTCCGACCTCAGACTTTTCACATCAAAATACCAATAAAATTCCTTAATTTTCGAACAGATATTTTATATGTGAAGAAAACCAATGTTTATAGCTCTCCTAAACTGTCAGTTTGTTTTATAGAGTGACAGCAATACAATTAAATTAAGAACAACCTAAGATACAAGCTGTCTGTATGCAGATAAATGAATAAATCTTTACTTGTCAGATTTATGTAAACTCCTGTTGGCTGACTGTTGCCACACTCTCTACCAGCAGTACCTGCAGCATTCAGGTATTCCATGCTGCATGCAGACTAAAATAGTACATCTGATCTTAAATGTTAATATGTAATCTACCAGTTACGTGGCAGCAACTCGGTGAACTTGAGTGACGATCTTCTGGAATTCAAGTATCAAAGAGAAGATAGATGAATTGTGAGTAACTTTGAACATGGCATTATTATTGGTGCCAGTCAGGCTGGTCTGAGTATTTCAGAAACTGATGATTTATTAAATTTTCCCATAAAACTAATTCTAGGATTTACAGAGAATGGTCTGAGAAAGAGAACATATCCAGCAAGCAGCAGTTTTCTGGGTGAAAAAACCTTGTTGATGCTAGAGATCATATTAGAATGGGTTGATTGCTTGGAGCTGATAGGAGGGCAACAGTAACATCTGTGACATTCAGATGGTAGAGTCAGAATTTTGCTTATACTGCATGAACATATGGATCAGTGGTTCAGGCTGATGGTGGTGTAATAGTTTCGTGGGCATTTTTTGGCACACTTTGGGCCCCTTAATACTAATTGAGCATCATTTAAATGCCTACCTGACTGTTTGTACTGACCGTGTCCATCCCTTTATGACATGCCATGTCATGCTCAATGTGTCTCAGACTGGTCTCAAACTACTGAATGTGACAGTGAGTTCACGATGGCTACCAGAGTGAATCAAATAAAAGACCACTGGGATGTGTTAAAACGGGAGATTTGCATCATGGATGTACAGCCAACAAATATGAAGCAACTGCATGATGCTGTCATATCAGTATAGATCAAAATCACAAAGCAACATTTCCAGCACCTTGTTGAATCTGTGCCACAAAAGATTACGGCAGTTCTGAAGGCAAAAGGGTGTCCATACAGGTACAAGCAAGGTGTACCTCACATAGTGGCTGGTGAATGTAGATTGATAATTTAGAGAATCCACTAAAAAAAATTTTTTTACCACATTAAGCTAATAATTAAAAGAATTCAAATAGTCTTTTTGTGGGCCAGTCAAGTTATACAGAGGGTAAAACCCTGATCTGCTATTCCAGTAGGAAAGAAATGTTCTGTTTGAACACTGTGTACTGTATGTTAAACTATACAGCAAGTGTTTGGAAGGACACTGAGGAGGCATAATAGGTTTTATATAACTTAAATACCTTTTACTCTTTAACCAATTTAGAACAAATGAAAGCATTTTCTATGCCAGGGTTCTGGAAAGGAGAGTTCGTCCGTTAGTTGAACCTCGGATACAGGAGGAACAATGCGGTTTTCGTCCTGGTCGCGGAACACTGGACCAGCTCTTTATCCTCTCGAGGATACTTGAGGGTGCATGGGAGTTTGCCCAACCAGTCTACATGTGTTTTGTGGACTTGGAGAAGGCATTCAACCGTGTCCCTCGGGGTGTCCTGTGGGAGGTGCTATGGGAGTATAGGGTGTCTGGCCCATTGCTACGGGCTATTCGATCCCTATACAACCATTGCAAGAGCTCGGTTCGCATTACCGGCAATAAGTCGGACTCGTTTCCGGTGGTGATGGGCTGCGCCAGGGCTGCCCTTTGTCACCGATTCTTTTCATAATTTTTATGGACAGGATTTCTAGGCGCAGCCAAGTGGCGGAGGGCTTTCACTTCGGTGGCCTCAGAATCTCATCTCTGCTTTTCGCGGATGATGTGGTTCTGTTGGCTTCATCGGGTGATGGCCTCCAGCTTGCACTGGAACGGTTCACAGTTCAGTGTGAAGCAGCGGGAATGAGGATCAGCACCTCCAAATCTGAGGCCATGGTTCTCAGCCGGAAAAGGGTGGAGTGCCCACTCCGGGTCGGGGATGAGTTCCTGCCCCAAGTGGAGGAGTTCAAGTATATCGGGGTCTTGTTCGTGAGTGATGGGAGAAGGGAGCCGGAGATCAACAGACGGATTGGTGCTGCGGCTGCAGTGATGCGGACACTGCACCGGTCCGTCGTGGTGAAGAGGGAGCTGAGTATAAAAGCGAAGCTCTCGATTTACTGGTCGATCTACGTCCCTACCCTCACCTATGGCCATGAGCTGTGGGTAGTGACCGAAAGAACGAGATTGCGGATACAAGCGGCGGAAATGAGCTTCCTCCGAAGGGTGGCTGGCCTCTACCTTAGAGATAGGGTGAGAAGTTCGGCCATCCGGGAGGGGCTCAGAGTAGAGCCGCTGCTGCTCCACATCGAAAGGAGCCAGCTGAGGTGGTTTGGGCATCTGACAAGGATGCCTCCTGGGCGCCTCCTGGGCGAGGTGTTCCGGAGAGACACGCTGGAGATATTATATCTCTCTGCTGGCCTTGGAACGCCTTGGTGTTCCCCCGGATAAGCTGGAGGGAGGAGAGGGGAGGTCTGGGCTTCTCTGCTTAGGCTGCTGCCCCCGCGACCCGGCCCCGGATAAAGTGGATGAAGAGGGATGGATGAAAGCATTTTAATCTTTTATCTTTTATCTATCAGAAGTCCCTAACTGACTTTTAATGTCCCTCCCACTTTGTGTATTCACAGCACAAACTGGCAGTGCAATTGTTTGTCATTTGGCTTCACTGTTGTACTGTTGGAGAAAGCAATAACACATTTTCCATCTATTAAAAGAAGAGCAAATTCACCTTACCAGCACCTCTAAAGCTCATTAAATTATGTTTTATCTTGCTTGTTTAATCTGCAGAAAAAAAAACAAAATGTAAAAGTGGAAATTAAATCCACATTGATAACCTCGTCTAACTTTAGTTGTATAAGCCAATAAAAGTATTGACTTATTGACTACTCCTTTAATTAGTAAACAGAGTTATAATGAAACCAAGCAGTTTGAATAAATCAGCATAACGAAAAAGTACGAATAAGGTGCTTTATCAGTCAAGAAAAAGATAAGGGGAAGTGGCATCCATTGACCACCAGCACACTTTCCTATTCAGATTGGCATCATCAGGATTGTAGGTTTGGAAATAATTGTACTTTTCCAACCTGGACACCACTCTGAAGGTAAAACTATATCACTTCTTGTTCTCTTTCCACATTCTTTGCACAACTTTTCAATCAGCAGGTCACAACTGAGCACAATACCATGAATATCTGAAAGGGAAAATTACCAAAAGCATGCGCCATTATCCATATTTGTATGATTTACAGCCGTGTTCCCATCTCTGACAGCAGCCTTTCCACTCCACCTTCTAGTCAGACCATTAACAGACTTGTCGCCAAGGGCTCTAAGCACGGCTCTACCTGCCAAAATTAATTTTAAAGCACAAAAAATGGAGACTGATTAACAATTACTGTGTCCACAGAGGATGCTGCAGCAAGCTGGTTTGCTTGAAGCATATTGAACCGTTTATTGAGCCAAATGGACAGAAACTCAATGGTGAACGCAGTGCATTTACAAAAAAGGGAGAACACAATGAGCTGCACTGATTAATTTTCATTAATATGTGATTAATGGCACTCCTGACATTTTGTGTCAGGTAAAGACATTTAAACACACTATGCACCATATCTGAACAGTCGTTGCAGTGATGAACTAAAGCAATAACAATAATACCACAAGTTGTTTCAAAATTACATTAGTTGCTTCTAAGATATTGAAAGGGTCTGACAAATGAATAAAACATGCATTGTGAGAGAACCTAAAGTTCACTTTGTCTTCTCCTATCAATGTTACTAGAGGAGAAAACGGGCCGCAGCTGTATTTTGACAGACAACAAACTAATGTTTCAGTCATGCAGCAAAAAAGATTAACGAGAGCCTCCCATCGAGTTTCATATCATGCAAAACATGATACTAATGTTCCTTTTTCTGCAGATGATGCCGTGTTTCTGCCTCACGGAGTTCATCTAGCTGGTTTCATACGTGTCTTTACCACATCATTAACGAGTCAACGAGGCGAAAAACTGCACTGGCCTCAGACAGACTGAGACTTGCAGCCCAGTGCTGAAAATAAAAGTAAGAGAAATATACTACTTTTCTCCCCATGGCCCTTATTTCTCCTAGAATAGGGGTCTGGCTTTCTCCTTGGATTCTATTTTCAAGGCTTTGTTACTGTGACCCATTGAACACCTTTGTTAACGCTTTGTAAGCATCAAGGGGTTGTGTTTGTGTTCACTCAATTTTTTTTCTATCACCTTTTGCTGCTGTCACAATTGGTCTGTGCACTGCTGAAGATTTTCTTCTAGTGTCTGTGCCTAACACCACAGTTTCACTTGGACAAATAGTCAATAGACTTAAGTTGTTCTTATTATGGGATTACTTTGTTCTGTTCCAAATTCCCTTTTACACATTAAGAAAATAAAAGTTCAGAATTTGTCTCCCTTGCATTTTAAACATCTTCATTTAAATCTCCATCCACGTTCAACTTACACAATAATAACTAGATGATGATGAATTGGCTAATCGCATTGGGAAATTAGCTAGCATCCCAACGAGACATTCTGATTAATTGCTTGTGTGTAATGTAAAATTAGGTGGCATATTTTAAAAACTAGTTATGGACTAAAAATTGTTCTGTATGTATAATGTCCTGGTCAAAATTTTAGTTCTAACCAGAAAATTAAACCAAAGTCAGTGCAGCAAACAACTTTGTAATTGCGTTGTTTCAAGGATTCAAGGAGGATTCAAGGAGCTTTATGTCATTCGCATCACATGTTAACATGAGGCGGAATGGAATTATGTACACACGGTCCAGAGTGAAAAGAAACAAAAATAATGAAGAAACAGAAATTTTTTCTTAAAGTTATAATAAATAGTTGGGGTTTTTTTGGGGTTTTTTTTTTTTAACAAACAGAAATGACAAGTAATAAGACAATAAACAAGTAATAAGACAACACGACAAGTAATAAGACAACACGACAAGTAATAAGACAACATGACAAGTAATAAGACAATAAACAAATAATAAGACAATAAACAAGTAATAGACAATACGACAAGTAATAAGACAACATGACAAGGAATGAGACAATAAACAAGTAATAAGACAATAAGAGCGTGAGTAGCTGCTGCTCTACTGTGCGCCGACATGTTGTGATTAGAGTTTAGAGTTCCTTATCAAAAATAATGAAGCCAGAAATGTATCATCTGTAAAAATATGAGCACCCTTCTTGGGGACATAGATTCCAAAAGGTCCTTTAATGAGATTTTAATCCACATTAACGGAATGGGCCACAATAATACTTAGGTAGGATGTGGTGTTTAAACAATGTCTATTTTGTACTAAGGGACCAAAGTGTGCCAAGGAAATACCACCCACACTATTACATCACAACCATCCGCCTGAACCATTGATACAAGGCAGGATGGAACTATGCTTTCATGCTGGTCAAGCCAAATTCTGATCCTACCATCTGAATATTTTCGTTGAAATTGAGACTTACCAGACCAGTCTTCCTTTTTCAAGTCTTCTGTTTTGCACTTTTGGTGAGTGGATGCAAATCGTAGCCTCAGTTTTCTGCTCTTAGCTGATTGGAGTGGCAGCCAGTGTGATCTTGGGCTGCTGACCCATCTGCTTCAAGGAGTTGTGCATTGAGAGATGCTCTTCTGCATACCTTTGTTGGAACAAATGGTTATTTGAGATACTATTGCCATCCTATAAGCTTGATGTAGTCGCTCTCCTCTGAACTCTGGTATCAAAAAGGCATTTTGGCAAGAGAACCGCCACTCAGTGGATATGTTGTCTTTGTTTTAGACGACTGTTTGTGAAACCAAATCGACTCCACCAATGACCAACGACCATGCTATGTTCAAAGTCACTTAAATCACCTTTCTTTCCCATTTTGATTCCTGCTTTGAACATCCAGCAGTCAAGTTCACATGACTACATGCCTAAATGCACTGGCTAATTAGATATGTGCAAATAAAAAATTGCAGTGTGTAATTACTAGGGCTGCCACAAACGATTATTTTGATAGTCGACTAGTCACCGATTATTTTTGCGATTAGTTGACTAATCAGATCATGCATCCATTGGACGTAAAACGTACAGCTTATTGCACCATCATGCATCTGCTCTTATATAACTATCATTAGCTTACAGCTTTAAGTGTTTAAGGTATGTGCTAACTAAAAATAAAGACAAGATGATAGTTTATTAAATGTTAATGAAATTTGTAGATTGTTTCGCTGAAGTTTAATAAACTCCTTGCTATCTAAAATATAACAGGACACTGGAGTATATTCTCGAGCATCTCACACTTCTGATAATCAGTTGTCTGCTTGACGTGTATTCAGCTGTGTAAAAACTATAACTTTAATCTCAGCCAAACCGATTTACTCAGGAACAAATAAAATACTAAAAAAAAAGCCAAACAATAACATTTTTAAGTTATCTAAGTGACTTATATATATTTAACCTGAGTAGCGAAAGAAGGCGATGGGTTTGAAAACGATTTGCCGGGAGTCCGGTGTTCTCACGGGTTCTAGTGAGCCTTGCCCCCGGCTCGCTATCGAGCTAGTGGGTAACAGACATCTCCGAAAACGTCGGAGCGCTTTTGAAAATATGCGGTGTCTTGATAAACTGAGCAGATATTTGAGGTTTACACAGCTACATTCTCGCCTGAAAATATGTTAAACGTTTATTTTGTGACCCAGAAAGAATAATAAGAGTAATATTAAAACTAACTAGCTGCCGCCATTGTTGGAAACTGAGCTGGACTGCGCTATGAATTCTGGGACACAGCTTCTTCTTCTTCGGGGTTTAACGACAGCTGGCATCCTTGTACATGCAGTGCTGCCATCTTCTGTTTCAGTCTGTTATTACACTCTTAAATCCTACTACTTATTCCTGCGTCTTTTGTGATCTTACAAAGCTTCAAACGACACGTCGACTATTAAATCAGTCGTCGACGATTTTGATAGTTGACGTAATCATGACTAGTTGACGAATTTCTAGAAGGCATTTCTTGTTTTGTTTTTTTCCTGTAAAATATAACTGATTTAGCAATCCTAAAGCAACATCTGCATTATGCCCGCTCCACAGAGATAATTTTGCTGTCATCAATAAATAATGTGATACAGTTTGGTAAAGAAACAGTGAAACACCTGAGTGTTTCCCTCAGGTGTTTCCAAAACCCAAAGCTAATTATTTGGTAAATTTTAGCTTAGTGTAGCGTACTAGCTTTTGCTTGAAGAGGCTCTGCACCCAGTGTTGGTCCCAGTGTGTGGTGAGTTAAATCTCTCTACTTTGCGCACAATGTTACTTTATTTAAGTTAAGTGTTGTTAACCTAACCCTACATATTTTCCTTAGGCCTTAATTTCTTTTTGAATGACTATGTACATGTAGTTAGAATTGAAACAGATAGAATTATACATGGATCTATAATCGCACATATAGTTACAATTTGTGATGTGTTTTGTAGCCTGTAAAAAGGATTGATTAATTAAATGTGACTGGCACTTGCAGCACTGTCTTAAATGCAATTTTAACATTTTGTTTGTTTGCTTGTTTTTAACTGGTCATCTTGGTGTAAAACACTCATTTTTATTCACACTGTGTATGTGTGCAGCCACAACTATACACATAAGTGTCAACTCTGTCATAGTTTTTATGAAACACCAATGTGAGGTGAGCCAAATGCCCCCCAGAAACTTCTATCCTTGCTGATCAACATCAACGTACCTATACCAAGGGAGAGAGAAAAACTTTAGCATCAGTATATAAATCCCTTGAAGGTGAAAGAGAAGAGAGGAGGTGCTCAGTGCGTCATGTGAGGTCCCCCATAAGCTTGAGCCTATAGTAGAATAAAAAGCCCCTAAAATAGACTTTATTAAAAAGGAATGTTTTAACCCTGTTCTTAAAAGTAGAGTGGATGTCTCCCACCTAAACCGAAACTGGGAGCTGGTACCACAAGTGAGGAGCCTGATAGCTGAAGGCTCTGCCTCCCACTGTACTTTTGTAGACTCTAGGAACGACAGGTAAGCCTGCCTACATTCTGAAAGTGGAGTGCTCTATAGATACAATGCAATACCGTGACCTCTGCAAGATATGATGTAGCTTTGCTGTCGAGGGCTGGAAAGACAAGGGTTTAAATTCACCTGAAGACTTTTGTAGACTAAGTGACAAGACAACTTAGGTGGGAATAATATGAACCCTCCTAGTCCTGTCATTGCAACGTTTTTGATCAGCTGGAGGCTTTTCGAGAAGCTTTTAGGACAACTTGAAAATAAGAAAGTAGAAATGCATGGGTTCGTTTTTCAGCATCATTCTGCAAAAGAATATTTTTACTTTCAACATTGTCACTCAGATGGAAGAAGACAATCCCAGAGATGTGTTGTGTGTTTGAGCTCAAGGATATATTCTAGTTAAAAATAACTTCAAGATTTCTCACAATAATACTGGAGGCCAAGAAACGATTAGATAGTATTGTAGTTTGGGAACTGACTTGATAAGATTCTTTATATTGTATAGCCAAATATATAATATAGCCAATAATATTTAAATTATTGGCTATATTTCAAAAGCATGCCAAAGCTGTCGTTTTGGAAGCATAGAGTATTCAGCTGTTTTAGCCCTAATTGTGTCTAAAGCAGCTTCAAGCAGCACAGACATAATTCTTGGATGTTTTCCATTTCCTCTGTGTAGCCGCAGTGTAAACCGCTGCTTCCTTTGGCTTTTCAAGGACAGCGGGGTGCACTGTGTGGTTAACCTCTGTTGTTGAATATAATAAAGTATGCAGCATTGTGCGGTATTTCGCCAGTGAGAGTATGATCCATGAAGGAGAGAGCATTATAAAACCATCATAAATGAAAAGAGGCTGCAGATAACATTCCCTAAACACTGCTGCTGCTCTACCGCTATCCATAATCACCAAAGAAACGGTGCATTACAGAGCGCCCAAACAAAATACAGCACAAACACTTGGTCATTTAACCTTGACTTAACATCTAATTCTCTCCAACAGAGGATAGATATTAGCTGTGTCATCCAGCGGAGAGGAAAGTACAATGAGGAATCTGTTCTTTTGTTTGAAATGAGTAATTTGTCTTTTTTTTCCCCTGAGCATCACGCCGCACCACAGGCAGACAGTTTAATCTCAAATGTACATATTCTGCACTCATTTCCCGTTTTTAAATGTGTTATAATTTAGATTTTTACTTTGTAGTGTAATGGTGCAATTCTTTCTCATACATTTGTATTCTGAGTGTAATTGGCCAGATGGAAGGATTGGATGCTTTACTTTATAATTTTGGTTGATGATTTTAATGTTTAATAAAAAATCATTTAGAGTGTAGCCTTGAGTATTTCTGTTCAAACTGCTCCATTTCCATTTCTTATCGTGCTCTAAAGTTTTTTTTTTCTCGTTTGACACAATTTCCCCTGGGGAATAATTGGAAGATTAGTCTACTTCATATGTTTTGCAATCCAATTCATTCATCTTAAACCATCATTTATGAATAACTATTTGAATACAGGTTGCAGAAACGCAGACATTTAGGCGTGGGGTGGCTGTGCTTGAAGGAGCTCACAGATAACAGTGTTTGGTTGCTGATTGGCTGTAATTGTGCAGCAGAGCAGTGGGAGGCTGGCTTTAAAGGTGGCTGCCAGGCCAATACTCTGCGTGTGTGCTGGCGTGGCGATGCCAGTCCAGGCTGCAGATGAATAACAGATGTCGGCTGACAGGCTAGGCCATTTGTCATTTAACTGTCTAAGCAAAATAGGCTGGAGGGTGTCACCATAAGTCAATGTCACCAGCTTGGACGGCAAGGAAGAGATCCAAACATTTCAATACTGTTTAACCCCTCTCAGCTTTGTAGCATTGTATAACAGTGTGACCTGTTGTGCCTTTCCACTGCAGATACCCACTCTTCTTCTATGATCCTGATAAATTGCCGGATGTCACTCAGCTTAGAGGTGCTGACGAAAACTCTTCACATGTGTCTTCAGAGTTGGTGTAGTGGTTTAGACATTCTAGCTTCCTGTCTGTGCTTCTATATTGGAAAAAAAGAAATCCCGACAGCTAAATTGTGATATGAAAATTGATTTTTTTATGCCTGCTGTTCTCACTCTCACTAGACTGTTTTGAAGAATATCGCGGCAGTTATCTCGATTAATTTCTGATGAAGTCTGATGGTTTTTCAATTCTTCCGATTTCTGTTATTACTTTCTGTCACCACCTGTGGAGAATAAACTGTCCCAGTCTTAAAAATGCACAGATTTTTTTTTTTACCATGTTCTCAGGCCGTTGCTTTCAGAACACTGAGATTTACCACTGCCGTTTAAGCAACTGAAATGGAACTATAACTGTAAATCATGATATTTTACTAGCGTGAAATGCATATGCTCCATTCCTTCCTAGCTACCATCTTTAATAAACAGCTGAACTGCCTGGAGGTAGTTTAGAGCCACAGCAAATGCCAAATTGACCATTAATAGTCAAATATATAATAAAAAGCTCTATTGTCCCATGATGTACTGTATTACGTTTTGGTTTAATAAATGTCAAAAAGCTAATAACATATCAAAGCTGTGAAAGGCATGCATCTCTGGGTGGTTCATTTCTTCATGTTGTCGAGGTACAGACTGTGTTCTGTGGCGAATGATGGCTGCTTTTATTACCAGACAACAGCACAACAACATCCCTCATGTTGACAGGTCTCCATATTCTCCTCAGTACTCTGGAGGCGCAGCTCGGCCATTTCTTCCAGAGCTAAACTCAAGGTCACCAACTCCGCTCGCACTAAAAATCTCTCCCGGTTGTTTTGTAGTGCGCGACGAGAGTGGGATGCACTCAGCTAGATTTGGATTCTGTCCTCTCTCTCACCCCTCCTCGTGGAAGGATCGCATGTTATTTTCTGTCGCCGTCATAATGCTGCCTGTGGATAACTGTGACACAATACCCACCGGAAAAAAATGGCAACAAGACATCACGGCAAGGAGGCGTGATGCAAACAGTCGAAGCCCTGCGCGATGTTGGCCCTGCGGCATCACAAATCAACCCTCCAAAAATCCTCATGAAACTTAACTTACACTCCAACAATGAAAAATGAGCAGTTATATCACTGCACAGACAGCTGCCAAAAAGAATATTAATAGAATTCAATTGCGGAAGAGATTGGACACAGATCTTCTTGTATGCATGTATTAATAAGAGGCAGCCTCTGTCCACGACGCCAACTCTAATGTGGGGTTATGAGGAGGAATGTATAGAAGCGGAAGAGAGAAAAGCATTCACAGTTAGAGCACTGATCTGAAACTATTATCCAGGGTGACATACAATGAATAAGAGATAGAAAGAATGAGTAAGAGAGAGAGGCAGCGAGGAGGCTCACGGAGCAAAGGAGGGTTAAAAAAACTTTAATGAGAGAGAGAAAATGAGAAGGATAGACAGACCTCAGCAGCACATCACAGCTGGGAATTGGTCTCTTCCTGAGGCTTTCAGTCTGAGAAAAATCTTTGAACCTGTTTTTCAAAACCTCCCAATTTCTTTTATTAAATTAGTCAAATTCCTACAAGAAAAAAAAGAATTCTGAACATTGGAATAATAGCAATGAAGTAGAGGGGACACAGAACACAGTTAGATAATACCCGCTGGCCCTGCTTATCTTATGTATAGACAGCTTAACACGCATCAAAATCAAGGCTTTTTCTTGACTTAAACCAAAAGTTGAATCTACAGTGTACCTGCAAACTAATAAGCCTTCTATGTAGCAATCAATGCAGCAAAAAGGAAAGTCTGTGCTGAAGCCAGACAATTTCAGCTGAGGTAGGAGACTGAGTAGTTTACGTCTTTAAGCGAGTGCAAAGAGAGGTACATGCACCCATTTACCACGAGATGTCCTCTGTTTTTGCTTTTTTTTAAAAACATCGATGTTTGAATCCATATACCAGCAAAAATTTGGAGCTGTAGAGGGAGAACACAGGCTTCAGAAAGTTGCTGAACTGAAAAAAAGGCATATATCTGCAGCAAAATAAGTTTTCTCAAGCTCAGTCTCAAAGTGATAGAGCTCCAAGGTTTTGTTTTTATGTTCAGTCAGTTTCATGTCTGGAGGGAGGGCTGTATGTTACAGGTAAACTAAATTATCAAGATTTTTTTTCTTTCTTTAATGAAACTTTCCACGCAGCCATTGAGTCGTGATGTTCAGGCTAGGCAGTATTTACAGAGATTATAGTGAAATTAAAAATTTAATTTTAAAATTGAGTATTTTGGTCTAAATAACCCAAAATGTGATGTCCACATATGTGGATGCCAGGTCCTAGGAGGTTAAAGGTGGTTCTACAACCTGTAGCCTTTAGTTTTTAGCAGACTGAAGAAGCACCTGGTATGCTGTTGGAGCTGATCTGCTTACAACACATTGTTTGTTCTTCTGCCTACCTGGTTTGTAACAATTGAGTTACCAGTAACAGTATGGACAAGTGTGGACCATTCTCTTGTAAACCCCAGGAATGGTCTCTTTTCCAGCAGATTAGCAGCTTCTGAAATACTCAAACAGCCCTTCGTTCAGTTACTTATGTCACCCCATTCTGATGTTCAGCAGGTCATCTTGACCACGCCTGTTTGCTTAAATATAGGTGTTGCCACATGATTGGCTGACGAGATATTTGTGTTAATGGGCAGTTGAACAGATGAAGTGGCCAGTGAGTAGTTTTTAAGGGATCTTGCTCTAACCTTGATCTCTGATTGTGTTTAACAGGTTACCTTGCATATGCACCTTGTCTTTTTTCCCAGATTGCTATTATTTCTGCCCACATTTTAAAAATCGTTTCCCTTGATTAGGCAGCTGCAATATCTATGAATCCTCTGAGTCTAATTTGGCATGCGGAATTGCTCTCATTCAACAATTGTTAAATGTAGTGTTTCTTTTTGTGGCATTCGTGCTCTATTTAATTTAATCAGCACTCTTGTGCATTGGGTATCATGTGTTTTGGAACTGAATCACTTGCTTTTTACTCTGCTTATCCTTAATCAGTTAGTCCAGTTCACCCTGTCCGCTCTTAAAAGTTGAACTTTTCTCTCTGCCTTGACTGCTATCATTATTTTCAACTTTGGGAAAATGATGTGCAAAGGGGCTTGCTCATCGCTCCTCGCTCTGCTGCCTTTTTTTGTGGACTGAGACAATCCTCAATAGGCAGGATTACAGCAGGTTATTATATTTTTAGGGATTGCAAAGCAGTATGCTAAAATCGCCAGCGACAAACAATACTGAAACAATATCAAATCTTGAATGAATATTAGAGTCTGCTATCTTAGAATAGCTCTTATATAGACAGAAGGAGAGGAGGAGTGAGCTGCGGCATCCATCATCATGACCATAAAGCCAGCACACACCTTCAGGTGAATCCCTGCGGCCCGTCATATCCAGAAAACACTTTAGTCAGAAAACATATCCTCATCCAAGTCTGACAGTGAGCAGGTTGAGGGACTAAACTGAATTTGCATATAAATGAATTTGGGAATTACTATCAGTTTGTTCTTGAAGGGAAGCTTTACTTGTTTGAGTGTATAGAGTAATAGTATGTTGAGGGCATGTCAGCGTATGTACAAAGACATCTTCTGCAGACGTTCATGCCTTCCATCATTTATGCAGGCGATATCTGCATCCAGCCAGTCAAAGGATCAGTCTGACTTTTATTTTAAGGGGAGCTCTTTTAACCACAATTATCAATAATAGCCATCAATTTCATGGCTTATAGGTAGATGTACCTATTTTCTCCCATAATTAGCTTCTCTTCATTGGCTTAAATCCTAATAATTTCACATTCTTCATCTTTCACACTCTTTCTTTAAACGTTCCTTTTTGATAAAGCTTATAGTTGGTGCTTCCATCTGGCACAATTAGTTGAGGCAGCTCTTCCATGCGCCCAACATCATTTCTCATAGAGGTTTATCTGATTGTTGGGGTTCTCTCTCTCTGATTTTGTGTGGTCGTTACTGAACAGTACAAAGCACCTTGAGAAGACTGTTGTGAACCGGAGCTATATAAATGAAATGGAGTTGAAAGGTATTTTACAGTGACAAATACACGGCATAAATGTGTCTCCTCCATTAGTTACTGTAAGATTTCACCACAAGCTTTCCTTCTTCAGACCCAAAACAGAAAGAATGTGTGATCTGTCACAAAGCAAACTTCTCTCCAGTTCTTTAGTTGTGGAATGTATGAAAAACATTTACAGTCAGTGTTTACTTTATTCTTTTTTTTGTAACATCTGGTAAACACTTGTATTCTAGTTTTTGTACATGTTTCAACAGAACACCAGTGATTTAAGAATTGGCATCTGATATAGGAGAGGCATGCACTTTTGTTGTGTATTAAAAAGGTAAAATTGGGGATCCAGAGTGTGAGCTGTTGATTGTTTTTATATATTTGTCATTAGTTTCAGAACTTTTAGTTCTGAAATCTTTAGTTCAGTTAAGTAAATATCTAGTTACTTAACTCAAGACAGAAGTTTGCGTTTATCCTTAGTTTGTTATGCAATTTAGGGAAATAAATTATAATTCTTCTTAAGGAAGCTATTTTTTGCGTGTGTTTAAATATGTTTGCAAATTGAAAAAGAACAGATACATTCTGAAGACATTTACTTTTAACCATTTGTTTATATTTTATTTACAAAATAAACATTTCTGTAATTTCATTCAAATCCAGTCAGTTTCCTCTAATTCAAAACAAATACTACTCTTACAATCTAGGCTTCTAGGCCTTACTATCCTACTTCGGGGTGGTATAAGATGCCATGGGGACTTTATTTGTCAGAGAGGAGTTGGTAAAACAGACGATTCAGACGTCTGGCTGAGATGAAGTTAACATCTATGCAACCACTTCCTGTTGAAATAGAGTGAAAAGTCCAAAATGCATGCTGCCCTTCTCTGCAATTTGCACATTCTGCAAAGCTATCCAGAGAGTTACTCTGGATTCTGTCGCATTCTGGTTTTGGCCCTCAGGCTGCATGCTTGACCTACTAATGGAATGCAAAATGTAATTTCTTTAAATTAGCACAACTAAATGATTAAATTTGGATGTCATTTTTGCTCTTAAAAATACAGTATGCTGATGTTTTTGTAAAAGGAAGCTACAGCTTACATTGAAAAGGCAAAAAACATCACACAGTCAAAAGACACGTCCCATTATAGTTTTTAATTTGAAAAGCTAAAAATGTTAATTTTTACCTGATGAGAGAGCATGAGATGAGAGCAGAAATATGTGCAAAGGGATCATTTAAAAAGTAATTTAATTGGGCAATGGAGAATTCAACATGGTTATTTAATCAGGAAAGTTGGATAGTAAGAAGAGTAATATAGCAAGATAGTAAAAGCATAAGAAAAGTAATTAAACCAAATAATAAAAAAAAGGGACATTTTCAGTAAATTATGAATTTTGTGAATTGATTAGCTGTTAGCACGAAGTAAATGAGTTTCTCCTCTTGCCTGGAAGTTTGGGGTCTAATATCTTACAATATTATGATGTCTTAATCACCGTGTTTTTTTTAATTACATTGAACAGAGTGTGGCTATTGACAGGCAGATTATAGGGGAAGATTATTACATAATGAAGGATTTGCTTTATGTCAAGACACACTGAGCAAATAGTATGTCATGCATTAAAGGATCGGCCATATGATGTTGCACAATTTAAATTTGAACACATCAGCAGCTTTTAACACAAACACAGGAAGTTGAGGAGGTTCACCACACAATGTCCAGTTTAGTGTGTAAATGTAGTCTTTGTTTAAATTTCACTCTAAAGTAATAATAACGGGGATTTTTCAGGATTTAAGATTAAATCAACACTCATCTGTTTCAGCTGTGTGGTACATAAGCAGTGATGGATTTTTCTCTCCTGCTCGCAGGAAACTAATGAAATATGTGATGTCTTACAAATGCTTCCATTAAGTGCGACATCATCCTTTTTCTCTATTTCCCATGTGTCAGTAAGTGGTTTTCAGGCCTATGGGAGCCTTCCACAACTCTCATTAGAAACTCAGTTGTGACCCTGCCTTAAACATGTCATCTTGCGAGCGTCTCTGAGGAACCATGCATTACTTAAAGGGCTCATTGATTACCAGCAGAATCACTCGGCTTCTGACTGTCAGCCAGGCTGATGAATCCAGAGGGCCGTGGACATCCGCCGACTCCACCAGCCTCCCGCAGTTCAATTCCCTCCACATCAGCGCATCGGTCAATACCGCTTTCTATCGATAGGACACTGAGGAGAAAGGAATGGGTTTTCATCACCTGAACTGCCCACTGGTACTGACAGCTGTCAGCATCTTCAAAGATAAAATCAGAAGTACTAAATAATAATAGCGGGCTGCGCTGGAAACGGCCAGCCCATGAAGACTTCAGACAACCATGTTTACCTTTAGCCGGGGTAGGGCTGGGCGATATGACCCAAAATTCATATCTCGATATTTTTTAGCTGGATGGCGATATAAGATATATATCTCGATTTTTTTTTTAAGCCATAAAGTAAGAACAAAAAGAGAGTTCTTAGTCAAAGCTGTGTCCCAGATGTCACACAGGCACTTTTATTAACATACAGCACAGATGTACATGAAAAATTACTCAAAATTAAATTATGAGCATTCATTAAATAATCATGCTCCATAAATAAAAGAAAACAAGGTTGTTTTTGTGCTAAACAAAGAGCTCACAATTGTGCAGTCAAAATGTAAACTAAAAGACGCTGAGCGTAATAACAAAGACAGACAGATTTCACAGCTGCTCTGTTCCCAAGTTTTACTGTGTGACTGATAGCCTGGAGTTTGAAATCCGCTTCATAACCACGTCTCTTACAGGTGCCATTTATGGTCCTTATACACACACAATACGGTAATATTACGTTGATGCACAGTACGTATCACTCCGCGAAGCTCCTCGGTAGCCGTAATGCGCCGACAATCTATCAAGCGGTGCAGCTCCGTAGCTTACCAAAGTCGTACTCAAACATTTTTGACAGATTGCTGAGCGCCGTGTACCACATAAAATCGGTTCGCGGCCATCAAGCACAACCAGAATTCATACATAAGGCGCGCTATCAACTTTTGAGAGAATGAAAGGATTTTAGGGTTAGCGCTGTTAGCTCGTTAGCATGTTTAGCTCGTTAGCACGTTGACGCCGTCCAGCCCCACGCATGGGGCGATGCGCAGTAACTCGTTAACGGAGATTTGCCGTGTCCGTCTTGTCGCTGCCTGCACGTGAAGCGATGGGGGAGGAGGGGGAGTTGTCTTCAGTGAAGGCGAGGCGGAGTAACGTTGCGTAGAGACAAAAGTGGACGAAAGAGAGGCAAACTTGCGGCTCCACAACTATAATTATAACGTAACATAGACTATATCGATATAAAGGATATTGTCACATCTTATATCTCGTATAAAAATATATCGATATGTTTTAAAAACTCGATATATCGCCCAGCTCTAAGCCGGGGGTATAATTACTCGCAGGTGATTGGGCGATTGAATCAGCCATTGATTCTCACTGATTGTGAGCAGACTGACAACAGAGGAGTGCATCTCTCACTCTCAAGATGAGCAACTGTTTACGTGCCTAAAATCAACTCAACTAATTAAGACTGTGTTGTCTCCCTCTGCAAACAATCAGATCACTTCTCTTTGCGAAATTTAAGATTTTTGGTATGGAAGAGAGGCTGTGCAATTACAGTGTTGTGCCTCCCTTTAAATTCACTGAGTTCTGAGGTGCATCCATTAAATTAAAAAGCCTGACTTGCTATGACAAGGGGGGTGCCGTGTCTTGGTGTGCACACACAGTGCAACTGATTGAAGGAGAATGCCACTGATGGAAAATGTGCCAACTGCTGAAGGAAGAGAGCAGTAGATAAAACAGGAGAGATAAATATCCCATCAGCCTCAGGCATGGGATTTAATTTTCCTCTATGAGCATTTCTACTTCAGCTTGGAAATTGATCATTTATATTCCCACACCAGCTGGAAAAGTGGAAGGGCTTGTGTGCACGGCGGTGTGAGTGTGAAATTCGATGTGTATGTGTCTGGAGGAGAGAGAATCTGAGAGGAGAGAATGCATGAGAGCATAACTAACCACACCGAGCCCAGAACAGCGATTCACGGCGGCGATACAGTTGTTACTCAGTTAAATGATTCAGCAGTAACAGGATAAACAGAAAAACAAAACAAATATCAAACTGACAGTCTGCTGGGGAAAAACCAACAGAAGCTGACAGGTAGATTAACGCAATCCCACAGCCTGTTTAGCTCCCAAGAATAACATGATCATATTAATCACGCCTATTGATTGATAGCCACTCTGCTAGTTGACATCTCTATCATGCATCACCAACTGCGTGGTATTCACACGTGTGCAGTCCCTCCAGCTGTAGTCATGTTTCATCACAGTATATCCAGCATCAGCCTGCTCTTCACCCATCCTGGCGTTCTATAAAACATTATGCTCCTTTTATGTACATTATTGGAGATATGCAACACATACAGCGTGTTCAGTCATGTCCTTGTCAGCTTTTTTCTCATAAATAGACATCAGTGCTTGTGTGGGCTACGTGTACACCACTGTTGAAAACAATCTCTTCAGCCACGCACGGTGACATTAAGATCACTTGACAACAACACACAAATACTCCCACGAGGCAGAACATGGAAACGCATTTGCATTGACTCGACTGCTCAGCTGTAATACCTTTCAGAGCTTTAGGGCCCTGCTGGGAGGCAGAAGTGTGCAGTGTAGGTTTGAGATAATGACCTTGTTTATACTACGGCTTAAAACTGTTTCACTGCAGTGGTAGGAAATAATTCCCATTTTGAACACCAAAAACAGCGTGTTAAAGTAGTATTTAACTGCAGTTGAAAACTGGTCAGCGCAACCAGATGTCGCCTTTTTACTTTTAGTTGCTACCTTCTTGGTATTTAAAAGCAGTCCAGGGACTCATAAAGTCCTTCTTCACCAGTACCTACTTGCTCAGCTCAACTATGTGGTAGTACCTGGTACTAGGTAAGTTTTTTAGTTCAACTCAGCCGGGATTTCAAGCGATCTGAAAATGTGACATCAGCAGACTGCCACCGAATAGCTTGTCAGCGGTGTGAGTCGATGAGTCATGAGAGTAATTCCTTCAAGAAAATCAAAGCCACCATCTTTGAAAGCCAGCAATGAGGGAATTGGCCGCACAAAAACCAACACTGTGGTTACAGAATCTGACAAAAAGCCAGACACCGAGCAGCAGGTGCACCGTCACCTTGACGTCCTCTATTACTGTGTTGCATTTGTGTCGTCTACAAATGGCATCACGAGACTTTCGGCTGCGTTGTTATGACAACTTCATGCACAGTGTAGGTACTAGAGATGGACCGATCCGATATTACGTATCGGTCCGATACTGACCTAAATTACTGGATCGGATATCGGAGAAAAATAAATGTAATCCGATCCATTAAATATCACGAAAGCACCTCACAAAACTTGCAACACGCCGTAACTCACCTCAGAACGTTAGCACGTGGGAGCAGTATGCATCACGTGATAGAGCGGCTGTGGCATGCGGGACCTGTCGGTGGTCTGGATAGCATGTGGAGCTTCGCTAGCAACCCGGCATTTCATCTCCGACAAAGTTATCCCCGAGAGAAGTAAAGCAAGTGTGTAAGTCCATCTCTGAATGTTTGTAAAGCATTCCTGCGTTTAGCTTAACAAGCGACTGCCTCTCGCTCTCCTGCTGCTACTTCAATCATGAAACTGCTTAACGATCAGCTGATCGGCTTTTCTGTCGCGAGTCCGTCTTTGTTTTTGGCCCACTTCGCACCAGAAAGAGGAAACCAGCGGCTGAACAACAGCAGCACGTTTAAGCTTGATAAGCTGTTGTTAGAATTTATTTAATATTACTTTCTACTCGAGGATCTTTTTCTACGTAGCTGACGGCTGGTAACTGTGCAGGGGCGGATCTAGCAAAGTTTAGCCAGGGGGGCCGATAGGGCATGAACAGGGAAAAGGGGGCACAAAGACATACTTTTCTTTCTTATTCTCATTTAAAATGTCTAGCTTTTAATAAATAATTATCTGACACCCAAAGTTTTAATTTGATGCAAAATGAATAGAAGTCCATTACTGTATATAGTAACTATTAAGTCTAATATATATATATATATACCCTAGTAAGCTATAGTACTTTTTCCTTTGGGAAGGTACCATCTGTGCATTCTGCAATTTTGTTGAAGAAAGATGTTGAATCTATTTAATATTTCTTGAAAAATAATTGATTTCTGTGCATTTTTTTTCACACTGCATCAAATTAAGGTTGATTACGTTGATTAAGCATCATGAGGTGGAGCGTGAGGGGTGGTTCCCTATTTTTTATTTATTTATTTTTGTTGTTGCTGGGAGTTGGAACCCTATTAGTTAGGTTGCTTAATATTTATGCTAAGTACTCTTTAAAATACCAGAATAGGGAGGATGGTGTAGGTTTAAGTTTATTAGATTGATCAGTATTGCTGAACTATGAAATATTTTTTTTTGCATACAGGTATAACAGAATAGCTTTAGTGTAGTTGTTGTTTTAAACTTGAGTATGAACTTTAAAAAACAGTTTTGTTGATTAAAAAACACTATATCGGATTCATATCGGTATCGGCAGATATCCAAATTTATGATATCGGTATCGGTATTGGACATAAAAAAGTGGTATCGTGCCATCTCTAGTAGGTACTGAGGGAAAAACGCTATTAGCGTTTAACCGGAACGGCACATCCACAGATGGAAAGCATTTACACGCGTTTCCAAGAAATAGACTTAATTTACTAGTGGACAATCCCTTTGCTAGCTTTTGGAAAATTCAGTTGTTGTGAACCAACCACTACTGCCCTATCCTGTTTTCATGTTTCCCAGCCAAAAAGCTCACCCAATCACTGAATCTTATCCTGCTGTTCAGGTAACACCATTATCTGGTGCAAGCTAGGGCTTTGCTAACCAGAAGCTGCTGAAAGACAGATGATTCACATGCAGCTAGTATGACCTCCCTAAAGGTCTGCTCTTACAGAGCAAAACAAAGATCACTGTTATCAACTACAGTTCAAGATTTTGGAGTTATTAAATCACATCACCAAACATCACATCACATCCTGCCAATTGGTGGACACAAATTTTTACAGGATTTACATAACACCGCCTTTTTGACCCGGAAGGTCCTCTTATCTACTAACCGTTGCATTGAGCATGGAGAGAATCCTGTAAGAAAAGGAACTGTTCAATTTTCCATCCATTTTCTAAACTGCTTATCCAGTTCAGATACGTGTGGGGGCTCGACCCTATCCCATGTGTCACAGGATGAGAGGAAGGGTAGATCTGGACATGTCGCCTGCATATTGTGAGGCTAACACATTTGTTTAATCTTTTTCTCATTTATTTGGTTACATTCTGAAGGAATGTTTTAAGAATACTTAAATGTCAGTTAATTCCATTCCATAAGATTAGATTTTAAAGGAAATGGAAATGCCAAGATGATAGATGCCTTAAGGATTGTACATTACTGTGTAACAGTCTTGAGACATTTCACATTTCTTTGTATTTTGCGTTCAAGGAGTCATATAGTTTTGTATTTCTTTCAAAAGTGACATTAAACAGTAATTTTCCAGGTTTTCTGAAGTTCTTTCAAACTTTTGCTTTGGACACTGACTGCTTATTTTTAGTCCAGTTCTTGTACCTCACATTTTTTTGGCACTTTTTTTTTATTAATCCACTTAAGAGTGACATGTGAATCATTCAAGTCTGAAAAGAATTACAAAGACATTTATAAGGCTTTGGGACTTTAATGAATGAGGGGAAAAGTTCCAATATAGCTGAATTAAAAGATTTCTGCCAAAAAATCGAGTGGGCCAAAATTCCTCCATAGCGATGTGAAAGACTCATTGCAGAAACTTGTACAAACAACAAACTGTCCAAACTCTATTTTTGATTTAATACTGTATCCGTGTATATTTACACAGTATTCAATAATTAGCTTAATTCCCTTCTCCTAGAACAATTGAAAAGAAATAAGGGATGACTCAAGACTAGCAAAGTTCTATCATCCTAATTTTTTTTAATTCAATTAGCAGTTTGTTAGCATGGGCATTTTACTTTATATTGCATTTGTATTTATTTGTCTCTGATTTTTATTTCTCTTGTGTACAAAAAAGAAAATCCTCCATCTAATGACCCACCTATCTAACTAACCATTATTAATTAATAATAATAATGAATTGCATTTATATGGCGCTTTTCGGGACCCCTCAAAGCGCTTTACAATACCACTATTCATTCACTCTCACATTCATACACTGGTCAAGGCAAGCTACAGTTGTAGCCACAGCTACCCTGGGGCAGACTGACATCGGCCCCTCTGGCCATCACCAGTAGGTGAAGTGTCTTGCCCAAGGACACAACGACCGAGACTGTCGGAGCCGGGGCTTGAACCGGCAACCTTCCGATTACAAGACGAACGTCCAACTCTTGAGCCACATTCGCCCCCAAATTGTAAGAAACAAACCTTTGGAACAGCTTTCTGTATCCCGTGTATAAGTGCGCATAGCACATAGGATTTTCTTTGGTCCAAGGAATCCCATTTACTGTAGTGTTTTCAAGAGTTTTATTCTGTCCACATGGTCACAGACTCACTAGAGAGACTGCTAATTAGTGTGCTGTTTTCATATATACATATATATATATATATATATATATATGAAGGAAACAATTTCTGGTATTATTTATTAATTTATGCACACACATGGATGTTTTGCTCCTCCTGCTATGTCCACAAAGAAAATACAACACTGATTTACGTCAACACAACAAGTATATCATAACCTTTGGTCCCAAGTATGTTCTCTTTGGGAAAATGAGAAAAATGCACATAACCAGAAACAGGAAAATAAGGGATTTCGTGGAAACGTTCCTCCCAGTACTGGGTTCCAGACCCTAAAAATTCAGAGAATTGCTTTTCTAGGTTGTTATTGAAGGAAATGCTAGTAAGATGCAGCCTTAGAACTGCAATAGAAGGGAGAAATCTCAGTCTAAACACATCTTAAGAAAATAAAAAATAAAAAGATGTATCACTGTATGTGCTGGAGTTTAAAATTAAAAACATCTATGCCATTTGAACATGTACTGAATATTAGTACATAATATGCAATTAAAGCAAATGATGTTGTGTGTAAAAATCTAGTTTAGCAGCATGAATGCTGGTAGATCTTCAAGTGTACAGATATGTAATCATGCATAGTAAAAATATAATTATATTTTGTGAAGCACTGCAGTCTGAAACAGCTTTAACAAGTTTGATAAAAATGTGTTTCCCCTTTAACAGCAAAGGGCTAAAGAAATGATAGTCGCCACTGATCTGAATTTGGAGGAAAAAGATTAAAAAAACATCCTTAAAAAAAGAAATATAATTCATCTTCTGCACCTTCTGATTGCGATTCAAGTGATGCCGTTGGTGGTGGCTCCCATGGGAGAGGCTCTGGGGGAGCTGGGCTAATCAGATCGCTTCGTTCTAAATTAGACCTCCAGGGAATAAAATGCCCAAACAAACCGAAACATTAAGTGTGTTTCTCCGAACACAGAGCGACAAGAAAGATTTCCCCTACAGTGCTGCTGAGATTGGACTACCTCTTCTCCAGCTAGGTTCTCTCTTATCTCGTCCTGGAAATGTTTTGGTACATTTTTGTCCCCCCTGTAACCCGCTTCTTGTTTTGTTACTCCTTAAAACACAGTGTTGTCTTGTCAGGCACAAACAGAGCAGGTTCCCACAGCTCCGGAGGTCCGACAACAACAGCAGACTATCCAATCAGCTGTCACTCCGTGTCTCATACCAACAGGGAAGTAGCTTTCCTCCCTGCCGCTGAGCACGGAGGCAGCCAGCAGTGCTGCTATCTAGCATCCCCACTTAGGCAAAAAGGTGTAATTAGCTGCTACAAATTACAGGATCCTTTTTCTAATTATGTATGAATGTTTGCCTTTAAAAAAGACTTACATATTAAAGAAGGAACTTGCTGTTGTAATGAATATATTAATGTCCAAAAGTTACTTGTTAGAATTTATGCAAAACTTGGCTGAATGTCTTTGCTATGTTTATCACAGGGGATTCTAGACAGCATGCAGTTTGAATGAGATACTGATGAGAGTAAGGTGGGACACTGCAGTGCCAGTGACCTTCAAAGATAGAAGGCAACAAGGCAAAACAAGGCATGAGTTTGCCTAACAAGGCACACTCATGAGCTGCGTTATCTAACATGCATAAATTAAACATAACCTTTGGAACTGAACTTAATCTGTTGATTTTTCTGTACTTTCGCAGCACTACCGTCACTCTTTTAATGCATGCGGAAGCCACTAATTATGTGCTGGGTTGCTTAAGTGAGAGCATCACTCAAATATTGTCGTGAGCAGCAGTATGTAAGCTTGTAATGGCTTTCTGAGACATCCTGTTTCAAATACCTCTCATGGCCTTGACTCTTTTCCTAGTATTCACACTCACATCTCTCACATTTGTCATAAAATCTGTACTTGCAGGATCCCATTGCAGTGAACATGAGAACCTATAGATGTGTTCTGAGCTGTAGCGTTTAATGCCCCTGCTGCTAAAAATGTTATATGTGCAGATACGTGAGTTTGGCTTGCAGTGTGTGGCATTGCTAAAGGAGACACTTTCCCACCTGTTTTGTTGGGTTTCTCTGCAGTACCCTTAATCTAATGAGAAAAAACATCATCACATAAGTGAAATATAAAATAATGTAGTAAGTTAAGTCTGCATTTGTGGATCTCAATTATCAGGCACAGACTCACACTGGCTCCTTTTGGCTTCTTGAAGTGGTCAGAAGCAGTTCCCCTGACAGTTCCCATTTTCCCCACAATCTTTGTGAGCTCATCATCTGTGACAGCAGTAATTCTTTGCTATTTGGCAGATTGATTTCGAGATTCATCTCTGCAGTGAAGACGTCAAGAAATGCTATGAGTTTGTGAGCTGGTGAGTTGTTGTTCATTTCATCTGTGGCATCAAAACATGTCATAGATGCCTTTAGAAACTTCTGCTAGCTAAATTGGGCTAACGCTGTTAGTTATGACTAACTCTTAATGTTCCACTAAACTGGCTGAATGTAGTCTCTAGCATTTCAACATTGAAGTTAAAAGAAGCTACTTTTGGCTGCTCACTTGTCACTCGGGGTTGTAACAGCGGGGAGCTCCGCATGTTTGATTTGGACAAGTTTTACACCAAATAGCCTTCCTGACGCAACATGAAAGAGGATTTGTGTTTCCAGCTGTAATCGAACCAACTACAAATGTCCCATAATGCAACACTATCTGTAAAAGATGTAGTGTTCCAAATGTTGACTAGATGCAAGTGATTTCCAAAAGTAAATATAGTCCTTTTTTGTAGCCATAAAGTTTGATTACATTTGTATGTGTTTTCACCCTGGGGGGGCTGTAGAAGAAACAATAAGTTAACAATATTTGTCCTATTTTTAGCCATAGACAGTAAAAAATGTGGACCTAGCTATCGTGACGTCACCCACTGAACGTCAGCTTCAGCTGTTTGGAGCTTCAGCATCTCCGTGTGCACTGCATGCAGAATATTTTATCACTTTGCAGCTCTTTTTTTTCTTTCTTTTTTTTCTAGCACCATATTCTTTGGATATTAGAAAGCACCCTGGGAACATGCATTTGCATGATGAATTCATAGGTAGCTATCAAACTGTGGACTGTAATACCAGTAGTAGTAAATGGAGAACTGCTGATGCTAATGCACTTTGATGTTTCTAAATTTATATTGTTAGTGGAGATGGCGTGCTAAGGTCACTTGATATGTCCAAAAAACTGATTAAAAAAACCGTTTTCACTGTCAAACTCTTAAACTCTACATGCCACGTAAATTTAGAAACAAATCTTTGGTTTTCTTGTAAGACCTTAAGACTAAAGATAGGAATTAAGAACCAATTATCCAGTCCTTATTTAGATCTCTCCAGGCTTATCAGCTCCTTATAGCATTGGCATGTTTTCTGACAGTTGAACACCAGAAAACAGTGGTGTGAAACTCTTACATGCTTGAGTCATATGCAAACATTTTTCTTTGTGTTCAGATAAAAAAAAAGTAGTCCTGATGGTTTAAACTCTATGTTGGCCAGCTTTGCTTCTCACACAGATAATCAGGAACGCAATCTGAAATTGAAATCATTAAAGAACTGGATCGGTTAGCAGGAGTGATGACTCTAAATGGTGAATCATATTAATTTCCACTCCTACTTAAGACAAGATCCTAACAGGATGTGCTGCTTTTTAATCACGAAACCACACTGGTATAAACCTCCCAGTCCTGAAGCTCTACAAGCCATCAACCGCTGAGTTTCTGTGTAGAGTGGAGGTCAGGACTGTGCCTCGCAGGTTACAGGCTTAAACATTTGGGAAATTGGCCTTGCTGCTCCATGCATAATTTAAATCAGGACTGGTGTGAGGACAGATATAGTCAGGAAGATGAAAAGGTCTGGCAGCTCACACATAGCCCGAGTCAGAAAAAAAGTCCATAATCTCAGTGCTAACAGTGGTTGTCAGGGATGGCTTGAGCACCTTGATCTTCATAATGCTTGTTTTTTTTCCCCACCAGAATCAGTTTCTGAAATGTTCTTTCCCTCAAGTATTGGAGGGAAACAGGTTTGATATGATAATTCTGCTGCTCAGCTCTCCACTCTGCCATATGCCTGACCTCTCTGTGGGGAGAGGAATGCAGCTGGCTCTTCTCACTATTAATCAGCCTGATGGGGGAGGTGGAGGATGGTGGTTGTGGTGATGGGGCTAGGATAGGGAGGTACTAGCTGCATCCAGATGCCGGCCAAAGTTTCATTACACAAACACACACACACACACACACACACACACACACTACTACATGTGTGAAGATAGCTGGTTCAGCATTCTCCTGTTTGGCTTCTCCTCTGTACATCTTTTGCTTCTTGTCTCCTTCGACCCTTTCCTCGCTCACCTGTTCTCGCCTCCTTTCTTCTTACATTTAAAAGTCTCTAACATCAATCACCCCTCAGACCAAATACACTGAGCACAGAGACTAGCAGTGAAGGCCCCAGCAGGGCAAATCTACCGAGTGGACAAAATATGAGGATATCAGGAGCAGGTACTGTCTCCATCTATCAGCCTGCTCAGGTGAATCCAGGTGAAAGCTCTGATCCCTGATTGATTTACCTGTTAAATCCACTTGAGTCATGAAGGAGAGATGGAGATGAAGGAGACTAGACAGTCGAAAGACAGCGGCATAAACCTCGAGGAACCTGAGGTATGAGAGATGAGTCAGACATAATATCAGGCAATAAAAACAGAATCTTGAAATGCAGAGAAGTTAAATGTATAGTGAGGAGAAAATTAAATAGCATAAAGTGAACATAAAACAATGAATCAAAGAATGGCAAAAATGTCATTTTCATTTATTCCACTGCTTATTTGCATAGTTATTTATGCAGGAATGCACAATTTTACTGATTAAAAGTAGCCCAGTGGATTCATTTCTACTGCAAGCTAATAAGGTTACACTCAACTTCGCAGCTCTTATGCAGTAAAGGATGTTGCAGAATACCCTATGAGGCGGAATCATGTTGAAATACCACACAAGTCCCTAAAGGTCTCACCTCTTTGTTGCTAACAGTTGTACACACTACAGCACAGTAATCAGGCTAAGTAGACTATTCTCTGTAGTAATATCCACATATGATTTGTATTTATCCTGCAATTGCAGGCAACACAGAACAAGCTGTCCGAAAGGTTGTAGTTTGTAAAAACTGAAAAATACTTCTGTTTTTTTTCTGTTCCACAAAATGAAACATTTTGAAGTTGTTGATTTGGTAAATGCACATCTAGTTCACCCTAACACCAGCAGTACAGCTTCCTTCAGCCTCTTTATGAAACTTTCAGGGATTAATTCAAGAATACTGTACAACTCCTTCAAAGATAATGCTATACTTTTACTACGAAGATGCACGATAATTAGGTACCACTACTGTACTTTCTGCTAGGCGTAATGCCCTTTGACATCTGGAAATCTCACGGCTCATGCATAGTGCCATGTTCAACTCGTACTGTACAGAGCATAATTGCAAACAGCTAGAGAAGAATAAATGCTCAGCCTCCTACTTGTAATTACAGGCTGTAGATGGAAGATACTCTGAAATCTGGCAACAACAGCTACAGTATAAGATTGCTGCATTACTCACAGATACATCTAAAGGTTTTTACAACTGAGCTTTTGCTTCACTTCTAAATGAACTGCTACAGATATGTAACAAGATATAAATAGTACATTTGGGTCAATTTATCTAGCACGCCTGTAAGATTAATAAACAGGATAATTACATTTTTGATAACTTGGAGGCTGACATTAATAAACCTGAACTATCTATAAATTATCTCCCATTTGGTTATTATAATATGAATAAACACTCTCCACCTCCAGAAAAAGGTTGTTTGTAATATAGGTCCCAATAATTTCTTGCGCAGAGTACAGCCACCTCTAATGTTGTGTAAATAATTGGATGTAAAATGTGGGCTTGTGTCATGACCTTTAGGTGGGAGGGAACCCTAGAAGCCTCAGAGAATGGAGCTTTATTTCAAAGACGTGTTTAACGCTGTAGAACCTAAATTATGAACTTTTCCTGCTGTGGTCAAGAAGTTTTGAAGACTAAACCTAACCGGACCATGAGAGGAAAAAGAAAGCAAACATTTAACAAACATGAACTCAGATCTCCAAGTCAAATGCAAGTACAGTGTGTGTTTCGTAATACTGACTTTTTGGTTTATTTAAGTCTAAATGCTACTCTACATCATTTCTAATGACTTGCACAAGTCTATTTTATGGGTTGCGCCAACTCGAGAACAAGCAATGTAGAACTTTTAAATTGATAACATAAATGTATCTACTAAAATTCTTGGATGAGGTTCAATCTCAGCGACCTTGGCCCCAAAGTCAGAGGTCAAGCTTTCTGAAAATCTTGTGAATGCCATAACTCAAGAAGGAAGTCATCTAGTATTTTCTCATTCATACCATAGGTGGATCTATTAGGAGGCTGGTGGCTGCCACTAGTGTATTTATTTGCAGCCACACAAGCCTCATGGCTCAGTATTGTGCTCTCTGTTTCAGTCCATTGCTGACAGTGTCAAAGTATCAAAATGGATTGAGCCAACTCTATATCATCTTTCAGACAGGCTGACTGAAATATAGGAGAGAAGGATAGTGATTTTGGATGTGTTTCACAGGCTTAAAAAACTCCCCTGTGTTTTACCATGAAAATATTTGCTTTGGGAATGTGGCTTTTAACAGGACACGGCATCAGCCTCAGGGTACAGTATGATAGAAAACAGATGGCCTATTCGATTCGTGCCTTGTGGTTGTTGGTGTGGAGTTACTGGAGCTGTAATGGAATGTGATGGGAGAAGATGATAGGTGGTCTAGATAGGTGTTGAAAACAGATCAATGGTTAGATCCTCGCTGTTTTGTTTCTCAAAAATCTTTTTGTGGGGTTTTTTTCTGTACATATTTTTCTTTACAATAATTTAATCAGTGAGATTTTGATTAAATCTTCCAAAATTAATTTCTTCTACTTCTTACCGTGAATGGTAAAATCTGAAATATAAGATCAGGGTTTTATAAGGGTTTTTTCATATTGCACATTTCAGTATTCTGATGTTTTTCACTAATTATAAGTGGGTGGGACTCCACTGTAAACAAACTTATGTGCACCTAACAGACTTTGGCAGTTTTTAAATACTAATAAGGCTGCTTTAATGTCAACCCACAGGAACAGCCATGAAAGTGTTTAAAAAAGTAATGCTGCCACTAAGTTGAATAAAAGTTCTTAGTTTTATGAAAACAAAAATATTGTTTATATCTACTTAATATGATCCAAATGCCATTTGAAGCCACGGTAACTTTATTAGGTACACCTTACCTGAGACATCTTTCAATTTCATTGTACCTGTGACAATGACAGTAAAGAATATTCATATTCATTCATATTCATATTCATTCATATTCATTCATATTCATTCATATTCATATTCAACTGGGTTGAACTTTTTCCTGCCTTCAGAACTTCTGTGACTCTTTAACAAGGTGCTGGAAACCTCCTCAGAGGTTTTAATGTCAGTGATACCACATCCTATTCTCTGTTAGACTGAGATCTTTGACTGTGGAGGTCATTTGAGTACAGTGAACTTATTGTCCTCTTTTTTTCTTTTCTTTTGCCTGTCCCATTTGGCTCTTTTGCCATCAGAATTATTGCCTGAAGGCGAAGAAAGATGCCCAACGGATTTACTTTACCAAATGGACCATCCCAGCCTTGCCGTAATGGTCCATTTGATTCATCTTTTTTTTTTTTATTGTTTATTTTATTTCATTTTCACTTGCTAAATACGGGACAGATTTGACTGGGGAAAAGAAAGGGGAGAAAGAAAGAGGGAAAGAAAAACAGCGGGGAAGACGGACGGGGATAAAGGGCAGACAACAAAAACCAACAAAATAAGCAGCCAAGAAAGAAAAAAGAGAAAGAAAAAAGAGAAAACCCCTTGCCCCTGGAGGGGGAAACTGCACCCAGACCCAGGTAGTGTTACCCTTTTCCCTGGGGTGGAGAGAAGCAGACTGCCCCGACTAGGCAGCAGCAGGGAGGCCCCACATTCCAGACCCCAATCGGACGGCCAACTCCTCCTCCCAGACATGTGTTCTAAGGTGCATTTAAAACCCAGGAGGACATGGAGCTACCTGCCAGAGAGCAGCAGGTAAGCGCATAGCCCCTCCTGATAGCCCTCAATGTCTACATGTATTTAAAATTGAGAGGTGGGCAACGACGCCAGGGGTGTGGTGTACACCCTGATGGTCTTTTGGATTCCGTGTAGCGTGCCCACCCCCAAGGTCCTATATGTATGTGTTATGAGAGTGTGAGTAATGTGAATGTCTAAGTTGTGGGATAAAATTGAGGCACAGGCAGCCAGAAGGGGACAGAGGGGGGGGATGGCTCCCCTGCACTCTGGTGAGTGTACTGGTGCTGACAGCCACAGCAAGACAGTGTTGAGGTACGGATGATCTGATATCCTCGTGTTGGTGTTGTTCCCAGACCATCATGAAAATGTTGTTCCAGGTTCAACATTGCAAGTGACCAATCACATTGTTGTGACGTTATTCTTTTGCGCGCCAAGCCATTCGTGCATTTATGAAATTCCAATGTTGCAAGGACAATATCAATTCTGCTTACTGTTTATTAAAGGGTTACGGTTAGGGTTAGGGTTAGGGTCAGGGTCCGTTGATCGGCGGACAGAGGCGGTTTCTCGCAGCTTAAGTACAGTTTTTTGTTTTACGCCGGTTTTTCCCGAAGTCGCAAAAGTATGACGTCACAACATTCTGATTGGTCACTTGCAATGTTGATCCTGGTACAACATTTAGTATGATGATCTGGGAACAACACCAACACGAGGATATCAGATCGTGCTTGAGGTACACAGTTGGGGTGACAGAAGGATTCAAGGTGGGGGTGGGATTACACCAGGTGTAATTTCTGAGCACCTTCTTGTTTACTGTTTACTTATGATGGACAGGTTGACAGATGATGAGGTGAGACAGGACTCCCCATGGACTATGATGTTTGCAGATGACATTGTGATTTGTACTAAGAGTAAGGAGGAGGTGAAAGAGAGTCTGGGGAAGGGGAGGCATGCTCTGGAGAGAAGAGGAATGAAAGTCAGTAGAAGCAAGACTGAATACATGTATGTAAATAAGAGGGAAACGGGTGTAACAGTAAAGCTGTAAGGAGTGGAGATGGTGATAAATTTAAGTATTTAAACCTTAGCTGTTTACATGATTTTGTTGAGACCTGCAATGAAATATGGTTTGGAGACTGTGGCATAGGCACAAAGACAGTAGGTGGAGCTGAAGGTGGCAAAGCTAAAGATGTTAACGTTTTCGTTGGGAGTGAGTAGAATGGACCAGATTAGCAAAGAGTACATCATAGGGACAGTACAGGTTGATTGGTTTGGAGACAAAGTTAGAGGTGCAAAGTTGAAATGGTTTAGGTATTTGCAAAGAAGGGATAGTTGATATATTGGAGGAGGAAACGAGGAAGATCACAATACAGACGTTTCTTAGATGTAGTGAAGGTTGGTGTGACAGAAGAGGATACCAGGCATAGGACGGGACGGAGGCAGAAGATCTGCTGTGGTAAACCCTAAAAGGAGCAGCCATAAAAAGAACAACAGATTATACAACTAGATTATTCTTGCAGTTCCTGAGGTCCATTAGCTACAAGCTAGCTAAAAACACAACCTTCAACCAAAGATTTCCTGTTTTCCTCTGTTTGTGAGAAAGCTCTGCCTCTGACTGATGTCAGAACTCACCAAGAACCCCTGCTTTTTTCCCCCAGTTGGCTTTTTTCCTCACATCGCTGTTCATTTCAAAGTAGATTCATAAAGCCCAGAGAAATGCAATATTTTTACAGGAGTTGAAGCATTTTCAGCTCAGCCTGATGCATCACCTGCTCAGATTGCAACACTCCGAGTGAATTTGAGTCTAATCATGCCCACTGGCGTCTTTTCATTGACTTTGCATGCAAACATCCATCCCATAAAATTTGTATTATGTTCTGTCTGAGAGCGCCTGAGCACATTTTCCATAGAAAGATTGTTTGACCAGCTGGATGGAACTGTACACTGTGTGTTGCCCTTGCAACAGATTTTCAGAGGCCACATAAACACCTCCCAAGTATTTGATGCCAAATCACCTCTGTGAATGTCATCTCTTAAAGGTGGTACGTGGCTGTGAAGAAGTCCAAGAGAAGCACAATGCCAGGCATCCAGTTGTAGTTAGGATTCCTGTCAGGAAATGTGACATGAAATATTAACCTTGATTTTGTCCTAATTGGCTGATGCTTCTAAGGAGGTTAAAGGTGAAGTTTAAAAAGCACTTTGAACATGAACAGAAAGAAAATAGAAGGCGACGGCTTACGGTAGGATGCTGTGAATGTGAGAGGTCACATTTAATGAAATTTGTTTTCAAGCTGTTTCCTACTCTTCGGTTAATAAATTTCCCGCACATCTATCCGTATCACTTACCTGCTGTACCTCTGTGGTAGCTGTCTTCAGGAAATGTTCTGCAGGAACACAATAATAATATAAAGTCACTTTTCAGGACTGTGACAAATCCTGCATGGCAGCCAGCAGCTTGTACCATTGTGTTTCACATTAAAACAAATCTATTGATATTCAGTGGGTATCAGTGTTTTGAGTTCCTTTGGACTTTCTGGCTTAAATATTTATTCAGTAAGTTCGGGAACACAACCGTACCTGTCACTTTTCAATCTTTCCTTTCTTCTTGTGAACATTCACTCCACCCACACGCACTTCATTCATTTGTTTAATTCCTCTTGCCTGTTCTGTATCTCGATGTAGTTGTGTTCCTCCTCTCTATTGTGTTACATAATTTCGGTTTCTTCTACCTGTTTATGTTTGCTATCTTTATTTGCTATCTCGATTTGGTGAACTTTATATTTATATGATTTTTATTATGTTTTTTTTTCCTCTAAAGTTTTTCTATATTTTCTTTGTCATTTGGGAGTTGATAAAACTAAGCTATGGTAAACAATGATCTCCCTTCTTTGTTAATGTGAAGCAGGAGCTTGTTTTCTAACACAAACACTGCTAACTTTAAGAGAAAACAATGTAATGACGTAAGTGCAAGAACGTTAGGTGAATGTGGGCTCAGTGCCTTACCTTTAATTGAATCCTTCCTTCTTCTCCAGACAAAAACTTGTGCCACAGCAGCACCCTTTATTTATTGTCCTTCATCCTGAATTATTACGGGGGAGAAGAAAGGGAGCCATTAATTAGACAGGGATAATAAGATGTCTCAATGCCAACAATTTGTCTTGCAAGTGATTACTTAGAGAAAAGCTTTTTCTTTGATACGTGGCTGAAAGCCACAGAGTTCCCGGGAAGCTGTACAGGAATGAAGATAAGGAGCACGGTATCCTTCAAAAATACGCAAATCCAGATCGGTGTAGTGACAATGGTCACCTATTTATGGCCAAGAAAAATTCTGATACAATGGCTAATTATGAACAACCACAAATCATGTCCATTGGGATAGCTGAAGTATAAACACTGTTAGATCACATTTCATGTCTCAGCAAGATCACGCTAAAGATGGATTAAAGTAGCAAAGTCTATCCAGAAGAAAGTCTCAATACCCAGCAGATATTTTGTTAGCAATTCTGAGCAGCTATTTGGACAATCAAGTCCTTATCTGAATGAATGGGGTGGGAAGTTCAGCTTTTATTATAGTAGTGTCGTATAACCAGTCAATCGGATAAAAACTGTTTTAAAACTTGCGTGACTTTGCACCAAAATTAAATTTAATATTTGCATTTTCTTCTTGCAACTTATGATACTACTAGCAGAAACATTAGAGAGATATGTGGTCCTCAAATCAATGGGAGATGTTCTAAGACCAAAGTGCTCATCAGTAGTTAAACCAGTTAACGTATGAGCCAATCATGTTGTTGCACTGAAGCGCTGGTAATGCAAAGATGTAGATAAGTGTACTCTTGTTTATCTTGACTTACTGTGTTCATTATGTGCATTACCATAGCAGTTTTTCCAAGTGTCCTGATGGGATGAACCAGATATGTTGATAAAGCAAGTCTCACCACTCTGCAGCCATATTTTTAACATCTAACAATGGGTGATCGTGGCTCAAGAGTTGGGAGTTCGCCTTATAATCGGAAGGTTGCCGGTTCGAGCCCCGGCTTGGACAGTCTCGGTCGTTGTGTCCTTGGGCAAGACACTTCACCCGTTTGCCTACTGGTGGTGGTCAGAGGTTCCGGTGGCGCCAGTGTCCGGCAGCCCCGCCTCTGTCAGTGCGCCCCAGGGTGGCTGTGGCTACAATGTAGCTTGCCATCACCAGTGTGTGAATGGGTGGATGACTGGATGTGTATAGCGCTTTGAGGTCCTTAGGGACTAGTAAAGCGCTATACGAATACAGGCCATTTACCATGTAGGTGCAGCTTTGATGCCCCTGTATTAAATAAAACAGGAGAGAGCAACATATTTAATTTCAAAGGTCATTTGGACACAAAATGCATGTATCTGATAATCTGACAACAAATGCTTAAAATATTGTTGACTTACATTCTGTTAAATTAGTACTACATGACAGCTAAATGTACAGCTCAGAGACAGCCGATACGATCAACGCTTTTCCCATCAGAGCACTAACTCAAGGTACAGATATGGTCAGTGAAAAGAAATCATCAGTAGACTTGCCTATATCTTTACTGTGCTTAAATTGTGTTGTATGCTATATGTGTGAGTGCAACACTGATTGGCTCAATATGTTCCACAGTTCATTTGTTAAGTGGTTCTTTGGGGCAGGTCAGCTACCATCTTTAATTTAAGAAATTCTCCTATAGCTTTCTATTCAGGATTCTTTGAGTGTATCACTCCCTTATAATGTCTCTGGCAGTAAGCTTTCTCATACTCCTTAATTAGAGCAGCCTAACCATGCTGAGAACAGACTGAGATCAGCTGCTTTCACACTTAAGCTGTTAAAATATGTGAGTAGAACATGTGAGGTAGCTTGATGCACATCCAGTCATTGATGTAAAAATACAAGTCCCATGGAAAAACTTGTTTTTTACTAAAGTTTTTGCAGATAAAAATGCAAACAATGATAAGCAGAAACATTCAGTTTTACGCATAGATAATGAGTGTGTAAAATATATTGTGATTTTTTTCTGTGGAAAAAGTATGTCTTAGAAGCTAATATTGCTTCTTTGCAGCATTTTTTGACCACTCGTCCATGAAAAATTCCTTAACTTGGAAGATGTTTGGAGGGTTTTCCTGTATGCACTGCCCATTTTTAAACCCCCCACAATGTTTCAATGGGATTCAGCTCTGGGCTTTGACTATGCCATTCTAAACCCCTTTCTGAGTTATTCCTTGGTGGATTTGCTGGTGTGCTTTGGATCATTATCCTGTTAAAAGGTCCAATTCAACTTTAGCTCCCAGATAGATGGGCTCACATTATCTTCAGGCACTCTTTGATATGATACAGAATTCATAGTTGAATCAATGACTGCGAGTCTCTGAGGCAGCAAAGAAACCTTAAACCATCACATCACCGATCTCATGGTTAGTATGGGATTCTTCTATTTGTACAAGTGACCAGCTTGTTTATTTCATTCATTTTCATGCAGTATACTTTTTCATATGAATGTATATTTTAGTGCAACATGTTATATGCAAGTAGTATTTTAACTTTAAAATTCATGTTTAATGTTGCCAACTGGGAACTGGTTTTAGTAGTTGCAACACACAAGATCATAACATCACTGATTGATTAATGAAGATATTGGCTTTTTTAAACATTTTATTATTATTGCAAGTATTATTTTTTAAAATTAATGTATTATTACCCCTAATTAATGAAATTAGGCATTCAATTCTATTTAAAAAAATATTTTCTCATACCTGTCCCCTCTCCTCTTTATCACTGGGACTCCTGAGAACAACCTGTCAACAAGTGTGAATAGAACATGAGGCTATTTTTAAGAGAAGCGCTATCTATAAATTATGCCACCTGAATTAAATGTTGAAATAATCTGCAGACTTAATGCAACAGGCCTTTGGATTGACTTTACACATGCATGTTATGTATTTATCTGACAGCTAATCCCAGGTTGATGGGGCAGGCATTTAATTAGATACGCAAAAGCCAAGCATAAACAAATGGATGATAATAAATAAGATTAATGAATGTTATACTTTCAGACTCAGTGTTTACAGTAATATCACATGGCAACACTAAAGTACAAAGTTAGAAATACGTTTAAATATTTCTACTAAAGTTGTAATAATAATATGATATATATTTTTCAGGGATCTGAAAAGGTATCATTGTGTCCTCTAACAAGCCCATGGGCTTGTTAAAGCTGTTTCCTATTTATTTAGTCAAAAAAAAAGAAATATCCTGGACGTGCTCACTGCTCTATTAGGCTGTGTGGTAAAACCTGCTTCCATATAAATCAAACTTTCTTTAGGTTGTCTGCCTGATTATAGCTATTTGTAACAGGGCTGATAGCTGACAGACATACATCTCCTTCCTAAATGCCTCCTCAGTGAGATATCCAGTGAGAGCAAAGGCAGGATTTCTTTGAAATCTCTGTTTTGAACATTGCAGCAGGACAATGACTGGGCTACAGTTTCTGTTTGCACTTTAATCTGGATATGACATTAAACAAAACCACGGGTGTTTGCTGTGATTTATACCATACATCTGAGTGCATGACTTCATTTCTGTGATCATGTCTAAAACCCTCTGTGTGCTTGAAATCGGCTTTTCAGTAATGATTAGAACACGGGCATGGCGGCAGAGCGGGGAGGTTATGAGCATGCTAATCCATTCATAAACATTGCTTTCTCACACAGGCAGTGCAGTAGACAATACTGAGAAGTAATGCAGAGTCGGTCGTGTGCTTATACTTGATGCTTGCCAAGATTTTCCTTAAGCAGGCAAAAGGTGTTTGATTTTTTTTTTCTCCAAATCCTAAGCAGTGATATTAAGAAGTTTTGCAACAAGATGAGATTATTATTAGTGCTCTTCATGTACCATATGTCCCTCTGTCATTGTGAGATTGCCTGACAGTTCATTCTTCTCTATCCCTGTCTCTCACTCGCTCTTATTTTCCTTCTGCTTGCTGTGTTGCTATCAGCAGCAAGTCAGAAATGTTCCTGTTATTGATGCACACCAATGCACAGCCTCTGACAGGAGCAGACAGCATGAAAAGAGAAGCTTCCGAAATAAATACATATGTAATGAGGGAAAAAGGGGCTGCCAAATGACTTGCCAATTTGTGTTTGTCAAAGGCTGAAATGGGGTTACACTGACATATAGATCTATAATAGAACCACTTCTTAAGTCATTTGGAGGGGTCTACTCAAGGCGTCACACCTTCCCCAACAGCACAATCTTTTTGGAGAGGTACTAGATTAGCGAACTGTCCAATTTTTGTCATTACAGAAAATTGTTTTGTCCAACGGAGACTTGAAGGCACTTTGGCTGTCTTCATGGGGAAAATCACACACCATTTCTCCAAAGGCAAAAATTGCAACCTGGAGCTGCCAAGCTCTGTATTTCAACAGCAATTTCTGTAATGTAGAAAAGTATAGCAGCTGCACTCACACTAAGTTAGTAAATTCACAAGATTTTCAGGTGGATTTCAGTGCTGTACAGCCACACAAGTCTACACATGTGGGTATCTTTTTGTCTCAGTAGGTCTTGGTCACAGTCACAAGGAAAACAAAATCTGTGGTCTCGTGTTTTACCTGCTTCCACTAAAGTTGGGGATAAAAGTTCATTAAAAAAAACAAAGAAAATGATTTCCATTTAAGCCCTATATTTAACTGAAAATAGTACAAAAAGAGCAAATCTAACATTGAAGCTTTAAAATATTCATTTTTGTACTGAAGGCTGATCTGACAGGAATCCAGGAGGAAAATCCAGGAAAACCTGCTACATAATAGATGCAAGCATAACCAAAGTCAACTACTAAGGCACTCTGTCTGCTGATATTCTTGTATATCAGGTGTTATATTGATCCAATCAAAGTCAGTCCAGTACTGCGGTGCGACCTTAAGAGAGTGGTGCATGAATAATACCAACAAGACACAATTAACTGAAGCAAGGCTGTAAAGAGGAGTGGGTTAAAATTCCTCCACAATGATTTAAGAGGTCATACAGAATGAAGTCATACAGGAAATGATTCTTTCAAATTATTGCTAGTAAAGGTGCTCCTATAAGCTACTGAACCATGGGATGTACGTAGTTCTTCAGACATTGCTTCTGCATTTTGGCTTAGTTTGTGCTAAACAAATAATGGCACACTGTAATGTATCACATGATGTTGTCAATTTGAGGTTTTATTAAATAATATTAGAACCTGATTAGGATCAGATGCTTTTTATGATGTCCTGATATGTGAAAACTTTAGGATTGTCGGTTTTATTAAGACTGTAAACCTCTTAGACAAACATTGAAAGTAAATAAGTAGCAAGCAGAAAAAAGGTTTAATTACATTATATTTAGGGTTTTCATTCAGTGTTGCTTTTTATTATCCTTCAGGATTTGCTCCTTTTGCAGAATATGTACTGTTGAGTGTACTCCTCAGGTGTTGCCTTTGTATTTATAGCATCTTCTATGCAATATGCACAATGCCAAGGGCTGCTATTTAACTCAGACTGAGTCGGTGTTTGTCAGATGAGGACTAAGTCAGTCGTGCTTGACTTTTTATTCTGACAATTTGCTCAAACGATAAACTTCGGTATCAATGCTATTTTGAGTTTTTTTGCTACTCTTTGGTGAAATTTAGTTTGAATTCAGAAAACATTTAAGAAAAATTGGGATATGGAAAACAAAACAAGACTAGTTTTGAGGCTTAAATCACTGTTAATAACTGTATCATTAATACAGTTTACAGGTTATATCCACAAATAGAAAAAACCTCTTTACCATATAAAAAAAGAACCTTATCTGGTCCAAAACTCATCAAAGTGTTAATTTTTAGCTCGTCCATAAAAGCGCCAATGAGTTTATGCCATTGCAAACTGTCTTCCTGTTGCTATTTGTTCTTCCACATTTCAAAAGGATCGCTACTCTTTCAGCAGCATTGGTCAAAATGTAATCAGATTTGCATGCAATGGTCATCCAATGGGCTTTCACCTAGTGACCACCTGCTTGTTATCATCACACGGTTTAAAAGCCAGCACACCTAACTCTGTGGATGGTGCATTAGTGTAGCGCTGTTCCATCTGGGCAAGCAAGGCAACCAGTGCTACTTTAATGAAAACATATTAAAGTAAAGCAATCTCACCATTCATCTAGGTCAAGGTCACTGTGAGAAAGCTTCCCTCATGCATGTTTGCATCCATCCTTTGCATTGTGACCAACTTGTAGCCACAGTTGGCTATTGTCTCCGTAAGCAGAATTATCTGTGTTTGATTACAGATCCTGAAATCGGCACGGTCCTGTCTGTGTCCTGTTAACAATGCCTCGAGCATGTCGAGCTGATGGGCTGGCAGCTTTTTTCTTGTTGTTTCAGCAGGAGTATTTAGAAAAGTGTGTGATTTTTTTTTTTTTTTTTTTTTTTTTTTTTTACAGAACACTGATGGAATATTAGTGCACAAAGCAAGGACGAAATTCATTATGTGGACAGATACTTATTGTACAGCTGCCATCAGGAGTACCTGTAATGACTGATTGATTGATTGATAAATTGTAATCCACACAGCCAATTTGTAGTTATTTCACTCACTGATATGCAGATCTATTTATACCTTTTATGGAATGTGTTTCTTTTCCAGATCTTTGGTAGCATTGTGAACTTAAAAAAATGATAAAAAGATTACAAGTTTAAAAAAAAAAACCCAAAACACTAACTTATTAGGAAGCAGGGTTTTAATACACCTGAAAAAAATGTTGATTTACCTTTCCAAATCACCAAAGAAAACTCAGTTCTTACTGTAAATTAGCTTTAACTATCTTTTATATACTCATATCATTCCACAGGTTTTATACAATATTTTTAACAATGTGGACATGCTTACCTTTAACAAAGTATGTCCACGTCTGTGAAAGAGCCGCTCACGGCAGCTTTTCTGAGCTTTATGGGAACCATCCAAGGCTGTTTCCCACACAGGGAGCGAGGTCATCACAAGCATACTAAACTCTTAAACAGCTGAGATAGAAGTCATGCTCTGATGTCAAATATCTGCAGTGTACACCAAGAAATCTAAAGTACAGACAAAGTTTCAGCAAACACAGCTGTTTTTTCACCATAGCACTGCTCACACTCAGGATAGAGGATAAAATAAGTTTCTAAAAGGAGCTGCTGGAGTTGTTATATTTTTAAAATGTTTTTCTTTTTTCTAAAATTATGTTATGTAAGCTGTCAGAAAAGAAAAAAGGAAAAATCTAGCCGTAGAGCTCTTTCAGTGACAAAGAAAAATAAATGAGTAAATGTGATGATTCATATTTGCGCTCACTGGCTACAGTGGCGATTTGAGAGCTCCCACTGACGCACATGATTGTTTCTGTGGAATCGGTCTGATAAATCAACAACATGGAACTTGAAAGTTTTGTTTCACTGTGGTAAACATCCATTTTCTCTCTGGTAGGGAAGTATGTACACACCGCTGAGCACTGGTCAAAAAAACAGTCCAATGAGTCCAATAACAGAACAGTTTCTTTCTTAGCTACATTTTTGTGTTAACACAGTTGATCAGTTCAGATTAGTCTTGCTTTGTGTCTAGACTGAGTGTTTTCCACTCATCAGAACACTCCTGTTGCACATTTCTCAAAAAATGAGTTAAACTTAGCTTTCCAAAGTTTAAAAAAAGGCAACAGAATGTAAATAAACAACAGCTTTATTGTTATGCCCAGCTCCGTTTAGTTTTACACATTAGATCAGAAAAATCAAATTATTTAGTTTTGAGTAATATCAGTTTTTACCACTAAAAACATGTAGCGAGTCAGTGTGTCTTTCCTGAGCCGAACGGGAGAAAAATACTCCGGACAGCTTCCAGGTTGGAAAAATGAAGATGTGTGTGAAGACCACCTCATGGTGATAGCTGTGGTTGTGACACAGAATACATGAACACGTGTAGGTAGCTGCTTTCTACACCTGTGCAAACACAGTGAGTGAATGAGAGAAGCAGAGGGGAGTTTGTTCCTCACTTCCAGCATGAGGAGACAGGTTTTTACCAGCCAAAGCAGAGAGTCTATGATTAACTGTGTTTACATACAGAAATGGATGATTAATTCTACTGTAATTAATCAGTCAACTGATAGGCAAATTGTGTAAAATGGCTTTCCCTAATATTATGTGTATTCTTTCTTCATATTTCTTTATCTTAGAGGGGAGGGTAGCAGTAGGCTTATAAGGTATCTTTGCTGAACAATAGCTCTATTAAAAGTTGTGGCTGTTGCCTGTTAAATACAGAACCCCTGTTGCTTAGGCTCAGCTGGGGAAGCTCAGCTGGGGTCAACTGTATCCAACTGTTACTGGGGGATCTCACATAATCTATAAATCAATTTTCTTAATCATGTTGGGCTGGAGCATAGACAGAAGAGTTGCTCTAATGTTCACATTTACGGCCAGTTAATGTAACAAACCCACCTTTTTAAACCGTGGAATAACAGAAAGACTCCAGATGAGCAGGAAATTTGAGCAAAAAAAACTTTTTGTTGTAAGGAATCGGTGCTGACCACTGCACCACCCCAATTTCATCCTAAATACAGCATTTCTTTGTTTATTACTGCAGGGAGAGCTACACCAACACTTTCTCATTAAACGTTGCCCTAGTGGTGAAATTTTAAATTGTTTTTGTTTTTTTTCAATTCTATTTGCTCCTTTAAAGTGGTGATGAGATATATTTTAACCCAAAAAAGGAATTTTTCACAGGCCTAAATGTCTTTGGTGAATAAAATCTAGATAGAATGAGATTAACAGCAAATAACAAAAAAGGGAATTAACCTGTTGCTTCCTGATTAAAGGTGTTGTGATTAAGTAGGATACCTTGTGTGTAACTTTGATAAAATATTTGATGCCCTGGAATTGAGAATGGGTTTGTCAGATTACAAACCTCAAATAGCCTTTAGCTTGTTGCCTTTGACAGGAAGATCATGAAGAGTGGAGAGCTGGAAAGTAATAAATAAAGGCCACCCATCCAGAATACAAAAACAGAAATATAAATATCTGTTCAGCCTTTAAGGACTCTGGACTCTGAATTGCCTGAATGTCAATCACGTCCTTGAGTGTACCTGCATCTTGGGTGCCCGCATTTGCATTTTTTTGTGTTTCAAATTCAATTATTCTATTGGCATGAATGGAAATGGAAAGTGGTGAGAAAAACACAATTTAATTGTCCAAGGCTTTGACAGTATTTTGCAGAATGCTTGCTGCGGCACATTTCCCCCGAGGAGTGTGCAAAAAACATAAGCTTCCCTCTCTGTTTAGCTACATTTAGCCTGGAAACAAATGGCTCACAGATAAAGAAGTTTTGTTTTAGGGGAGCAGAAGACGCATAGGACGTATACAGTGTACGGGTATGTTTGGTGTTCTGTGAGCTGACAGAAATAGCCGGTGCTCTGAAAGTATTTTTGAACTTATAGTTGTTTGTAGCACATCACATCTCTGACATCTGAGTGAAAACTGCATATGTATGAGTACTGCAGTCATGTTTTCACTGGGGGAAATTGTTGAGTGATTGTTCCACTCATTTTGTCACATTATTGATCGCTTGTTGCGATTTATATATATAACCATTAGTAATTACAGCAAGAAATGGAAACGCTCACAATGAGCCCTAAAACGAAAGATTTTACATCAGCTTTCAATTTTTCATTCTGCAGCGGTGCCTCGAGACAGGGAGTAAAATTACCAGCATTACCAGAGGAAACAGGAAACAAATTCTGCCTAATTTACCTCGAAAACTAAATAACTACTGCATTATTGAAAATGAAAAATAATATTGCTTTTATAATTCAAGATTAAGAATCGTTTAATTTTCATTACACAACAAGAAACTGCACAATGAAAACACAGATTAAGTATCCCCAGTTTAAAAAGAGCTCAACATTAAAATGTTTTCTATTAAGCTGACTCCCAGGAACCAAAATCTGTGTTCATCTGGTGCACATTATTCAAAGTATCATTGTGAGAATAATGTCATTCCTATTTCCCCAACTTCTTCTTTTCACATCTCTTCTTAGCACTTCTTTCTTACAGTATATACAGTTATAAATAAGGTACTTGTAATATTCATTATCTAACATCTGCACTCTAAAAACTATTGTTTAAGCTCAACAAAAAAAATTAACGCAACAGTTTCCATTACTCTTTTTGAGTTATGATAACTTATGTTGAAATTAGATTGAACCAACAAACTATATTGAGTTACGGGAATTAAATTATCCTCCATAATCAAAGGTGATTTTAATTACCATTTACGTAATATTTGGTAGCTTAAAAACATATTTTTAAGTTGTTTACTCATAAAAATTATGTTCCTCCAATTACTTTTTCCACATTATTTGAAATGATTTTTAAGTGTTATGTAATCAATTACAGCAATTACAAAAACAATTTTTTAAAGTTCATTACTTAAAATATTAAGTTGCTGATTTTCATCATTATTATCATCATTTTAGCTTTCTCTTTTTTTATTGTAATAGCTTTTAAGAAAGGAATTCATTCAACATTTTTTTAATCAAATAACTTTTTTATTTTTTAACAGTAGGCATTTCAACACTTTGTATTTAAAAAGTGAAAATAAACCAGAAATTTAGATTTATACCATCACAGCCAAGTTATAGAATATGCCTTTATGTATTTAACACCACAGAAACAAATGTGTTCAATTGGTAAAAAAAATCTACTTAGAAAACATTTTGTTGCAGTAATACTTCCATGCAAGTGTTCAGTAAATGTTAACTTTCAATGCCTACCAAACTTTACAAGATCTTGCATCTTTCTATTACACAATGCAGCAAACACCTTTAAGATCAATTTTACACATACAGGATTCAAAACAGCTAACAATTTGAAACAGAGTCAACATCTTTAACATAATGATGGTTCCATCAAGGTCAAGGAACAGCTTCTGAACAACTTCAAAAGTATATTTCAGATCCTTGCATTAGCTCAGATTGAGAGCATATATTATGCCCATGAGCAAAACACAGCACCTTGGGAAATTCTGGCCCTCCATGATTTTTGTTTCCTCCACCACAATGGTTGCAGTCTTATGGTTAGATCCAGGGGTGTACCGGTCACTGATGATGGCAGTTTTCATCACCTGCCTTAAGTTCTTCGGTGTCCTTGTAAAGCAAATTTTAAAAAATAGGTTAGTGAATTATAGAATCTTAATGAATTCAGATGATCAATGGAACGAACACACACACACACACACACACACACACACACACACACACACACACACACACACACACACACACACACACACAATGCTGAATTACTTACACCAAACTTCATGAAAAGGTCCTCGTCCTTCTCTCCAAGGAAAGTGATAAGGCAGCAGATGGCTACTTCTCTGCTTGTTTCAATTGTCTTGTGCTATTTAAGAAAAAATAAAATATGAGTATAAAATACATGGGTGACTGACAACAAAGTGCATTTCAAAGCTACCCAAAGTCTAAAGGTTGTCCTACCTCAAGAAGCATGTCCTTGATCTGCCTGATTCTCACTCCCTTAGCTCCTCCCCTTGATAAAATGACATCCATCAGTTTTGGGGTGCAATTGTCAAGTGTAGCCATTCAAGGCTTACAGTGGTTATTCTCTTGAACTCCTCCTTTATCTGTAGACCACACAAACAGAAGAATTAAACCTTGCAGACTATTAGCTACACTGCATTAATGAATGCTCTAATACATTATTTAAAGAGGATAGAAGTGATCTAAGGCTACCCCAAGTTTTGAGGGAAGAAAAACAATCTTGGTGAAGACGAGGGAGACTTCCCCACCATAACCGTGGTGTAATCTCTAATGTTTTAGCAACCCTGTTTTTGCAGAGGTTTCGAATTTACACATTGTTCACTCCCAGCCCATTTTGTAAAAAATGTATAGGTCATGCAAGTTTTATAAAGACATAAAATAGGTGAGCCAGATGGAAAAAAGAAGCCTCTAGGTTATCCCTCTGACAAAACTATTCACAGTTTAAAGGCTTCTAATTTTGGTAAAAAGAAAAACAAAATTAGCCTAAGATCGAAATTAGATTGCACTGTGTAGCAAAACTTTAACCACGCTTTTCCTAGCCACAGTTGCACTCTCTAGCTGAAGCTGAAGACTCAAATGAAACTTTATAAGTCTTATCCTCTGCTGTGCTAAAGTTTAGAATGGCTAGCATTAGCTACATGTGGTAGTGCAAAGTATTTCCTTATCTGTATGAGCATCACATCATACACAAATCCACTACAGGTGACTAGCACAAATGCTTTGCTTTGGTAGAACTGTTATTTGTAAATGAAATGTTACTTACCTTGAAATGTCTTTTACAAAAGCTTGCACCATGCAACCCAACATGTGTGAATTTGCCCGGGCTAGTTAAGTCGGTAGGGGAGGGAATTTGAAATCAGAAGAAAAAAAATAAGTTATCTATTCAATTTCTTTAAGTAATTACAACTTGAATTTTATTTTGAACCCACTAACATTGGGATTTAATTTCAAATTACATATAAAATTAATTTAATGTAATTACCAACATTATTAATTCAACACAACCCAAAAAATAAAGTTTGCAACTTAGAAGGTCTATCTTAATCAATAAATTAGAATTTTTATGTTGCAGCTATGGATTTAATCAAGTGGTGGTAAAAGGCCTGATGAATTACTTTTTAGAGTGTGGAAACATTTGCAATGCTCATGTAAGAATAGTTTTTATATACATGTTTGGACAGCAGTTCTGTTTTGAATTGTTTTTCATTTTTTTTAAAAAGCGAGGAGTAAACTGAACTAATTACACAGTCTGCTGATCCACTCTTAATATAACTCAGCATTGGCAAAACATGGTAAACAAAAGTTAATTTTGACGGGGTTAGACAGCTAGAAACTTTAGAAACTAACCAGTTTCTTGTAAATTCTTATCTAAGATTAATCTAATTACATTATGGATATTGTTCAACCCTCATGGCTCAGTCACATAAGTGAAAACAGAATGGCAACCTCATTGTGAGCGGGAAAATTTGGTGCTTTCAAGACAAAGAAAAATAAATGAGTCAATGTGATGATACATGTTATATTACAATCATCTAATATAATGTGATTATATTAATTATATTAGATTTTTTTTTACTTTCGGTTGCCAATTTCAAGTGGTGGCAACCAACTGCAACTTTTGCTTATTTATCCAGTAAATCAATATATTTTATATGACTTGATCTGATTCTATCACAAACCGATACTGACTGGCTGTCATTTTATAGCCATGTTCATGTACCAAAGTCACTGTGATGACGGAAGCTGACAGCAAGAAGCCACAGACCACTTTAGCAACCATTTAGTAACAAGATTCTAGTTCATTGTACATATTCGTGGAAATTTTGGTTGTTCTGCTGTCTAAACCACCACTTTCACTAGTGTGACTGCAACATTATAGAAAAGGATGTAAAGCAATATTTATATACTGGAAACGGCTATCACAAAGTTTTGTAGTATATCAGGTGTTTCTGTGTTTCAATGTAAAACATACCAAATGTGAAAGTCCATCTTGGGAATGAGACAGAGGATCTTTTAATCATTATTATCAGTTATACTTTAAAAATGACAGAAAAGAAAACTTTTATTACAACTAGAGTCAAACCGTTGGTGCCAAAAACATGGCAGCTGTTGCTTTTCTGTGTTAAAGTAAAAAGTAAGTAAAGTGTAAAGTGTGCGTGTTAGTGGAACTGACACTACCATCATTAATAACTTTGTAGCTCGCTTTATTAGCAAACCTATAATGTCACCACCTCTTGTAATATTAAAATTCAAATATGCAACCAATGAAAACCAGATAAAGACAATATATTATGTTCTCAGTATTTTTGGTTAGCCCTGCAGACCAACTGCATTGTTTGGACTAGATAAAATGTACAATACTACATCCATTACTTTACTGCAATATAACAGCAGTGCTGATTCTACCTTTGCATGTCTTTGTGAGGATGCTTTAGCTTCATTCTTATGTCATATATGGAGGCAAATAAGTGCATTTTTAGGACAGGGCTGCCAACACTCGCTCTCTGGCTCCATCCACACAGCCTGAACAAACCTAACACTAGAAAACACAAATATTCAATTTTACAGTTTGCAGACTGGTAAACATGAGAGGATCCACTTCCAGTTAATGAATGTGAAATTGAGGGTGGCTATCAAGCAGTATGAATGCAAGCAGCAAAGACTTAGTTCCCCCATGAAACCGTTTTTTCTTTTACTTTTTGTGTTTCCGCATTTGTGCTGTAAAATGCATAACTTGTGGATGCATTGTGTGCTAGGCATGAAAGTATGAAATTATGTTTTACTGAAAACAAATTCCTTAAAACAACCCATTAAAAAAATAATGGCAGAAATGAATGTGAGTTACCAGTAATTTGTTTGGACAGTGGAGTTTAAAATTAAGCAATATGAACATGGGCTTGTACTTGACTGTGAATAACACCACCAGTTGGTTTGTTACGGGTTAATAGTTTTATAGATGTTTAACTGTTAGGCGCCAATATCAAAGAACTGTAGAAGATGCCAAAAGAAAACACTTATCTGACATTATTTTGTCAAACTGCCACAACCCGCGTGTTTTATTTAAAACTATTAACTCTGTTCTTAATGCACCATATACTGACTGTATTGAGCCCTCATCAGTCTCTGTTTCCTGCTCTGCTGTCTTTGACAGGTTTGAGCCTGTGACTCTGTCCTTTTTAAAGGAGACTTTTGGTCATCTTAAGCCTGCAGGGTCTCCAAATGATGCTGTCCCTCCTCGACTTTTAAAAGAGGCGTTACCTACAGTTGGTCCTTTGGTTCTTGAGCTAGTAAACCATAGTCTGATGTCAGGTGTTGTCCCTAAAGATTTTAAACATGCAGTAGTCAAACCCCTGATTAAAAAACCTGCTCTTGATCCTACGGTTCTTGCAAATTACAGGCCTATCTCCAAACTACCTTTTCTTTCCAAAATTCTTGAAAAGGTAGTTTACAGCCAAATAATGGCCTTCCTGGAAAAGCAAAATGTTTTAGAGGTTTTCCAATCTGGTTTTAAACCCTTTCATAGCACTGAATCAGCCCTTTTAAAAGTTTTTAATGACATATTTTTAGCGACTGATGCTGGGGACTGTGTTGTTCTTGTGCTTTTAGATTTGACAGCTGCGTTTGATACCGTGGATTGTGCCATTTTATTCTCTCGTTTGGAGCACTGGGTGGGCATTAGGGGCACAGCACTGGAGTGGTTCAGGTCCTACTTGACGGGGCGAACTTTTTGTGTCAGCCTTGGTGACTATGTGTCGTCCTCCGCTCCCCTCTTGTGTGGTGTCCCACAGGGCTCAGTTCTAGGCCCCCTCCTCTTCTCTTTATATCTGCTTCCTCTTGGTTCTGTACTGAGAAAGCACGGCATTGCTTTCCACTTTTATGCTGATGACTGTCAGATCTATGTCCCTCTAAAGAAAAAAGGCAGATACCTTACACAGCCATTACTTCAGTGTCTCGATGACATTAAGGCTTGGATGTCTGTTAACTTTTTAAAATTCAATGATAAAAAGACAGAGGTGATGGTTTTTGGTAGCCCCACTGAGACCCCCAATGTGTATGTAGATTCCCTGGCACAGTATGTTAAGCCAACTGTCACAAACCTGGGGGTCAAAGTGGACTGTGATCTGAAGTTTGATAATCAAATTAAGGCAGTGGTAAAATCTAGCTTCTTTCACCTCAGGCAGCTGGCAAAAATAAAGCCAATTCTTTCACGGCAGCACTTTGAGACAGTGATCCACGCCTTTGTTAGCACTCGGCTGGATTACTGTAATGCACTTTATATTGGGGTCAGCGCATTATATATTAGTCATCTACAGAGGGTGCAAAATGCCGCAGCTCGTCTTTTTTTTTTTTTTTTTTTTTTTACAACTTTATTTATAGTTTTCCAACAAAACAGTCCAGAATTTCTTACAAAAGTTGCAAACCCTACCCCCCACCCCCATCCAGGTGGCATCCCCACAACCAGGAAGCACAATACACACAACACAAAAAAAAAAAAAAAAAAAAAAAAAAAAAAAAGGGGAGAAACACTCAAACCAATCTGTGACAGTCATTATAGCACCAACAGCCGGACCCCGGCACATGAGAGAAGAAACAAAGAAGAAAAAGGGAATAAAGAAATCCCAACAGTCAAAGTACGGGCATTGAGGAGACTATGGACAGCAGTCCGAGAAGAGAGCAAGAGCATAAATTACCAACAAGTAAAGAACAATAAATCAGGCAAAAGACAGACTCTTGACATGAGTTATGAACCGTGACCAGGTTTTGTCATATTTACTCTCCAAGCCGCGCACGGTATACCTAATTTTTTCCAGAGCTAATCCCAACATCACCTCTCTAATCCAATGGACGTAGGAAGGAGGGTTCGACGCCTTCCAGCTCAGCAGTATCAGACGGCGGGCATGCAACGAGGCAAAGGCTATTGCGTTTTTGTGGAGGGGAGAGAGTCTCAGCTCTTCCCGAGGTACACCGAAGATAGCTATCAAAGAGTCAGGCCGCAGTGTTTCACCCGATATAGCTGACAGTGATTGAAAAATTGATGTCCAGAAACCATACAGGGAGGGACATGACCAAAACATGTGCCCCAAAGAAACAGGAGAGTAATCACATCTAGGACAATTCGGTGCAACATCAGGGTACAGTTTAGACAGTCTGTCATTAGAATAGTGGAGCCTGTGGACGACCTTAAATTGAATCAGGCCATGTCTAATACAGAGAGAAGACGTATGTATACGCTGTATGGCTTTCTTCCAGATGTCTTCTGACATGAGTTCTCCAACCTCCCCTTCCCACGCCGCCTTAGGTTTGTCCCATGTATGAGGGCAGCTTTCAAGAATCAATGCATAAATCTTCGATATTGCTCTTTTAGTGGGCTGACTCACATTAAGAACTAGATACAGTAGGTCCTTAGAGGGCAGAGACGGGTACCCTGGGAGAAATTTAGAGGCAAAACTCCGAGCCTGAAGGTATCTGAAGTAGTGAGACTTTGGTAAGTTATGGTCTTCACACAAATATTTAAATGAGACAAAGCCATCCTCAGTGAAGAGATCTTGAAAGAAAACCAGACCGTTTCTGTGCCAGACTGCAAATGAATGATCTATTTGAGATGGTGTAAAAAGATGGTTGAACATTATCGGAGAAAAGCTACAAGTTTTTGTCAAGTTAAAATGTTTCCTGAATTGGCCCCAGATCTTAATTGAATTTTGAACCACCAAATTGGAGTTCAGCCCAGATGCTTTGACATTCAGTGGGAGAGGGGCAGTTAAGATCGAAATCGGAGAGATTGGGAGTGTAGCTCTCAGTTCCATATCTGCCCAGACTGGACCCTCCCCATCCGCAAACATGGTTATCCAATATGTCAGCTTGACAATGTTAGCAGCCCAATAATAGAATAAGAAATTAGGTAAGCCCAAACCACCATCAGCTTTAGCTCTCTCCAGGCTTGCTCTCCTTATGCGTGCAGGTTTTTTGTTCCATATGAACAAAGAGACAAAGCGATCCAGCTGGGCAAAATAGGATTTGGGGAGAAAGATGGGGATCATTTGGAATAGATAAAGAAACCTGGGCATTACAGTCATCTTCACCACATTTATCCGTCCTGCCAGCGAAAGTGGAAGTTTTGACCACCTACCCAGATCAGATTTAGTACTGTCCAGAATAGACCTGTAGTTATACTGGAAAATAGTCTTAATCGAGCCAGCTATTTCCAGTCCCAAATATGTGAATTTGTCATTTTCAATTTTAAAAGGCAAATCGTCATAAGTGGTCTGTTTTGCCAGATTGTTCAATGGAAACAGTAAAGATTTTGATAAATTAACCTTATACCCCGATATGTTGCTGAACTCCCGCAGCCAGCGGAAAAGGTGGGGCATACTCCCAATTGGGTCTGATATCTGCAAAAGGAGATCATCAGCATAAAGCAGAGTTTTATGAGTTACCTCACCCCTGGATATACCTTTAATCCTCTCATCAGATCTGATAGCAATTGCCAGCGGTTCGATCGCAATGTCAAACAGGAAGGGTGACAGGCAACAGCCCTGCCTCGTCCCCCTGTAGAGCGAAAAATATTCCGAAATCAGACCATTTGTCCTGACTGCAGCCATAGGCGTTGAATATAGGACTTTAATCCATCTACAAAAAGTAGGTCCCATGCCGAATTTCTCCAGAACTGTGAAAAGGTAGGACCATTCGATTCTATCAAACGCCTTTTCAGCGTCAAGGCTCAGAATAACTTCCGGTTGTATTGTCGAATGGGGGGAGAATACCACATTAAACAGTCGTCTCACATTAAAAAATGACTGCCGTCCGGGAATGAAGCCCGTTTGGTCCTCATTAATAATGGTGGAAATAATAGGGTCCAACCGTAGTGCAAGAGTTTTGGTTAAAATCTTATAGTCACAGCACAAAAGACTTATTGGCCTGTATGAGCTACACTGTACAGGATCTTTATCTTTCTTTAGTAAGACTGAGATCGTGGCCTGGGTAAGCGTCTGCGGCAGATTGCCAGTAGCAAAAGATTCAGCATAAACTGATTCTAAAATAGGTGTGAGCTTCGAAGAGAATTCCTTGTAAAACTCCATGGGGAAACCGTCCGGACCTGGCGACCTTCCAGTCTGAGATAATTTAATAGCGTTCGTTATCTCTTCAATCGACAACGGCTGTTCCAAAGGCGACTGAGCGTCCGGAGAGAGCTTGGGAAGATCCAGCGAGTCAAGAAACGAGTAGATCTCGGATGAATTACTGCCCACCTCTGATTGATATAGGGTAGAGTAAAAATATTTGAACTGGTCATTAATGACTCGGGGGTCGTGAGATATCGCATCAGCACCTATTTCAATTCCCGAAATCACGCGCTCAGCTGACCGCTGCTTGAGCTGAAGTGCAAGGAGCCTCCCCGCTTTATCTCCATGCTCATAATATACCTGCCTGGATTTAAAAATATTTCTTTCGGCTCTCCATGTCATAAGCGTGTCAAATTCAGTTTGCAACAGTAATTTCTCCTTAAAAAGATCTGGCGTAGGTAAAAGAGCGTAACGCCTATCCATATCCGCAATCTTGTCAGCCAGTTCTTTAAGTTGTTTAGAGCGCTCCTTGTCTCTGTGTGCCACATAAGAAATAACTTGGCCCCTAATATAGGCTTTCATAGACTCCCACAAGACTCCCCTCGACACATCCTGGGTGTCATTAATTTCTAGAAAGAAGTCAATCTGATTGCTGAGAAACGTTTTAAAGCGTTCACATAAAAGTAATAGGGGGTCTAGCCGCCACGTTCGTTGGGGCGCTACATTACCTGGAAAAACCAGACCCATCTGCACAGGGCTATGATCTGACAACACTATACTGTGGTATTTGGTGCTGGAAATCAAGGGAAGTAGCTGGTTATCGACAATGAAGTAATCAATCCTGGAGTAACTATGATGTACAGGGGAAAAAAAGGAAAATTGCTTCGTAGATGGGTTTGTTGCACGCCAAGGGTCCGATAAGCCGTAAGAACGAAGTAGGGAATTAATAGCCACTGCTGCTGACGAGAGGGTGTTGCTCGACCTTACGCTTGATCGGTCCAGCTGGGGAGAAAGGACACAATTAAAGTCTCCACCTAGAATTAGTTTATAGGAGACAAGGTCTGGGAGAGTCGAAAAAAAATTAAGAAAGAACTGTGCGTTGTCCCAGTTAGGTCCATAAATATTAGCCAGTATTAGTGGTGTGTTAAACAGCTTGCCCACTACAACAACATATCTGCCATTAGGATCTGATATCACTTCAGAGTGTTCAAATGGAACCCCCTTCCTAATTAAGATTGCTGTTCCCCTGGCTTTGTAGTTAAAACGTGAATGATATATTTGTCCAATCCACTTACAACCTAATCTTTTTTGGGAGTTAGTATTTAAGTGTGTCTCCTGTAGAAACATCACGTCAGGTTTGAGCGATTTCAAATGACTAAATACCTTGCTTCTTTTAACCAAATTATTCAGCCCTTTGACGTTCCAGCTAATGAATGAGACCGATTTCTGTTGATTATTCACATTATCCAGAGTCATAGTGCCACAATCGATAATAGACTGATCCTGCACGTTGGTTATATCTCAGTGTTTCAGTGCCTGTTTGAGCCACAACATAAACCACAGATAAACCCAAAGCAAAACTAACAAAAACAAACAGATAAACATAGATAAACCTCTCACCATCCTGGACCCCTGGGCTGGTCTTCCACAAACCTGAGACTGCCCTGAAAACACTCCTCTCTCTCCTAGGCATATAACACGTTTACACTAGCTTAAACTCTTACATGAACTCAGCAAAGACAGAACAAAGTATAATAGGACCCTTGACTCAGCATCATTATTGCCGCATGCATGTCGGCACCCATCCACTTACAGGCCGGTACGGCTCTGAACACTCACGGTTGGAAAATAATCCCACAAGAAAGGGGTAAAACCCAATAAAAATAATGACACTGATGATAAGAAAAAGGGGATTAATTAATCAGAATACATCAAAAAGCAAAATAAAAGCACTGTTGGGGTTATGGTGTCGGGCTGGAACTAAGACCAATAAGGATACCAAAGATATTCTGAAATAAAATATTCCCCAGGCCACATGACATCCACAGAAATCCCCAACATCTTATAGCTATACCTTGTCCAATCATAAAGGGCATCCAACCGTAGCGTGGCGACGTTCACCAGTCAATGCACAGCCTGTGCAGACTACCTCAATGTTAGCACGCAGCGTGTGATACTTGTTGTGGTCCGTGAATTAACTGTCACTCTCCCTCCGTCTCCCGTGGGCGCAGATTGGTCTCGACGTAGTGCCTTGCCTTGATCGGGTCTTCGAAAGACATCTGTTCGCCAGCCGGGGTCGTGATTTTCAATGTAGCTGGATACAGGAGACCATATTTCACTCCCGTACACCGGCGAAGCAATCTCCTCACCTCGGTAAAGGCCGATCTCTTCTTTCTAACGGTGGCCGAGTAATCTGGGTAGATGTAGAAACGCTTCCCATTACGGGTAATGGGACCTGCCCCCATGGCCTTTCGAAGAACATCCACTTTCTCCTGAAAATAGTGGAACTTGACGATTATCGGTCTCGGGGCATCTCCATCCTTTGGCCTCGGCTGCAGGCTCCTATGCGCCCGATCGAGCGTCGGCGTATAGTCGAGGGCGAGCGCTTCCTTCAACAATTCAGCCACGGCTTTCTCCGGTCGAATATTTCCGAATCCCTCTTCCACTCCAATTAGTCTGCAGTTATCACGACGTTGCCGGGACTCCAAATCATCGGCCTTGTCTGCCAACCGGACGACTTGGGCAGATAGCGCATCAACTTTAGCTTCCAGTGCTACAACACGGTTAGCCTGGCCATTAGCTTCCTCCTCAAGATCATCAGTGCGGGTCGAGAGCGTGGCGTTTTCTTTCTGCATGTCTTCGATAGCCTTCGCAAACTCTGCGCGCACACTCAGGACCTCTGACCTTAAATCACCCGCCAAGTCGTCTATTTTCTTGTGTAGTTCACCTGCAGCTGCCATCACAGACGAGTCGATCTTGGCTAGCACATTCTGCTCCGTTTGCTTTATGGCAGCCATGATTGTGTCGAGATCCGGCCCGGCCCCCACCCCCGCGGCCGGATCCGCACCAGGCAAGTCCGAGGCATCAGGCCCCGGCTTCTGCTTGAGCGATTTAGGCATGTTGAACAGCTTTAGACTACAAAATACAACTGATTCGAAAGATTAGGCACTTGTGAGACGGGTTCACGCCGGGATGTACTAGAAGGGGAGCGGGAAAATTACGCAAATGGTCAATCTAAGCAGAGCTCGCAAAAACACGTCTTCACATGTCGCTGCTCTCTCCCCTCCCCCCCGCAGCTCGTCTTTTAACTGGCACTTGAAAGTTTGAGCACATTTCCCCTGTTTTAGCTTCACTTCACTGGCTGCCCATTTCTTTTAGGATTCATTTTAAAATTATTTTATTTACTTTTAAAGCTCTCCATGGCCTAGCCCCATCTTATCTCTCTGAGCTGCTACAGCCTTATACACCCACCCGCTCTCTCAGGTCAGCTGATCAGCTGCTACTGAAGATACCCAGGACTGGGCGTAAACTTAGAGGAGATCGTGCTTTTGCTGTAGCAGCTCCAAAACTGTGGAACGAGCTTCCTTTAGAGATTAGACAGGCCACTTCTTTATCTGGTTTTAAGTCACTCTTGAAAACCCACCTCTTTACCCTGGCCTTTGACACCACTTGAGATGTTGGTTTTTTATTTTTTATTTTAGTTGTTTTTAGGTGATTCGATGCTGTTTTATCTTGTTTTTGTTTTAATATAGGGCTGTTTTAATTTTATGTTTTATGTGTTTTATTTATTTATTTTGCTGTTTTCTGTTATTCTATTGTTTTAACTTATTTTCTGTACAGCACTTTGTTCCTGTGCTGGGTATTTTAAAGTGCTTTATAAATAAAATTGGATTGGATTGGATTGGAACTGTGTCATCACACATATAAAGCATTTTGTTTATTCAGAAAATCCTGGTTAAACTTAGAGAATTCTTCTGTTATAAAAATAATATCATCTTTAATACAAGGTCATTCAAAAGGTCAGATTACTGTAGAGTATTACTTTAGAACTTTTCTCTCGGGATGCATTGATATATCGTCTGAATATCAATATTTGCCTGGCTGACTGATATTGGCCTACTTGATGTTGACATTTTCAAATGTTGATGTTTGTCTACTGTGTAACATCAGTTTAACATTGACTAAAGGTTCAAGCAGTTGAAGGATGCAGTAAAAGATAAAAAAAAAAATACTATTTTCATAAAGATTATGTTAGTTCTTTTTTTCTTTCACAAACAAGGAAATGAAACAAAAAAATGAACATATACAATTATTTGCATAATTTGTTGGACAAAAAACTTTTTATATTTTTGCTTTTGTACTCAATCATAGTGATTTTAGTGATTTTGAAATCAAACAATCAAGACATGATTGAATGCAGACTTTTGAATTTAATTAAAGGGGTTTTACAAAAAAATTTGAGCTCAACTGATCAGGAAGAACATCCATTTTCAGCAGCTCAAAATTAATTGAACTGAGTGAGGAGCAGTTTCATGGCCAGGTGACCCCTGTTCCTTGTTATTTCATGACAAATGAAGCAGGCTAATTAATATGTGAAGTTGATTCACAGTATTGATTTTGTATTTTACTTTCATTTTAATTATGAAGCCAAAGGAGGCCATGAATAGGCTTAGGAAGCACCAACTTCAACTACCTGGAACATTTTTAAAATGTTAATGCATTCACCAGCTCAGCAACACCAAAAGGCCTGAAAGACCATAGAAGACACTGCAGAATCATTTCTTAGGTTTAAAAAAAAAGGAAGGTATGGAGAATGAGAGGAACGCCTTATAATCTGAAGCACATCATCCGTCAAACATGGAGGAAACAATGTCCTGGGCACGTATGGCTGCCAACTGTCTGGACTGTCAAGTCCGCTGCTGAACTGGATCACTAGTATGTATTGATGATTTATTTATTTATTAACCTTTATTTAACCAGGAAAAGTCCCATTGAGATTAAAAACCTCTTTTGCAAGGGAGTCCTGGCCAAGAGGCGACAACACGTTGAAATTACAAAGTTACATACATATTATAAATAACAATTACATTTTAAAAACATTTTTCTCTGGCTCTCTCAATCTGGACTTAAAAGCATTTAATGAAATAAGATCTGCTATCTTCCAGTCTTTTTGCATCATGTTCCATGTGAAAGGGGCAGCATAAGTAAAAGCCCTCTTTCCCAGTTCAGTTCTGGCAAATGGAACATTGAGCAATAAAAGATTGCTTGAACGCAGGCTGTAAGAAACAGTACTTCTCCGTGTGAGCAGATCGCAAATGTAGGTGGGCATTTGTCCAAGCAGGGCCTTATGATGTGACTGTTGATTGAAGTAGCAGGATAAACTGTGAAGTGTAAAGGGCTAGGCTCTTTGCTCAGATTCAGTCAAATGCTGAAAAACTGATCAGACAGCAGTTTGGTGCAAATGGATAATAACCCAAAGCATACTGCAAAAGCAGCCCAAGAGTATTCTAGATGTTAACCAGACACTGCTGCAAAGGATTTTCTCAGAAACTTTAAAAACTATCCATATATTTCAAATTATGCTAGTTTGCCATTTAATTTGGATCTCTGAGGGGATTATGCATTAAAATGTAAATGACTTAAAGAGTTAATCATTTTAATTCCTTGAATCAAAACTGAAAGTCACATATTCATCATTGATCACATATTGATTGTATGACTGAAAATCCACTGCAGTTGTGTAAGGGTGCAATAAAATTGTGCCTTTATCCAACAAATTATGAACCTAACTGTATATACTGGTGTCAGCGTTGGTCATTGAACATTGTAGTTTGGTTCATGTTCATTTGGTCTGAACGTTTACAACGCGGATCCAAAATTAGCAGAAAAGAGATAAAACATTTATGTTACCAGTGCTTGTTTCTGCTGCTCTACAACAAGGATGTTCTATTGATATAGTGTTGCTATCAAGGCCAAGACATATTCCAATAATATTGATGCTCAAACTTGGTTTTAGAAAAAATGTGCTGAATAAAATCAAAGTTTTGGTTTAAGCTCGACACTTGAAGTGAGTGTAAAAGCTTCAAGTATCTTCAAGTGAGATGGTTGCAGTTTTTAACAGAGTTTGTGTTTTTCAGCTGTGAAAATATAAATATACCACATCTATTATAAAATCTAAAAATATAAATATCATATAAATTTTTCCATTATTGTACAATGACATCAGCTGATTCTGAGAGGGAACTTTTTTCAGATTTATACTTTTTTTACATTTTTTATCAAGATCTTCTCAAATACCTCTGGCACTCTCTGCATCCAGATATGTTTGCACACATACTTGTCCTTATATATTTATATTTAGAACTGTTTCTCTATATTTTCTAATTGTCTTAATATTTATCTATCAATATCTCTGTTTCTCATTTTATATGAGTGCTTGATGTTTGTTTGTTGTATATTTGCTGCTATGACAACTCAATTTCCCTGTGGCATTAATCTCTGTTAAGTGTCATTAAGTGTCTCTGATTCTGATCCTCAGTTTTAGAATGGTGGAGTTGTTTTTAAGGTGGAGATGAATAAAATAAGACATACTTACCGTACTAATTCCTCTGTTAGAGCAGGTACAAATGAAGTTAAACACAAGGAATAACATAGATATCTTAAGACGGTAAAAACGAATCTGAAATTGAATACAATGATTTTACTTAAGATGATTTTGTTTTTTGGAACGATTCTTTCCGAACAACCGTTCATTAACACAACAGAATTTTTGTGCATTTTGCAACAGGGTCTTTAAATGTTGTCCAACATGTTAACATCTAAATCAGTGTGAACAGCATCTTAGAAACGCCTCTCAGATTCGGTGCAAATGCGGTGATAGTGGAGCTCCACATTCACTGATTCATGAGCCACAATCGCAACTGAGACATCAGGAAGTAGCTGCTGTTGTACCCACAAACAATCCGTGCTCCTTCACTTATCTGCTTCCAGCTGCTGCACATCCCAAGCATTCAGATTGCGATTTGTTTTTGTTTTTTTCGGAGCAAATGATCTCTGAGTGTGAATACAGTGATCAGCAGCTCGTAGATAATCAGTCAATCAGAGATACATTATGCAGTTTTACACTGCGGCACTGTCGGTCTGTGTGTTGTTTACTAACAGCCTGCACTTTGCTTCAGTGGAGAGCAAATCAGATCCCCGTGGTCCGCGTGAAAGAAAAATCACGCACATGCCAAGTTCATATTATGGGCTGTGCAAAAACAGGCCTACCTTACATGATTTTTTTCTCTTCTACTGACTGGAAGGCAAGAAAAATAGAAAAGCCCCAGCAGCATTTCCTGCTGACGGTATTACTGCTCCTCCCGCTCCCTCCTCTCTCTCTCACACTCTCTCACTCTTTCTCTGGCGGTCTGATTATCTCTCTCCTCCTCTGACATCAGAGTAGCTTCACCAGTAATGTTCACTGACTGGATCTCATGCCAGTACCCACATAAGTCGACATGCCCCCATCATACACACACATGCAACCGCACATCCTCTCTCTGTGATGTGTACACATGCTTCTTCCCCATCGTTCTCCTCCTATTCGTTCGGAGCACGCAGGATGCAGTATAGGGGATATTACATGGGATCTGGGACCAGACAGTTTCCACCCGTTCCCTCAGTCGCTGATGTGGTTTGAATCCCTGTGTGTCTTTCTCCTCATTTGTCTCTCTCCTCCTCGTTTCTCTCTCTTTACAGCGAGCATGTGCTTTGAGTGAGCGACCTTCTAACTCTGCTGCAACAATGGCAGTCCTATATCTAGCTGGGGAACAGGGTCTAATCTACAGAGCTGCACCCCGCTATGGCACACACGGAGACATACATTAATCCTCACCATTGCACTCAGAGAGAAAAGGGAGACAGAATTCAGTTTTAAAATAGCTCATAGAAAGACAACACGGGTTGATCTGTTTGTGCCTTTTGTTTCTCGCTCCTCCTGCCTTGTTGTGCTGCTCCCTGGATATCAAAATTAATAAGAAAACATGACTTGCATTATTGTGGTCAGTCACTGCAAAAACAAAATAAGTTTGTTGATGATGAGCAGAGGCGCAGCCCAGCATCAGTGTACAACGAACAGCAATATGTCACAAGTTCCATTTAAATTTAGACGTGCCAGGCTAAAATGATTGGCTCTTTAATTAATTGCATTATCATCAGCAAACACAGTGATTTTCTCCCAGCCACGAAAGCTCCTGAGAGAAGACAGATATAATGTGGCAGAGGCTACTATCCTCTCAGCAACTGCAGGTGGAAATCAACAGGCACATCCCTGACACAAAGTCACAGTGCCCCCTACTGGGTAACATAGCACCAACATTCTGAGAGAGAGCAGTACCCTTGGCACTTCATCCAGTAGCAAAAAACCAAGGGGAGGGCATTTGTGCACAGAGCCATGGGACACTCAGAGAATGGCATCCCTTCAGCATATGAAAAGGATTTTCTGCCAAGTGTTTGGCAGTCCGTGCAGTGCTCATGCATACTCGATTTCAGGGTTGCATTTGATAGAAATATTCAGCCTCCCATGTAAAGCATTTGTAGGCTGCCAGAAGGAGGTTTAGAAATAGAGTCAGAGTGTATCCACATCTGTGCCACAAAGGTTCAGAGGTTCGTGCACTGATATGGATACAGGCAATGTAGTGTGCAAGACTGAATCTACATATCTAAATGCATTTCTACAAGTCTTTCCGCAATCGTCAAACATCTCTTGACGAGTTCCAGATTATTCCATTGAAAAGACAGAATCCGCAGGATGTAAATGACTAAAATCGACTGAAATGTGTATTCTTAAGCCGAGCAGCAGAGAGAGACAGGTTATGTGGAGACACGCTGAAGCTGATCCATACACGCTGAATAATGGAACAACTGTTAGCACACTGCACTGCATGGCATGTTTGCAGCTGTGGTGAGAGTTTAATGGGATATCGTGAGATTTTGTGATCCACAGCTGGAAGCTACTGTGATATAAAACTCAGTCGGATTGAATAGCTCGAGCAAAAAAAAAAAAAAAAAAAATGGTGAGGTAACAAGTCTGGTAGGAAATTTAGCATCAATTACAGAACATAAGCTCAGCAGTTAAACGAATGTCATGCTCTGGAGACTTACTTTAGTGCATCATGACTTCACTGTCTAAAAGCGTAGCTGGATGTTAAGTCTGATTTAGGGGGATTTTCTCCTTTAACCTCTGCTTCTCCAGCTCTGTTTCTAATGCAGAAACTGTCTGCATTAATACTACTTGAAACAGACGTGCCAAACACAGACTTGTTGTGCTAAAGTGATGCAGTTTGTTTGGAAACAGCAGCAGCAGAACGGGCATATGGTTGAACTGGGCAGAGCATATGTCCCCAGCATTCATGCTCAAGTCTATCTCTGCAAACATGACAGACCCAGGCCAACATCCCGGGGCAAAGAGTCTGCTCCTTCCTTCCTTCAAACAACTCCCAAGTGCTCAGTGTGCATTGCAGTTAACGTCCTTTGGAGTGAGAATAATTTACAGTAGAAATAATTGAAACGTAGATCATACTTTTTTTTTTATATGTCCATCCTATTGTTTTACTCATTTAAATGGTATGACTGCAGAGAAATGAAATTCTGTACAGCATCTCCTCTGATCTTGATATATGGAATCAGCAATCGGGAGAACTTTAATAATCCCCACAAGGAAATTGTTTTGCAATAGTTTCTCAATTTTAGAATGAGAAAGATTAAATAAAATATAACGAAAATTGAGTTCAGGGGAAAGAAGATTTATATAACTAGATGGCCACAGGAATGAAATACCTCTTCGTCTTTTAGTTAGGCATTTAGTCATTTTTAGTCTCTGACTGTTCCCTGGCTAACAAGAACACTGTGTGTAGCCTGGGAGATGGGGTCCATGGTGGAGAGGAGTTTTGACATCATCTCATCTCTACCAGTGCAATTAGATTGTCCAGCTTCACCCCCAGGACTGATGCAGCCTAAATAGGTTTGAGTTGTTTGGTGACATCCTTCTTTAGGGTTTTGCTCCAGCAGACAACAATCTGCAGAATTGCACTGGTGACATCTAGAGCTGAAGGAGTCAGGTCACTCCGGCCCATCATTTAGAGCAGTGCAGAGTTTTTGGTCCTATTTCCTCTCCAGGTGTTTGCATTCATGTACCTGCCCTGTAACTTCTTAAGTCCACCATTAGTTTCACCACCCAAGCTGCAGATGATTCAACTCCCAACTGTCTACAGCACTCTTAGACACACCTCAGTGAGCATCCATCACATGCCGAGTCATTGGAGAGGCAGTTGTGCTATGAGAAAAGAGGTCAAAAACATCCACGTTTGAGTTTGTTTAGTACCTCTAACCTTATTAACAGAAATGCTCAAAGGATTGTAGTTGATGTTGTTGCTGGGTGGTTGATGATCAATGTGGTGAATGTGAATCTGTTAAATAAAGCTCATCGGCTCTATCCGTGTTCTCATCTCTTGTTTGACTGTTGGGTTTAGTCGGTGATAAACATATTCTTTACTGTTGGCTTGAAGGATATAGATTGCACTGCCTTCTACATTTACAAGATTTTTGAACACAGAGCTAAAAAGCAAATTCTGGTACGTGGAATCTGCTTATAAGTGATGATCTTAGATCATCATGTGTTCTCCGCAAATGGCTACAAGCCTAGAAAACTCAGTGGAGATATATTAGAAGATGAAAGTTACCTGCATGTTTGCTAGAAAGAGGATTTGTGTTTGAAAGTTGGACAATAAACTTAAAGAAAAAGCTTTGACGGAAACATCCTATGCACAGCAACAAATAATATACATTTACATTTTAAACAGCTCAAATTTAAAAAAAAATAGGAAAGATGTGCTGTGATGGATGCTGATCTTAACGAGCCATCAGAGGAAGTGTAGCAGTAATCAACCATGTTTCACAGCAGACACTTTGACGTGTCAAAGCAGGAAAATCTGTGTTTTAATTAATATCGCTAAGGACGCTGTATTCCATTTAGGTGAGTCAGGGGTCTGTGGTTCAGTGTTGTAGATATTGGTTGACTGGAGAAATCTCCTGGGATATTTAATGGATCAGAGCCATTGTTAATGTAAGTAGTTCTGCCTGTGCACATAGCTGGACTGGCCATCGGGCATACCGGGCATTTGCCCGGTGGGCCGCTGGCGATTTTTTGTTTTTATGGGCCGATCGATTTTTTTTTTTTTTTTTTTGGAAGGGTATAAATAATGAAAGGTGTTGGATTGGCCAGTTGGTCATGATCGACTCTGGGCTGGACCAATTACAGCCGAGGAGGTCGGATGCACCCTCCCCCTTGTTTAGCAATCTTATAGACGAACTAAAGAAAATGGAGAACAAAAAAAGGAAAGAAGGTGCAGAAAAAATTAGGGCCAAAAAGAAACGAGCCCTGCCAAATGTGTAAAAATAACTGAATTGTTTGGCGGTAGCTATGGCATAGCTTCCACAGATTTAGCAACATCAGCAAGTGGTGGAGGCCAGCAGGTGGATAAGGGAAAGGGGAGGCAAGAGGAGGAGAGACCGAGGCGGCCGCCGGTCATAGTGGCAGAGGAACTGAACTTCAGGCAAGAAGTTATGACCTGCTGTCTGTGTCAGATATAAACCAAGTTTAGTTGTAGTTTGTTTTCGTTGTGCTGACTTTTTACAGGCGCTTAGAATAACTGGTACTGCGTACTAGCTAGCATGATGGAGTTTATATACTGCTGGGCGGGTGCTATGAAGTTACTGATAGTAAATTTTATTTTATGCTTCAGGTTAGTTTCTCAAACTCCTCAAAATCTTAACAAATTGTGCCAATCCTTACATGTTGCACCAGGCTGATTTATCATCTAAAGTGGAGAAGTCTGTGACAGAGGAGACAGAAGAGCAGCAGAGAGAGATGGAGAGATGACTTCATGTCATCCATGAGGGATGCATTTGACATATGTTTCACATATTATAGCCCAACAAGTTACTCATAGCAATTTAAATACCAGCAATCAGTTTTTGGCAGACAATCACTTTTTGGCACAACACCGGCTATTGCAGTTAATAATACAACAGCGTCTTGCCATTTTTTGTGTTTCTTTTTATCGCTGTGTAACTGAGCTCAATTGAAAGCCTGCATGCGCTAGTACCTCTTGCCACAAGTTCCCAGAATCCTTTGCGGTTTTACCCCTGAATGACGTCACATTTTTGGTGGGCCGGTCTCTAGTCAAAATGCCCGGGCCGATTTTTTGTCCCAGTCCAGCCCTGCCTGTGCAGTCAGAATACTGCTGTGAAAATGGGTTATAGTCCCAAATTATAGAAGAAGAAAAGTTATGTAAGTGTTATGATATAAAATATTCCTGCAGTGAAATATGTGACAAAAATGTATCAGCATCCACCCACGCATTTTCTTTCAGATGACTTTATTGAGCAGTGCGGTACACCCTGGTTGCCGGTATGATTTACATTAAAAAATAAAGAGCAGTACACACAAAAAATGACTGAGCTCACACTGCATGTAGTGTAATATTCATATACACTGCTACTAAAGATATTCATATCTATCCATCCATAGATATGATCCAGTTTTTGGTAGTATTAAGTGCCAATACTTTTTTCTTTTTTAACCACATTTGATCAGTGTTTGGATTGATGAGATTAATCTTTGCACCCATCTTTGGTCCTGAGCACTGATACAGATCTGTTTTAATTATCGTTCATCTCGGTTCAGCATTTAACACTGTTGACTGAATTTTTTTAATCGTCTATGTGTCAAACCACTCCTGTGGAGTTTGGGGTTCCCTATTGTGTAGTATCTACATGTCTTTTACTTGCCATTGAACATATAATATTACCTTTCACTGCTATGAACATGATACGATAAATATCTATGGCATCGTAAATGATTTATTGATGATCTCCTGAATTAAAAAAGCATCATGAACATGCTCGTCCTGGTGCTTTTTTTTTTTTATCCAGTTGCTTTTTCTTAACAGTTGTCTTAACTGATTTCATCTGGTCATGTGCGATATGATTATGGATGTTATATCGCTATTATTGTTTTTTAAGTCACTAGGTTAGGGAGTCAGTTTTAGCTGGAAACAAAGCTGAATGCCATCAACATACAACAATTGAAATCAGCTGTTTCATGCTATTAAAGAAAAATCTGAAAAATAGCAGTGGCTCAAGCATTGAACGCCGAGGCGCTTTAAATAGGACCTGATTTCATTTTGTTAAAAAACACCCACACGGGCTCCCAGATGACATGTAATTCAAGTTTAATGGGTCTTGGTGGCAATAACAAGATGCAATGAATATTAATATTTTAAATTTGTTGAATTAATTGAATTTGACTAAAAACAGAAAATGGGGTTCCTCTTAAAAATAATAAGAATAAATGGGACCAGTGGAACATTTTTACAGAACATTTTTCAGAAACAAAGAGAGCACTCTGCAGTATTTTCAATACATTTTTAAACATTTTTAAAAGAAAGGAAATCGGTATCTATTTCTCTTTTGTAAATTTGGATTTCTAGATGTTTAGTGTAAAAGCCAAGCAAGCCTTTCAATATGTAGGGAATATGTCAAATTATACTGGAGTATTTATCAGTAGCAGTTATCATTTTAAATGCTCACTGCATCCTTTCATTAACCCTCTACCAACAATGAAGTGCTCAACCCAGCTGGAATCGGGCCCAAAGAAAAAGGCAGACGGGATTTATTTTCTGCACAATGAAATGCACAGTGACCCTCTTCACTGGAGTAGTTGTTTCCTGAGTAACAGTACTTGTTCTTCTGAAAGCAACAAAGCTACTTGGATCTAATAGATGACTCCCCTATTCTCCCTCACCTCCTCCTCCTCCGCAGCTGAAAGAGGAGCGCCGCTTCTCCTCTGTATGTTCGTTCCAGTCAGCAGGTTCACGTGGACTGCATCCAACTTCCCTGCAGTCTGCAGGGTGAACAGAAGGTCTCTGCAGTACTTGCCATTTCCTTTACAACCCAGCAATTAACTTCACCCGGTGAAAAAACAAAGATTTTTCTCAATGCAATCTAAATAGGAAGTGATTTCATTTTGTTAAAAAACACCCACACAGGCTCCCAGGGGATACAAATGACATGTAATTCAAGTTTAATGGGTCTTGGTGGCAATAACAAGAAGCAATGAATATTAATGTTTTAAAATGACAATAGTGCTCTGTATGGATTTAAAATCCTGTGAGTCGCTGCAGCGTAACATATCAAAGGCTGTAAAACGGCATCTGTTTAGTAGTAGCATGACCTGCTGAGCCAGAGCAGAAGCACACGAGTTTATTCAGACTTGGTGTCACAGTTCGGCCAGGCTCAATGCAAAAACAGATGGTGCACTTAGGAGTAGAGGCAACACAGAGAGACACAGATAGGCCTCTGCAGCAGCCTTGCTCCCAGATTACTTTTTAGAGCGTACTGTAATTATTCTGGGAGAGTCAGCTGAGCTCCACGCTGTTTGTCAGCATCGCCCAGCTTCACGCTCATACACTTCCTCACATTCATGCTGGTAGACAACCAGGGGCTGCTGCTGTCAGCTGCAGAGCTGTCTTATTGGACAAACAGGAGGCCACCCTCCTCCATCCTCAGAAGCATGGATTGTTGCTGAAGGGAGAAGTGTTTGCTTTCCAAGCTCGTAGAGTTTTGCCAAACCATCTAGGATTCACACCACTTACACACTAACACGTTTGCTTCACTTCTCTCCAGGTTAGTGATTCCCAAACAGCAAAGCTGGTGCAGGTGCCAACTGATACTTGGAAATGTTGTAGAGCAGCTCGTGGAATAACACAAAATAGGTGTTTTTATTTGACTGATTTCATGTTTTAAAATGTATTTGCAATTTATAGTCTCTAAAGTAGTGGTTTACTGTAATGCAGCAGCTTAAATTAAGAGATAACAAAATTCAAACAGGTATGTAAATGTCAGGCATTTGTTATGTAATGGTATGCATAGAAAGCTGTGAAGCTGAAACACTAAAAGTGAACCTGCATGGCTGAAAATTTAAAGCAAGTACCAAAAATTGGATTAAAGGTAATCTAATATCCACTTGTGCTTCCAAAAACCGATTAGTCACATAAACACACATGTTCAAATGACCAATTTACTCAAGCTTAAATGATCATAACCTTTTGTGGCGTTTTTATTTATTTATGTATTTATTTTTTTTATTATTGGAGTTACTTGGCAAATAATATGGCCTGCTGTGAAGTGCAGCCCAATCAAGTTTGATGCAGTGCTTCAATTTTGGTGATTGAAATTGTAGCATTTCCTTTGTTTGTAACGCGACGATGATTAGGAGGCATCTGTGTGTTGCACGCGTGCAGGGCGTTGGCCAAGCTTGCTGGCATTAGCGTAAACCCCAACACTCCACCCTGTTGTTGAAACTGGTCACTTCTGAGTGATGAAAACAACAAAAGCGAAAACTCCATAAAATGAGAAAAGCTACTGAATAAATGGTAAAAATAGCTAAATGTAACTGATAAATGGTGGAAATATACAGCTGAATATTTCTTCATCTGCGGGGCTTCTTTGGCTCACAAAAGACTGTTCCTGATTGCTCTGTACTATGTGTTAACTCAGAACCAGGATCACTTGAATATTTAACTGCGGCAGACAGGATGCCAAGAAGCCTTTTTAAAAACGTATTTTCTTCTGTTGCCCCCACACTTCTGGAAGACTGCACCACCTTCCATGCAGTGAACTCAATTAAACTCTGCTACTGACCCATTTCCCTAGCAATGAGCTCAGGGATGTATCTGACAAATGCTAGTTCATGCCTGCATGTGCCCGGAGGATTGTGGCTTCAAGGAACAAAGTTTTGAGATCAAAACTTTGAGGTAAGCATAATTGCATGCAAATTTCTGACACGCAACAAGCTCAAAGAGACTAGATGAAGCAGACTTTGAGTATTAATAGTCTGTTGTTTTTCTACAAAATATTGCTATGACTCATGTTAAAACTGCAGTTTAATCTCTCAAATCAAATGGTTAATTCCAACACTCTGCATCTGATTGTGTGATAAAATAATAAATTGCACCAGTGGAATGATTCCTTGTAGAATAAGTCACAGGCTTCAAAGAGATTCTATTAGCAGATGAAGTAGTAACGATTTTAGGACACCAATCCATTAAAAGCCATTTCCTTTAAAGAGTTGAGAGGAAGGCTCTATAGTCTTTGGAGTCCAGTTCCACTCCTATCAGCTCCAGTGTGAGGAAAATAAGGAAAAAAAACAGGAGCTCTGGGCCACTGGGACCTTCCTGCAAGCATTATCAGCGCTCTTTAACTATTCTAAACTGACATGAATTGCTGTGCCGGCACGATCCCAGCGGACCTTGTTAGCTCCATTTAATGGCAAAATGAGCCAACTTCTAAGTCCTGTGCTGGCACTGGGAGCTATGAATCCTGCCTGCACTGTTGTATTAGATGGTGAATGTAAGAAGATATCACACTAATTACTGAAGGGACACAGGTTTGGGAAGGCTAAATATTTGTACATTTGTTAACACATGGAGCCAATTTGTCAGAGCAATCACAGAAAGACATTTCCATATAGACACTATAACTATGGCATTATACACACACTGTGTTTTTACAATGACCGTCTCAATGACATGACCTCTGACCCTTGACTGAAGAAAGAAAGAAAGTGTACTTTATTGGTCCCCGTGGGGAAAATCCCTCTCTGCATTTAACCCATTCACTCAGTGAAGCAGTGGGCAGCCATTGGGCGCCCGGGGAGCAGTGTGTAGGGACGGTACCTTGCTCAGGGGTACCTCTGGGTAGCTGTTCAGGGGAATCGAACCCCCGACCTTCCGATCATGGGGCCACCACTCTACCTACTGAGCTATCCCTGCCTGCTGAACTGTAATCTATATTCCAGTTTGTTATAGAATTCTGGACAGCTATACTTCTTCACAATCAAACCTTTAACATGAACCAGAAGTGTTGTCCCCTGATGGCTGTTGGAAGACTACAGGTTTAAATTTCCATTGGCTTCACTTTTTAGACAGATTCAAAATCTGTCATAAAATCTATGGTCATGATGTTTTCACTTTTTTCAAATGCCATTCGCCTTGTTTTACATTTTCATATTGTCCAGCCGAGCAAAATGACAGAGCAGCTTTTTTTGCTGCTATGAGGTGTTTTTCGGTGCATATATCTCCAACTTGTCCACATTCCTACACCCTAGATTGTAGTAGCCATAGAATTAAGTCCTCTGTTTTGAGTTTGAGTCTAAGGGTTTATGAACAGACAGAGAATCCATGAGTTGGCCTGAAGGCAGCAGCAAAATCCCTAAGAGCATTAAAATTCTCCTTGAAGAAACTTTTTACTTCTAAAACAAAAAAATTCAGAGGTTTTCCCCCAAAATGTGGAGAGGTACAATACAGAAAAATAGTGAGAAGACCAATAGCGCCACCTGGGGAATTGAAACCCAGAAAATATTACCTTAACAAACTTTAATTATATTGAAAATTGACAAAAAAGTGCACAGATGAGGCAGAGATGCGATATAAAATTAGTCCTAACAGTTTATTTAAGTTAATTCAATAAATCAAATGGGCAGAGGCTGAAGCTGAAGAATATTAAAAACCAAAATTAAATTGCAGATACCAGTGAGAAATTAAAGTACTACTTTATTCAAATTATACTCCAAAATGGCCTTAATAAAAATCTAAAATCACAGACACTAAAAAAAATCTAAAACCATTAACCCAACATAAGTTTAGAGACATTGAGAGAACTAAGCAGAGGCCAAAGAGAGAGTGAATATAGAGCTATGGGTGTCCTGTGTAATCAAGTCCTTGATTACACAGTCAGAGCTGAGGCTGCGTTCATCAGCACTAGGAAAGCATTTCCTGCCACAGAAAGTTGGGCAGTTTTGTTCCCAAGAAAAAAACAGCAACCCTAATGTGACAGTGAAAAACATGAACGTATAAAGAAGTGCTTTTTAAATTGATGAATCAAAGCTAAACTGTGATCTTAAATACAGATAAATGGATGACCTGACAGATGTGATGTCATTCATCATTTCAGGTTTCAACTATTCATTTAGTTCCCAGCAGCAAACAACACCCAAGCTTTGTTTGCCTTTCCAGTTCCATCCATCCATCCATCCATACATTGTTCATTTTAGGGTTGCAGGGGTCTGGACCATATCCCATAAAGCATTGCTTCAACTTTTAAATAAAGACGGACACCTTAATACCAGCAATGTGTGATGTGTTACATAGTGGCTAGCTGCAGAGCTTATATAAACACTTTAGCAAAGGAAACTGTAGGATGAGGGTAAGAGATGAATGGCATCATATGACAGGAAGAAGGCACCAAAAAATGAGCCAAGAAGAAATCTGAGATGTCATTAGTCCTTAATATGTTGCTGTTTGGTGTTGATTAAACTTGTGATCAAAGGCTTATTGTCCATACTAAAACCGTATTTTCCCTGAAAATCACTTTTCTAAAGTGTTAAAAATTTGATTAGTGGACACCTTGAGTTTTTAAAATTGTGGCCTAATGAAGTGCTGCACATGAATAGAGCTAATAAAAAGCTGGAGAGGCCCAGAATGGCAAGTTAATAGTTTTGAAGGTCTGTGTCCGTTCAGAGAACAAGAGAAAAGGCACTGCGGCATGTTAACATGGTCCCAAGCATGGCAGGAACAAGATTATTATGTCAGTAGTTAACAGGTGAATTGTTTAAAAGCAAAGTTTTTAATTTAACTGTTTGCATCTACTTGACTTGACATGAGAACCACACTGGTTTAGAGGCTTTACAGCAGCTGCTTGACCTGTTGAACAGTCTAAATTTTGCTTTAGACACATGTCAAAGGGTTCATTTCCAGCTCCATAATTTTTATTCTTTTTCATTCTGAACTTTACTGGCGTTGCTTCACTTAATTCAGATTTAAACGAATCTTTATGTATTAAACTGTGCCTTGTTGCAGCTTATCAGTGCAGCCACTGTCTGAAACCAGCTGTTTTAGCTGTATGCCTGGGATGACCGTATTAGCACATCTACTCTCTTTGACATCATCCAGATTCAAGATTAGAAAAACTGTGTGAAACAGGGTGTTTAGATCACTCTGAAGCCTGAGCTTTTGTCTAACAGAGATTAGCATGCACTGACCTCATTATTTCACACTTTAACATGAGCAGCCAACACTGTAACAGCATGCAATAACAGTTCTCCTTAAAAGAAGAACTATCATTGTGATATCAGCAATTTTAGTCTCTTCCTTTGAGCTAAAACTAGACAGTGAAGTCTATTTTAAATAACTAGTGAGTGAGCCCAGCCACACTGACGTGAGGGCGTAGATGTGTTCGTGTTAGGTGAGCACTAAAAGCCGAATGGAGACGAGATCAGATCAGGGAACGCAGCTCTGCCACAGACGGCCACAGTTTGAAAATGCTAACCGAGTTTATTGAACAGAGTCAGACTGTTGTATTGCTGCAGAGTAAAGTCGTGTGTGTGTGCCTGTGTGGACACTAAACAGTGTAACCATAGTAACTGCCTGGACAAAACAGAGGTGGTGACAGCTGCAATCTCAGACTGCTAGAATGAAATATCTGTGGTTGTTGTATTTTAAACAAAACTAAGGCTGTATCGTGACTAAAGACTTCAGAGTCTGTGTGATATTTTTCTGTATCAGACATGTTTTCAAAACCCTACACAGAAGTTAAAAGGCAGAAAAAGTTGGAAGGGGTTTTGGAACATAATGAAGATCTAAGGAAGAGAACTCACTTCTGCCCTTTGAAAGGCTGGCTGACATTTCCTCCACCTTGCCAATCAGATCAGCACAAATGTCCTGGGGAAGAGGCCTCTGCACGTTGTCATCTTTAGTTTGAAGGATGCGACCCCTAGCAGAAAGCTTTATTAAAAAGTTTGATCAGGAAGTTTGTCTTTACTTCCTGAAGGTGAAGTTAATGGGGGTGCTGGAGCTGTTTATTATATTGCTGTAAATAGTACAAGAGAAACTATGGTAAGGTGTATGAAAGGTTGTTTTGTTTTTAGGTGCACTTACTCAAAATATGAATATAGCACAGGGCGTTTAACTGAGCCCACAGAAATATACTACTCTTATCTTAATCATTAGTTATTACTTGTTTTACAACTGATAATTTTTAATATACAGTATAAATAGGATAATAAATTATGCTATATTAATATTAATTAAGCTAACCAGGCAAAGACAAAGTAATGAAAATGTAGCCGATGCTAAAACATGACATTTTGTACTTAAAGCACGTTCGTTTGTATATTTGCATCATCTGTTGCAACACAGAGCAGCACACACAGTAATAAAGTACTTTTTCCATTTTGGTAGTATTAGTATTTAGTATTTTACTTTTTATTAATGACACGCGGGGCACTCGAGATAATTCTAAATATGTAGGAGCAGATGATGCAAAGACAGACAGCGTTATCAAAATGCTGTTTTATTTTTGCAAACGTATACATTCACCAGCTACTTTATTAAGTGTACCCGTCTAATATCGGATCAAACCCCCTTTCCCCTTTAGAACTGCCTCCTTTCTACATCGCATAGCTTCGACAAGCTGCTAGACACGTTCCTCTGAGACTTTGGACCGCATCGACATACTAGCATCACACCTCAGATTGCATTGCACGTTTGTCAGCTGCACGTCCATGATGTGAATCTCCTTTTCCACCACATCCCAAAGGGACTCTCTTGGATTGAGATCTGGTGACTGGGGAGGTTATTTGAGTATCGTGAAATCAGTTTGAAATGACTTAAGTTTGTGATCGGGTGTATTGTCGTGCTGGAAAAAGAAGATGGGTACACTGTGGTCCTAAAGGGATGAACACGATGATCACTACTAACACTCCAGTAGACTGTGACATTTAAATGATGCTCAATTAGTGCTAAGGGACCCAAAATGTGCCAGGAAAATGTCCCCCACACCATTGATAGAAAGCAGGGTGGATGTTTGCTTTCATGTTACTCCAAACTGTGACCATCCATCCATCCATCCATCCATCCATCTTCATCCTCTTTATCCGAGACCGGGTCGCGGGGGCAGCAGCCTAAGCAAAGAGGCCCAGACCTCCCTCTCCCCAGCCACCTCCTCCAGCTTATCCGGGGGAACACCAAGGCGTTCCCAGCCGAGAGATATAATCTCTCCAGCGTGTCCTGGGTCTGCCCCGGGGCCTCCTCCCGGTGGGACATGCCTGGAACACCCCACCCAGGAGGCGCCCAGGGGGCATCCTTGTCAGATGCCCGAACCACCTCAGCTGGCTCCTTTCCTCCAGCTGGCACACCCTCACTACCTAAACGCGTAGTGAGGGTGTGCTGGGAACGTCTAGCAGAGGCCCCAGTCCACGAGATCTTCAACGCACACCTCCGGCAGAGCTTCAACAGCATTCCGAGGGAGACTGGGGACATTGAGTCCGAATGGACCATGTTCAGCATCTCCATTGCCGAAGCTGCTGCATTGAGCTGCGGCCGCAAGGTGGTTGGTGCCTGCCGTGGTGGTAATCCCCGAACCAAATCGTGGACTCCAGAGGTGAAGGGAGCCACCAGGCTGAAGAAGGAGTCCTATTGGGCTTGGTTAGCCTGTGGGACTCCGAAGGCAGCCGACAGGTATCGACAGGCCAAGCGGAATGCGGCTCGGGCAGTGGCTGAAGCAAAAACTCGGGTGTGGGAGGAGTTCGGAGAGGCCATGGAAAAAGACTTTCGGACTGCCTCGAAGAGATTCTGGCAAACCGTCAGACGTCTCAGGAGGGGAAAGCGGTGCTCTACCTGCACTGTGTATAGTGCTGGCGGAGCGCTGCTGACGTTGACTGAGAAAATTGTCAGGCGGTGAAAGGAATACTTCGAGGACCTCCTTAATCCCACTGACACGTCTTCCGAGGAGGAAGCAGAGTCTGGGGATGAGGGGAATGACCCGCCAATTTCCGGGGGCGAGGTCACTGAGGCAGTTAAACAACTCCTTTGGTGGCAGAGCCCCTGGTGTTGATGAGGTCCGCCCCGAGTTCCTGAAGGCTCTGGACGTTGTAGGGCTGTCCTGGTTGACACGCCTCTGCAATGTTGCGTGGAGATCAGGGGCAGTACCTGTGGACTGGCAGACCAAACTGTGACCCTGCCATCCAAATGTTTCAGCAGACCAGACAACATTTGTCCAATCACCTATTGTCCAACTTTGGTAAGATTGTGCAAATTGTAGGCTCAGTTTCCTGTTTTTAGCTTATAGGAGCATCAACAGGTATGGTCTTTGCTGCTGTAGCCCATCTGCTTTAAGGTTCAGTATGTTGTGCATTCAGAGATCCTCCTCTACTCCCTCTCCCCTCCCCTTCACCTCAGCTTGAAGCAGTCGGACATCAACAAGGTATTTTCACTCAGAGAACTGCAGCTCACTGGATATTTTCTATTTTTTGGATCATTCACTGTGTACTCTAGAAATGTGTAGAAAAATCACAGCAGATCAGCAATTTCTGAAATTCTCAGAGCAATGCATGGTTGTTGGTGTCCGTCTGGCACCAACAACCATGCTTGTACCATGCAGGCTATTGTGCTAGTAAATGGTGATTGGTCTGTTAAGGATTTAGAACAGGTGATCCTACTTCATTGGCTCATCCATCCATCCATCCTGTTCAGGGTTGTGGAGGGACTGGAGCTTATATATTATATTTTTGGACTATATTTTATTTAGTCATTCTGATTAATCTCACGAGCATCCCTGTATGAAGTAGAAGGTTCCTAGATGAGATATAGTGCATCACTCAGAATTTATGTTTCAAAATATTTCTGCACCTTACGTTCACCACCCAATATTCAGATACAATTTCACCACTGCTGTACATCAATACTGCCTTGACAAAGGACATACAGCAGAACATAATGTATGCATTTATGTCTGGGTAAAAACAAAAACAGCAGCAAAAGGTTCATTTTCTGCCTCCGTCCAGACTTTCTTTGGCTGTTGCAGCCTGCGGGGAGTCGAGGTGACACAGGCAAACATGTTGATCACAGCTCAATAAGCAGCACCGAGGTCATCAAGAGCTTCTTTAAATGAGATGGGCTAACTGTTACCTCGGCAACAGGCTAGACCAATGCACAAACAGAGCATCCCCAGACAATATGAACGTGCACATGTCCGTATGCCGGCACATTTTCATGTGTCCATGTGTGGCTTTGAGACGCGTGTTTAGCAAAAGAGTGTTTGCTCAATGTCTAGAGGTGTGTGTGTGTGTGTGCCTGTGTGTGTGCATGTATGGGTGTCTGTGTGTGTTTTATTTTACCATTTTAGACCTCAGACTGCAGAATCATGGGTAGTTGTTTTGTCCTTTCTATTTTACAAAAAGGAGAAAATTGCTCTGCATTGCAGTCCATATAGTCCCAAGATCATTACTGATAATGGCAGCCTGTTTATAACAGTGAACATGTGATTTACTGAAGCAGAATGCCATGTGAAATCTTAAAAGTCATTAAAAAGATTTACAGGAGCTGACAGAGACGCTGAAGTCCTGTTTGGCTTACTATGACTAGTAAAAACTATAAGAGGCTCAGCCACCATTCATTGACAACACTGTTTTATAGAAAATCTGAACCATTATATTCACCACATTTGTTGTGTCGGTTAATTCAGTTCATTTTGATTCATAGAGCGATAATTCTCAACAACAGTTGCCCCAAGACATGTTATATTGCAAGAAAAATACACTAAAATTTAAGAGAGAAAATCTCAACGAGGTGGTAGCAAAGTGGGAAAGAAGAATTCTCTTATAAGAGAAAGACAGGAAGACATCTCTGGCAGAGCCAGGCACAGGGAGGGGCAACCATCTGCCACAACCAGTTCAAAAGAGAAGAGGGAAAAGGATGAGCGTAGAGAAAGTCAGAGATGGCATCTTTGGAAAAGGTCAACAGTACCAAAGCAAGTTTAAAATGGAGCAGGTACCCAAATCGACATATGGAAATATATAATTGAAGCCCTGCTCTGTTGAAGGTGTCCAATGATATGCAATATTTCAGTCTGCTGGTTCCTGCTCCATTTTAGTCCTGCTTGATCTCAGTGCTGTTTTTGATACTGTCAGCCTTGTTTTTGACATGTCTGCAGGGTGAAGGCGGCTAGTAGCAGAACTAGTTTTAAATTGATTTTCCTCTTCTTTGAGTGATTGAAACTTCTCTGTCAGAAAGGGAAATGGTTGCTGGGGCATCCCAAGGATCTATTTTAAGTCCTCTTCTTTTTTAACAGTACATGTTAGCCTTTGGCTCCGTCTTTCCGAACCACAATATTCAGAATTGCTGAATGGCGATGGTGGCGCTGACAAAAAGACAGGAGGTTGAGCTGGAGGTGGCAGAGTTGAAGATGTTATGATTATCAGTGGAAGTGACAGTAGCTATATTGAGCAAATATGGAGCTGCCAGGCAGAAGGAAAATAGGAAGACCACAGAGAAGATTCATGGATGTAGTAAGGGAGGACATGTGGAAGCTGGCGTGACAGAAGAGAATGCTCAACGTAGGGGGAGATGGAGTAATGCTGCAGGTTGAACATATCCGGTCGTTAAGTCTGACGTCACTAGCCGTGTCTGGGCCTAAACTCTGCTGCAGGTCCATATATCAAACGATCACTATGGCATTACTGAGAGTTGAAAAACTGTCTAAAGTCTTTCATCTTTAATAAAATGATCAGCGTTCTGCTCTACCAGGTGTAACAATTGAGTTTAACATCCAGGCATCCATGAAAACGGAGTTTATGACATTTAACGGAGTTAGAATTTAGCAGGGAGTTAGCTCGCTAGCTTCTATCTAAATACAATATAGCATGTCCTGACTGCGGGGTTTTGGAAACAAATTAAAACGTACAGCTCTGTTATCACTTCCAACATAAATGAAGACAGAAAACTAAACAGCAGTGACGTTTGTAGGGTTACTGAAGTTTGGCTAGCTGGTATATAATGATGTGCTACGTGACCGCTAGCGACACAGCTATGTTAGCATAATATAAGCGGTATATTAAGATTAGCGGTAATAAAAGCCGAGGGAGGTCAACAGTGATCACTGACTGTTTTAGGAGCTTTTTGAGTTTAAACAGAAGAAAATACAAAACATTAAACATGTTAACAACACAAAAGCCATATTAAACGCAGACTACTTTAGGCCCGGAAGTAGGATTCGTCACGTCATCACTTAACGACCGGATAGACATAAAAAAGATAACAGATATAGCACCTGGGTCTGAAAAGCAAAGCAAATTGGAAGTGCTGTAAAACTTGTACTTTTTAATGGCCAAACTGGGAGCCAACCCTCAGCTGAGGTCATGTTAAAGTGAATAGAACATGAAGTTAATTTTGTAAATTACGGTCATTATTAGAGTCAGAAAGAAGGATTATCCAGCGTCTGCTCCGCTTGAGTAAATGACAGTCAGTTGCACGTCTTTGTCACTTGCTCCCTGCATCCAGCTTTAAAACACCACGAGTGTAATGGCAAAAATACCCTCTTATTAGGTTTCATAATGGGACTTTACTGACCAAGAGGTAACATCACAGTGGCTCCATCCATCTTTCATACTGTCTAGGGTTGTCAGCAAATGAGCCAGCTAACAAAATGCATCCGCACAAAGAAAAACACTGCTCCTTCTAAGGGGTTTCTGGATGTGCTAATATTTCAGTGCCATCCTTGAAAGGGGTTGAACTGTAGCAAAACCCCATCTGCATGACTGATGGTGAATGGCAGTAATAGCTAAATGTTTATTTTCATTAGCCAGATAAAAACCTTTGTCTTAGTCCTGTTTTCTCATGAATGAGAGCAAAAAACATGTAAACATAGTAATTGGGAACTTGGAAGGTCACAGCTGTGCACAAAGGATATTTGTATATATGTGGCCAACTCTGCTCTTCACAGAACTGCTGTGAGACTGGCTAAAAATGCCAGGATATCGCCTACTAAATCATTGCAGTGAATTAGATAAAGTTATTAACATAATGGTTTTCTAGTGTGAACAGCTTGTGAGCTTTACATTGTGCTATAGTGATGGTGCTTCTTGAAGTACACTGCCAGCTGGTTTTTGACTACAGTGTGGTCCTTAAGTGTGGTGGCAGCTTCCTGCACACTGTTTGAGCCTTCTAGCCATTGGAAAGTGTGTGTGTGTGTGTGTGTGTGTGTGTGTGTGTGTGTGTGTGTGTGTGTGTGTGTGTGTGTGTGTGTGTGTGTGTGCGCGTGCAGGGTCATTGAGGAGTAATAGGATTGCTCGGCCCCGCTCCTTCTCTGGACACCCTGGCAAAGACAGGCCTCCTAAATCATCCTCACATCTCTGAGCAAGATGGAGGACCTGGCATAGGCTCTCCCCGCCCTGTATCCCCGCTGCAGCCGTAACTACTCACCCCGCTGTGGTGCTGTGATTTTCCTGCAACCTGCAGGAAGACTGGAATAATATCTACTCAGCATTCTGTAAATATCCGCTGGGAGAAAGTACTCCTGTTCATCGCAGCTGTGCCACATTTAGTGTTTAGGGGCTCGGCTGCTCATCCTAAACTTCTGCTGTTTGTTATTGAACTTTTCATCCTATGACTCCTAAGAAGGATGCGACACGTTAGGTGAAGGAGCCTACTCAGCTGCTGTAATTTATTATTCATGTTCTGTACGCGCTTTCTCCTGTTCAGGGTCGTAAAGAGGCTGAAGCCATTTAAACCTGATGTCTGCATATGACAGCTTTTGCTGGTAAAAAGAAAAAAACGCTTTGAGACAATGAGGACTTGTTTCAAGGTACTTCTTTTAAATTCAAGACATTAAGGTAGTTCAGTCAAGTGGCACAGAAAGTCAAAGTTGCCCTTTTTTCTTCTTTCTTATGTGTTTAGTCCCAAATGGGAAGCAGTATTGGCCCAGAACATAAAAGCAGTGGTTGGGTCTTTATGTATTTTTGATGAAAACAAATGCAGAGGTCCGCAGACACCAAAGTGTCACCAAAGTTTTCTTTTAAAAAAAGAGCAGATTACAGATTATTGTAGTCCATCCTTACTAGACCAGATAAGACATGCAGCATAATGTGAGCATGACGAGTAAAAACCAATCAGGTCAAGTGAGATATCGTGTGAATGGCACAGATGGACAGCATGAAAATATAATGCCTCTGGCCACGGCTGTCGCCAGCAGGGACAGTGTGCCACTCAGCCTTGCCCACAGTTTTCCCAGCAGTTACTTGCTTATTGTAACAAGAAAAAAAAATCCACAGCAGCCCCAGAAGGATTATCCACGTAGATCTCCATTTCAAAAGAGATGTTTGTAAAACTAATGTGACAGGAAGCTTCCAGCTGGAAATAAGGCCATTTTGACACACTGCCTGTTATTAATTTCAACCCATGAAAGTTCCTCCTCGACAGTGTCGATGTTATGGACGGGCTCTGGGGGCCCAGGACCATCCTAAAGGTCACTATGCCCCATCAGCTGAATTCTAATGATGTGTTTTTGGAACTGTAAGTAAAACTCTGTTGTATTTTTGGTAATGAGAGGTTAACCATCCACATTCCTGATAAGATTTTGCAGTAACAAACAAAGTTTATTACTGGTTAATGTAACTTGTTGCATCTGCAGCAAGATGGTGGCATGACCGAGCAGGACTTTGGAGCACATGGGGGGATGCAAGTAAAACTTTGCAAAGTACCCCTCATGTCTCTTTGGAACTAAAAGGAGGTGATTCATCAGCTTGTGAGGCTAGTTTTAAAACTAGCTGATCTCACTCGATTTCACTCCAAAATTGCTAAACAAATGGAAATGCGCTGAGGGTGTTCAGAATTTAAAGTCAGTGACCCAAACGTCCCAGTGTGTGGTGAGTTCATTAATCTACTTCTGCAGTCGGAGAAAATGTCTCTCCTGCTTTTTTACACTATACTTTACACTTTCTTAACATTTGTAACTGTGGCGAGATTTTCATTTTAGTGTGCTAAATGTGTGCAGGCTCATGATGTGGCTTAAGGTAGGTTTTTATTCTTGAATTTGTCGTGTAGCCTGTAAAAGTTTCCCCTCTTATTTGTGGACACGGCTTGTGTGATTGCACGTAGGCGACAGTATGAATGCAGTTGTTAAATGGGATGCTAACTCATCCTTGGAATAAAACTGTCAACTGTTCCTTTATCACAACAAAATGCTAAACAGCATCCACCTTTAAATCACCTAGAAAGTGGCCACCGAGAAAGTGCTCTCAGCAATGAATAACTTGAAGCCTTGATAGAATTTAATTCAATTCCATTCAGTTTTATTTATACCGCATTCACAACAATAGTCACCTCAAGGCGCTTTACATTGTAAGGTAGACCCTACAATAATACATAGAGAAAAACCCAACAATCATATGACCCCCTATGAGCAATCACTTTGGCGACAGTGGGAAGGAAAAACTCCCTTTTAACAGGAAGAAACCTCCGGCAGAACCAGGCTCAGAGAGGGGCGGGGCCATCTGATGTGACCATTTGGGGTGAGGGGAGTAAGACTAGATAAAAGACATACAAAAGAGCCAGAGATTAATAACAAGTAATGATTCAATCTAAACAGGATTCAAACACAAATATATTTTCAGTGCTTGATGATAGGTGATTAGGTTTTGGGACTTTTTTGTGTGTTTTTTTTCCACATCCACAGGTTGATTATACAGTGCACAGATCAGCGTCTCCTAAATTTTGATGCTGAACCCGTCTGGATATTTTCTTAATGTGACTTGATTGGCCGATGCCTGTGTTGGCTTGAAATGTAACTTTTTAGTGCAAATAACCAGAAAAAAAGTCTTGCAGTGGATCCACAATTCAGTCCGGTAACATGTGACATCACTGCATGTAAAGTGAGTACGAAGAGCACTGACGGCTAATCCTGTCTAAGAGGAACGTCTGGAGCTTCTGGATTGGGTTAATTTGAAAATGTCAGAGATTACAGCACGTTTATTGCCCCGAATGGCTAAAATTGGTTCCTGCAGGTTTGTGGTTTTATATTGTGGTATTTCTCCTTTGACTCATGAAGGAAATATGAGTACGTCTTCCACTCCTGAAGATCTGCTGGTGATGGTCTTATTAGTGTTTCTGAGTTCTATTTTCTACTGACCAAAGGCCAAGTGAGTGGAACGAGCTGCAGAGAGATTATTTCTCAGTGAAAGTGAAGCCTTTTGCTGTAACACATCAGTCTATTGGAAAGTGGTGATGCTTCGATAAAGTTGGCCGTTCTAGTTCAGCTCAATTCAAAGCCGCTTTCAAACTATCAATTAGACAGATTTAGACAGTTATCATGTGACGGTAATTAGCTCAACAATGCCAAATTTATCTTATCAGCAGCAGATAATTAATAAATCTGAGAATGTACCATGAAGTTTATCGTTAGTCACTCAAGCCTCACAGAGTTATCAGCATGAGCAGCACGGCTGTTCTCCTCTTCTTCTAAGCTATGATGAAATTTTTAATTTGGAATATTTACATATTCATGCTTTTATTTCCCCTCTTTCCCTCTCTGCCTCCCAGCTTCCACTTTTCACTCGAGGCTGTGTGGTTTTCTGTCACTGCACGTCACAGGCAGACTTGCTGTTTGCTGCTCCAAACAGAGATAGGTGAACTTTTACAGGGGTTTGGACCAAGAAACAGAATTTGCACTGCACCTTATCAGGCTACCAACACGGCTGAGTCTTATCAGCTGGTATTTTGTCTCTGGAGCTTATATGTGGAATGAGCAAAATGGGGAAATATTTAGAAAGATCCCATGGTGATGAACTGGGCATAGCATACAAGATCCTACAGTTAAGGGGGGAAAAAGCCTCCGCAGTCGAGGTTTCCAGAGGCAAAACACCGCCGAGCATGGAGAGATTAAAGCAGCTGGCTCTTTATTTATCAGGAGAAACGAGTGCTGCCGTGTGCCACCACTGCTGTCAATCCATCAAGATCTCTGTCAGCATTTTCCTCTGGTGGTGTTCAAACTGCAGCACGACAACAGGAAACAGGAAATCAAAGCATTAGCACAATTTAGTGATAGCAATTTAATTGCCTCTGGAACAAAAATTGGATTAATGAGAATGATTTTTTTTTTCATTATTGTGATAAAGCTTCCAAAACAAAACAGACACAGTTGCTGCAGTCAGGACCAGAATACTGATCAGGATAAAGGGGAGAGAAAGAATCCCAGTTAAAAACTGTACTCATTACCAGCCTGGATTATGTACTGGGCAAAGTGGGCAAAAATCAAGGATGGTCAATTGGATTATAGTTTTATTAACCTGACAGTGTGGGTCTACATGGCAGACTACCCTGTTAATACACATGGTGGTATAAGTACATGTGTTAGTTCTAAAGTCTAATAGAGCTTTCTTATTGGTAGGCAGTGTCCAGATGTGAAACGCTCACACTTATTTATTACGAGATGACACAGCCTGAGGGTTGGAAATGTGCGAACAGCCACCTTCCTAATGGCAGCGGATCCAGTGAGTGTGCTCGGTCGTGCAGGTAGGCCAGAGGTCTTTAGCATGAAGCAAGACGGGGGGCTTAGCATAGTCACCTCAGGTTTGAATCCATGTTTTCAGTGTTATGAAGGTGGCTTAAAGATGAAGCTGTGATACCAATAAGTACCCTATCATACCATAAACATGCACGTTTGCAAGCTTCCCAAAATGATTTTCTGTATCCCTTACGTTGATATAATGTTGATGGTTTTTGCTTTTACAACATCGTTTAATGTAGTTTGATTTAGAACAGGGGTGTCAAACTCCAGTACTTGAGGGCCGGTGTCCTGAAACTTTTCCATGTGTCCCTGTGCCAACATACCCGCATAAAATTAGTAGCAAGAGTATAGAACTTGACTGCCTGCTGAAGTGGCAACCCCTAACCCTACTCACATAAAATGTGTTTGGAAAAATTTTGTTCTAAAAGTACTTTTATTGCATCGTGTTCATTCACTTATGAGCTGCTGTAACATGAATCAAATTGTCAACTCAGTTCTACAGAGTCTTGCTAATGACTTACTAATTTTATTCAGGTGTGTTGCAACAGAGACTGGAGTTTGAGACAGCAGTGAGTCGAAACCTGAGCACTGTACTTTGAAACAACTTAATTTTTCAAACCTTTCTTCATCACACTTGGTACCCAAACTCAGGTGGGGGTGATGATATCGTCCCCCTGACCTGTCGTCCGGCTCCTTGCCGTAGCATGTGTCGTCAGTCTCTAGCTGTGAGATCAGTTATCAGTTATCAACAACAACAACAACAAGATCCCAGTTGTTGTTGTTGTTGTTTGTGAATGTTGGGTATCGAAAATTCCATTCCATATTCCAATTCCAGTAGGCTTGGTTAGCATGTGTCTAGCCTAGGACCCTTACTGGATACGAACTTGCGACTCCCACTCCGAAGGCGTGTATTACACTTAACAATATAATGTTCTGTTAAATCAAATTAATTTACTTTTGGAAATCCTGCTAAATAATGAAAGTGGTGCATTTTAAATTCTGTGAGTATCGTTCGTTGGTAAAATAATAATTAGAAAAAATGTTGAGGACAAATAAGTCAGCAAATCTAATAAGTTATTGGGGCAGAAACTAATTTGAAAATCTTCCCCCTGAAGGCACAAAAACATACTGTTCTCTCAAGAACTGCAGTGATGTCTTTTTTCTTTTTCTTTTTACAAAAAGATGAGAACTTTCAGAAAGTTGGACTTTTTTTTTTTTAAACTACAAGTCTTCGTTCTGTATTAAGTCAAAAAGGGAGGACCTTGATATCGTCCTCTCAGACGCCCCACCATTCTGCTGTTCAAACCATCTGTTTCCATTGGGCTCGAACTGTAACATCAGCAGTCTTGTAAGTTCACTACAAGTCACGCTATGTGACACGCATAAACTTTTTTGTTTTCTTTTTCTTGCAGCCTCTTGTAGAATCTGCAGAATGAAGGCAAAGATGCACCACTGTTACTTCTCTGCATTCCCCATGGTTCGATCACAACAACAGCTGGAGGACAAATATACAAGCAAGTATCTGCTGCCAAAATTGAACTAGATTTTTCTTCTTTGCTACATCTAGTTTGATTTATTTATTTATTTTTTAAGTACAGAAACCAGGAGAAACAGTATACAAGATGGGTGTAGTCTCTGGGTCTCCTGGTTTCAAAAACACTTGTAATAGTAAAACAGAAAACCAGACCTCCTCACTCTTGTGACCTCTGTAACCAAGTTTCTGATGATTTTGTCCTCAATCAGTAGTTTCAGGTCATAGTGAATAAAAGATGAGATCATCTGTAAACGATGTCCATCGCTAGAGTGAGAAAGGAGTCGTTATTCAGGGTGTACTCTGAATACCACCCTTTTAAACAGTAACTGTAACGGAATACAGTTACTCATATTTTGTCTTTTAAATACGTAATGCGGTACATGTATTCCGTTACTCCCCAACACTGGCTGTACATTACATTCCTATTGGTTGATTAGCAGACATCCTATTTTGTCACAATTCTTTCATGTTGGTTACAGTGTATACAAACTGAAGCTTGACCAAGACAGAACAAAAAAAGAATAGCTGTAAAAAAAAATAACCCACAAATACTCAGGATGTCAATTGTGGTATTTTTTTATTATGAGAGAAATACACCTTTACATTGTTTATCACCTTGTTGGTGAGAATAAAACATAAATAAAACATTCTTACAAAATGCTTCAATAAATCACAAGTCAATTATTTTTTACAAGTAATTTGTATTATACATAAATCATATTTACACATTTGCCCTTTTTTTTCTTCTTTTTTTTTTTACATTGCTGAGAACGAAACAACTGTGTACCAGTTGAATAGTACAAACATTTCCTTCCTTTCAAAGCAGAGGTATAAAAGCTCTCCTCTCTCCTGAGAAGACGCTGGGTTCTACTCTAGTGCATTTTATCATTAAGATTTAAGGCTACGCAGGGTTCACCTAATGGACACACTCGTCTCTCGGACAGGCTTATCATCATCACTGGTGAGGGAGTTCATTTTCCCGACTTGTGTCTGCTGATTGTCCCTTACAGAGGTCTGTGGTTCTGCCCAGTCGCTTCCTCCAACCTTTTTATTCCCCCCACATTAAAGCTGCTGCTGACTGGTTACACTGAATAACCAATTACAATCTCTGACAACTTATTTGTTTCTGCAGTCAATTACAAATGCCGTGGGGAAAAATGTCGCAGAGTGTGAGAGCCCACGCTCATCACATTATCTCTGACCTGCTGAGAAAAAAATACATCAATTTCTCACAGCAGGAGTCACAGGGGGAAAAAAACAAAACAAAAAACTAAACAGTTTCATACTTTCTGGTTGTTGCTGTTGTGTGAGGGAGGGAAATTATTTAGTTATAGGTGCAGTGCTCCCTAGTGGTCAAAACACACCTTAAAGCAACACCAAAAGTCTACCCCTCTCCGTTTCTTTGACAGGATTACACCAAAGCCATAAACAAAAGACATGAAGCAACTAATTGGCAGGCCGCATAAGCCTCTTACAAGACACACTATAATAAACCAGCCTGGATGTGAAGTCAAATCCTCAACACAAGACAGCGAGTTAACAAACAAGCACTTAAACGTGAGAAAAAGAGGCAGCAAGGAAGCAGTTCGGCAATGCTGCTCTGCCTTTCATGGGAAGAGGATCCTTTTTAAACGTCTCTTTGTCCTTCCTACCTGTCCCGCAGGTAGTCCTGCCCACAGCGTGAGCTTCGCAGGTCTTAAATATTAAGACGGGTCACCTTTGAAAAACTCCATAAAAGCTCACAGCCCCTTATTTAATCCACTTAAACACTTTAACCGTCTTTGGATCATTTTGCCCTTGATTAAAAAAAAAGAAATCATATTTCCTCGTATCTCACACCGATTAAAAATAAACGTGTTAACATTTTTAGGACAAAGTGCTCAAAAACACTGATGAGTGCTGACTAATCTGAAATGATCAGAGACTCACGAGCTACCTGCTGAGTCGGTTTAGTCACGAAACAACAACAGAACATATTTGTAGCTAATGTCCACTCTCATTCCCTCTAAGCGGTTGCTTTGTCCGTAAATTAACGGCCTCCGTTCCTACGACCAGCAGCTGTGTGCATCTGCAGAATCTATTATGGGAACTGAAAGGAGGCGAAAGAGAGAGTTGATCTCTTTAACACACAGAAACCATTAGTATGCTACCTGAAGAGTTACATGCAATTAAAAAAACGAAGGAAAGCCCTGCTTGTCGGCGTTCAGATGAAAGATGAGGGCTGCATAAAAGCCCATTGACAGGCAGATGAAACGACAATCGAGCCAATATCCATCCAAGACTCTAAAACACACTAAAGGATATGAATTGAGCCATTAGACAGAGAGAGATAACTCTCAATCCTTTCATTACTGAGCGTCTAAGAAAATACACATCTGAAGAGCTTCACTCCAAATTGGAGATAGCCATAATTCAAATAAATTAAAACCTCATTAAGGAACATGATTGATGGCATGAAGTCATCATTAAGGATTACACAAGTTAGCCAATTCCCTTTTGCTTGCAAACTGGGGACAGACTCGGCGGATCTAATCGCATCTGCTTTTTGAACACTCGACGCGAACGCCGGGCTATGATTCACTGCGACTGAAGCACTGAAACGGCTTTGGACTCTCTCTGATTAAGAAATGTTGCTAGGACCCGTAAGTTCCCCCCCCCGTGGGTTCAGTCATCAATTAGCTGTCAATGAATATGATTAGGTGTGAGGAGTTTCCAGTGCCACAGGGAGCTCGCTGACATTCACAGTGGCATTTGGATTTGTCTGTGTCTTTGAACGTGTGGTTAAAGTCGCATGGAAAAGGCCCTGCTTCTGTAAATTAACATCACAGCCTGCTGGTGCGGGGCTCTAGGAAAAAAGGCAGCCGTAACACACGAGCCCCTGACAGACTTGGAAGAGCCTGAAAGGCAATTCGCTGTGAAATGCTTTCAGCGTGATACTGAGCTGTCACAGATGTCTGATTTTTCAAAATGAAGAAATTCTAACCATTTATTTGGAAAAGGAAAAGATGAATTTTGGACATAGAATAACGAAAAAGTGCAGAGCCAGTCCATCCTTCCCACTTTAGCTACTGAACTGAATCCTAAACGCACACCACAGCAGAGCCTAATATATCCTAATTCCCAACAAACTAAAAGCTGTGGTATTTGATTTTAAAATGTATCTTCTTCCATGTAATGTTAAACAGCTCTATGTTATGACATGGAAAATTAACTAAAAGCCTTTTCAAGGTGATTCAAAAAGCCTGTGTGCGCAGGTGAATGTGTTACTACTTGGCAGCACATTCCACCGTCAGAGTGGTTTGATGGGTTCATGGTAATGATGATGAGGAGGAGGAGGAGGAGGAGAGCCACTTGTCTCAGCAGAAAAAAATCTCTCCATCCAGAGGCGGCTCTGGAAGGGGCTGGGAGTCTGTGAAGAGGAGAACAGGAGTCAGCATCACCCCGAAAACACAGGATTTTGATTTCTGATCAGTTGCCGGTGACGTTTCACCTTATACACATCAGGATTTTGCAACCCACAAATATTCTCTAAATGCCAAAACGAGAACTAAATGCTTCCAAAATGCAACTCATGGCTGAAATTTAGTAACAGCAACATATTTGCAGAAACTCCCAGCTTGTTTTTCTTCAAGGACAATAGGCTTGTCCTCCATTTTCCATTGCTGGAGGCCAAAAGAGAAACCACAGTCTACGAGAGAATCTGAGTTATAAGGCTTTTGTAACATAGTGTCACCAAATTTTGCACAGAAATTGAAATATGAGTTCCAAATAATTCAGAGTTGCCCGTATCACTGCTGCAAGAACACTTGTCTGAATAGTGTCCACACTGCATGAACCAGGGAGGTCAGAGTTCCTGCAACACAGGGTGTGCCTGTGTGCCTCAGGGTGAGTACTGTCCAGCACCAGCAGCCTTTACATTTACAGTGATTAGCCCAGAAGCAGCAACTGGCAAATTTGTGTTGGAACTGAACACAGAGAAAAAGACCAAGAATAAAGTCCAGGCTTTATTAAGCCTTTATGCCTCTAAGCTGTTATGGAAGTAACACAAGTGAAAATGTTCAAAATTCTATAGCATTTCCTCTAATCTTTCTGAGCCATCCAGGAAATTATAGTGGGGAAAATGCAAGAGAAAATGGTGACGCTGAAATGGAATTACACCCAAAGAAGATCTGAAATGGTTTAGTGGACACCCTTTTTGTCACTGATGTTTATTTGCTGCTAATTTAAACATAAACAATTCATTACTCAAGGGTGGTGGTTGTCATCAATGACACCGTAGCTTCTGTTTAAGCTCTTAGTAACACGTACTGAAAACTGTTACTGGTGGAGTTGTATAATGAAGCTGGCCAGTATGGGTTAACTGCATAGTCTAAATTCAACACTATAGTATCTCTTTTTGAACTCTGCTGCCATTAAGAGACCCACAACACACAGCAAACACACTGCTGCAGTCACAGCTGGGTAGGATATTAGCATTCCCCTTTGGGCACTTTAATGCAAACACAAAATAAACTCCTAAAGATATGTTGTTACCAACAGGGAGTCCCAACTGTGTGGCCTTATGCTGGCTCACTGCTCATTTCAGAACCATCAGTTCACATCTACATGTAGTTCATGTGTTTTATAACAAGTGTAGTTCTTCTGTGTCAGACATAAGCTCACTTCTAACAGTGTTCAAGATCCCCCTAAAAATGTAGGACAGTTGAATAATTTACTTTTGTGACTAATTGAATATTGTAACAAATTTAAGCTCCATGTGAGACCTCGTGACAGCCTGAGCAGATCTGAGCATGTGACCAAAATTACACGTCTGCTTCTCACTGAGCTCACAGTTTTTTCAAGTCTGCTTTAAAACAAGATTGGCTTCAGATCATTCTGATCAATTTCATTGTGACAGAACATATCAGGCCAACAGCTGACACAGAAAGTGGTTTAATATGGTGCAATATAGTGTTTACATGCAGGGATGCACAATGTATTTCTAATCACTGATCAGCTCTCTAAAGGTGGATTTTCTTTTTAAGTGTTATTTATTCATTAAGCATTTGCATTTTAAAAAATTCAGAAAGAAGCTGTTCAGATCAGAAGCAGACATTTCTACAAAGAGCAGAAGCATACGTCACCGCATATGTACATCAACATTGTGGACTTGTGCAGGAAAAATGCTCAAATTTTCTTTAATTGGATTAGGAAACGGAATATTTCTCCACTCTGAATCCAATGCAAATGTAACTAATTCTGGACCCGTTTCTTTCTGGCTGAGGTATTTATATGGAGCCTTTTTATTCTGTTTGTAGTTCTGATGCAGTTAGACTAGAAACACCATCATGCATGTAAACTGGGCAGTAGGAAAACAGGAAACTCCCTGTTCATGTTCTTCCAATAGGGGAAAACAAAAGATAAAATCTAGTCTTCGTGTTTGTAATGTATATTCCAACGTTAGCCAGGTGCATATATCAACTCAAGCGGCTCTCTCCTAAAATATCTTCTTTTTAGTTTACATTTTCATTCTGTTTCCTGAGGCAGTGTCATCAAACTGAGCTGTCGTGGTGGGATAGTAACACAAAGATTGAATTTTGCACCAAAAAAAAAGGTAAAACTTTGAAACATTCTCCTTTCATACGTCTAACTCCGACTTGGCTTCAGATTAGATACTTAAGAGCATACATTTAAACAGAATAAACAGTTTGGATTTTGTCTCCAATCATTTCCGTGGTGGTTTCTCTGAAGTGCTGCAGTTTAGCAGAAAAAAATTATTATTTTTTCTACATTAGTCATAAAGAACACTAACTTTTTTGGCTGGTTGTGACAGATGATGCACTGTGGCAGGAAACAAAAAACTACCTTGAAACTTTGCACTAAGCTGTAGACCTGACATATCCTTCCTTCTTCTTCCATTATCCATCCATCCACATGTCTACCAATAATGTCTCCTTTTCAATAATAACTAAACACAGTACATCCTTGACAAAAAGCACTACACTCCAACCTGCTGACTCACTGTGAAACACTGAACAATTCGACTCGATCCAGCCAGTTTATCATCTTATACCTGCTGACTGTGCGCTCCCCCCTTTGGCCTTTTTCTTCTTCTTCTCCTTCTCCTTCCCATCTTTGCCCTTGTTCTTGGCTAGCTGCAGGAGGCTCTTTGAGATCTGGTTGTTGCCTTCGCTGCCCTTGAGGTTCGTGGAGGATGAGGTAAAGGGATTGAGGCCTTTCCCTTTGGGCTTGGACCGCTGGGGCTGCAGCCTCGGCAGAGAGGAGGAAGAGGAGGAGGAGAACTCCAGCGGGTCCAGCTCCAGAGACTGGGAGCTGCCAGCGAACTCATCAGACGTTGTAGAGGGAGTCCTCTGGAAAGGAAGGAACAAGAGGCGCTTAGGAAGATGAACAGCTGCGGTCTACATCTGTATGTGAATATGCATGAAAGGCTTTTTGCTAAATGATGAGCACGACTGTTTCTAGAAGAGCTCAGTTTTGGAAAATGATCATATTTAGATTTTTTGGAGAAACATAACAGTGCTGTTTGGTTTGCGTTGCAGCGACGCTCGCCAGTTAAAATGTGGCCAAGAGCTTTTTTAAATCCACTTTTAAGAGGACCCAAGTTCAAGCCTCTGCTGTAAGCATCCATAAACATCAACCAGGCTGGAGTGTCATTGAGTGCAAAAAATGAATCCCTCCAGGCTCACACCGTGTTCCCCTGCAGCTGAGGGGCGACAGAAGAGGCGGTTTCCCTGCAGGGATCAGCAGATCGTGTTATCATTATTATGATTTTCAGAGTGTCCCTGCTCACCTCAGCTAGACGCAGGTCCTCCATCTTGTTGAGGTGCCGCTGCATAGCCTCCCTGTCCCTCTCCAGCTTCCTCTGGGCATCTCTCAGTCTCTCCAGGTCCTTCTGGTACTCCTCCTTCTTGTTCTGCAGCTCCTGCTTCTCCTCCTCCAGGTCCTTCTGCCGCTTCAGGATTTCCTCCTCCTGCAGCGGTTGATACAAGTGTAGATTGATTTATTGAACTGACAGACACGTGAGGCGTCACATCGTATGTTTTCAGCTCCTTTCCTTTAGTGGAAACCTGCAATAACTGAGCCTGAATGAATAAAAGCTAATGACTGCCTGATTTAATATTGTGATCACATTCAGTGTCTCAACCTCTCCTTAATGCACGTTTCCCCATCAGGAAAAAATAAGCTGGAAAAAAAAAAACTGAAGTCTAGACTTTACCAATGCTGACTGAATAATTTATTGTCTCCTCATATATTAAATCAACTTCATAACTCCACAGGTGCTGCTGCCTGCTGTGCATTATGAAGCTGATCACAACTGCATTTAACTTGTTGATTTTAAACGACATTAAGTTGATTGTGGGCTAAGTATTCAAACTTTGGGGACACACTGCAGGGAATCACACGCGCTGGTGATAATGAGTGTGAAATTCATTTAAACAAACAATGACCCACTCGACAGATGCAAGGATATACTGCTCATATCATCCAAGGTGCAGTCACTACCAGTAAACAAACCATAGACTGCTGCTCTTGTTGCTGTTTACACCTGCAGCATATGATCAGCGTACCACCCTGAACTTTAATCCCTAACCCCATCAAAATAAAATTTCTCCAAAGTCAAAGCAATCAGAAAATACTAACATTGTTATTGCAAGTATCGCGATTCAGGTGTGTTTTTTCAAAATGTACGATTAGACGTAACCCTGTGGTGGGTTAGAACTCGAGGGTTAATCCAGAAGTTGTGGCTTTTTAAAAGAACGCTAATCATCTCCATGTCTGCTCGAATAGTTCGGGTTTCTTGTACTGTTGTAATGCTCAAACTCTTAAACATTAGTTTCTTTGCAGATCTGGATGACTAAGTGATCACTATTTTGTAATCATTCTGCCATTTGGCAGTAATTTAATATGGAAAACAATGAGAATAAATTGCACAATTGAGCACTCATGTGTCTCATTCACCCACTTTTTTCTACATCTTAAGTTAACATTCAGACAGATGATGAACGTGTCAAATATCCTTGCCCAAGGATGCTTTGGCACACAGACTGGAGCAGCCAGAAATCAAACCACCAACCTACTAGATGGTTTACTTTACCTCCTGAGCCACAGCTGCCCTAATTCACAAACAGAGAGAATGTTTACTACATGTTGTTCAGCCTTTAGTTAGTGCGACGTTTCAGCCAGCCGTGGAGGTGAATCTACTACCACGCCTTTGCAGCCTTGTCAGATGAAATTTGACCCTGCAACTTTTCTTTCAGCGTTTCAAGCTTGTCAGTGAAAGCTATATTTGAAGGCAGTGTACCATCTCTTTAAAGCACCACAGAAGACTTTAATGCCCTGCACAAGTACGCATTGTAATTTATCAGATAAAACACTGCATGAGGTGAAACACTGCAGCATGAAACCATCCTGGGGGGTTACTGTCAGAATTATAGCTGCCCTGAAACTATTAATAATAAACAGGGCTAGTGGAAGATGATGCATAGTTACCTGTGCGTGCACCTGTGCCTCCCTCTCAGCGAGCTGCTTTTCCCTGAGCTCCCACTCCTTCTCTCTTCTCCTCTTCTCCTCAGCATGAGCTGCCTGTTGTCTCTGCAGGGATGCCAACTCCTGCCGCTGCTTCTCCAGGCTGCGCTGCTTCTCCTGTTCGATCAGCGAGCTGGGCCGGGAGGACGGTCGTGATAACGATGTGCAAGAGGACGAGCGCTCACTCAGGGCCTGCCGCTGGTCCTCTATGAAACTGTCCTGCTGGACTACCACTGCCTGTGTTAGACAGAGCCACAGAGATTAGGTTAGACATACCCATCCTGTGGATTGTGGGGTATTCTGCACTGGCTCTGTGTGGATGGAGGTCTTTTTTCTGTTCTTTTCATTGGAAAGCTTCACAGACTTGCATCATGTCAGTTCTGATCTGGAGCGCTGGATGTATTGTCCTGCTTAGAAACCATCATACCTGCAGAGTGCTTAGCAGAAGATGCAGGTTGGAGACACTGTGGAGGACCTGCTGTTGAAAAAGAGAGAGCAGTGAGTATAACCTCAAAAATCCACTTCGGCTGCAAGGACAAAGCTCTTTGATGTTGCCTTACTTACTGCTCCACTTGACATGTTAAAACTCACCATTATTGGTAGCGGTGTTTTATACAATATCAATTTATAACAATATGCTGATTTAACTTTACAGAGATCTGACCTTTCCTGCGCTCAGATATTAGCACAGTAACCTTGTATTTGTCATCCGTGTTTACAAGGACTCAAAACTGATCCAAACCACGTTACTGCGAACTAAACAAAACAGCTTTCATAAAGTGACACGTCTGGAGGAAATGTTGTGGTGTCACACAGAATATTTTAATATAATAATAAAAAACTGATTTTACTAAACTTAAAGTTGTTTATAGCTCCACAAACCAAGTATTGCTTTAAAAATCACACTTTGCAGCCACGATAATAAAACCACTGACAGATGAAGTTACAAACGTTGATCTTCTTTGAATCGTTAAGTCTTGCATTATTGTAAATGCTACTTTAATTCACTGACCTACACATCATGACTGACTAAGCACACACATATTATCAAAAGCACACAAACTACCAGGAAAATGTTCCCTGCTTCACTGCAAAAAAATGTTCAGGAATAGCTCAACGAATATGACAAGGAGCCAAAGGCATCAATACACCAGAATAGGACCCATATCTGCAGACAGAGGCATGTACAAAGGGAGGCCATGGAAAGCCTCCTTAACTCGTTTCCCCCTTGGACTTATTCTAACCCTTGTTTTTCTTTGCTAAAGACTGGCTATTCTGACTAAGGAGTAATTTTACTTTTTAAATAAAATACTTTTAGGAAGAAAAATTGAAGAAATAAAATAATTAGAACTACTTTGGGCATATTTTTATGGTTAATGTTTTATTATACTTAAATAAGTTTATGACTTATTCAAATAAAAGGTTCTAAATACCCATTTTGCCATTTTGCAAAACAGCTCAGGGCTGGATATCAGCTTAAAAATTATTCACAGTGATTTTTGCACAGATTTCCGACACTGTATCTCTTCCTGATCAAATGTTCTGATTTCCTGTTGTTCCTACAGTTGAAAATGCTCCCAAAGCTGCAAAAGTCATGTAGCCTAAGCTTTGCACCATTTATGGTTTTATATCGCGTGCAGCGTTAGCAACATGAAACGCAAACAACTTCACCGACCCACTAACATGGTTTTAGACTTTTAGTCTTGTATTAACTGCTTATTGCTCTTTGATGCTGCAAAAATATCATATTTATTAGTTAAGCCTTATTTCTTCCTGTTATTTTACAGCGCTACGCTGCATGAGCTGCTTCTGATTATTGTGCATTTTAATAACAATTTTCACTTAAAACTCTTCCTACTTTTATTAAATGACAGCTTACTTTGCTTGGCACATGCTCACTTTCACTTTGAACTATTTTGTTATTTATTACTTAGCAGAGCTTTTTACAGAAACAGCAGTAAATCCCTAAATGTGGGCAGCAGGGTCGTTTAGATTAAGTAAAAACAATTTCAAATTTGAATTTCTAAAAAAAAATTTATATGTTGTTATTGATGGAGTATAAAAGTGTTTGATAGGTGGCAAAAGGAAAGCTGTTAGCGGCAAATCAACCTCAACAAGTGAATAATAATAATTAAACGAGTCGATCAAAACCAAAAGGAGGAAACAGTCCATCACAGTTCTGAGTCATGATCAGTGCTGTGGTTAAAGGTTTGTGGAAGACTTTCAGATTTCAAACTGGGCCGACGCATTCTGGCTGAACTTGAGCTTTACTGCTGTTTGAGACAACACGCTGATTAATGCCGGTAACAATGCCGTTGACACAGGGTTTTGGCAGTTTCTATGTAAACAGCGACTTGAACTGAATTAGACACAGGAAGTCAGTGTTACCTCACTGTTCCTCTTCAGCAGCTGCAGCAGGTTGGCGTTTCCTCCCTGCACACAAACATTAAGACACACTGAGCAAGCTAAAACACAATAATATACTCGCATGCAAACATCTGCTCTTGTGTACAGTGCTCTTGTGGGCCTGTATACTGTATATATCACGGAGCGAATGTGATTAAAGTTGCACATGTGGGTGTGCTGTGAAGTCTAATTGTATCTGGCTATGATTATGTATGACGGATTTAGTGTCGTGCCGCTTTATTTTAAATGGGGACGAGACGAACGGTTCTAAAAAGGTATTTTCAGTTTACAAAAGAACGGCACAGACCAACGTGAATACAATAGAAGATGGAAGGCTGGAATTAACTCTGCATTGTATTTTTTAATGATGACTCGGACTTCTGAACACCGTCCTTTTACTGCTGAACTCTCTTTGAACTTTGGCACCATGCCTGGGGTGAAATGTTAAGAAAAATTAAATGCTTCTCTTCTGTTTTCAGAGAGCAGCATTTACAAGGAATGGCCTGCTGAATAGCTGGCTCCTTTTTCTTTATTAAACAGCACATTACGTTTACTGTAGCCTGTCTCTGCTAAAAGATTCAAGACACAATAATGTGCAGTCCAGCTGCTGGTATATGCAGTATAAATGACTACAAAGGCTGGCATCCAGTGCAGAGCTACAATAGCAGCACCTAAAGGCACTCCATTCATTTCCATCATCTATTGAATCCTACACAACTGATGGTCGCCATTAGCAACGGGACCTGGGAGGAAGAGTCAAGAGGCTAATTCATTGGAGGGAGAGAAGCAGTTAAATTCATCTTAATGGTATTGTTAGTGTTGGAGGACAAATGCACCCCCACACATGCCCTCAGGTTCTCTGTGACGTGTAGGGGCACATTGGCTTCAGAGTCAAGGAGAATAACTGGCTGCTGGGATGCAGACCTTCTTTAAAACGCTGTCGGACTCAGTCCTGCGCAGGTCTCCCGCCATATCCTCACTCTCATCTCTGTCTCCACCTGATATAAAGAGAAACCACAGGAAAAAAAGATGTGATCAAGAAGAGTGCTGCAAGACAAAAGGAGAACTCTAAGAGCTAGAATATGAAAAAAGACAAATGTGACTGGAATTCAACCAAAACAACAGGCTATGTCCTCAAAAAAAACAAACAAACCAAACAAACCCAACAACAGTAAGCTGCTCTGCTCAGTCAAAGTCAAATGCTGGGGGAAAAACCAAACCAAAAACAGCTAGGGTGAACAGGAAAGGAAAGCACTGCAGATCACAAGTTCACCACAAAGAAAGAAAACACACAGAAAAAGATCCGAAACACTGCAGTGGTCAGATGTCTTGTCAATGAACAGTTTAAGTTCTTTGAAGTATCAGTGAGAGCACAGATTTATATGAAGCATGCCAGGTAATCCACATATTTTTGACATTGCCTCCTGGTGACAGCAGCTACAGACTACCAGCACCAAATCATGCCAGGACCTTTAGCTTCTCCACAGCTGTGGCACATCTGCAGGCTGCTTTGCAACCCCCACCACCACCCCAGATCCTCTTTTAATGCTAAAACTTCATCGGTGACAATGTCTGTCATTAATGGCTGTTCTGTTATGGCAGCTCATGTTGCCTTTCCTTCCACATATGTGCACACGGAAGAGCGGGAACGTCCCAGAACAGAGCCAAACCGCCAAATCTAAACTACTGCAGATGGAAATAACAACCTCTTGATTACAATGGCCCAGCCTGAATTATGGTTACTTATCAGAATGTGGGTGATTAAATGCAAACTCTTTCTTCTTGGTGAAAAGTTTTGGTGGCGAATATGAGCACAAATATGTAACTGAAAAGCAAAATTCGTGTTTTATGAAGCAGGATGGAGACTTAGTGAGTAACTACAGGTTGGAAAAATCAACCTCTTCAGATCCATTTTTACCAATTTTGTAGTTTTGCTGGGTTGTTTTTCCCACATTTGTCATTTAACACCACCAGGGCTGCAGCTGAAAAACAATGGCATCTAAATGACACATGGATTTCATTAAATAAATACACTGCAATTATAGTCAAATCTCCACATCTTAATGACAGAGCTGTGATGCTGAAAGTCTATTAACTTATGCAGTCTGCATTTTGACCAATTTTCCTTCCGGCTTCTAATCAGGCCCCAGAAGAGGAACAAAATTAGCTAAATGAACACCGCAGCTTTAGCTTTTATCAAAGGAAAAAAGCAGTGTGTAGATTTGTAACTTAAACAGAGTTGGTAGACGTGGTGTACAAATTAAGAATTTGTTTGGTGTTCATACTGAAATAATGTGAGGTGATGTAATGATTAATATTAATATCAACCGAGACCTCAAGCTGATCAACCCCGCCCTGCAAGGAAACACTTTTTCTCTGCACCCTGTCGTTTCCGACAAGGTTAATAAAAGTCCTTCGTTTACCATTAGAGAGAGATCCTGTGCAATTTTGTGTGATAGTGAAATTCTATGATTTTAAAAAACAGAAATGACACTTAAAATTGGGGGACTCGTAGATATAATTCATGCTTTTGACACAGAGTCGACTTCCTTGGCGGCCATCATTTCTTTGGATGTATGGAAAATGAGAAATTCTCACTACATTTCAGTGAAAAGCAAAGTCTGACAGATCAGTGCAGCAGAGCAGGCCATTCAGATATGCAACCTCTCAAACAGTCTGCAGGAGAGCTTTTGTAAACCCCCCCTCCCCCACCACCAAAAAAAATCCAAAGTATTACAGGTTTTATATTGTCAAGAAGTGACTCCTGTGAAGGTTACAGCCGGGTTTGCTATGTCAATAAAATAAGTGGCTCTCACATGCAGAAACTCGGGAAGGAATCAAAAGATTTTCTGCTGACCTACATTCATGTTGTGTTTATGTTGAATCTGACATCTCATCTGATTTATTATTTATTATGAATTATGTTCTGCCTTTTTCTTTTACATTCTTTTAGTTTCACTGCTATTCTTTTATTTACATTTTCTTCCTTCTCCACCTACAGAGACTTGTGTAAAGTCTACATTTACTTTAAAATATAATTAACAGTCAACACATTTATCTATCTGTTATATTCCCTTACATTAGTCTCTATATTTCATTATGTTTGCTTATTTAAATAAATCAAGGCTGCAATAGTGTTTAAGAGACATCCCCCTCAGACAAAAATATCATTGTTTAGCTGTAGTTTTCCAGGTATGCTAGCGATGTAGAGATCTGGACCTCTTAGAGCTCTTGTGGTTCAATGGATTCGACACTATCAGCTTGCAAGCCACCAGTTCAGAGATATCGCCCCAGGCCACCTTTCCCTCAGGAAGCTCCAGCTCTGCTGTCCAAGCCTCCGTCTGAAATGTTTTATCTAACTGCTCTGAACAGGGGAATTGTGGGGAGAGGTGGGTATGACCACCAAAACCCCGTTTCAAGATGAAAAATGAAATATTCCACTTTTAAAAACTGTGCTTTGGCTTTCAGCAGTGTTGTTACACATTTGCAGTCCAGTCACCAAGTCGGTGCAGTTATCTTGACAAGCAGGTGGGGGTTCAGCATGTTTCCCTGCACTGGATTGCACAATGTTTAAAAAAGAAGAAGAAGAAGAAGAAGAAGAAGAAGAAGAAAATAAAACGTAAAGGAAAAAAGACACCAACAAATGTTCAGAGCAGCACACTTACTCTTACTGCTGTGCATCTGGTGACTGTCGAAGCCTCCGAAGGTCTCAGCCCTGCGGGGCAAACACACCGGCCCCGCACCACCACCTCCTCCCTCCTGGACGCTGGCCATGGCCCCGCCCAGGCTGCCATTCACCAGTGTCTGTAACGTCTCCACTGTCACGGACACACACAGAAGGAAACATCAGCGTGCAGGTCAGTAAGTGAATTATCCAGCTAACTGTGTTACAGTTCAGCTCTGCAGCCATATATCCTGGCAGGCTGCTACCGGCTCCTGTTGCTAAGCAACTATTGACAACCTATTAGCGCCACAGAGCCTCTTCACTAAAAGTTTAAACATCTTCGCAATTTGAAATGTATAGAAACTCTGAAAAGATGTGTGCATTGCTATCAGCATACAGTGTACTGATGCAACACTGTGACCTTTCCTGTCTGGCAGATTCTCAGTAAAACACAATAACCTGAGGAGGAGAAATCACATTACTGCTGCCAATTCACATATCAAATAAGGACAATTACTGCTCCAGGCTTTACAAGGACGAGGTGAAAAAGACATTGTGCTGTAGAGTAGGTAAACTTTTACTGCTAGTTTGAAAAGTTATAATCATTACAGGAGTTTTCCTTCATTCATCCAACCGCCATTAGAGCTGCAGCCTGTTTTTCTTTGAACTGTCACAAACTTACCAAACCTGTAAACTTTAAAACCAGCTCCAGATTTTTGTGGAACACTCTTTGCCTGCAGCGGGACTAAATAATAATAAGGAGCTGTTTCCTTACGCAAGTCACACTCTGACCACCGAAGCTCCTCGGCTCCTTCACAGACAAGAACACACACCAACAACAGGTTCAGCTTTTCTCTTCATTTTGTCATATTCAAGTCATATTCAACTACATTTTAAGAACGGTAAGGATTTCCCAGCAAACATAATCAAAATTAATGTTTCACTTCATTATTACTCAAAGCTTGATGTCACTGTGCTACAAGAGGACATCAATGGGCCGTAAAAAGTCCAAAATTGTCTTAAATCCACATTTACTGGTAAAAATCCTTAAAACAGATCAAACTCTCTTAAATTATTTTGGCTTCCAATTCTTAGAACACAATGACACTATTCATGTAACCTCTCTACAGTTCAGACAATGCAGTTGCACTGCTGTTAAGGCCACGGTGGCTTAATTTAGGCCCCACAGCCTGCTGAGTTTGCAGTTCACTGTTAGGAATGCTGAAGATGATGAAGGAGAGGGCCTTCCAACCAGCACGCTCATTAGTCTACGGAAATGGAAAGATAGGAAGCGGATAATCCTAGAAATTTTATTTGTGTTGCGGTCTTACCTGATTTCAACTAATAGATATCAGACATCAGATGGATATGTCCATGAGAATTTTGGTCATTAATTATATCTAAAATGTTATTTAAAAGTTCTTTAAATAAACACTGTGATTGATTATTGGTTATGCAATCATTTGCTTCCATTTTTGACTGTAGGAAGGAGCTAAAACTCTCCTGATCTTGATCTTTTTTGCATTTACAGCTTTCACGCTAATGCTTATTAGAATAACAAACTCCAACCCACTGATCTCTCAAAGGGTACACATGGAAAAAAAACGTTATTAAACTTTCTCCAATTTATTCTTTTCAATTATTTAAAATCAGAATCAGAATACTTTATTGATCCCTGGGGGAAATTAAAAAGCAAACTGTCTAATATTCAAACGGCAATTCCCCATTAAAGTAATGCAAATACAGTTTCAAGCACTTAATCCAAAATCCAAGCACTTTTCAAACCTTGAAAACATCATCTTAAAATTCACGAGTTTGCAGCACCTGCAAAATCCCTGCATGTTGTTGTTAGACTGCATCATGTAAAATCCAAAGTAAACCCATACACTTGAAATAAAGCAGTGCAAATGATAAGTAAAGTGAAAGCTATACATACATATATTTCAATACCTTTAACACAGGATACAGTAATTGCTCTGAGCTCACCTCTCCGCTTTCTTCTAACACATTTGATGAACAACACTGCCAAAGCACCAACAAGCGCTGGAGTAAAATCTCAAAACGCATCCCGACTCCTTTAATGTTTGCTATACACTTGAATCTCTCTCTCGGGCTATGAAGGGATCCAACTACTGAGCTCATTACATACTCAATTACATCATTTCCTTAGGGATTAATAACACGGTAGGCTCTCATCAGAAGAATTAAAATGAATAAACAAGTTTTCTTTACATACAAATTGTTTATAAACTCCTTACATACAAAAAGTACTGAAATTCACATTTTTTTACAGTGAATTTTTCCATGTGGTTGCCAAAGTGTATCCTTTTCACCTGCAGCCTCAAAAATGTGTGGTGGAAAGAATTTATCAGAACTTTTTTATGAAAAGTGAGGGCAGAACTGTCCATATGTAATAATCGATGAAAAACAATAAGGTGCTTTTTTAGCAGATGGCTTTATGCCTCATGTCATGACACAAGTTTTGCTTAATAATTGATATTAGCTATACATATGAATGAGTCAGTGCTTTCTCTTCAATGAGATATTATAATACCCTGTTTTATTCTCAAGGTGTCATTTACAAATGCAGTGTTAGGACCGCTTTGGTGTTAAGAACTCAAACCTCACTAAAAGGAGAATAGACCAAAAACTAAGAGGGAAAAAATGGTCCGCCTGCCTCCCTATCCTCACCTATGGTCATGGTCTTTGGATAGTGACCGAAAGACTGTGGATACAAACAGCGATAATGAGCTTTCTTCGAAGGCAGAGTGGCTTGTCCCTTAGAGACGGGTTGATGAGATCAGTCATTTGCGAGGGGCTCAGAGAAAAGCTGCTACATTTCCACATCGAAAGGAGCCAGTTGAGGTGATTTGGGGATCTGACAAGCACGTCTGCCCGATGTCTAGGACAGACGCCCACCACAGTGGATGCTAATAGCTCAGTCACACCAGAGTTAAAAATAGGAAGAAACCCTCCTTCCAACTAGGAAAAAAAAAATCAGTGGTTGCCCATTGATTCAATTGAATGTTTTTGCTGTCAGAGATTCATTGCAAGTAGTTGCAGTGTACAACATCCTCAGTCACCATGCGATCAGTTTTGATCACAGGTAAGATAAGATAAGATAAGATAAGATAAGATAGAACTTTATTAATCCCTCAGGTTGCCTGGTGGGAAGCAACTTGTCTCCACACAATTACAATTTGACTCAGACCGACTGCAACCACTGTGACAGGTTTGAAGGTTTGCAAGTAATTGCAATCTGATTTATATCTGATGTTTATTTTCTAACTTGTGGTATCATTTAAAGTAAAACAGACAATGAAGGGCTGGGCATGATTAGGCCATAGGTATCCTGATTGAGGAGCCGAAAACGCTTCGTTTAAGGCTTAAAAACACAACTTCAGGATATCGCACTTACCCACTCAATCTTTTACATACCTTTCTTATAATCTTTTAAGTTTGCCTAGATGATAAAATTTAAAAACGTAAACAGGATAACATGTGTAAGATGTACTTTATGTTCATAAAGCAGCAATGACACATGCCACATACTAACAATGTGTAACAATGTTAGTATACAAGCCTCTCACTGTGTTTTTTTTCGTTCATTCAAATTTATTTCTCAGTATATTCAATGAATGACGCATCCACAGCACACATCTTAGAAACCTGTCTTTCTTACCTTCCTGCAGGGCATCTTTCATGATGGACGCCCCCCCAGGCGGCTCCAGGCTGCAGGGTGACCTGAAGAAAGGTTGGACCTGCCGACAGGCCTCCTCGCCTGGGCTCACGCCCTCCCACATCCCTCTGAAAAGCCGCACCTTCTCCTCCAGCAGAGACATGATTTCTGTATCCTTTTGCCTCAACAGTTCTGACCAGCAGAGACAGACAGACAGGAAGACACAAAGACAAACAGTGAGAAATCTCAGGCAAATGTGTGTGTGTGCTTGCTATCATACAAACAAATTTAATAGATTTCTCTCACCTCTCATTTCCTTTGCTTTAGTCTCTAGCTGTCTCTTGTCATCTTCTGTCTCACTGGGAATCCCTTCATCCTCATCCTTGTCCCTGTCCAATAAAGAAAATAAAGATGATGTACAACATCCCATAAATTAGACAGGATTAAAGACCAACAAACAACCAGAAATCTACATCACTTACAGTGTACAAGTGTTTAATCAATTAACTGGAGTTAAATTATTCACTAAAGTTTTGGTAATTAAAAACTTAAAAACAGTATTCCGAAACATTTTCATTAATTTGCAACATTTTACAGATTTCTCGTCTTAAAAAGACAAGTCATGAAAATAACCATTAGCTTCCATCCCACAGGACAACAGACAAGTGTCCCAAAAGTTTGAAGCACATGAACACATGGTGTTTTTAGTTCAAGAGAAAAAAAAACAGAAGCCATAGCCTTTAAAAAAAAAAAAAATTCATTTCTGCCAATAGCATGATCTCCATTTGTGTTTTGGCAGAAGTCAGACTGCGAAGGAGACAGAGTGCCTAATCTCTCTCCTTCCCACTGGCTGCATTCAAATAATCCTCTGCTTATAGCGAGCTGTCCTTGAAGCCAAACCAGCATTAGACTGTCCCTGAGTACATCCTATCCCCAGGTAGAGTAGTGCTACTCCTCCTGACAGCACAGTGCTCTGTCCACAGAACTGGGCTTGGTCTAACTCGTGGTTTACATCACAGATGGACGGGTGATGAACTCTGAGAGACAGAGCCCTTAATGTAAAGCACAGTGGAGTTTCTTCTGCGGAAGAGGTTGCAGGTTATGGTAAACCAGAAAAGATCGGGGTCTAAGCTTGCTCTTACATGTAGATTACAAGATGCAAAAATAATTGTGTGTCAAGTACAGTAATATATTTAGTCTTCATATGTTTTAAAATAAAAACACTGACATGAATTCTACTCACATAGACTGCATGGCTTCCTGGATGAGCTGCATCCAGGTGTTGCGTTCGTCTTTCGAGCTGGCCAGGACCTCCATCATCTCCGGCTTCTCTATGCCTGCCGTGATGAGGAAGAGGCCGCGCTCTTCGTTAGCGACCTCCCTGACAATCAGCTTCTGGAGGGAGATCACGGTGGAGCGCTGATCCTGCAGGGAGAGAGGCAACATGGGAGGAGAATGAAAAAAGAGAAGGAAAAAAAAGAGAGAGGAGAGATGATAAGGGGAGGGCCAGGAGGGAGGAAAGGGGGTGGAGGGAAAACAAATGGTGAGGATCAGGGAAGAGGATGGAAAAGGCAGGAAGAAGGGTGGGCTAAAGCAGAGGAGGAAAAAGGATAATTACAGGAGAAAAGCGTAAGAGAAACAAAGACAAAGGGGTGGATAGGGATCACAGACACAAAGGGGAGAATGAAAAAATATGGAATAAAGAGAAAAGAAGAAGCCAAATTGACATTCTGGCTAATTTTATGATTATCATGGCTGTCGGCTGATTCACAGAGCCTCTGCTAACCTTGCATTCTTAAGAGTGCCAACACTGTAAAGCACATTTTAGTACACCACAAACCACTCCATCATTTCTTTTCAAACTAGTAAAACTCCAAAGCTGTAACCACATCCCTACATTTTTTCTCCAACCACTTGTCTGAGGTTTAAAGAATAGGTTGAGTTTTTTTCCTGTGTGTTTGTCTTCCTGGTGTGACTACATTGTAAACAATAGGAAGAAAATCCACAGCACACGTTCTACAGTTTAAACCAAATCAAGTGAGTATTTTAGAGGGGAAAAAATGTTGTTGATGCAGCACAACAAGTGGAACAGAAAGATTGAGTTTGCACTAAAAATACTCCACATTCAACATGAAGAGGGGGGGAACTATGCATTCCTACATCAGTCACCTAAACATAAATGCAAATAGTCACCTTTAATTGGATACTTTCACCAAAAATACTGCAATAACTGCTAACTGCAGCCTTTATCAACAGCCGTCAGTCGGCAGGAACTTATGTGGGCTATTTCTCAGACACTTCTTTGTCAGTTAAACCGATAAAAGGTCTGGAGATTTAGATGTGGCATTTGTATTCAGAAATCCCACAACATGCAACCCAGAAGAGCTCGCAATACTATCTTTAAGCTGCAAAAGCAAAACTAACACATCACAGAGAGAAAGAGGGGGAACATTACAAGAGACCAGATCAAGAGCTTTGTTACGTGTGGATGGGAAAAAAAAGAACACACAGCTACATAAAAAGGCCTTGATGTCCACAGAAGAGAGCAGTAGTGGATGATCACAGGATCCTTTCCATAGCAAAGGAAAGCAACCAAGCAGAAGGACTCCAAAAACACAAAAACAAAAACCCAACTGAAGACAAGACAGAAACCAGGAAAAATATTTCAGAGGAAGTCTTTTCTGTGTGATGATCATTGGTTCCAAGCTTTAGGGAGTCACTGACTGAAAGTGTTTAACATGCTGCTAATTTGTCCAATTACATGTGAGTTTGAACTACAATGGCTACCATTCCTGTGCAGTTTATGTAACTTTTTTTCCCATCAACCCATGAGAAAAAAGCACTTTAGCTTTGTTTATTTTTGGGCTTCCAGCTTCAAGCTGTGGTGATGATGCACACATCACACTAGATAGAATAGAGCATGGCCACCACATCTGTGCGCCAGCAAGCTAAGAGCACTGAATGCAACAAAATAGAAAGCTGAGGTGTACAGTGGGGCAAAAAAGTATTTAGTCAGCCACCGATTGTGCAAGTTCCCCCACCTAAAATGATGACAGAGGTCAGTAATTTGCACCAGAGGTACACTTCAACTGTGAGAGACAGAATGTGAAAAAAAAAATCCATGAATTCACATGGTAGGATTTGTAAAGAATTTATTCGTAAATCAGGGTGGAAAATAAGTATTTGGTCAATAACAAAAATACAACTCAATACTTTGTAACATAACCTTTGTTGGCAATAACAGAGGTCAAACGTTTACTATAGGTCTTTACCAGGTTTGCACACACAGTAGCTGGTATTTTGGCCCATTCCTCCATGCAGATCTTCTCGAGAGCAGTGATGTTTTGGGGCTGTCGCCGAGCAACACGGACTTTCAACTCCCGCCACAGATTTTCTATGGGGTTGAGGTCTGGAGACTGGCTAGGCCACTCCAGGACTTTCAAATGCTTCTTACGGAGCCACTCCTTTGTTGCCCGGGTGGTGTGTTTTGGATCATTGTCATGTTGGAAGACCCAGCCTCGTTTCATCTTCAAAGTTCTCACTGATGGAAGGAGGTTTTGGCTCAAAATCTCACGATACATGGCCCCATTCATTCTGTCCTTAACACGGATCAGTCGTCCTGTCCCCTTGGCAGAAAAATAGCCCCATAGCATGATGTTTCCACCCCCATGCTTCACAGTAGGTATGGTGTTCTTGGGATGCAACTCAGTATTCTTCTTCCGAGTTGAGTTGAGTTTATACCAAAAAGTTCTACTTTGGTTTCATCTGACCACATGACATTCTCCCAATCCTCTGCTGTATCATCCATGTGCTCTCTGGCAAACTTCAGACGGGCCTGGACATGCACTGGCTTCAGCAGCGGAACACGTCTGGCACTGCGGGATTTGATTCCCTGCCGTTGTAGTGTGTTACTGATGGTGACCTTTGTTACTTTGGTCCCAGCTCTCTGCAGGTCATTCACCAGGTCCCCCCGTGTGGTTCTGGGATCTTTGCTCACCGTTCTCATGATCATTTTGACCCCACGGGATGAGATCTTGCGTGGAGCCCCAGATCGAGGGAGATTATCAGTGGTCTTGTATGTCTTCCATTTTCTGATGATTGCTCCCACAGTTGATTTTTTCACACCAAGCTGCTTGCCTATTGTAGATTCACTCTTCCCAGTCTGGTGCAGGTCTACAATACTTTTCCTGGTGTCCTTCAAAAGCTCTTTGGTCTTGGCCATGGCGGAGTTTGGAGTCTGACTGTTTGAGGCTGTGGACAGGTGTCTTTTATACAGATGATGAGTTCAAACAGGTGCCATTCATACAGGTAACGAGTGGGGGACAGAAAAGCTTCTTACAGAAGACGTTACAGGTCTGTGAGAGCCAGAGATTTTCCTTGTTTGAGGTGACCAAATACTTATTTTCCACCCTAATTTACGAATAAATTCTTTACAAATCCTACCATGTGGATTCATGGATTTTTTTTTCACATTCTGTCTCTAACAGTTGAAGTGTACCTCTGGTGCAAATTACTGACCTCTGTCATCATTTTAAGTGGGGGAACTTGCACAATCGGTGGCTGACTAAATACTTTTTTGCCCCACTGTATTTACTGAGTGTGTAACAATTTCCTAAGAGACAATTTCTGCTTTCAAAGTCGATCATTTCTGCTGTCATTTTGATGTTTGAATCGTCATTACAGCAATGATATGGAGCCACGGACAGAAGAGAGCATCTTTGAGGCCAGCCCCAGAGTAATGAAGTAAAAGCAGGTTTAAATTTTGGAGCCATTGTCACAGCGGAAGGTTGTGCTGTACAGTTAAAGCAAATATGACGAAAGATCTTTTGCTTTTCCTTCTTGTTTTATGCTTTTGTCAAACCTCTCAGCTTTGAGTTGTTCAGGCCTTTGACAGAGGCAAGGCAATACTCCCCTGTCTTAATCACTGTTACTAAGTAACAGCAGTTTGAATATATGTAACACAAAAATATGGAGCCAAATCTATAATATGCAGGTTTGGTAATAAAGCTCCAAATGTTTCAGCTGAAAACATTTAGATTCTCCTCGTCTTTTTGTTTATTTACTATCATCCATTCTCTTTTAGCTCTACAGGTCTGTGTTCCTGTAAAGGTGGTGATGATCTACGACCTGCTACAGTAGCTGCATGTACTCTTGTTGATCCACAGAACTGATGCCTATACTCTCAAAAACAAACCCTCTCCACATGGCTGCCATCCATTTCAAACCACATGTTATTCCCCTTTCTAATGTCAACAGCTCCAACTCAAACATTGCAGGCTTTTTTTTCTTTTTTACTGATGGATGTGATTATTAAGCAACCAGCCTGCCTCTGTTTCCATTCCTGCGAGTGTGAGAGAGGGAGAGAGAGTGTGGCATGCCATGAAGCTGTGAGTCCTGTAAACATGGAAAAAACAACTCAAACCTATATGATTTATCACAGCTGGGTTAAGGAGCCCAGGGCCAGATAAGCTTTATTAGGTGCAGCTAACGTGCTAGCAAGAGGCAGGCATTATTTCACAATGGGATAGCTAAGAAGGGCAGCTCCTGCTAACAGCAACAACAGTGGGAGAGGAAAATATGACAGCATCATCTCTGGCAGCACTCATGAGTTCTTCATAACTGTAGGGCAAAGGAGAGGGAAAGAGATGACCTACCAGCATGGCAAAGACATATTTCTGGTCTTTCTCTTGGAGGAAGACGAAGACGTCTGATAGGAGCAGAGCATGAACCTCTGGAAGACGACCAGAAGAAAATCAGTTGTTGTTGGATTAGTTTAAATACATCAAAATGTTAGACCCTAAAAAGACTAACAAATTTCCCATCCCCAACTCCTCACCCTTTAATCTTCCCTGGGTGTTTTTCAGCTGTAGCGCTCCATCGTGGATCAGCCGCCTCCTAAGCAGATCCTCCCTGGCGAAAATTTGCCCGTTCTTCATCATCATAATCGACTTGTTGTCCATACGGCCGTGAAATTCCTTCAGGCGCCGTCTTTTCTCGTGTTCGTTCACCTTGCTATCAACCGCCGCTATCACCTCCTTCACGAGTCGAATAGCCTCCGTCAGGTCAAAGTAGTCTTCGTCGCTCTCTGTGTTAGACGTGTGACAAGATTTTAGAAAATTTATTCTACAAGAGATTACCACAGGAATGTGATTTTAAACCAGCTGAAGCAAAAATGGAGCACCGTTACATTTGGTAGTTTAATGACTCCAATCTAACACACTTAACCCTGAACGGCTCAGACAGGTGGCGTTTAAGTGCGGCAGACGATGAAGTGACATTTTACTTCTCATTTCAGTATTTTAACCGTGGCTGCATTTACACTCACTGGAAGAGAGTACTGAAAGCTTTTTTATGGTATTAGCTGGTCACAGTGAGTCACACATATTATTATAGAGACATCTAAGACATCTTATAATTGTGTGGATGCCCTCCACTATTTTATTCTAGTTGCTTCCGTACACTTTTTGGCGCTTAACTACTCCCACAGTTTTTGTTCTATTTTCACCGTTCAAATCTTAAAAAATTCTGCTCTTTCTGCTAATGCGGGCTTTGACTTTTGGTGCTCATAACTTCTATACTTTTTGAGATATTGAAATTTTTTTTGCAATATTTTTTGCCCATTTCTGCATATTATCAGTGGCCTCACTGGTTTTCCTTGCCGGGTTGACCTGTGTTTTAGCTCAGTGAGATGAGCATCCGTTCTCAGACTGGGAGGCCCGGGTTCAAATCCCGCTTATAGCAACATTTCTTTCAGTTAACAGTTAAACTTTTTTAACTCTTTTCAACACAAATTTCAGTTTTTTCACCACTTTTCAGCACAAATACCAGCTTTTTCAGCTGTTTTCAGCAAAAACCTCTTTTCAGCAGAAATTCTGCTGATTGAACTCTTTTCAGCAGAATTTTCACCTCTTATCAGCACAAATCTCAGCTGTTTTCAGAAAAAACTCTTGAGCAGAAATTCTGCTGATTCATCTCTTTTCAGCGAAACTTTTTGCTTCTTTACCTCTTTTCAGCAGAAATTCTGCTGATTCACCCCTTTTCTGCAAAATTTTTAGCCTTTTCACCTCCCATCAGCACAATTCTCAGCAGCTTCTGCTCATTTCAGCAGAATTGTCAGTCTCTCCACCTCTTCTTTGTGAGAATGAGTTTGGCTCTGTGAGATGAGTAGCCGCCTTGAGACCAGAAGTGCCAGGTTCGAATCCTGCTCAGGGCAACGTTTTTTCAACTTTTTCAGCTTTTTTCAGCAGACATCTTCAGCGTTAAGGCATCCACACAGCATTTTCCCAGGAAATGCAAATTTTTCTAGTTTGTTTTTAATTCTTGTACATGTCTAATGAAAAACCTTCATTTACAGTATGTATATAGCAAATTAAAATGATCATTAAGTTTCTTAGTAAGATGCTCGAGCAATACTTGGAGCCAGAATACCTTCAGTGTAGCTTTAACATCATTTAAGATGTTAAAGCCGTTTGATGTTTTGATAATTTTGGAGAACGCTGCAGAACAATTTAGAGATCGTGCCTGAAAAGCACAAAATGTACAGATATTTGTGATTAAGAAACAATAGTGTTTTACTCGATGATTAAAATAAATATGTCGTTCTGTATGGATTTTGCATGTTCTCCCCATGTGGGTTTTTCCACATACTTGGCTTCCTTCCACAGTCCAAACACATGGAGTTACGGTAACTGGTGAGTCTGAATTGGCCATAGGTGTGAATGTGAATGCGAATGGTTGTCTGTCACCCCTGATGTGGAAGAAAATGGTTGGATGGAAGGACGGACAGACAGAATAACTTGTTTAGACCTAGAAAAACTTTTTAGCTATCTAGACTTTTTCATTCCCCTGTACTTATGCCTTCATGTGCACACCACAAATCACAAACCATAGTAATTGATGACTTCGCAAAGCCAACCTGTGGGCTGAATTAGACCCTCTACTCTAAGGGGACTCAAGCCATAAGAGCACCCACTGTATGTGTATATTACATTTTCTCTTTTACAAAATGCTCCGATGCTCCTTACTCTACAAATCCAAATATTTAACTTATTTTCTTTGCAGCAAATTGGACAAGAAGACTGATACCGCTTCCTTTGCATTATCTGCTAACTAGCTGCTGGCGATAGACTCATGCAGTGGACACACACCCAATACATATCAGTTTCAGCTTATGCTCAGCAGGAAAGAGAACGAGGATGGAATTATTTCTAATGAAATACATTTTTAATCAGCGTAGCTGCAAAAGCCATCTGGTTATCTAAATAAAGTGCGCACATAAAAGCCTTGATTAACTTGACAGCGGCTGAGTCACTGTCAAGTGACTCAAGCTTAACATTTATTTATAGAAAAGTACTGGGATTTTGTTTTTTAAAGTATAACAACAAAGGAGTAAAATATCAGGGTCTGCCATGAGTCAGGAAACATGGAGTCTCCGCTGGGGTACTCTAAGGATTACAGCAAAGTCACGAGTGTCCTTTAAGTCTGCAAAGTGAGGAAAACCCCAGTCAAACTGTCCTGAATGCACACTTGTTGTACTCTATATAACACTCTTGAGTTTTAGGCTCAGCATGCAACATCCTTCCCTAAAGTGGAATATTTTCCACCTGCGTTGTATGTCTGTGCTCCAAAGCAAGAAAATATAATCTCAAACTGTGACTCTACTGTGTTATTTCCTCTCAGTACATATCAGAGTTGGCAGGAGAGACTCTTCTTAAAGCACCTTGGGGATTAAGGCAGAGCTCCCCCATCCCACATAGAACTATAAACAGGCTTTGGGGAGGGATTAGAGAGAATGCACACAGTGGGAGGCCAGCTGATGAGAGCTGCTTTAAATCAGATATAAATATGGTGTGAAATATTCCAGCTCCTCAAAGTGTGCTTGATCTATTATCCTATAAACATCCATCCAGCACATGTCTCATTTTTCTCAAAATATATGAAACTGTGTGCGAGAAATTGTACTTTTCAGGATGTTTCCTAAAACAAACGGCACACTGCTGTGGGCGGCTTTTCAGTGTACGAGCGGAGCCGAATGCTGTCAGGAAAAATATTAATAATGAGGTACTCCAGGAGTTTATTTTCTATTCTCAGGATAAAGGTGATGTGATAAATATTACTGTGGATAAACTCTCTAAATAAATATATAAATCATAGAGAATGATGTAAAGAAAATATTGTATTTGGTTTGTGAAAAGTTCTAAAATTAAAAAAGCCAAAACTGAAATGGGAAAAATGACTTAATTATATTGCTTAAATCTCCAACTTTAAATTCACACATTTTTTTCTGCACTAAGTGAAACTTAGTGAAATTTAGAATTAAGATTTAAGCAGCATCCACATAGGAAGTAAACTTGTAGGAACGCGGTGACCAGACCACAGACTTTATAAGCGACAATGGAAATAACCAGGTCAACCGACTGAAGCAGCTACCATTAACATATTTAAGGGTAGTAAATACATTAGGGCCTTGATGCATACTCAATCATGCAGGTAAGTAAATCCCCAAAAGTTGATTCTGTTCATCTGGACGTAACGTCAGTGGAAGAAACGTTTCGTCACTTATCCAAGTGACCTGACTGCAGGATTCCCCAATCTTATGAACAGTACATTTGCATAATGACTGAAACCAGCCCACTGAAGGAACAATGGGCTGGGAGGCCAGTTCCTTGATCATTAACATGCAAATTCTCATGACCATTGATCAACAGGCCATGGCCATGAGTACCATTCACAGAGAGTTGGGGAAGGCTGCAATCACAGCATTGTGAGATGGTGACAGATGTACCCTTAGGCCCCCTCCTCGATTCAGACATGTCTTTCCCTTTTCACGAAAATGGCCTCCTTTGATCAGTGGTTGCTGATCAATGGTCATGAGAATTTGCATATTTTGGTGGTATTAGGGCCTTATTCGGGCAACTGCAACCTGGAATGTTTGCTATCAACAAACTTACAAAGTGATACTCGATTAGGAAACCTTCTGGTTGTTTTGTCTTTGTTAGTTTCTTGAAGTTGCTTTGCTTGTTAGTTTATTGAAAATGTGTAATAAATATATCGATTAATAAGAAATTCAGTATATTTAGCCTGCAGCAGCAACCTGTAGTAATCCAGCATCTGAAAAATTAGAACCAAGTTCGTGCTTCTGATTCTGATTCTGAAAGTAAAAACAGTGAAAAAAGGCCAACATGAAAATAACCTTTAGTGTGCTGCAGCAGTCTCTGAATCAGCACGGGGTACTTCGTTATCCTCTGGGTCACAAGAAGGATGCATTCTGGGATGCCAAGCCTCCGCACAATGCTGCTACTCATCTTTTTCTGAAAGAATAAACAAGAGGTGCTTTTAGTAAAACATGCCCACACACAACAGGTGGCAGGGTCTCACATAACCAGCGAGAAGCTGCAAAACTCATTTGGCGTAGAACAATACAGCAGTAGTACTTGAGAGGGTGTTTATTGTTATTGTTTATGACGGCGAGCACTGGCGTTTCTATAATCTGCCTCGAGGGTAATACAGCTTTTATTCAAATGTCTCCGGCACATGCCCTGATTGAAATGAACTGCAGATGCAAAATAATACAACTAAAAGGAAAGCAACACAGAATAAGAACAAGCTCTTTGTTCAACGCTACTTCAAGCACTTCCATACAAGAGAAAACAATGTCAGAACTCTATTCAACAAACACAATCGTGTCTGGAAAGCCAGACATCCTGAAGAAAAATGTGTTTTCATCAAAAAGCATGAAAAGAGACTTCTCCGGAAAGTTCGTCTGCTGTGTGACAGACACTTGATAAATCCACGAGAGAAGCCTGACGCTTACTTTGATGAACGCTTTGAAGCGTTTGTCTTTGGTTAGAAGGTCCTTGTGGAAGTTAACAGCTTCGTTGTGGCGACTGCAGAATCTTCCGTAAACCCTCTTCATGCTTTCACCATTTGATCCCGAAAACTAGAGAAGGAGTTGACAGATGTAAGCACACAAAAACTAATGTTGGTAGAGCAGAAATAAATAAAGGTTAAAAAGCTAACATTATTTTCAAAGCTTCAGAACTTCAAACGTGAGTTGAGACAAATGTTTGGGATTTGTGGGAGCAATATTTGACTCAGAGATTGTGTAAATTTACTTTGGAGGTGTAAGCTTAGACGAGAACAAAAAAAACCAACATTAGGCCTTTCATAACAGCCATGAACACACATGCATTCTGTCGATAACCTTTCAGAAAAAGCTCACGTTTCTGTAAAATAAACAGTCATGTTACCTTTTAGGTTTTCTGTAAAACCAGCTTGTGTTAAATCAGCTGTAAAGAATAGAAATGAATTTTGAACCAGCCCCTGCCCCCTCTCACCTGGCTACCCAGGATGTCCCCTATCCTGCTGATGATGAAGCCTCCTTCAAAGACTCTTCCCTCTAACTGGCTCTCCTTTTTCCTCTCCAGGAGGCGCAGGAGGTGCTGTGTGTGGAGCTCAAGTAGATCATCTAGAACGGGGAAGAGCTTCTCCAACATCTGCTGCTCCAGCTGAACCTCCTTCTGCAGGCCTTTGCTGTACACTTCTGACATGATGCGCAGCGTCCGAACGTGATGCATCTCTGTCTGCATCAGTTCTGCAGGACATGAAGGGAAATGACACTTAAGCCTCCGTTATAGTCACTGACATATAACATCAGCACCATCGCCATTTCCACTTGTATGTGATTCCCTGCATGATTCTCCTAAATAACAGGTTTCACAGCTCAGAAAGAGAACAGCTTCACTGGTGGAACAGGAAAAGAAGTAGTCGCTAACAAAGTGGTTATGGAGGTTTTTCCAAAGTTTTCTGCAGACTTTCTCATATTTTCAAACTGCTGCAGCAATCTGTGCCATCTGGGAATCCCTGCACTCATGTATCATAAGATGCCTGCAGAGACTCATGCCTCCAGCAGGTACCCAAAAGAAAATTGGAGGTGCACAATAAGCTGAAATGACAGCCACCAGCATACACCACCTGCTATTCAAATACATCTATACCCTCCCCGTATCAGAGGTGCACAGAGTTTTATAGAGTTCATAACTTTGCAACTGATCTGCAACTACAGTGGTAGGGGTCACTGCATAGCTCGTGTAAAAGGAATACGAAGAAAATTTGACTACAAATAGATTCAAATCAGCTCAGGCGCATTAAGAGTATCTCAGTGCACATTTCAATCAGGTAAAAAAAAGCCATATTAGATCACAGAGCCTGGTAGATACAACTGAAGAAAATTCAGGAGAAAGTCCTTAAGTGGGGCCCAATTAAAATACTGTAGGTTCACCCTTAAACAAAGTACATCAGGCATGAAAATAACAATGACACAGATGAAACAGCAGTGACATTTTTATTTTATCTAACACTGTTAATCCTGGGCTTAAAGGCGTTACCTCCTTTCTCGAGTTTTTGTCTGCTTTAAATAACATTGGTCCACTTTTACTAGATGCTTCCTTACTAGCTGACACACAGAAATGTAGGAAACCAGGCCAAGAATGAGCTCGATTAAAAATGTTGCTACTCCATTTAAGAAACTATTACCTTTCCTTGCTTTGCCAGTAACCATCTTCAGATTAAATTACGTTTAATCAAAGTTACTGCAGTGAGTATTATATGTGGTGATTACCGTAGATGACATCTTGTCTCTTCACCAGCTCTTTGTCCAGCTGCTGCAGGTATTGCTGATCCACACCTAAACTCCACGAGTCTGCTTCCAGCTCTTTGGCCTCGGCCTCAAACTCCCCCATCAGCTGCCCATCCATCATTTCTGTTCCTGAGTCAACAACACAGCCTGAATTAATAAAACTAACTTCCATTTATACGATAATCTACAGGTGAGAGGTTTGGATAAACCACATTAAGTTTCTGTTCGGTGCAGTATATGCATTAATCATTTATTTATTTTTAAAAAAGTAATTATTTTTTTCACATTAAACTAGCTTAAATTAAAAAATGTGGAAAATGAATTTGTGTGTGTGTGCCTTTATTAACCTTCATCAGTAAGTGATTCCATGGATTCTGTGACCTGGTTAGTTCTGTTGAGCGAGTCGGTGGACTGAGAGAGATACCGCAGACCTTTAATGGGCATCTCGTCAAACACCGGACTGAATGGAGACACGATAATAAAATTCACGTTATTAATGTTGTCTTTGTAACAGGCCATACACAGTTATGTGTATCTGTTTAAACACATTGTACAGGGGTCAAATAAAGCATTAAAAACTAAACTATTAAAAATGAAATTAGATTAAGTACAGAAACATTTCACTCCAACACACACACAGATCAGCTCACCCAGCAATGTTGCTTATTGAGAGACTCTTGGAGAGGTTGTTTCCTGTGAAAGTCATGATGTTGGTGTGTCTCCGTGATGGGATCATTAAGGTGGAATGGTCCTCAGGGGGCAAGATGGCCGACCAGGGGCGTTCCTTTGTCCCACCAGCTGGACCAGAGCAAACTTAGATTACAACAATAATCTGAACACTTTTCAAAACCAGCAGGAGATCCTAACTTATCCTGACTTTTTGGGGCCTCTGGTATAGTTAGAAACCTCGGTTTCATGACAAGTCATTGCTTCCAAATGCTAAATTTAAAAAGCTAAATCACTGACAGGTAAAAGCAATGGTTTTAAGACTGTATTTTGGCAAATACAGTCCATCTTTTTCTCTCCTCACAGACTGTCTACCTTCTTAGACATAATTTATTAGGAGACTTCAGAGCAAGCGGACAGCACAAAGCTTCTCTATTCAAAGGAAAAAAGGTTTTGTCCTTTGACTAATTTAACAGTTTAAATCTGTTTAAATCATATTTATGTGTATGTGTGTGTGTGAGTGTGGCTGAATATTCTAGGAGCAACACTGTGAGCTCTGGTCCTAAGAACAACCCCAAAGAAGCACTCTGTCACGGTGTGTAGATAAAAGCTACACTTTTTGCCAACTTTAGTGTAAGTAATTATCAGAACAAAATAAATGTGCACAAAAACCCTTCAATCTCCTCTTATTAGGGGATCAGAGAAGTTTGGCGATAAATCTGCAAATAATTACAGGCTGTGACAACTGTGTAGGCAATCTTGAGCTGGTTTCACACTCACGTTTGTTCCTCATCGTTACTGTAGGAAACAAGCTCGAATCTGGTACCGCAAACTGCTGGTTGGGCAACTAAGCAGAGAAACGGTGAGAAAAAGCATAAATGAAAAGAAAATCGATATTGGCTTCGGGACAGCAGAGTACTACAGAATCGGTGGAGGAGTAACTGCGAGGAAGCTGTACCTTCATCTTCACCTTGGCACAAACAGCCAGGCTGTCTCTGCAGCCCTTGTGGACGGAAGCATTGCAGTCTGGAAAGAAAAGAAGGAGTGAATACTGTTAGCCTGATGGTGGTGGTGGTGGGGCATGTGAGGGTGTGCGGAAAAGTGGGGGCTAGAAAATCTGACTGGTTTTTCATAGCCGGCCAGGAAACTCCACCAGCCTGCTAATGAAAGCCAGACTGGAGCAAAGCATGTGATGCAATCGAGGGGTAATGCTGCTCGTGGACGATGGGGGGAAAAAAAACAGATATGACACACACGCACGTCACCACCGAATTGCATGGGAAAATTTAAATCATGTAAACATTCTCGAATCACCATTTAAGAACAAAGTCATGGTTTTAGATTGCTGACATTTGACCTCTTCTACAGGCTGATCTGTCCACTAAACTCAAATTCTCAGTTTTTCCTAATATTCGCTCTTTATTTTTAATGCTCACATCAAGGAGGGAAAAAAATGGTGGCTGATCAGGATTTAATCATACGGGCATATTTCCAGGAGACAGAAGTCCACTCAACACACATGTGAAACCCACAAACGCACTATCAGACCTAGTCACCCAAGCTAGAATGCATACAGTGCAACATTTCCGTTCCTGGGATTACTTCAACAGCCGCTTTTAGTCTGGGTGAGAAAATAGCGCTGCACGAGTCAGAAAGGCAGCAACACTGTCAGGGCAGGGAGCTATCGCCTGAAAATGTCTCACTGTAAAAATATTAGCAAGTAGAAGATTGCATGATTATCAAAGCACCTTGATTTCCTGCAGTGATATTTTTTTTTACATGCCTCTGGATTTTATTAGGTTTTTTACTGCTTTTTGGTGACATTCAAATAAGACCAGCTAATCTGAGACAAAGGATCACTGTATTCCTCTGCTGAATGGACACTAGCCAGAGTACAAACCTCCCTCACTGTCTGTGGCTCTAACAATGTGAACCAGACTGACTGAATACAACAGGGGCTGTTTTTGCCAGTCTGAAGCATCTGAGGCAGATTGTGGCCAAGAGGTCTGCTGTGATCCATCGCAGAGCTTGTTTCTCCTTTTTAGGCTTTTTCTGGGCTTGCGCCAAAGACTTGTGCAATAAACTAGAACCTCTTTAGGGCTGCCTCTGCCGCTCCAGTAAAAAACAATGCAAAAAACCAGTTCTGTTGTCTGTAATCAAAGTCTGACTGGGTTGCATTAGAAGTAGCTCTTTGGGGAGTTTCGCTGCAGCTGCACAACTAACTGCTAATATAAAGTTCAGTTGGTGTTTCATGTTTTCTTGCACTGTCCTTTATAATCAAATAAAGAAATTCTAATTTACTTTTTCTTTAAATTAAATCTTTTCATTTAGTGCCTAAATGTAAACACAGAGCCTTTACAGTAAACTGACTTGACCTACTGTAGGATCTGACTCCTCTGCTACTCATGCAGTTCCTGTTCATGAGCTATGATTTAGAGATATTACCTAAATGCATCACATGCAGGAAATCAGTTGTTGTGAAAGTTAACAGATATAAACATAGCTTTACTGCTCTGAAAACAATGACTGAACACGCGTCTGTGTCACTGCTAAAGGTGTCATTTAACTGACGTAGAAACACTATTTTCTTGCTATACAAATGTGTGTCATGTCCCATCACACATAAGGCAGGCTGTAGTCCACCAAGGATATCCTCCATACATTTATGTTTGTTTTAAAAATTTCAACCAGGGTCCTGCTTTAGAACTACCTGCAAAAGGTGCCAAATAACCTCTTAACCATTTGCTCACTGTCAACTTCAGTCATGCCGGTCACCATGATTGCTATAAAAACACTAAACTACTGTAAACCAAATAATTAAATTGAGCTTGCATTGCATTAACTTAGCAGTGATACAGGTGTTTACCTTTTTTTTATTACCAAATAGCTTGAATTAATGTAACTTATAGCTGAAATATATCAGTAGAATTCAGCTGAGGGGGCACAACGCTGGTAACACAAAACAACTTTTAGCCAAGCAGCAACCCCAGATGCTACCGCTAAACGAGAATCACTCCACACAGACTCTCATTTTAAAATGCCCAACTTCAGCTACAAAGTGAACACCTTATTTTATTTTTCAAATTAACTAATTTAAATTGGCAAGTTGATATATTAAGTTGGTTTAATTGACAGGTGCGCTGACATGTACAGCTTTGGCTGGCAGCTGTCTGCTAGGCCAGTTCTTAACAAAATTATCTGACAAATAACACGGCCTGCTTTGTGGTACAGCTGTCAAAGAAGTCTGTGCTACATTTTTGGCAGGAGAAATTCTACACTGTATAATTCTGCTCCTCAGCACCAACTTAGCAGCCATTTGTGCCTGTTTGTTTGGGAATGCAGCTTGCTAACCGAGATAGCTAGCGTTAGCTGACAACTTGACTCTTTTAATCCTAATATGGTCACCTCAGGCTTTTTAAAACAAGTGTGTACCAACTATGAAGCCTCAAAATTCATAATCCAGAGACTACTGGGTAATTTCATAGACGTGTGGTCCATCATTTACATACAGTCTGTGCTTTTAGCCAAACAATGAGAACTGCTAATCAAAACAACTTTAGACTCAGCACCGCTCTTACTTAGGTTCTCAGTAACACACATAGCAAGTGTGAAGTGGATCGGATGAATGGTTGTTGAGAGACAAAGACGAGAAGAAACATAAACTAACATATTCAAACATGCATATTCCTGGATTTATTGGTGAAATCTTTTCATTTCCTCTCCTTATGTTCAGCATCGTCTTTCAGAAACGACTTGCAGCTTAGTGTGCTTTCAGATAAGAAATTAAAATCTTCTAATAAAATAATTAAAGGTTATTAGGATTTAATATAATTTAAAGCTACAGCAACTCTGCAGAAAACCAACAAGACAAAAAGGAAAAAAAACAAAGTTACTTACATGTGCAATGGAACGCATCCTTGCCATTAAAACCTTTATTGCACTGGGAGCACTGGGTGGTGTGGTTTGAGCTGACTGGTGTAAAAACATGACCGTTCACAATCTTCTTGTCCTTCTCCTTGCCCTCCTTGTCCTTCTCCCGTTTGTCTCGCTCCTTTTCCTGCACAAATGGAAATTAATTAGTTAAGAAGACAACCCAACCTTGAACTTCGCTAATTGCTTCAACTTTGCCATCCAATTAGAAGTTTCGAAGTGAAGCGTGGTGACGTGTAGCATCCACTAACATACCAGACACTGACACTGAGCCAGTCGCTTCTGTTAAATTCCAATCTGAACCCTGCAGAGCAACATTATTACTCGGATGTAGGACGCAGCAGGAGGGTTTGCATATTAAGTGATGCATTATTTATCCTGACAACAAATTGTCTCATTAAGGAACTCTTTAAAATAAAATTCAGACACTTTGAATCCTTTTTTCTGAGGTGAGACAGAAGACTCAGAGGTGGAGATCTTCAATGACCATTTATCCCAAAAGGGCAGCATATTTTCATATTACGTATTCGTTTGGTTTCTCAAGACACTCGAATACTACTATTCAAAATCTCTTATGAAGAATGAGGCATTTCTGCAGGATGCATGACTGGTGACGGAGACACACTGTCTGGGAATCACTTCTATGACCTTTCCATAACAGTGTGGGCTTTCTGCTGCCTCTGCATTAATGGATGAGATCGTCCTCAGCAGCTGGTCATCTCTGGACACTGAGCTGAATCACAATCCCATAAAGTGATGCAGAGAAGAACAGAGCTCTCATTCTCTTGGATTTACATCACAGAGCCTCCACCCAAACCCAGAGGAAATGGGAAAATGCAGTTTTCCAGCTCATTTTAATGACCAGCCCTGGGCCTCTTGGTTTGAAGGGACCACAAAGCTCTGACATACTAGAGCTCATTTGGTTCAGCCATTTCAAGATACCAAAAGCCTGACTGGCCCACGCTATGTTTCAGAGCCAGTACAACACACAGCTTTCATTCTCACTTCCTGCAACAACTGTCTAACCAGCACTAAACCACAATAAACGGCCTGAAAAAGTATTCTTCATGGCAGCAAGAATGCTTGTTTGATATCACGCCTATTGATGCCCGGCAAAAAAAAAACAAAAACAAGAAAACGCCAGCAGTTCAACGCATTTGAAAAAGATGATTCTCTGTACTCTTTGTTTTGGCTGCAAGCATACACAACAGGATAAGTAATCACTAGTGACATCTAAACCAGAGATTTAAACAAAAAGACATTCCAGTAAAACACACTGTTAACGGGCAATGACTTCACTGGAAAAAGACATCAGCCCAGAGGAAAACACCAGCCCCTTTTAACATGATATTGTGACAGTCTCTTTCACTACAATTCAACTGGGAAACCAGAGCACTGTGTTAGCCTACCTCCAGCCAACCTTTCCATCTCAGTGAGAAGCCACGGCTCCCTGGGAAACTCCTGTATAACATCCCTGGTTGTGGCTCAGTGGCTCAAGCTACTACCAGCAAGTCTCCATTAGGAAGGCTGTGAATGAGGAAGTCACTGGCTCGCTGCGGGAGGTGCTATTTCTGCAATGACCCTTCCTTCAGTCTGACAGAGACATGATGACAAAACTGCACAAACTAGATCCCCTTCCAGAACAGTCAGACTTTCAATGTTTAACCTAAAGAGGAAGACACAAATTATCCTCCTTAAAACTGGTTCTGGTTTATTAACGACAGGAAGAAATGAGATTACCAATTCTTCAACACATTTGACAGTTACAGATGCAATCTCAATGCTCCAAGGAGAGCCAATAGACACCAGGCAAACCCATTTTGAACATCAAAGCTTTAACAGTGGCCAATAACTCTGACAGAGAGCAATGAGCTGCAGGCGGAGGGAAGCTTTTTCAGAATCCTGTTGCTTTAAAAGCAAAGTGACGGCTGAGGTTAGAGGGGAGATTATTAAACCACCAACTCTATCTTCCTGTTTTACTTCCTGTTCACCCTTCAGTGTCTCTTTGCAAGGGCTGCATATTTACAGGAAGCAAACAGACATTTCACTTCCCAATCAGAAATAAAAACTCTGTGCTAAATTCAGGGCATTTCAGACCCTTTAATCACCACATGGTACAAATTTAAATGCACGCTTTGTGATCAAAGCAGCTATGACTGGCAGCAGAAACATGGATATCTATCATTACAGCCCGTTTTTCTTTTCTAATACTTTCAGGTAGCATCTAACAGCAATTTTGATCATGAAGTAAACTACATATCAGAATAGCTATCAAAAGGTAATATGTTAATTTGTGGTTTTAGTGGAAACAGAATTTGCCTTTTGTACTTCCTGGTGCTGTGTGAGTGTCCTTTGGTTCAATATACTGTCACAACAATCACACACAGTTTATAGCTGTGTAAGGTCTACCACACAGCCCACAACTGGATATATTGGATATAAAAATGCTGTATAATTACATTACTGCTTATAATCTGTGAATTAAATGTAAGACTATTTAATACCTTCCAAGGCCTCTTTTTTGGGGAGAAGATTGAATGCAATTATTTTTACTTTTAAGCACCCACAGCTACCCCGTTGAGTTTTAAAGTCTTGATACAGACAACTGTATTCCTAAATCATATTAATGGCTACTGCAATACAGTAAATGCCACTTCTGCAATTTAAAGTGAGCAGTGCTGAGCATTGTGATTTTTAAATGCAGTACTGTACAATAATTTCCATGTCATAATAGTGTTGAAGCCATTGTTTCACTAAAGTGTCAGTGCACCCCAGGGCAGCTGTGGCTACAATGTAGCTTGCCATCGCCAGTGTGTGAATGTGTGTGTGAATGGGTGAATGACTGAATGTAGTGTGAAGCGCTTTGGGGTCCTTAGGGACTAGAAAAGCGCTATACAAATGCAGGCCATTTACCATAAAGTAACTTTAACTGATCGATATTTCAACAAACTAACAGCATATTATTGTCACCCTGTGACAGGAATGGAGACACTGCAGCTAGATCCCCTAACAGAGTACGAAGGGCAGGAGAAAGAAAGTCTGCTTTGACCACATCTTACATAGAGGCTTATCTCTCTGAGAAGACATTGCTGTGAGGCGCTTGGGAAATTTGAGAGTGGGAAGTTGCATCTAACAACGACTTGGGCAAAGGCAGGACATATAAGGAGCTTTTGACCCAGAGGGGCCTATTCATAGTTCTTAGAACTTTTTAAAGGAAGTCTTTTGTGTGGCGTTGCATGAGGGACCATCAAAGTTCTCAGAAGCTCATTTGTCTGTCATTTTTTACCTCCTACTTTACGGTTGATCCTCCAGCAGAAGGGGAAGCTCTAACTGACATAAGTGTGTGGTCTGAATGCAAGCATGCATTGCAACATGATGAACGTCTTATTTGTAAAAAGAACACGTAAACTTAACATAGAAATTACAGCAAAACCATCAGTTAGCTCTTAAACATGAAACACAAACAGTTGAGCTGGCAGGGAAGACCAGGCGTTATTAAGCCTGTGTGCTACAGAGGAAATAAAAACTCCTGTCACCTCCTTGAAGGAAAACAAAAGTACTTCCTCTCAACTAACTTTTTCGCATAGAGTGAAGCCAGCGTAAGGAGAAAATAATGACGCTAGAATAGAAACTAAATGACACATTCATCAAAGTGAAGCTTAATTGGTTTGGTTTACTGCATGTTATCCTTGGAAAGAGCCATGCATTTGTTTGTAGAGTAGATGGAAAGGATTTGTTAAGCCTAGTTTATGGTCATCTCATTGGTTGTTTTGCATGCCAACTGCAAAGCTGCAAAAGTACAATCGCGATTTGAACGATAGGTATTCAAGAGAGTAGTAAGGACCCGAGATTCAGGAGCACTGTTATAAGCGTAGAAGCAAAGAAATTGGAGGTTTTTCCCACAGTTTTCTCTGGAGAGTGTCATCTTTTCAAACTCCTGCAGCATCTCACATTGTATCGGAGAATCTCTGAGCTCCTGTACTGATGTTTATTTGAAATGGTGGTAAAGACCAACATGATCTTACATTCATGCCTTCGACCTGCCTGCACCCGGTTCCCAAAACAAGGGGTGCACATCAATCTGAAACACCAAAGCATGACTCAGTTCTGATGCCAACATTGGCTTACGCTGCCACACGTAAACAGACTTTAATAAGGATTCTGGATCCTATTACCAGCCACAGTGGGAGCTCTGCCTGAGGTTCGTCTGTGATACACCTGACATAAAAAGACAATTAGCCACTCGTAATGTTATGTTATTTTAACTTAAATCAGAATGCAAGGCATCTGCCATCAGGAAACTCAAACGCACAGTATGCTCCAACTTATTCTTGTGGTTGTAGTTTAGTTGTTGCTATGCTAATCGCCGCCTGCTTAATACACCACGCACCTATTGGGAGTTGTAGTGAAAACAAAGAAAAGAAAAAGAGGACAAACATGTGTAGAACTGCCTATAACAGCCCTGCTGTGAGACTGAAGCTAGTCAGGGACCAACAGAACAAGAAGCTTAAGATTCATATATGTGTGAATACTTGAAAACTGTGGTTGGGCATTAACTGCTCACTGCTCAAAGGGGATACACTTGTAAGAAAACACTGAAGGTGGTTGCCTACTGAATGAACTGTAAGAAGCAGACTACAGTGAAGTGTAGTCAAAAGAAGAAAAACTCTATGTTCCCTCACCCTGGTCTTTTTGTACATCTTGTTCTTGAGGTAGCTGAAGGTCCGGCTAACTTTTGTCACACTCTTTCCCTCTGTGTCACTCCGCAGAGGCCCAGGCTCCTCCTCTGATATACTGGAACACACAAACAGGTTTAATTTCATCTCCAGCAGCTGCATTCACACAGCATACCTGTTCACACATTGTGAAATGGTTCTTTGAAGCACCATAAAGGTCTTATGGAATAATTTGACCACTACTCCACACTGCTCTTTATAGGACTATAAAAGGTCCTCCAAGCAATGAAAGCCTGAAGAACAATTTTCTGGTAAAATGTAAGCGCAGGATTAGACTGACCTGTATGCTAGTGACCCAGAGGTGCTGGAAAATCTCATACCTGGAAAAAAAAAGGAGAGGAAGTGAGTGGCAGGATAGTAAAAACAAAAAAATATGTCTTTAGGGGCTGACCGCACTTTTCTTATTTTTCCTGATTATGATTGAGAGTAAGCTACAGATTTGGCTCCCTAAAGGTAAATATGCAACACTTTAGGTACCCTTGTACAGCTGTGTGACAACTGACAACCCACTGACATGACTAAAGGAGGCCAACAGCTATGTCGAGGACTTCCTTTTCTACCATGTCCTTTAAAGGTGACCTATTGTGATCCCCCCCCCCCCAAATTATGGTCAACTAAAGCACAAAGCTGAAACTATAAACACAACAACCCCACACAACTGCAAGGGGCAGCCAATCAGCAGAAAGTGTAAAAGCTATTTTTTGCCATCCCCAACTTCAGAGGCCAATTTCAAGTAATAATTAACAATAAAAATGATTGAAGTATAATTTTAGTAAAATAAAAGCACAATCACAAATGTAGTTATTATTTTTCCCTGGTTGGCCAGTCCTCACCTGCTGTAGCTCTGTGCTCTACAGAAGTGAGCTAAACTGCTCTGTTTTGAGACAGGGGGATAAATGAGGGGCTGTAATACAGTCAAAGACTAAAATTATAGTTTTAAATTATCGTGCATTGAAGGCTGGACAATGGATGATGACTCGGGCAAAATTCATATTTTTTGGTTTGCTCATCCTATTAGAACAAAGCTATGCTGGGTGTAGCTCCTCCCAGACTCTATTGTTGAAAATCTGGATTTTCTGGCTGCAGTAACAGCCAGAACATGTGTGTTTTTCAATTAATCTCTGTGCCAAACGTTAAGCACAGAGTTAAACATAAGGCATGCATCTTTTCTAGGCAACGAGCTGCTTCTCTCTAAACAATCATTTCTACCAATATCCAGACGCACACGAAAATATGCAAAGCGCTGCTCGCATGCGCTGCAGAAGAAAGTCAAACCCAAAACAGGATAATGAGGACAAAATCTTGGCCTGCCTGTGTTCCCAGCAATGGAGACAAGGAGACAGAGAACAGTGCTAATGGAAATATTGCACAGATAAGAAAAAGGAAGGAATGCCTCGGTGTCTTTGACTAAAGGTGACAGGCTCGTATTTATCTGCAGAGAAGAAAGGGCTTCCTCAGTTCACCTGCGGTGTTTATGATTATTTTCCTCTTTCTCTGGTAATTGTGTTTCAGTTTTTTCAAAAAGACTGAAGTAAAGCTAGTTTATGTAAAGGTCATCCGATTCTTGTGCTGCGTAGGAAACACGAGAAGCCAAGGTCTTATTTATTGCTGTCAACATGGATTATAATTTAAACACAATGCTGCCTAGCCGAAAGGTGATTTTCTACACTAGCAATCTGGCTACAAGCGTTGTCTAATTGCATTCTCACACTGCAAGTAGATTAATATCAGCAGCAATTAGAAGCTTCTTCATGACAAGATTGTTGTGGCTGAATGTTTGGACTTTATCTTTGATGAAGTTTAAAGAGTAAAAATTTTAATTTTCCTTCAGACAACTTTGCTTCTTCTGTTTGACTCAGTCTAGGAAGCGTTTCACGCACACACTTCATGTTGAGTCACAAGTAAACACTTCAGTGTGGGTATCAGGCTAGCTGCTAGCTGATCTGGGTGCATCGCTGTCATCTTTGCAGCTCAGATCCAGGTTGCTAACCGGAGCAGCTACTGTTCTCCTTCTGACATCACAGCTATTTTCTACTGCAGCTTAAGTTTACATGTCAGTACTTACTGAAGTCATCCTCATCATCACTAGATGAGGAGTCCCCATAAATGAACTGAGACTTAGATTTGGTGAGGATGGGGGAAAGGTTGAAAGAGAAGGAAATTCGCCTCTTACGTCTCAGGCGTCCCACCGCTGGGGAGCAGGAAGGAAAGAACCACAACAGGCACTGATCACTTATTGAAATATATAATAACCTAATAAATAGTGAGGATGGGGGCAGGAAGTGGAGATGTACAGGAAACGTGTAATAAGAGCGATTCAGTTTAAATATCTGCATGTTAAACTACCACTTTCTCTCTTTATCTAGCTTTTTGACCTTTTTTCTATTCTCTTTGCGATGGGGCTTACAGTGAAAAACATAATGAACTCTAAATTTCCAATTACAAGCTGAAATGATTGTGTCCCTCTGCTGAGTCTGGTGATGTTAAAATGAGGAAATGAAGAATGAGGACTTGGCATTGTACTTAAATTTAGTAAGTTAAAGCCTAAAGAGGATAACAAAGAAAACCAAAGGATAAAAAGGTGAAGAAAAGGGCTGAATGTTACAAGAAGGAACTTGATAGCTGCCTCATAACGTGTCACTCACCATCGATGTCTCTCTGGCTGATGGCCAGCATAGATACAGACTTAGTGAGGGGCAGACTCATGGGAGGACAGCTGTTTCGCAGGGGCCGATATCGTCTGGATTTCTGCAGCAAGAGACAGGAGACTGAATGAAACCAAGTGCATGAAAATGTTAAAAAAAAAAATGGAGTGAGCCAGGCAGCGATAATGTGGAACAAAGCATTGCCAGCCAGTCAACTGGAAACAGGAACATGAACTAAAAGAGGAAACTCGACATTTTGAATCGGGAATTTGTTTTAAATTCAATGGGAGAAGTATAAATCTGCCCGAAGAAAGTCATGTTTATTAATTCTCACTAATCCCCAAACTGACAAGGCTCAGATTTCCCTTGACTGTTTATAAGTCTTGTTTATGTACAAGCTTTACAACGACTCTTTTCTCTCGTGAATTAGGCTGTGTGGGTTTTTCAGGATCTCTTGGTGGCCGACTGTGTGACAGTGTAAAGAAGTGGCAACATATCAACAAACTTCATGTGTGAGTGTGTTTATTAGCTCACCGGGTCATGCACTCTGCTATACTCCCCCCGGTCCTCCTGTTCCTCTGTCAGAGAAACCAAAGAGCCTCTGTCATCGCTGTCTTGCCGGGGAATCCTTATAGGTTCTAGGATACGGGGCCCCTGGCTGGTGGGGCCCCTGAGCTCTTCAGGGCTTCCACTGAGCCCCTCCAAGCTGTAACTGTGTACAAACAGAAAGCAGAGATGACCTCAATAAAAGAACACACACTGTATTCAACATAATCACATCTTTCTGAATGTACACAACTGCCGCTGCAGCAAACACAAACACACAAAGATGTACCTGTTGTTACACACACACACACACACACACACACACACACACACACACACACACACAGCTGGTCCTACACTGTGTTTAGCCAGCTGAGTTATCACTAGCCTCTGGAGCAGATTTACAGCTGAAGCAGCTGCAAATGACTCCCAACATCAGCATCAGCATGGAGAGCTCTGCAGCTGTGATTTACAAACCCAATTACATCGAGCTATGACTGGAAATAAAAGGCCTTGAAAAATCCAATCCAATGATTATGGAGAGGAAAACTACTGCTACATTTCAGGATGAGCTATGCCACGAGGCTGCAGCTCTATTTGCTTCAGGACAGACTCTATGATAGTTAAAGCTCCAGCAGTAAATCTCTCATCTCCGGCCCATGGGTTTGTATGCTACTCCATTATCCAGCAAATCATCAGTCCAACTCATCCAAGCTTCACTAACTAAAACCAGAGTAAAAGAATCATGATTTGGTGATTATAAGTGTCCAGAGTGGAGCAGCACTCACCTATCCTCAGGGCTGTGAATGTAGATGGCTATATCTGTCATACTAAGGCCTCCTTGGTGGCAGTATTATTACATACTATTCTACAGAGCCACAGGGCCCTCCATGCTCAAACACTAGCAGCTATTTCAGCTCCCTCTCTCTCCTTGGTGTAGAAGGTTGCTGACTGAAAGGGTTGGGCATTCATATACACACGAAAACACCCACAACAACGGCTAATGCAAATCAAGCAGCATGTAAATATGCCATGTTCAAATAAGGACATGTGCCCTCGGCAAATAAGAAAACATCAAACAGTAATGCAGTACACCTGAGGAAACAACTTCCACACTGTAGCCAATGGCGAGGGGGCGGGGGCACATGCTCATACTAAGAGAAAGTGAGGTGAAAGAGGTTAGGAGAGTGATGGGAAGATTGATAAGAGAGTATGGCAGAGTGGCAGTGAAGCACACAGATGAGGACATGAGGATAGAGTTGCAGGCGTATCTGAGAACACTGGCGTTATTCTGAAATAACTGGGCAGAGTGGATGTACTTTACATCGTGAAGCATAAACATTGCAAATGGGTTAAAGCTGATTTCCTGCTGCAGCGTTGTTGTAATATCAGTAGCAGACAGGAAATCAAGTTGAACCCAGGGTGTTTCCCAGAAATGAAAAACTGGCAGAATAGCCAAGGCACCATTAACACAGCTGGAGCCGCTGCTAGGGTGGCCGCTGGCTTCTTGAACGTGACAGATGTGACCAGATGGTTACAGCAGTGGACTGTGACAATAACAGACTTGTCTTCATTACAACTTGACAGAGATGGAGGAGGGGTGATATTATTGGCCATTATTAGCTAGTAAGCATTGATATATCTGTATTAAAATACATGTCAGCCAGCAAGTGATGAGAATCTGGAGGTAAGAAATACTACAGTCTGTGGACCAAGGAGTCGTTAATATATACTGAAGTCAAAAATATAAGTAATGTTTAACCCTGATTGTGATTCTGTGATTATGCATCTAATTAAAACTAGCACAAGTGTGGAAGACACTAGTGCTAGCGGTGGGTATAGATATTGGTTTTTGTTTATGTTAAATATATTGTATTAACTTCATTTCATGTTTTATTTTCTGTATTTATTTTTCTGTTTTTTTCTCTTGTTCATTAACTAACTTGTGGAGCACTTCGGTCAAACTCAGTCAAACTAGCCCAACAAAGAGTCCAGTCCACTGGATAGCCGTGAATACTTCAGAGATGAAGGGCTTAATATTTGTACTTTTCAGTGTAAGAATGAATCACCTAATGAGAGTGAATCATTGTCAGTCTTTACCGGTCCCTGCCGTTTGAGATCAAATTGGACTGTATGGACTAAAATGAGTTTGACAACGCTAATCTACACCATGAACCTGTCTTTTATCACCAAGAAGCTCTCTACACCATTCCTGAACAAACTTATTTTCAGTTAGATATTTTTTTTAGTAAGTTTTTATTAAAAATGTTACATTTTAGTTTGAGTCTTACTTTAACTCATTTTGATGACCTTATTAAAAGGATAATAATCAGGAGAAAGAGTTGACATGTTTACACCAGTTATTAAAATATAAATACCTAATTCTAATTAGCCTTTAGTCATTAGTGCAAAATATCGCTTCATATATATTACTATTTACAGCCTAGTTTTATTTTTATTTTATTTAACTGAAGAAGTTTTTCCACTCCTAGCTTAGTTTTCAGTTTAATTAACTACAATAACCACGACACACTTCAGATGTGTCTTACTAAAGAAACCTTTTACCGTTTTCAGACACTGTTGTCAAACATTTTCATATCCAACAGACTTTCTGAGTAGGAGTGTAAGCATTCGGCTCACCCAGCAGAGTTGAAATAGATCTATTCTGCATATAATCAAGATCAAGTGAAAGATGCTGACTCTTTTTTTTCCACTGCTTCCTCCCTCCTCCTTCTGGGTCAAAGAGCAACATTTCATACAGTCAACAAAGCTATTTTGCAGTGAGAACAACTTGCATTCTGTTTTTACTGCTGCAGCCCACTGTCTTCTGTCTTCTGATGTTTTAGAGTTTTGAATAATTCTCTACAGGACGTTATTAAACCCACAAAATAAAAAAATAAAAAAACCAATCGTCTGTTCTAAAACTCTAGCCAATGCAGTTCAGCCTCCAGAAAGAGAGGAGCTAAACTCCTCTCTTTCTGTGTGGCTGCTTGTTATTACCAATGCTATACAAAACAGCGGTGCCACCACCACCCATTTGCCACAGTATTTCATACAAACTCCAACGGGGGTGAAAAGAGAGCAGCATTTTTCAGAGCAGTTGCCTGCAGGGACGGAGAGAATGCAACAGCAGTTCAGCAAGCATACATTAAAAGCCGGGAGGTCCACAAAGGGCACGACTGCATAAATTTGCCATAGCATGCCACTAAAAAGCAGGGCAAGCTTAACAAAACATGAACTGATGAATGTGATGTATTAATACCTTCTCCTGTGAAAGGCCGGCTTCCTCTCACCAGAGCTACGAGTGGAACTGGAGGTGATGGAGACGGAGACAGAGACAGAGTTGTGGATGAAGGTGGAAATGAAGTGGGATTTGAACGGAAGCCATGACAGCAAGAAAATAATTAATCAACGAACTGTTCTTATTGCCGATGGGACCATTGGATTTTTATGGCTACTACTGTATAGGTAATGATCTAAGAGAAGACAAGAGTGATCAGACTGCTGTACTCAGAGTAAATGATGAAAGATGATAAGCATGAAATAATTGTGGTGATATCTTTGCTCATAGTTTCAAAATGATGTTTAGTATTCCCACCTCACAGTGAGATTGCTGGTACAAACTAAAGTTTCCACAGGCAAAAGCTTGCATCTCATCATTCAGCAGCTTGTAGAAGCACCTTTAGCAGCTCTAAGTTGAAGTAATCATTTCATGTATGAGTCATCACACATCAGTCTCTCACATTTTTTAGTGGAGGAAGTCTGGCCAACTTTTCTCTATAAGATTGTTTCAGTTCATTGAGGTTTGTGGACATTAGTGATTGCAAATGAAGGTGCCCAAAGAAAAAAAAGTAAAAACAGGAAAGCACTGAATCATCACCCCTGCACCACAGTGATTGACAGCAGGTATGAGGTGTTTGTGCTGATATGCTGCGTTTGGCTTTCCCCAAATATAGAGCTGTGAATTATTATCAAACATTTCCACTTTGACCTCATCTGTCTAAAGGACAATGTTTCAGACGTCTTGTGGTTTATTCAGATGCAATTTTACAAAGCCAAGTTGTGCTTCATATTCTTTTTAAGCTTTGTCCTGGCAAAGAAGTCTTTTTTTGTCTGTACTTCCATGAAATTTAACATTTAAAAGGCCAACTGAGGCCTGCAGAGTCTGATGTCATTCTTCTGTTTGTGGCATTGCAGGATCTGACTTTGGTGTGAATTTACTGGAAGGTCGGAAGATTCTTAAAACTTGAGCTTTTATAGAGGTTTTCACACTTGCCGATGACTAGTGAAGCCAGTGTATTGGAATATCAGCACATACCTGCTACATTCCCTCTTAATTTGTATGAAAGCAATAAAGGTGTACTTTATTTTTCACATGACTGCACATAATCCTGTGAAAATGTTCTTTTTCGTGGAACTGTACATCTTCTAATCAACTGATAATAACACAGCATGAATTGAAACACTCAATAGACAGAAATGTGTCAAACAAAATGTTTGGGATTCAAAGTTAGAGTTCCAGTTGAGTATTGTGAGCAGAAACCCTATTTGTATCATAACCACATGAAGGACAGAGTCTCTGCTGGTCAGTGGACAACCTCTGAAGTCAACTTTAAAGGATGTTACTGGATTCCGACAAGAATTATCCTTGTGCATTCATCCCCTGTGATACCATTTAGCAAGATAACCTATCCTCTAATTAGTGAACTTTAGAGTTGCTGGTACCGGAGGAGTTAAGAGTAGTGTGGGCGCACTGGTACCCTATTACCAGGCTTTATTTCCAGTCTGTGCTAAACTATGATAACAGCCTCCCGGTTTTTAATGGTAACACTATTTTGAAGGCCACTTCACATTTCAAAGAGTATTCTGCAGTCGGTTACTTGTCCACCTCAGAAATTAGACAGATTTTCATTCTTTCAAATCTATCAGAAGAAGGACTCTGTATCATCGGCAGAGACTCTGAGGAATGCATCTGTGGTGCCCCATGTTTTCGTTTGTTTGCTTCACACTTTAAGTCAATTTTTTCAGGCACACTTTGTGGTGCATGATGTCTCCACAGACAGCTGTTTAAACCAAACAAATTTACTGAACTTGACGAACATAACGCACCATAATACCACACTGTATCTAAAAGTATCGATGATTCCTTCCTGCTGCGACCACATGAAAGCTGCCTTTATCCAGTAAACTTCTGTTTAGACCAGCTGCTCCTTTCAGCTCCTCTGTGCTGACAGACATCTGTTTGGCATCTCTGTCTGAGGATGGAGTTTGTGTGGACTGAACAGATCAAATGCTTCAGTAGGGCTTATGCAACACTCATGTCCCTTTTATTGTGGATTCCTAATAATCTTTGGCAACCAAATAAGCATAATTACCAAATGCTAGACTGTTACTTTAAAATGTCACCAAACACTATACGAGACATTCCGAAATCTTGTTTTTCTCATAATTTAAAATCTCATTACATTTATTTTGTCTTTTTTAAAAAAATATGTGTCCTAGACCCCACTCACACACAGGCAAACCCCCTGGTAACCTTTGTTTATAGGGAAAAATGTGTATTCCCTGACAGGCTGGCGAGTGTTTGCTGGAGCGGTTACTGTTGCAAGTTGCAACGACGTATATGGTGCTGCACTAAAGAAAAACCTCCTTGCAATTGTTTTGTTTGCTAGCAGATTGCCACGGTTTCCTGTAGTTTGCATAGAAGAATCAATTTGCACCTTGTGAAATGGTAAGCCACGACTTTTACTTTCAAGGCAAACATTCTCTATTTTGGGTTTGTGTTTGTCACGGGGTGGAAATGGACAAGTTAACTAGATTTTTATCTCGCATGAGTTGCTGTGTTTTATTATTGCTAATATTTTAATATTGTATAGTGTTTTATTCTTGTTTTATTGCATGCTTTTATTTTATTTATTGTTGAATTGTCCTGGAGAGACTATACCCCTCCCTGATTACAAACTTGGCAGACCTGGGAGGTCACAGAGGCCCAATAAGAGGGCCTAGCCGGTCAGGAGAAGCAGGGCAGCAGAGATGGCGGAGTAGATGCTGGCAGGCAGCGGCGGCGGCCGCAAGCAGAGGGCGGCGTTGGTGTGCAGTACGTGGCGAGGGCATATGACGGCCAGTGCGTAGAGAAGCAGTGAGAGCTGTGCTGCTGCTGGAATAGCTTGACGCCAGAGGACACTGTGGTGGGGGATTAGTTTGGAGTGGGACAGCGCCCTACCTCCGACGGTGAGACCATAGTGCTGGCGTGCCACAGAAAAGCGGCGGGCAGAGTTAGGAGCTCTGCCCATCCGGGCACTCCGGATCAGAGAGACTGACAGGACGGCCGGGGACGCCGCCGGGTTTTCCTTGCCCGCTCCGATTTTGCTGGATTTTAACGCCGTGGCTGACCCCACTGGACTTTTAGTGTGTTTATGTTTTATTTTGATTTTTACTGTGTGTTCTCCCTGGCCAGGGTTGTTTTAATTGCTTTTACATTTTTAACTGTTTTTGTATAAAAACTTATGTTTTAGTGATACAGTTTTTATATCGTTCTGTTCCCTTGGCTGCTCCACTGCTCCGTCCGTTTTTTGGAGGGTTTCCCTCCTTTAATGACACCTGTTAATCCACTATTACATGTTGACTAGAGGAGGTCGCAGTACCCTCTTTATGATTTTACTTAGCGAGTCAGTAGGCTTCTATGTGACTGGTCCTTATTTAGGTTGATCTATAATGATATGATATGATATGATATGAGTTACTTAGCAAAGCTGGAGAAATGAGCCTAGCTTTTGACTTTATTATGATCAGGAAATCTGGGTAGCAAAACAAGACAGCATATTAACCATGCATGCTTTCTTCATGGCCATCCGGTATAGGCCAGACTTCCAAACACTGTCCTCCAGTGTTTGGAAGCTAGAGCCTATCACAATGTGTGACATGTCTCCGTTTGTGGGATAGAAATGCTCTAAAGTTCCACTTAAAGCGGGAAAACTGCCACCAATACATTGCAGAGTTGTATCACAGTTGAGCAGATGGTGATGCAGGCAAGAGGCATTTTTACATTAAGTTGCTGCCTAACTTTTGAAATAAATAATTTTATCTAAAAAGTAAATAATGATATCAAAAGTTGCTGTAAAACAATGCCTGCATATATACATCTAAGCTCTGTGGCTCATGAGGCAGCACAGGTTACTTAATAACTGAAAGGCCGGTGGTTCAATCCCCAGCTACTCTAATCTGCATCTTGAAATATCCTTGGGCATAATGAACCGGAGTTGCCCCAGTGCATCCATCGGAGCGTGAGCATGTGCACAAACATAAGACGTAAGGTATAAGAAAAAAGTACTTGTGTGAATAAGGATTGTAGTAAAAAACGTTTCGAGTACTCAGAGTAGAAGAGTGCTATACAAGTTCCTGGCCATTTGCCATATACTAAAAACAATGGCCAATATATGATTAATGGATTTCTTTTAGACTCCCTGTGAATGAGTAATGGTCTCCAGTATCGTCAGGCTTTAACACACAGATGCACATATGAAATATACACTACTGTCAAAAGGAAAAACTTAATAAGACAGGGGATATTAAAAAGAAACTTGCATGTAAATTCCTCTACAGACCATCGCTAAGAGCCAATCATTTGAGCAGTGATGACAAAACAGCGTTAAGAGTCCCGTTCTAAAAGTCACTGTTAGCCTTTCTATTGAACCGATGTTTGTGAAATAATCTTGTTGTCAACTCGTGACAACTGTACAGTGTGGCTCTGAATGCGAAAGCGTGAGAACATGTGTTCATGTTGAAGTGCGTATCTGTGCATTTGTTTATAAGCATCTGTGTGTACAATTTTGGAAGCTCCCTGCCAACGCAAGACAAATGGCAACACAGCTGCTCACAGCATGAAGAGGAAACACTCAACATGGCACAGAAGGACTGACATCAACAAGCTCTAATAATGCTGAAAGAGGCACACATCAAGTCTGCTGACATCTACTGACTAACACCAGATTAACACCAGCAGCCAGTATCTAGGACGGAGGAGAAACATTTCTATTTCTACATCCACTTCATCAACAATGCAATTAGACATTATTCATCCTGAAGAACCCAGTATTCATCACTCTCACCTCCTCTGGTTCATCTCTCCGTCTCCTCCGTTGTTCTTTCCAGGACCCCAGCTGTGGCGGCGAAGAGGTGACAGGGAACGGTTGCTGTTACGAAAGAGACAGGAACGCCGCGGCACCTCAGTTACTCTATCTTTGGCCTCTTCTTCAGCCTCTCCTGCCCCTCCTCCTTCTCCACCTTCACTGTCCAGTCCTTCAGTGGTAGGTGCCACGGTCTGGATGCCCTCTTCTGGACTCCAGCTGCAGCCCAGGCCCTGGCTGCCCTCCGGGCTGGAGCTGGTCGGGCCGACGCTGGCGGTGTCGTCTGTGGAAGAGCAGGAGACCGAAACCTCGCTGGCACTGTCTCCTCCAGTCACAGGTTCATCATTCTGAAAGACATCCCAAAAAGAGAAAAGGTATAACTTTACACTACTTTAAAGCATTACTGTACCATCAAAAAGTTATGGTTTATCATGAGCCAGTATGCTAAATCAGCACTATATGAAGTCAATGCCACACTAATAAAATGTTGATTTATTATTTTAGGGAGCGCGGACACATGTAAATGCAACTGTTTCCACGTAAAGTATTAATTTCCAGGTTTAATCAAGTAATGCGCTTGTGAACCGTGAACAGTAACTGAAAGTGTGAAGAGTCTGGCTCTGCTCTGAGAACCACAGGGAGTGGAGCGTGAGAACATGTGTGTGCTTACTAAGCTATTGTGAGGCAAGGTTGTGGATGACAACTTGAGGAATTAGTGATAATCAACGGCAAAAAAAATCCCACAAAAAAGCCTGCAGACGCTATGTCTCAACAGCTGCTCAGCTGATATCTATCCATTTATGGTCCCTAAGTGCATAAGGCTAAATCATTTATTGTAAGTGAACAAAGCTCTCCTGCCCTCTCACTGGCTGGTTCTATTTTTGCTTGGGTCACATGGTACACATTACACAGAGTGGATAGCACCACCTTACATTAACCCTGGCCTTGGTGACGGTATCCTACAATCCTACAAGGGAACAATAGGACTATATGAAGGACCCAAAAGGTTAATTCTGTTCATCTGGAAGTAGCGTAGTGTTTTCTATATGGAGGACCACACAACCCCAATAACAGGAGACTATTTAAGATCCATAATGTGATTTTGCCATTTTATTACACCTGCAGTTTAAGGGCAGAATGTAACAGAACAGGAAAAAAAGGGCACTCCAACACAGCATAATAAATATGAATAAAACATAACACAGCAAAACAGATGTCCTTGAAATCATTGTTAATTACTCGGGCTATCACTTTGTATATCCATCAGCATTTCTTCACTGAGGCATGAGATGAATTAAGAGTAAGCTGAGGAGCCATTTAACCCACAGGAATGGAATATAATGAGGACCAAATGGCATGGCTTAGGGATAATGAGCCAGCGCCACTTTATAGCAACACTGGCATTATAACAAACACCAATAAATGATAGCAACCTTGTTAAAACAAACCTTTCCCAGGAAAACACTTCTTAGTGATATATAGTCTTTTTAAAGTCCATTTGTCATTGTCACAGGACCATTTTAGTGATCCAAATCCACAGACAGTTGGCAGTTAGCAGTTGGCAAATATAAAGTGTACGTACACCGCATATGTGTAAACTAATATGTATTCTTGTTAAGTTAATTAGCCATATGCTTGTGTATAGTTTGCTGATTTCTTGACAAGTCTTCACCTGACAGCTCTATAATATAAGAAGCACGCGGAAAACAAATAGTTTTAGTAAAACCACTCTTTGGGAATGGTGGGAAAAAACGACTGCCCACACACACACACACACACACACACAGGTTTGGGATAGTCCATTTAGAGTTAATTTGTAGGTGTGAGCTTTAACTGGGTCTATTGTGCTGCCAGCTGCAGTGTGAGGGCCGAGCATAGAGCTGCTTCTGTCGGAGAGCTGCGAATGAAAGATCTGCTTTATGCTGCAAACACAACTTCCTCTGGGAGTCGGACAACGCATGAGCATACATCAAGGGCAGAGATTGCATGTGAACGTCAGCTTCAGCGCTATAAGAGAAGGACCCAGCTGAGTTTTAAACTTTGTTTTATTTCAGGATTTTAAATGTTGTCTGATGGCACAACATACATGTTAAACTCAGATAAGTCACGACTGTTGAAACCGTCTATGTCCTCTTTATTCTACATTTACAGTATTACATTTCACAAAAGAAGCGTTTCCCTTCAGAGAGCAGCAAAGACGTTAATCCTCTCTTTCAGAATTGAGCTTCTGTAGTCTTTGTGCGGATTCATTTTGCCCATCACGGCCTATCTACAGTGTCCCAACCCTCAGCACCACACTGTATACTCCCAGGCAGCTGATATTCTCTTCTCTGGCTTTGTTTGCACCAAACATGACATACGGTTCACATTACAATGAGCATGTTTCAAGTGCTCAACACAGCAGAAACTGAGAGATACAAGTGTTTCAACTTTAACCAAAGGGTGCCTGGCTTCAAACAGACTTTCAACAGCAGCAGAGTGACAGCAGGGACCACAGCTTGCACTTTCCCAGCAGCGGAGGAGAGCTGCCGGCTTAAAAAGATGCTTAGTAGATGTTTGGCATCTCTGCCTCAGGGTACTAATAAATAAAAAAACAGACACAGACTGAGAAAATAGATACTTCATATATAGTATATAATCCCTATAGGAATAGTTGCAGAGGCAAAATATATTCTTGGTGTTCAGCGCAACTGAACCGGATGTTTGGACCACAGCCAGCCAAGGATTTAGTAAACAGGGAATTGGCTGCTACATTTTTCCTCATTTATACATTTAATGATTGATGTGTTTGCAGTTTGGATGTGTAAGAAGTTCATTCTACAGCATATATAGTGGCAATGTTTTTGAAGAATTGTTTTTGAGCACTTTAACATTGATTTGAAGTTGATGGGGGTCAGACCTTTCTGAAGATGCTGTCATATCCGGGTTCTGTGTTCAGGAAGCTCTCTATGTCACTGCCAGAGTCTCTGTGAGCTGAAGAGGGGCAGCTGGTGGCACTGCTGGTCCTACTGGGCAAACTGGAAAATGTTGAAGACTCTGAGGATCCTGAAAGACACGACATTTAACACATCGCAGGGTTAAAATCAAACAGAGGAGAAACGAAGCATTCTTGTGAAATCAGATTTAAAATACATTCACTGATAAGTTTCTCAACAGAGGCTGTTAAACTGACCCCCCCCCCCACACACACACACACACACCTTGTTTCCAAAACAATAAGTCTTCATTCTTTGTTCTAAAACACAAGCAGGTCTGTAAGACATCAGTGAAAAGACTTGTGGGAATCTGAGAAGGTGTGAAAAGCCTGGTGGATCAATGGCTGACTGTCCTCACCAAAGCAGTCTGTGCTCAACTGCAAACAACCAGTGTTTGTGGGTTTCATAAAGGTACCAGGGCGGAACTGAAGTTAAAATCTGACTCGGAGAAAGACAACGTAAACGGTTATTGAAGTACTGCAAAACTGCTTTCATGAAAGAGCTGCATTAGTCACCCTAAGGCCAAATGGACACTGATGCTTACAAAGTCTGCACCTTATTGTAAGCTTTAAAGCAAGAAGTAATTTTTTACTTCTGTTGCTTGATCGATAGAAATTACAGACATCAAGCAGACAGTTACTCGAGTTCATATCAGCCACAATGATATGAACTATAATAAGTCAGAATCACGTGTATCACACTGACTACTTAAATAATGACTATTTAAAGTAGTCACTCTCAGGCCTCGGCTGATGCCACGTTAGTTTTTCTCAGTAAGTCTCTGTGCTCTTTACCCGTAGCAGCTCACCACAAGCCATTTTTACTTTACACCCACTATTCTATCTCACTGAATTACAAACAGCCAAATCTAAAGTCAGCACAGAATACAACAACTGTTATGCAACAAGGTTCTGGGGCTACAGCTTTTTGGACATGTAAGGACATGCACAGATAATATTCCAGGCCAAACTAAAAGAGGAAGCCTGTACTCAGGCACAGACATCTACCAATGGGCTGACTTTAGCCAGCAGCCAAGAAAAACTGCATGAGATCATTTGCTCAGTGTTGTTATGATTTTTTTTTTTTAAACATCTATTTCTGCTCAAAAACCGGAAGTCATTCTTAATCCCCCAGGAAGACTTGCATCCCCTACACTCATGTGAGCAAGAGGAAGCTAGATTTTGTATACGTATGTGCTCATGCTTCAAGAGCCTGGATTCTGTGTCGCTGAGTGGGTACAAGTAGATGCCTCATACATGAGATATAATTCAAGTGGAGAAATACAAATCTATAAATAAATGTAAACTGAACTAAACATGCCACAGAAAAGGGCATATTTAAAATAAAGCATGCCCTGTATTCAGCACAACCCAAAAGCAGAAGCAGATTATCTTGTTTTTCATAATTATTCACAGCCAAAATCAAGACTAAAAATAAAAGTAGATTAATTAACCAACACCAGCAAAGGATGGCTCGAGGAATCCTGAAGCTGGCAGAAACATAACCCTATAAAATTCAGCACCCGTCAGGGGTGGGGAGTCTCTTTACATCATAGTGTTGTTAGACTTGAGGGAGTGGGGGTATACAATTTTTCTGTAGAATAACCATGAGCGCCTTTAACAAACATCGCAGAGAGAGCAGGTCGACACAGTCAGCTCTTAATGAAAGGAGGGTAGTCAGATCACAGCACCGACAAACATTATGGTTTCATAATGTTTCAATCAGCCCAATTACAACGCCAATGGGACATCACCACTTTGGGTCGAGTGATACCACTGAATAGTGTGTCACAATGGACAAAGGTAGGTGCTATCCTGACATAAAGATTGTGAGACTTCCTTAATTGTAAATTCTTACACAGTGGTTCCGTCACTTCTATCTAAAATAGTCTGAGCCTGACACAAACAATCCAAAAACATGAAAATATCAGATAAATAAGCTGCTTCAAGTACTTATTGAGCAGCAAAAGTCCATATGTTTTTTCAGACACTGACAAGTTGTTTTCGCTAATTAGCACATTCCTGCGCTGAGAGGCTGAACTAAAGATGGAACTCAACTGCGTAATACAGCACAGATTTGAGTATCACTACTATAGAAAATAATCATTCCTCATTAGAGCACTTGAAAGAGTTCATGAAGTCTCAATCGAAACTTTGTAATCAAAGGAGTCAGTAGTTTAAATCATATTTGGGAAATTAAAGTTTCCATATTTGCATCAACACTGCTTTATGAGTCCTGCAGCAGACACCACAACATGACAGGCGCAGGATTATTTCTGGTTTCTGCTTTGAGAAGAAACAAGGTCACAAGTTTAGTTATTACCAACGTGTTCCTACATGACAACTGACAACTGGGCAAACCACATCCTGCTCGCTCATACTACAACATGTAGACAACATGCAGAAAACATTAAAGGGGAAGGCTGCCATATCATGACATCAATAGATCTTTTCAGTTAAGATACCAAATCCACACTGACCTTTGACCTCAACTGCTGCAACAGAGCTTAGTCTTGACCACAGTGCATTGGTGGCTCGATGCAAAAACATTTTGCCCCTTTTTACGTCATATTTCCGCTATTAGCAGACAATCCAAAAATGAACGTGCGTGAGAATGTTGGAGTTGCAAGTGCTGGTGACACAAGTGGACTCAGGGAGTTTTCCTCAGACTCCACCCCCCTCACAGCTGTCTGTCACAACTAGCAGGGGACTGTGAGTTTTGACAGCTGTCCTCCTCCCTCTGTGTCAAACAGACCCCAACACCACTACCACAGCACACATAGAAAAGGCTCAGAGAACAGGTGTAAAAGTTGCTCATGAGTCGACGGGTGGTTGAGGCTGCTGGCCAAGTGTGAAGAAGGTCAGATATATAATTTATATATATTATATCATATCCACTTTTTTGCACCTTTCATGCAATCTCTATAAATTGATCTGCATATACAAATGCAGGGGACAAGATTTTTGGTTTCTATTTAAAGTCCACTTGTAGTAAAGGAGGATTTTGTTTCCTGAAGGTAAACAGTCTGCCTAGCGAGCAACAGAGGGAACACATCTGATACAGATTCAGCATTTTATTAGCTTTTTAAAAAATGAATCTAAATTCATAAACCAGCAGACACAAACAGAAAACTTGGCCTTGACTGCAGAGATACATGTCACTTTTTAACCACAGGAGCTTTCCCCTGAGAGTAGAAACTCTTGAAGGAATTTCAACTGCATTTCCACTGCAGACACCTGAGTCTAAATTAAACTCGGGGGGTAAAATAATTTCCCCAAAGTCCCTACTTGGTAGGCAGTACTTTGTCAAAGCATGGAAACTTTGGGGATGGGGCTTGAAGCGATGAATACTTCTGATTGGTCAAGGACTCTTCTGTATTGCCACCTACTGGTCTACAGTAGGTGGCGACATTTTTTTGTATAGCTGCACGCAGAAAAGAACGGTCAAACTGTTCTAGCTTTCCTTGTTTCTTGCAGAAACAATCCTTACATTTAAAGAAATGCAGCTTTATACTGCAGTGTATACTACTTTTTGATTACTGCAATTCAAATCATTTGAGTTTAACTGCAGGTAAAAACACCCCGAAGTGATTAGATTAGATGAAACTTTATTAATCCCTCGGGTGGGTTCCTCCGGGAAATTCAGAGGGTTAAAAATAAGTGTAACGTGCAGCTAAAAAAATATAAAAGTAGATACAATCTAATCTAATTTCAAGTCTGAAATAATCGGCATAGTAACCAAAAAAAATTAATAAAAAATAATCTGTTGGGTTAGAAACATTCTTCTCTGCAAGTTTTCCCTGTTAGGAAAAACACTTATCTCAGCTAAGTGTAGATTTTATCAGAACTTTCATATAAAATCGTATTTATATTTTCTTCGACCTATACTTCCTTGTCCTGTGTTTTTTCATATTAAATGTGTACAAGGTTCTCTGTCTAACTGGGCTGATTTATTACACATAGGAGGTGTTGAAGATTCCAGTTAACCTTTCTTAAAAGTTGATCAAAGTGCATCAGACTACCTGCGAAATACACCATCATCTTGCTGTTTCTTTTTCTTTGAGTGACCTTTGTCTGTAGACTGGTTCAGTTCATAATCAGGTATCACTTCACCATCTGCATTTCAACACGTTTACAAAATTAAACATGCGTTTTTTTAAATTCAGCAAGGGCAAAGGACAAAGTCCTCATACTTCTGAGTAGAGGATGTTACCACATAGCCTCCTATTTTTCACAGAGATAAAAATCTGTCTGCACACAGTTTACAGAGTATATTAAACAAAACGGCAATTCAAACCTTCCAAACGGCACATGCAGAAACATCCAGCATGATTCCTGTAAATATGGGAAATGAGTTCCGATAAACAGAACAAGGCTTTACCTAAAAGTATTGCACGACCTACAATGCTCTAAAGCAGAACAATGACTTAACATATGTTAGCAAACCACAGCAGACATGCACCACAACATGTACCAGAAGCATGATGGGATAATTCACCCTAGAGCACAACAATGCACATGTTCTGCAGCCACGAGAAGCAGCCTCAGCTGTTCTTTTTTGTTTTTCTTTTAATGTCTGATCAAGTCAAATGAAATGTCTGCAGTCACTGAGGTTTTGCATAAATGTGTAATTATTAAAATTATGGTAAATGGCCTGTATTTGTATAGCGCTTTACTTAGATCCTAAGGACCCCAAAGCGCTTTACACTACATTCAGTCATCCACCCATTCACACACTGAACACTGACTGCTATTTATGTAGCTTGTTTGCCTTTAAGTGTCCTTTATTCTGTCTTTTCTACAGAGATGTACAGAATATGGCTAAATGCTGCCTGATCATCCACAGCAAAACAGTATCACAAGGGTCTTTTCAACCAACAGAAAATTTGCATTACTTCACACAAACACAATGTCTAGCACCAAGATTACTCCTTAGCAAGTTTAGTTTAGTTTTTTTCCCCAGGTCTTTAAAAGTAAAGATGACAACGGTGTCTCCAGACAACACAGAGATTAGATCTGACAAGGTCTGGTTCTCACTAAGAACCAATGTTTCAGTTTCCAAACAAATATACAGTACAGGTCAAAGGTTGGAACACACCGCAGAGCGTGGGCGTTTCTCGTTATCTGAGACACATTAAAAAGTAAGTAAGTAAATAAATAAATAAAATAACATGCACAAAAGCACAGAGTGAACATGAAGCCTTTGCAACAAACTCCTTATAAAGGTAATAATTACTTAAAAAATTTTCTGAACAAATTAAATTTGCAACAGAACAACAATGAGATTTATATGATATTTATAAATGAGAAATTTTACAGTGCCACTTCTAATCATTTTAATTCACTGTAAATGTGTATTCATAGCTTAGTCTTCCTCTAACTGAGCTGTCGAGCATATTTAGTTTAAAAAAAAAAAAAAAAAAGCTAGGACCAAAGTACCAAATTTCCTGGTTCAACAAAAGCTCAGCTGGGTCACTGAAGAAGTCAGGTGATGTTATTTTATTACTATGATTACTTATCATATGGAATGCAATGAAAATAATGAACTAGTACAAGTGTATCCAAACTTTGGATTGACTCTTATTTTTGCAGTCCAGTTGCGTAAGACTGTGCATATTGACTTTGAAGAAGGTTTGAGTATCGACTTTCACCTGGAAGGTTTTTGCAGTCAGTAAAATCACATTGACCTTTGACACCAAAAACCAAAAGATCATGGAGAACTTTTCTTCTATAGCCAAACAAATACTGTGAGCTACTTTGATTTTGACCTCTATCTGAAAGGAGCATCCAGTCACCATTAATGTTCCTACACAATAAGAATAATAATCCACAGCGAGTTGTTCTGTTGGCTCTACAAGGCCGTGTTGATGCCAGCATCTCCCATCTCACAATGATAGTGCTATGTATTACACCTACCAATATGATCATGTGAGAATAGCACGCTACCATGCTAAACTCATCGTCCAGTTTTGAAGATTTCACTACGTTTAAACCAAAGTACTGAATGCAGTGAGACAATGAGGCACTGAGTCAGAGGGCTGCATATATAAACCACCTTTCATGAAAAACAGCAGTCTGACACAGTCCACTACAACACCAACGTTGACCTGAATGATATTCAAACAACATATTACCTATGACTGGATATCACAGGCATCATGAGAGTAGGCTGTAATTAATAAAGTGGTCATTATATGTATATTACAAAAGCATTCAATGAAATTGGTAAGTAAATTTAAGTAAATCGTTTCAAGCAGCAACTTAAAAAACTACTTTTGCAGTGGTTGAAACATGGATTACATCCCTCTGTTGCCAAGTTAACTAAATAAATAACTATCAGAGAGAAAGAAAGGGAGGGCAGAAAGCATCTGGCTTAATGAGGAAGAAAAGGAAGTGATGTCAACTGATCCAAGCTGCAACAGAGGAAATCCCACCGTCACCCACCCTTCCATTTTTACTTCCACTTGACACCCATGGTTCTTCTCCCTTCTGTTTCCATGTTTGACTTTTTTTTGTTTCCTCAGTATGTCTCATCCATTTCAGCCTCTTTTCCTCTCTGCCCCTGTCACACACACTGATGTTTCATCTGTTTTCTAGTGCAGATAAAAGGCAGTTTGTTCTCCGCCTGATCCAGCTCATCGATCTGTTGGTCTTTTTTTATTGAGACCAGTCTCCCTACAGACAGACTCATCTTATGAAGGTCAAAGAATCCCTTTTTCTTATCTTGCTTTGGCTGTTGCCCAAACTCAGACATATCTGTGTCAACATCTAAAATGTTTCACATTAATATTTCTCCTACAGTCATTGCCCACACTGAGTGAACTATATCCCCATGGCAACAATCAACCACTTGCTGCACTGACAAGTGAGCTGATATTTTTCCCAGCTACACTTCCCGAGTGGCTCGAGGAAACTGCTACTGTGGTCCAGGCATAAATGACGTGATAAAAAGTGGGCATAAATAAATTTTAAAAACTATGCAATGTCAAGACATTTTTAACCACAAGTGAAAATACTAAATGATCTTACTGCTGATGCTGTAGGGTCATATAACTTTGTACATTTGAAATAAAAGTGCAACACGGAGGGACAATAAGGTTGTTAAACCTTCTGGAGAAACTAAACTTTGTAAGCATTTCTAACATATCTGAGGTGGGACTCCATACAAGCAATTCTGTAAAAATGTACTTAATAAAGTTGACGACTGAAATTAAAGCTTTGGCTCTCATTATCTGTTAACTGCCAAAATAACTGCCCTGACGTGTTACCAAGTTGGTGGCGGAACTTCCTTCTAGAAGGAAATTGTCTAAGCCTTTAAAGCTAGTGTTCCTACGCTAACATTAAATGATTTATGGGGTCAATTCCAGAAATTTCATACACGATCAACTGGGATATCACCAAATATTGTTGTGGACTTTACTGAAATATAAAGCACAGCATCACCTTATTTGTAAGCACAATTATATTTAACATTCAAATATAATACACAGTGAGTCTAGCCTATATTGGTCAACAGTCCCACAGACAACACGAACTATATAACGACACTTCCTTCTCATTTGGGTTTTCAGTGTTTCTTTCCTAACAGCAGTCGTCTAAATCGGTATGAGCCCTTGTTGATACAGAGATGAAATCTTATTAGAGTGTGCATGTTCTGGCCCTTTTCACAGCAATCAGGGTCACTGGTCCCCATCTGTTCCGTATCTAACTTTTCATCATCTGTGTGTGCACATGCTGGCAAAACACACCAAGTCAAAAGCCCATGTTTCTACTTAAAGTCTCATTTGCATGTTACTTAAAAACCTTTTAAAGTAGCCTCATAACATCTCCAAGTGTCAGCAGACTTAGACACTTAAAAGTGTGGTTTCAAGAATATTAGAGCGCAAAGGCAGCCTGGGCACGTGTCCTGGGTGACAGGTTAACCACTCAACCATTTGGCTTGTAAGTGGAAACTTTTTGTTAATGTCAGACTAGAAACAATAGAGCGAGATCGGGCTCTAACAACACCGATATCAGGCAGCAAAATCTTATCTTTGTCAAAGTTGGTGTTTTAGGTCATCTGAGTAGATCAAACTAGGAGAAAGAAAAAGCTACTTTCACAAGTTCACAAACAAACTGCTGCTCTCAAGTCTCAAACAATGTAACGATCTTACTTGATGTCAGTGCTACTTTAACCAGGCCAAAGAGAAACATAGTATCACTTCAAACAGGATACAGGCTTAATCAGTACTAACACTAATCCACACACAAGCCAAGAGCAAAACATTTCTTGCTAACAGCAAAGTACCCATGTCAGGCAGATTGCTGCAAAAGGAACCAAAGAAGAAGTCATAACAGAAATAACCATTAAGAAATTAAAAATACCCATTCTGTCAATTTTGACATGAAAATTTAGAGCAGCAGGAGCTGCCAGTAACTCTTACCTGAGTGCTGAGTATTGCAAGGCTGATGGAACGACGTCTCTCTGTCTCGGTGGATCTACAGAGAAACAGGAAGACACTGAATCACTCTCAGCAACATGTGATCATCACCCACAAAGAAATAATGATGCAGACCAGCATGTCTGTTAGGAAGTGTTCCTCCGAACACAGGATGGGAGGCACCGATAAGACACCCTTTATAACAGCGGTCTTAAGAGTATTCACAGGATTTAGTGACTACACTCTGGCTCTATCTCCATCCCCCCCGAGGAACTGTCTGAAAAGATCCAACTTTTTCAGCCTTCAGCGCTCACAGTCACACTGACACCAACTCACACACACACGCAGTGCCTGTCAGAGCTCTGTGGCTGGCTGTGAACACGCAGCGCTGTGGCTCCGCTTCCTCTGTGGTCTCTACAACAGCTGTGTATATGTGTGTGTGTGCATTTGTGTGTGTGTATATGAGCTGGTTTTAGCTACAAAAGCCTCAGACTCCCTCCCTCCCATCTTTGCAGGCAACACAAAAGATTCGACAGTTCGGACGAAGCTGTGCAGATTTGACTGACAGCGCTGAATGTGAAACTAAGAGTCAGAGAGAAGCTCATTGTGTTTTAATGAACTCCATCAATTATATCTAGCTAAAGATGATGAACTTTGACTTTCAATGTGTGGTTCATGCAAAGTCACAAGGCAACTAAAATCTGATTACTAATTTATTAACAAAGCCAGATTAGCAAACCCACATGCTTCAGATAATTACAAACCTCATGCTGATTGAAAATGCAGTTTTTTTTAAAGGGTCAAGCGCTTTCTGAAGTAAACTGGAGCTACTGTCATTTACACATATCATCTTCTATAAGATGCTTGTACGACCTGCTTCAATAATTTGTTTCCTCCTCACTTTAACATTTAACTCCCAGCCCCAGCAAGCTCGGATCAACACGCTTTAGCATGACCCTGTAAACTTTAAGATTCATGCAAAGAAACCTGAAGGAACAGTATAAACAGGTCGCTAGTCTAAAGACCTCAAATGTTCATCTGATGAAGGAATTGTTGGAATCAAAGACAGCTGTCCCCCACAAGCTTAATTTACTGTGACTGTATGGATGCTGTAGTTTTTATCATACAAGTAAAAGTGGTTCTGTAATGGCAAAAACTGAATACCTTCAAATGGACAGGCCAGTGATCAGAGTAGAAAAAACAAAAAAGGGGAACAACTTACTTTTATTTTGTTCGATAAGATCAAGTCTGTGTTTAGCTAGCAGCTAGTTAACTTCGCATGAAATAAAGACAAAGGCAGCAGACTAAAACAGCTTGTCTCACTTTTTTTTCCCAAAGGTAAGAAGTAGAAGTAGTATCTGCTTGCAATTACAAGCAGAGGCTGAAAAACGCCCATTACAGTATCCCAGAGCTTCCAGACCAGCATCCAAGGAAGCAGAAGATTTTTCGACTGAGGTTTAGACTGCGAGGGCCGGAGCCCTTGACAGCCACCCAATCCAAGTGTTACTGAACCCTGATGGCCCCTCCTTGTTGGTGGTGGTCCAAGTAGTTACTTCAGACACTTAAGGATGTGCTAAGGCCTGGCCCCAGGCACTCACCTCGATCACGCCTCCTCCCAATTCCTCGTCCCATAACTGTCAAGTACACACACGCTGGGGTTCAGTATGCTACCCAAAGGCACTTCAACATGCGCTGGAGAAGCCAGGCATTTCGTTTCATCGCAAATGTTAGAGTCATAAGCAACAAAGTAACAAAAGAGAATATTAAAAACAAAAAGAGGAAAAGAAGTCATAGCTAAACAAGACTTAATATAATGCTCAGGGGGAAAAAAGAGAAGAGAGACTGAAACAAAAAACAAAAACAAAAAAACCCATATAACACAGAATGATAAGTGAGTCCTAGCCAACTAACAAGGTCAACCCACCCCCAGAATGCTTTGAGGGTGAGGGAGCTGATCTCAGCTTTTATAAAACTAACCCTGTGCTATCTATTGAGGAGCCCACTGAGAAGCAGAGAAACACTGCACTCTGTTTTCCAGGCCTGGGAGTGGCACGTCTGATCTTCCCATTTGCATTCCGACAAAGACACTGACAACTAATTGCATACCAACTGGCCCCATGTACAGGCACCTACATCATGCATGCATGCACCCACATGACAAACACTTACTTATGCTTCCTTTCCCCACCCCTCATCAAGTCTCACATGCACACAACAAAATCCCCCACATTCACAGATGCATGCGTAGAACACACAGACTTCTTCTTCGTGTCTCACAGCTGTGTTCAGATATCAAACAGAGCCCGCTGAGAGAGAACAAACACGCTGACGAGGAAAGACTAGCTGGTCACAGAGGGCGCCAGCACACGCACACAAACACAGACAAACGTGGACACATAAATGCATACAAAGGTTCTGGTCAGAGGTAAAATGACTGCCAGAGATTGCAAAAAATGAAAAAGGAAAAAAAAAAAAAAAAAGGACAACAAGACTCGACCCTTAGCAGAGGACAGGAACAGCAGGACAACTTCAGAACAAAGAATTCAACGAGGCGAGAGAAGCAGCTCTGTGTGTTTTAATACTCTACTCCACAGTGTGTTTTGGCACTAATTATAAAATGAACTGAACCCTTAAGTATGATGAAGTATGAAGTGGATACTTTACCTAAGAAGTAGTTATACAGTGTGTGCAAATTCCTCCTTTTAATACACGAATATTACTCAAATATTACTGCTGTATTTCCTTTCTTTTTGGCAGTGTGTTGCAGGCTAAGGTATGAAAGGTGAGTGTACACAGCTCAGTCTGGACAAAACAAAAGCCTTTTCGATTTCAGTCACAGCATCAACTTCTTTCTCTTCTCAGTTCATATGTTCTAATTCAGTTCCATCATGCCTACTGCAGAGCAGCTACAATGCTTGCACAAAAGTCATTGATTTGCTTAAGAACAAGTCATTTTTATGATTGTTTCACTGAGAAAAACATCGACTCAAAGGCAACAATATACTACCAAGAAGCAATTTAAGGGTCATAAAAATGATGAGAAATAAAAAAGGAGGGGAAAAGTCACATTAAAAATGTGTTTATTTTTCCTCACAGACGCACCATGGATAAATGTGGCAGGCGATGTGGTTAGTATGCTCGATATAAACCAAGACGCACAATGATTCAGCCAGTAGAGCAGCCACTCATTTAATCAGTTGAAGAAATCACACATTTATCAAATCAGCAGTTAGCAGGTCTGCTAAACAGCTAGCCATTCAGGAACTGGTCCCCCGTCTGAAAGCTGGCAGCCTCGATTCTGAACAACACAGAGCATATTTGTATTGCCGGGGGAATCTAAACTGTACCCAGTAAAAACACATCTGGTTTAAAAATAAAAAGGCGGGATGGTTTGTCTATACGCCGGGGCACGCAGGACTTGGACGGCTGCCTTGTTTCTAAACAGGCAGGCGGCCAGTGAGGCTCTGCAGCACTGAAGGATGCCATGGTGGAATGAATGACTGTATCCAGTCCAGCATGTATACATGGTCTCAGCAAACAAGGCCTGGTAACAGCAAACCCGTGGATGAATCTCCTCTGTGGTTCACCTTGGAAGGACTTTTATGAATTGTTCCATTCATAGAATGAGCTTGTGATTAACGCTATAAAAAGATTGCAATAAAAAGGGTCAAGAAGGTGCCACAAATAGAACAACTACTTTTCGTATCTTTAAAATCACATCACAAATGCTCTAAAAGAGCCCAAATAAAGAAATATCTGGGTTTGCCAAACCAGGAGTGTAGTACAACAGAATATACACCTATTAGCCTAAACATTAAACATTATACATCCAGCCTGTTATTCCGGAGGTTCCCCTTGTGCCACAAGGCAGCTCTTACCCATCTCTGGACCCAGATGGTTTAGGAGTATGTGGCATCTGGTGCCTGAATGCTTGGGTCCTGCAGATGTTCGCTCAAGATCTGGATATTTATGGCACATTGGGGCCATACTGGGGTGTGCTTGTTCTGCAGTAATGTTTAGGTAGAAGTATAACCCGACACCTGAAGGCCAGCACTCAAGATTTCCCAGCAGAACATCGCAATAAGATTCACTTTACCCGTCAGTGGTTTTATCGTTTATGACTGATGGGTATATTTACTGTAGTACTATGTTAGTATAAAGGGTTATTCACAGTTACTGTAGATGGTAAGTGGAGTGATGATGTGTTTTGTGATTCCAGGCCAGCAAAGATGCTGGGATGTGAAACACTGGTTGGAATGAAGTCATTTGGCCGAATGCCTGTTTCCATCTGAGGCCAGAGGAAACCGTTAGCCCAGAGCAGCCTTTTTCCCACACCATCATATCTCTACCTCTCCCTCTCTCTCTCTCTAACTCACTTGCACACACCCTTGCTATTTCATACCTCCGGGGTAAAGAGGAGCTGACATTTGGAACAAGTTTAGAAAGTGACAACAGACTAAAGAGAGGTGTTACATATACCAGAGCAAGTCTCTTCACTGATTTTCCTCTACTCTGCCCTGAGTCTGGATGTCACAACCAGCAGACACTGTGACAGTAAACACCCCATATCAAACGCCCACTGCTGCGTAGTTACTAGTTTATTTTATGCACGATAATTAATAGTCCAGCCATCAGTAACTGATTATTAGTTTAGATTATAGTTTATAGTCATCAACCAATAGGAAACAGTCCAGCTGAGTCATTGGCTAAGTGCGACTTAAATAAAACGAGGCTCATCACAGTCTGTTGACACCTATTTTGGTTCAATTTTACAATTACAAACAGCTCTAAATGACTTTACAGTATTTGCCTTTATCACATAATAATTAAGACTAAAACTGAAACCTATTTAAAATAAAGAACCAGACAAAGTGAGGGTATTACAGTTTAAAGGGAAAGAAACAGCAAATCCAGATACATCATAATTTCACTTATTTTTACAATGTTTGACAGCTGAGTAACCAGCTAACGACAGACTTTACCATGCTTTTTGAGTACATATTTAACCATCTACTCTAAATAGCTGCATAGATTAGTTTTTACAGCCTGTGAAATTCTTTCCCGAGTCTGTATCTAGAAATTATCTCTAGATCGATAAGTTAGTGAACATCATTTTCTCATTACTATTTGAGATTTGACAGGAAAAGCCTGATTTTGTTCTATCTGGAAAAATCACTGGTACTTACCCTGCTTACAAATCAAACCAGTCACTTAATGTCCCTTGATGGAGTTTCCTCCACTTGTGACCGCTAACTAATGACATCTAGGGCTGTGTAATCTGACAAAATATAATGGATGCTGACTGCAACACAACAAATATCCCGGCCACCTACAATCACATGAAAGAGTGTCGAGAGAGCTAACAAACAAGAAGCAAAAAAAAGAGCCGTTAGGTGCTCAAAATAACCCAGAATGTCAAACACTAAAATAAGCTTTGATGTGAGGCACGCTAAATGCTTACAAAGATGGAAGGAGATAACAGTGGAAACTTTTAAAGATATGATCTGAATTTACACTGTTGGTCAAAAAACCCGAATCCAGGTACACAATGCCCAGCAGAAAATGCTTTACACAAGTCAAGTTGCGTTGTTTATATTACGAGTGTCGGGCCAGAGTAGAGGATGAGACGCAGCACACAATGTTACAAGAGATATGTGGACGAGCCAAACAACTCATTCCTGTATGATGTTAATGGTGCACTTCATCTGAGCACTTCACTCTGCGATAGATGCCTATTGTCCTGATAACCATAGAGCAGAATTGGAAGCTAGAGGCCTCAGAAAAAGCTCTTGAGTAGCGGTGACTGCGTGAGGGTCATCTATGTGCGTCACTACGGATAACGCCACGATTTTTAGAGCGTTTACTGAACACTTATTGAAAACTGTTCTATATTTTATACATTAAAATGTTATGGTTACATCCTTAGTCAAACATTTTTCCAGATGCTCAAAATAAAAAAACAAAAATAATCACATATGAAACAATATAAAATAAGTTATATTGGGATATGAGGTTTTGGTAATATCTCACTCTGTCCGAGCGAAAACTTAGAAGGAGCACGTTTTTCCTTTGTCTTTACTAAACAGGGATCTATCATGATTAAGATTTTAGTTACATAAGTTCCTATTGCTTTGATCAACAGTGCACAAGTCTCTGAGCTGCAGCAAGGAGAAACTCCACAGTGGAAAAATGTTGTAAAAGGTTCTATATATGCAGAGAAGGGAAAGTGCCTTTTGGGCTTTAAATAGCACAAGTTTTGGGAGCTGTAAACATCTCATTTAGAAAGATTCCATCGAACCTCCGCTACATTTGGTTTAACACAGAACCTTTACAACACAGTAAGGGCACCTCTGAGCGAGAGGGAAATTAGGGTATAGCGAGACATTTTCAGCAACTTTATCTTCTGCTTTAGTTTGCCAGACAAGTACCCACTGAGCTGACCAAAAAAACCCCAGAAAGACCTTAAACTGTCTGAGCCTCATTAAGTTTCATACACAGTTTATTCCACAGAGACAGATAGAGCGCAGGCATCTGTCTCTGTGTCGCATACAGCATACACATGCAGCGAACATCCAGAAACCACACTCCACCCAAAATAATCAGCACTCTGTGTCTGGAGGGCCACTATCAACAACCATGCAATCATCTCCCAGGGAGCAACACAACGAAAGCCGTCACAACATCCCTGGCAGAGGACTACAGGTTTGCCGACACACGCTGAAGCACTTTGTGATGCTTATGATTACCTTTTCAAAATAAATATCTTTTCTGAATAGCTTTAAGGGGGAACGCTGATGAGGCCTTCAAACTGTCTGAGGACTTACGCTGCTAAATCACTCCAAAAGTATCCGGTTCACAGGCTTAGTTTCAGGTAATAACGTCATTTATTATCTTTAGCCTCTGTTTTATGGTTTACTTTTATGAATTAAGTTCTGCTTTAGACGCCTTACCTTGCTTTTATTGCTTTAGCCATTACATTTTATCTGTCTGGAGCACTTAACTATGCTTTCAAAGCTTCAGCTCAAATGAGCGTTAATACTGTGTCAGTAGTGGGATCACCACACCAAACGACTTTGTTTGAAAGCGCCGATAGGTAGCCTACCTTAATCAAAACCACGTCTACAGCTCTCTCCCCTTTGGCACAGAGACTATACCTCCGCTTGTGTCGTTCGTACATTTTCCCTTAAATATCCAGGGCTGCTTTATTGAACAGAAGGTTAAAAAATCCAAGAGAAACACTGTTGAGGAGAACTGAAGCAGTCTGCTAAGCTTTTCACATCTGGCCGCACCAGACTCCAGCTCTACTCCTCCCTCCTTCACTTCTCCCCACCTCCCTCCCATACTTTTCTTTTCCTCTGTCGTCTCAACTTCTCTCTTGACTGTGTTTGACTCATGCCTTTGCTCGCTCTCTCTCTCTCTCTCCCTGTGAGGCTGTGAATACCTCTCTCTTTTTGTATGAATCAGCCATCCAGAGCATTGCATTGTTACTGTGTGACAGATGACAGTGGAGCATTATTCCTTCAGTTAACGTTATTCAACAACATCAATTAACGCTGCTGAGCTTTAACACCCCCTACTGGTGAGCACCTTCTCGGTGTAACTACACCTTTTTCAAGCTTTTTTTGCCAAAACCATCTCTGACATACAGTTTGTAAAATGTTAAAACTCTTAAATATCAAGATTAATCCAATATGGATATGTTATATGATAGATGTCAGCATGGCATGTGTATGCACAATCACAATCAAAAATCTATGTATAGGAAAAGAACACCATGGAGGGCTATGGTGGGGTAGCTGTAGCTCAGGAGATAACGCAGGTCACCCACAAATCGGAAGGTTGATGGTTCTGCTCCAGTCTCCATGTCAAATATTAACCCCAAGTTGCACCAGAGTATGAATGTGTGTGAATGTTAGATAGAAAGCACTTACACTGGGAAAGTATAGAAGAAAGTGCTTGTGTGAATGGCTGAATGAGGCGAGTTGTATAAAACGCTTTGAGCGCTCAGAGCAGAAAAGCCATTTTGTGGACATAAAGACACTAAACGCCCAAACCCTTATTTATTATTTCTTGCAGCACATTAAGCTCCTGCTCAAGCTGTTCTCTCTTTTAACTCCCCAAATGAGCTCAAAGGCAATATGTTTGAGTTTCTTGATAAGATCAAAAATGAGTACACACAAAGAATAATTTAGAATGCCAAGAAATCAAGCTCACTAGCAATTCTGGCAGATCAGCTGATCTCAGTGCCAGTAAAAAAAAAAAAATCAGCTGAGATTCTTCTAAATATCCAACTGGCAAACTGCAGACAGGATGTGATATTAAAGCTGATGAACACTGCCTATAGTTGCTTTGCATCCACAAGCCGCGTTGTAACCCAGCTCTGGCACAGCTCCTCTTTCATCCTGTTTCTGATTTACTCAGTGTCACATCAAGATTTCAACGACGCCTGCTCTGTTCTATAATACTGTGCGTGGGAGGACATGGAGGTCCTAGAACAAGGCCAAACCACCAAATAGAAAAGTGCAAATAGAAAAAAACTGTAACCATAGAGGTCTGAACTAGTTTGTGTGTGTGCATGGGTGTACACATGGGCATATTTCATATGTGGCACGCCTAACAGACCTAAAAAGTGTAAAATGAAAAGAAAAAACTGTATATTGCAATTCTAAAAGCAGCTGGACAAAAGCTTACAAAAACTCATCTAAACATTGTCCTGAACCTGCTTCTGATCTTTTGTATTTGCACATTTCATCACAAATTGCTATTAAGAAAAATTAAATTAAGCATAACAGATAAATCACAAATCAAAGTAACAAAGTTTAATCCCCCGCTGCCTCTGTAATCAAATCTATGCTGCTGGGAAGGAAGCCTGAGGTTGAGAACCCTCTGAACGATATTTGGATGGTATGCAAATGTGTTGAAGTCCCTGCTGTCTGTGGGTTGTTGCTTACATGAGAATCCAGCTTTGACCTACTTGGCTATAGTTGTCCAGTAGCACAAAGGCGTGAATCTCAGTAGCCACAAACAAATGAAGCTCGACGCTAACTGAAACTTTCACAGAGCACCAGGTGCCTCATAGCTCGAGGAGGCTGCTGAATGGCATTTTATTTTTTTAAACAGAAAACATGATGTTTGATTCTGAAGTTCTGTTTGGTGGGTTCATATATTATTCTGCTGCAACCAATAGTTCAATTCAATTTACCGGTATATGGCACCAAATTACAACAACAGTTGCCTCAAGGCGCTTTGTATTGTGAGGTAAAGACCCTACAATAATACAAAGAAAACAGAAAACCCCAACAATCGTATGACCCGCTATGAGCAAGCACTCTGGCAACAGTGGGAAGGAAAAACTTCCTTTTAACAGGAAGAAACCTCCAGCAGAACCAGCACAGGGAGGGGCGGGCATCTGCCGCAACCGGTTGGGGGTGAGTGGATGAAGACAGGACAAAAACACCCTGGGAAATAGAGCCAGAGATTAATAACAAATAATAATTAAATGCAGAGTGGTGTATAAACACACAGGGATTCCTTGAACAGCTTCTCAGCCTTGGCTGACCATTTTTCCTCACTGTAAAGACAGAAAACTGTGTACATCCATGTAAGAGTGCATTTTAAAACGTAAAGGAAAAAAGCTATTCCGTCACATGACCGTAACCACTGACTACAGGAAACCCTTAGAATCTCTTATTTCATTGTGAAAATGTCTCTACAGACCATTGCTGTCTCATTCACCAGGGGGTCATTTGTCATGTGCAGTTATTAATCAAAGACATATTTCGCCTTGAAACTGCACTTTACCAGGAAAGGTTTCCAGTACACAAAAAATTATGCAACAACTCCTCCATATTCTCCCTATAATCTATTTTGAATCGGATGAGTGGAGGAATTAAACAGAGCACACACTGAAAGCAAGGACACAAGCAGAAGTTAATGGGTCCATCATATTGATCTAGCCTCACTGTGATGTCACATTAAATGATACTTATGGGTTTTGTCTAAATAACAAAGCTGTTGGATTAAAAATCCTCAACAAGAGGAGATTATAGCTTTCACTCTCTCTTACACATCTGGAAAAAGACAAAAAAAACCTAAATCTAATCTAAATTTATCTCGTGTTCTTATCTTGAATATTTTACACTTCTTTACACTTCAAACAGACTCACAGCTGTTGATGAAAACAGTTTTTGTCTGCTTTGACGCGCAGTTTGGAGGAGAGAAAAGCATAAACTTTATGGGTCAGAGTGTCGCCGTGCAGATTGGCTAAGTCTAAAATATGAAACGGAAAAGCTGTCACACAAACTGAATCATCCAGGACTAAATTATCTGCAGTCTAAACAGCTTGAATCTCGTCAAAACACTGTCACACTCTTTTTGATTTTAATTACTTTGTTAACCTTACGCATCTCATTTCATGCAGCTAGTTGTTGTTGCTGTCACTTAGATTCTGTTAAGCAGTCAGGTGTTTTTGCTTCCTGCTGCCTTGAGTTTTAGAACACACTGAAAATATATTTCATGTACACTTTAACCCACTTGAGTTATTTTTAATTCTTTTTCTAATTATTTACACTTTTACAGAATAAGTTGAATAAATAAGTGTGCCTTATTATTGTGATTGTTCTTATCGATTGCCATAAATGCTTTTGAATTCAAAACTGTAACTTAGCATTCTTAAAAGAACATCTGAGGCTCTGTCTTCAGGCCATTCTTCACCTCAGCTTCTACTGCAGTTTGTTCAACACCAGCATGACTCCAGATTTCCTCCTCATCATAGCAATTAGGGGATATTTCAAAAGGATCAAATGACAGGTCATTAAATTGGTCAGAAGAAGAAGCTCCAGTGACGCAATTGAGGTTACATCTCCCTCTGCTGGCGACCCCACATTCCTGCACACTGTGTGTATACCCTCCTGCAGTCAAACATCTGGCATTTAGAACAAGCCGATGACTTCGACCGCAACCCAGGAATAAGCAGAGCCACTCCAGTCTATGGCTGCAGAGGAATCTGTCAGTCAGCAACATTTCAGAGTAAAGTCTCGTCTACCAAAAGCTGCATCCATGCCTTCAGTAGCTGAGCTGATAGTAAACCAACTGCATGGCAAGTCTCCCACGAGATGAAGCAGGGAAAAGTTGTGAGAGTTTATAGGAAATCAAATGCATCGGTGTTACATAAAGAAACTTCACAGAGTAATATATTCCTTTTGAAAAATACAAAATAAATAAATAAATAATCCAGTCCAAGCTACAAGTCTTACAATGTTCCAGACAGCTTTCCTCCTGAACTCTTGCCAAATATCTAGCTGGCACATCAAGCTGCTTGTAAGAGAATCTGGCTTTTCTTTCTCCTCTAATATTTGTGGTGTACTTTTTCTTTACTTGAAATTTTTTTGCAATCCCTGGCTATTGCTGTATCTTAAGAACGTCAAACTTGGTTACTGTTTCCAGAAAACCTGAAATTTGACTTGTGCATACTCTCAAGGACACTTTCAGCAAAACACAGCAAGTTTGGTTAAAACTAGCAGTAAAAGCCTTTTCATCCATACCTCACATTAGATTCTGTGCAGAACAAAAAAAAAAAAAATCAAGTATTAACTTTGCTTTAAATCTAGACAGATTTTAACAAACTGTGCATGCTAAAACAATACACAATTTCTAAACTGAATTCAGAACAGAAAACAGTAGACTCTGCATTAGCAAGAAACAGCAGCTACATCTGTAACACTCTTCCATAAACTGTACAAAAACTGCATATGAAAGTCCAGCTGTCCATGTAAGAACACAATTGTTCTTATTTCCCATTAAAACAACAAAGACTCACCTTAGCTGCATAGTCGCTGACTGTTTGGTCAGAGCATTTTTACTCCAAAAGCTACTTTGGTTGTTTCAAAGCTTCAGCAAACAGTGACTCATCTTCTGTTAATCAAACACACATCAACAGCAAAGCAGAGCTTGATAGCTGACAACAACAGAAGAGACTTCAAGCATACCGTGGAGAAGTCTGCTCCCTCCGCTGGGCCATTTTGTTCCTCCCTTGCATCACTTAAAGTGTCTTCAGACTTGATGACATCCACCTCTAGAGAAAGGCACACGACACAATGCAATCAGTGCAATGGCAAATCTTCCAAATATAGGAATCAATAAGTGTTTAGAGTGAATGGTTCTGAGACTTATCTTTCCTGAGCACAGATACACTGATGAGTCACAGACTTTGTACAATAGCAAAGTAGCAAAGTGTTTCTGGATGGTTTTATTCACTATTATCCTTCACTGAAAAGGTTGGTTTCTTTTATTCTATATAGCTGTGAGAGAGAATTTGAGGGCTTTATATCTTGGTATTATTAGTCAACATGAGCTGATGACTGTCATTGGAAGCTTAAAAAGTCTCATAAATATTCTACAGAAGAGAAAAATAAATAAAAGCACTCACTAGTAGCAGATTCGATTTTCACTCTTCATACCCAAACTGGGAAACAACAGAAATTTTGTCTCTGACAAGCTCACCAAGATATTACCTGATGCTGTGACACTGTCATGCTGTAAATATATCCTCTAATTCATAATGACAACGCACTCCCTGTGTGACGCACATCACAACCTTGCCCTTGACCTCTCTTTATTGGACTCGGTTCCGGCACAATTATTTCAGATGAGCAAAAACTGCCAACAGAGGACTGCTGAAGGTTCACTCTGTGAGTCTCCCTTCCTGCAACACGCTCACATCAGCTGGCTTGTGTATGTTTGTTTTACAGATTCCAGACTTGTAGCTGTGTATCTGAGGCCGAGTCACGTGCACTTGTAATGTGACTGTGCATGCTGACTTAGACTGTAGCCAGACCGTGCTTTCGTGAGTGTAAGAGAGACTAACAAAGAACATATGTATATAAAGGGTGTTGTTGTCAGACTAATCGTGGCCTAAGTTACTGGTGGTACAAACCAGCTCCTTACTTCCCATTGCATAACATGTCAAAGTGTCTCATTGTGAGCTACTATGGCATAAAAATGCGTCTGTGGATGCCAAACTTTGATCAAAGTGTTTTAAAATCCCATCTTTTTTAAAAATCAGATAATTGAGATGTACTAATAACTCTTCATTAGAATTACAATTTTCTCAAAATAATATAAAGACTCAGGACAACATATAGTCACAACAGCAATGCATCCCAACGGGATGTCACAAAAAAGCTAAAACCCCTGTGAGCTCAATAATGGTGAGCTATGTGGCATTTAACTTTGCGGAGCTTTTGCCATTAATCACCTGAAGAGGACTGAATCTAATTTAGCATATTTGCTTAGGAATAAGACTTTGACAAACATATTGGCGTGTGATGCATGAGTGTGTGGACCTGGAATAAACCTGAACAAGGACTGAAATAAATCAGCATTTACCCACCTTGAGCTTTAGTGCTGCAGCTCTCCAAGGATCCATCCACAAAATCAGAGGGATTTTCAGTCATCTGATTCTCAGTATGAAGTTCTATGGATCCTTCACTCTTAGGTGAAAGTGCCGTTATTTCCGAACTTAGATCAGCACTATTTGAAATCACAATGTCATCCTGTGGGATAGACAAAGTGATCTGATTCTCAGGTGGCCTTTCCTCTGCAGTTATCTCAGAATTATCCTGTTTAGGTTGAACATTTCCACTCTCATCTGCTGCCACTACCACAGGCATATCACTTGTCTCACTGGTCCGTTGAACATCCTCTTCAACTATGTTGGTGACTTTGCTCTCTTCTGTTACAGATGGCTCAGTTTCGGTAAGTACCCCGCTGCCCAATCCTGATGCTGAAAGCTCTATCCCTACATTCAGGTCAGAGCTATTGGTCTCCTCAGTTTCACTTTCCTCCACCTGTGCTGCTGGAGTATCCTCACTCCCAGCTGAGTCAAAGGACAGATCCTCTTTGGAAAGATCTGGGGCTAGATTCCCAGTCGCTTCAGAATTTAAATCATCCAAGCTCAAGAGTTTGGGTTCTGATTCAAGATGGGTGTCAGGCTCCGATGAGAGTCCTGTATCCACAGTTGTGAAATGTTCACAGGTTTCTTTAGGTTTAAAATCACTGGGGGCCTCAATCTCAAATCCAGCTGAGGGCTGCCGTACTATCGTTGACTGAAGTAAGTCCTGATCCTCCATAGTGATGCTGCCATGAGCGGGCTGGAATATTTCTGTTGTAGAGCTTCCAGCTGATCTGAAACTGCCATCGTCATCACTGGAGAGTCCGTGGGCCGTACCTGAGTCATGGTCAGCTTGTCGTTCAGTCGGCATCTTGTCAGGCAACGGCTCACAGTCAAAACTATCAGTCTGTGTATCTACTACGATGTCGCTGAAAGCCAAAAAGACAGCTGAACTGTCAACTTCTTCCGCAGGCAAAATTCTGCTTTCAATACTGTATCCAGAGGGTTCTACTACGTCTTCACTGTGTAGCTCTTTTCCACCAACTGCGTCAGTACAACTCCCAGAATGACAACCACTTTCTGATGCCAAACCCCACTCCTGCTCTGTAGCATAATCCCTACCAGCTGTTTCCTGGTTTTGTTCCAGGCTGTTTATGTCTGGTAGAGGTTCCCCTTCGTGGAGACCTTCTATCAACAGACATGGAACAGGTTCAGGCTCCTTGATTACATCACCACACTCTATCAGCGTTGGGTCTGGGAGGTCCATCGGGGTTGATAAAGTGTCTGTTAACCCTTCACTCTCTTCCTCGTTTGCATCTAGAGATAGTACATTACAAACATCCCGGCTGTGTTTCGCGTCTTCTTTCCCAACATTCTCTTCTTCTTGGGAGCACTCCTTCACTTCAGAATCAGAATTGTCTGAAACCTCAGAATATGATGATGATGCTGACTGGCCCATGATTGACTCGTTTGTGTCTCCGCTGGCCTTTAGTAGATCTGTTAATTCAGAGCTGATCTCCTCCTCCCTCCTCTTGGCTGTGCTGTCCTCTGCTTCCTGCTCAGATCTATCCTCTCCCTTCTTGGCCTCCTGTCCTTCCTGGATCACAGCCTCTCCTCTATCAGTTTCCTCTGCCTGTTTACCACAGCCTGCCTGTGGTAGAATTCCCACAGTGAGACCTTTCCCTTCAGCCTCACTCTGTACTCCTTCAGTCCTGTCAGACAAACTCAAACCCTGCATGGAAACAACAGGCCGCTCCTGTTCCTCCTCCTCCTCGGCTTTGGAGTAATCTCTCTCCGTGTTTGAACACACCCAGTCCTCTGGGGGAACGAGGCCATGCTCCTGGGGGTGTACTTGTGATGTTGGAGTACTCACAGTCAAACTACAGTCTTTCTCTGCATTTCCAGGCTCACTGTGTCTACAATCAACAGTGCTGCTGCTCTCCACTGGGCAATTTTCTAACCAACTCCCTTGTGTTGTTGTATCCGGGCACTCCGACGCCGTATCAGACTGCTGGAGTTGATCCAGACATGTTAAGTCTGCTTTGACACCGTCAGAACATTCAGCAGCAGTGTGCAGAGAATCAAATTGCAGCTTCAGTAAAGAAACTCCCTGCAGAATACGGAACAAGACAAAGAAAATGTTAGCTCTTCTTTAAAAAAAAAAGAAAAAGAAACAACAGACCTGCTCTTCAGTTCTTATCAAGCGCCGACTCTATGATTGCATAAGGTGTTCCACTGGTTATACAAATGAAGTTTGAAGGTTAAAAAATGAGGTCAGTGAAAAGACAAACAATCCAACAATGTTCAGTAGCAGCAGAGCTCCTGGTTTTAGCCAATGTGAGCACAGATAGCGTGCTAAAAGAGGAAGGTGGCATGACTCACCTTGGCATGAAGATGACAAATCAAGTGCAGCAGCTGCTCAACACTCTTCTGAAAGGACGGTGTGTCACGCCCAGGGTGTATGCTCAGTGTCAACGTGTGTGTGTTCAGTTTGGGAAGGTGGCAAAACACCTGAACGTCTTCAGAGACCTGCTGGACAGCGACAGACTCTTCGTCCTTCTCCGGATCGGTCTCAGCCCTGCCGTGAAATAAACACTTAGATCATCCGGAAGGGTCTGCATTGGCTAACACGGAAAGGTTTTAACAGTGATGTCAGCCAATTCACAGAGTGCAGTTTTTCTTCAGTAACTCACATCCTTAAACTTCAAATGGGCTAAGGCTGGTTGTGAAAGTCTATTCCAGTAGTCAGCAAGTAATCAGAGATTAGATGTTAGTAAATGTTAGTAAAACTTTAAAAGTTCCAGATGCCATATCCTGTCCACTAAAAGTTATACTTTTCTTTCCAGTAGTAAAATACACGTACTTAAAGGCCACTCCTAACTGATAAGCTTTCCGAGAAAACATCTCTCCCCCTGCTGCATTTAATTTAAGAGTTGACGGTAAAGTATGTGCAGTTTTTCATTTTTCATATGTTGGTGCTGCACAGGGGAGACGCCTCCTAGTAAGGCAGATCTGTTTGCATAATCCTGGGTGGACTTCTTTAACACCGAGGCCCGGCAGCTGAGGTCACCAACCAAGGCTACAAGTGACTTCACTTTTCATGAGGCAAATGTAATTACCAGCACATAAAGAGCGAGATGGAGGTCATAAACTGGCTTCAGTGCAAGCTTAGCAACAAGGAAGCTCGCTAAGTGGCAGTTTTCCTTCAGTGTGTGGCATCTTCACTTTGAGTTTAGTGAAACGTCCTCTGCAAAGACATAAAAGGAGTCTCTTTCCACTTTAAGCTCTGTCTAAGTCAATGCACTCAAACGCTCCTTTTTCCCCCTCTGAGTTTTAATTTTGAATGAAAGAATTTGACCTCACTAGACTCTGGAAGATATTATTAGAGGATAATACTTGACAACTTTAAACAAAACACATACATCACCATGCCATTAAACTGCAGAGAGAGCACTGCAGTGTGTTTGGATTAAAGTGGAGCTGCGCATAGTGAGACTGAAAAGGTACTACAGTGGAAACAGGACTGAGGCTTTTGTGTTGCAGAATAGTTTCACTTTAGATTTCCTTGGAACAATACTGGCAGCCCACAACTTTTCAATTTGCCCTCAACTATCTGACTGCAGCTGAAAGTGCTAAGCTAGGCTGCTGCGTGGCTTGGTGGTGATGTTCTTTGAATACTTCTATTGTTCTGTGAGGACAACAGACAAACAACATTGCTATAAAAGAAGGAGGAACCACGCCATCTGCCCTCTGATATATTGACATGGAACTGTTTGTACAGAGAAGAGGGCAATGTTCACTGAACCTCAGGGCTAATGTCACTGTCACACAGTGTGAGGACAGTTTAGACAAATAAATCTTTTTCAAGCATAGCCATATGACACGAGACGTTCACGTGAACCTGAACTGAATGTTTTGAGAATAATACAAGCGCTTACTTTGTGAGGAGCTCATGGAGGCATTTGTGCCCTCGTAATTCCGCAACGGCGGACGGGGTGTCGCCTTGCCTGTTGGCCAAACGAAGGGCTCCTCTTGCCCCAGCTTGCTGCAGCAAGAAGTGTGTAACCTGAAAGAGACCTCGACGTGCTGAGAAATGCAGCAGAGTCTCCTGAGGATTCAGATCTGAGGAAGAGAGAGAAGATGACAAATAAAGACCAAAAGAATCAAAAAGAGAGAGCGTGACAGAGCGCAGCGGTCCAGGGAGCTAAATCGTGGCAAAGCAGCCAACATACCATCAATTGTGGCAGCCTGGCAACACTGCAGAGCAGTCTAATTAAACCAGTTCAGGATCCATGATGACCCAGCATACAACAGACATTTGCACACTCACAGACTGATAAAACCATAACTTGTCTCCTTCCTGCTACGTCCATCAGATGATCAGTACAGGTATCTGCAGGACATAACTGTCATTTTGTGATCAAACCCAGCATGCCGACTGAGTGTAATTGTAATCATGTCTTCTGTGTGCCTGAAAAATACAGACCATATCAAGATTTTGACATGTTCAGTGAATGCGGAAAAGCCTTTGAAGCATCATCGGACAAATGAAAGCAACAACAGTAATGGCTCTATGAATAAATCAAAAGACACCATTTCATTTCAGATGTTAACCACATACCAGCACACCACAGTCCCATTTTTAATTTAAGTCCATTATTAGCCCAGTATATCAGTCAGACTGCTAATAACACCATCAAACACCAAGATCCTCCCTTTCACACATTCAAAGAGACACTAACAGAGACTCATGGACACACACACACACACACACACACACTTCATCTTTCTGCTAAAGCAACAGGTTGCCAGCAAGGCTCTCTTCAGTACTAAAGGCCGGCTGAGGGCTGTTGGCTATCCCAGAAATTTCCTCGTTTCAAGTTGTGTAATTAATTCTCTCTCTGTCTTCATTGGAAAAGATTATGAAAACACTTCTGGGTCTACAGGAGTTGCCCAAACTTTTGTGTTATTATTAATCTCTTTTACTGCCCAACCACTGGCAAATTTATTGTCAATTTAAGAGGGTACGCTGACATAAGGATGCCCTAGTTTTAAGTTAGTGGGAAATCGAGTCCTGAAGTGCAATAAATGATAAATTGTCAATGGAAAGCAGAACAAGCAGCTCATTGGAGAGAAATAAAAAAGTAATAATATGTGAGAACTGGTAATCTAAAACACCACACAACATTGCAAGCTTGCGAGTTTAAATGTGGTGTTCAACTTCAGTACCCAGATGTCTTTAATGTAGTCAGTAAACTGCATATACAGTGCTTTTGTTTATCACCCAGCTGGTCTGTGGTTATTTATAGCAGCAAAAAGTATTGTTGCTGCTTCCAGATTTCTCTGGACGGTGTTTCTGCACTGTTTATTAGGAAGATTGTTTTTGTTCTTTCGCTTTCATTTGTCACTGCCTATGAGCAGAGGATTTTCTTCCAGTTCGCAGTACAGGAAATCAGATTTATTTGCACAAACAGATAAAATATAAGGCTTTTGGGTTAGACACAAACAGGATGTTCTATATACCAACTCCTCTGTGATTTCTTCTGGGACTATTTTACTCTGCCTAGTGTAGGTTTTAACAGCAAGATATGATCAGCTGGAAAAGAATGAAAAAATAAACTGCAGAACAAATGCTTGAGAACAGGGAAAGGGGCAGAAAACACATTTTCCTTGGTGTTATCAGCATCACAATAATCGTTAGGCAACATTCACAATGCTGGTTGTGTCTGCTGATGAGAGGTTTCAGTCCATTTACTGTGGGCCTTTATGAACAAGCCTGCCCTGATCAACCTCAAGCTAATTGGTCAAATTTAATGCTCCACTTGGCCGAGCTGGGCCGGTGTGGAATGTGAGGTGCCAACAGCAGCAGGAAATGCTTTACTGCTGGGTTTGTTTGCGGTTCCTCAAAACTGGCTGCCATAACAGCCATGTCATTTTCATATTATGAGTGCCAACTAGAATATACATGCAATTTTAGCTTTCTGATCTGGGACAGAAATCACCAACACAATGTGGCTTCAATGAATGATTGGTCACAACAAAGCAGCTTCACCGCTTCCTGGCAGAGATCCTGGCTTCTTGCTGATTCCCCAATTATTCGGTATAGTTATTCATCAGGGAAATGAGCCAAAAAAAAAATCCTTTACCCAAAAGTGACATTTTACTTTTGTAGATAGCTTTGGAGAGAAAACAGAGGAAAGCAGCAAATCCTCAAAATTCAAAAGCAATTTTTAGCCTTGATAGTGGCTCTCAAAAACTACAAGGCAGAAAATCTGGTACAATCATAGAATGAATACAGACTTCGGTCGTGTGAAATGATTTAACAACTGTCAGAATACTTGCCAGGATATTATCACCTGATTTTCATCTAGCGCCATCTTCAGATCAGAATTTTATTTGTCCAATAGCATCAGTAAAAAAACAAAACAAAAACACAAACAAACATACCCATTAACCTTAGAAAGACTTTGTGGTAATGAGCAAATTTCTGCACTGAACCTTAATTTTGCTAGCGGTTAAATGTGATGAAAAGGTGAAAGAGGTTAAAACGGGTCAGTTATTTTTCTATAGTGAGGATTTCCTTGCTTCACTGGCACAAAGGGAGGAAAAACAAAAATAAATTAACAAATTGGCATCAGCTGATATCTGTATCAGGCCCTAGTTCGCATGCAAAAACATTAAACTAAACTGAATACAATTTTTATTATACAACCTATGTAAGTGTTATTATCTCACCTTTGACATCAGGAAGAATGGTGGGCCTAACCGAATTGTTAGCAGGGCTGCAGGCTCTTTGTCTTATTGATGAATGAAGTAAACAACTAATACATTATGCAACAGTTCTGTTAGTTGACTTTAGTGAATTTAAAGGCCACAGATCATTGAGTCATCTACTTTAATGGCACTGATTGACAACCCACGGGCTTTAGATAATTTGACACTAAATGCACCTGTTCAAAACCGAGGAATCAGTTGGGAACTGTCAACCATCTTTAATGATATGCGCAGTTTTTCCAGGTGACGTTCCCAGACGACAATAAATGGGTGGCTACAGTTAGAGCAGCGAGTGCTGCGTGCCCACAGCGTGAAGGATGACTGAGATGAAGCACCGTCACCTCCACCTATAGTCTAATGCTATCCATCATCTGACAGATCTGATAAATGGAGAGCCGAGTCGCGCTCCTCTTCCCTCCCCGCGGCTCGGCACCGCTGAGTGTCTTGTATTGAAGCTGTGACATATTGTGAAGCAGAGCCTATTAGAGCACACATCACTCACCACAGCATGAAGGCGCCTTCCACATCAACAACATGACAACTGACTTCAATGCAAAGGAGCCTGTACGTGTGTGTCCATCGTTAAAGCGCTCTGACACACTTCACAGTAACAAGTGGATCGGATCTAATCGGGATGAAGGTCAATACTGATAAGCTCATTTTTGATATGACGAGTTTTCTTCCTAGAACAATAACAAACTCAAAATTTTAAGAAGTGTGTGAGCTTTTCTGATCTCCACTCCACATTACTCCAGTCTTCCCAGCTTTTTCTTTTTTCCAGTCAGTTTTGTCTAAAATCTTGCCGGCTCTTCTGGTTTGGTCTAATATCCAAATCCAAGTTTAACCATTAGCTATTATCTGAGAAATAGCCAGAGGCTGAGGCAGCGCTCTAACTACTCCCAAAAGTCTTGTTTATGCCGTTTCACAGAGAGCAATTACCTCGCAGAGTTTATCATCTGCATTGGCTCATTTGGCTTCCTTTAACTGATTAAAGTTGTCAGAGTCAATGACTGGAGAAAATTGGCACTTTGATTTTAATAAAAATGTATGTTTGTTTCCACTGATGTAGCAGTTTCTCACTACCTCAAGTGCTCAGGCTTCAGCAAAGGGATACTCAGCTCTATTTGTTCATACTAATACCAGAGTTAGAGATAAATCCGTGTAGTGGCGTGTTCTGTAAATACACCAGTGTTCAAATACAATGTACGTATTTGAACACACGCACTCTATTTTAACTCTGGAGTTTTCTGCTCTGGAGATCAAACCTGCTGTTTACGTCTTTATTTTGACCATTTAAAAACAGCTGACTAGCCACTATTTTCACTATCTTTACATTTTGCACACGGTCACCTCATATGATAATACAGCACCTTTGTTCATCATGTAACAAAGGTCTATAGAGAAAAGCTAAACATGACCCATTATATTTGAAAGACAAGGACAAGATATTGGGCCTAGGTGGGATGTTGTCACATGGAGAAATGTCGCTTGCATCAGTTAGCCCAAATATTATAAAATGTTGACATTTTGGTTTGATCATCTTCACCACATGTCTGTCTATGGATGTCTCCATGACAAACCTTTTTTCAATTATTTTACAATGCAGGGAACAAACAGAGGGGATGCAAAAAAAAAATGCAACTTTACAGTCCTGCTGCTAGGAAGGTCAAATCCAAGGTCAAAACAGAGGCCAAAAGTCAAACAGAGCTAATAAACAATTTGAAATCTGCCACATTTCATACCTGACACCTATAAGTCATAGAAACTTAATCAAAATTGGAAGCTTAAATAAGTGGCCTTCTGAAATTATTTGCCAAAATTCACCAGTAAAGATGTGCTTCAATCATTTTTGTTCCAACAAATAACTTTTAGTCTTAGACATAACCTCGTGGCATATCATGAAGACTAGAGCCAACCCAAGCAGTTTTAAGTGTCACTTTCACTTTCAGTGAGCCAAATTACTAAAGTGTGATTACATTTATTTCACAAGCATTTAGGCTGTAGACCAGTGTGAATAATCCAAGTACAGAAATATTTCTTATAGATAAAATGAACACACATAGGCGATGATGTAACGGTGTCAGCTGTTGCTTTCAACTGCATAAGCTCACTGTGAGAGACCTGAAGTTGCTCTTTGATTGTGTCAGAATGGCACTTCACATGCATCTGACACCCCGAAGAAAGAGTGTGATGACAAACTGAAGCAACTCGAGGGCTTCTGGTATCAATCAAGCCATAAATGGTATGTTGCAAATGTTTATTTTGGGATACTTTGAAAGCACCTGTCGTATATTATTAAGCTCTTAAAAATAAATATCCAAATATAAATAAATAATAATGAATATATAATTTTTATATATTCATTGCTTATTGCTTTCATGTTAAGCTTTTTAGCACATCTATGATTCTCATTTGCAGCTCCAGGATTTTTACTGTTGGATTCTCCCAGAGTAGCTTTGCATGAGTGACAAAAAACAAAATAATAAATTTTTATATTGGGCCTTCATCCGCAGTCTAAAACACAACGTTTGAGCTCCCTCTGCACTCTTTAAACCAGCCCTCTTCTGATTGGCTGCACCTCTCAAACTCAAGAGTGAAAAGCAGGTGGATGTGGTTGCTGTTAAGCCAGAAATATACTCCTGAGATCACAGTTTAAACTGAGAGACCACAATAAATATGTAGAAAATTTAAATTGCCATTATTCTTATGGCATACTCATATTTCTACAAAAAAATGTTCAGCATTAAACCCTTTATTTGTGAATAAAACTGGTTTTAACTACCCAATACCTGATCCTTTTTAGGTTGAATATGACCATGTCAAGAGAATAAAGGCGTTTGAGTGCCTTTAAGTAATTTTTTTTTAAATGCCTTGGAGGTCTTGGATTTTTAATTCCCAAATCCTCTTCAAAAAGCACCTAAAACATTATTTGTATCTAGGAAATGCTCCTCCTCAAACACTCTTCAGTGGATGAATAAGACTTCATCTGCTGTGACCACATTGACATTAGCACAAAGAAAATACACAACATTATTAAAGACACTACCTGGCAGTGTCAAGTCAATGGAAGATTTAAGACAAACTATCAGGAATTCATCTTTTGAGTAAAAATGGTTTACATCCATATATTAGCCAATTTGTTGATCAAATTTCTCTGCTACCTGAAAAATGTGTATTTTGACAGCAAGTCTGGTCAAAGCTAGATTTGCACTTCTGCATTGGATTTTTAACTGATGATATCATCACTTACTGCATAAAATCAAGATGCCACTACTTCAGTATGTGCAGCTGAAGAGGATGGTGTCAAGTGGTACCAAATCTTCACTGGGTGTTTCAACCCTTAAATGCACAACCCTCTAGTTGGCAAGTAAGCAATGGTGTTGAAATCTCTGTCCATCAATTCCAGACCTCAGGCTCACCTCCTGCCATGTCCGACAGCAGGTTCTTTCTGCTGCCTCAAGTCAAATTCTGCGCACAGCTGTTTCAAATCCTCCCCTGATATTATCTGTGAGCACCGTCCATGTAGATCGCACTAGCAAACATCTAAACCAAACTTCCACAATAAACAGCCAATATCTCTTTTTGTACTCCAGGAAAAATAACTGGAACATACAGTACTGCCTCCTTCGCATCTCTGACCAAAAGTCCATCCTCATCTCCACCCACAGAGAGTTCCACAATTGCCCTTTTTATTCTGTTGTAGCCGTGTTATCAGCTGATGGATTAGTCAGTATTGTTTTCACTTTGTGGGTCTGTGAGTGTTTATGCATGTGTCCTCGGGGCAAAATAAGAGACGTAATACAGCATGAACTACAACAAAGGGGGTTCTGGACAATTTTCTAGGTGTTTATACAACTGTCATGGGACAGATGATACCACTGTTTCAGCACAGCAAGAGCAAATCAAAAAACTTTACAGCTATGTGGTTCAGATGAAAATGGAATGCCAGATTCAACAACAGCTGGTATAATACTGTGGTTGCATTTATGCGGAAACATGTCTGATATGGTCTCAGGTCGCATATATAAGCTCCACAACAGCAAGTTAATAATAACAGAAATTTGGGAGAACAGTGGAAGGCAAATGTCACAAGCAAAGTCACATTTAAAGCAAAGTGCCAAGAAAAGATTAACCATAAACTGCTGAAGAGGGAGTGATCGTTCTACAGAGATAAGCTGCGACCACAGATACCTCTAAGTTAGTAGTACATTTAAACTTTCATAGTGTCACACATTTCCAATTTTTATAAAATGATGGATTTCTTGTGTTTAAAATGAACGAACAGTTTAGTGATTTAAATTTTAAGCTAGGAGCTGAAATGATTCCTGCTGGGTTTAGGTAGCCAATTTAAATTTACAGACTGTGAAGGTCAGACAGAAGCGGTACCTTAATGTTATTTCTTTCCCAAAAGCTGTGTCATAACCAATTTCAGACTAGCGTTGTGAGACTGGATAACTTCTACAGTTGCACAGGCTAAGTTCATCTGTCAGAAGGGGCGACAGCCGACTGTGATTAACCCAAACATCAGTGCTCCCGCTGTCGTAATGTAAAATGTGTTCAGTTCCACTCTGCCGTTGCAGTAATGGAGGTGGTGTTCCAGAGTGAGAGTGCAATATATAAATCATCCACCAGATTTGTCTATAAAGATAGAAGTTAAATGGAAGTCACTTTCAGTAACGCATGCTGCAAAGCACACACATACCCACACAACGTGGAGACAGTAAACAGCTTGTTACATCCATGCACTCATCTGAACTAATCAGTAACAAAGTCTTGTTGTTTTGACCAGTAATTACAGTGTCTCTCTGAAAATGCCAAAAAATAATCCTCAGTCTTCCTAGTCTGCTGATATCTGCTCAACAACATAAAAGGAGCCAGATAAACAAACACACAAACAGCAGGGTCATGTGTGTCAGTATGTGTTATACAACCATAATTTGTCAGTATGTTCCTGCATCAGTGCAGAGACATTCTGCCTGTTTCAAAGGGTCCACTGCCCTCCAGACTCACCAGTGCTGTTGGATCGTTTGTTCCCCAGTAAATTCCATCCTGTAGGCAGTTTGAGGTGGTGTAGGGCCAGTGCCAAACTCTCATCCAGACGCTCACACTCCTGCAGAGGAATCTGACACTCATCCAGCAACAGCGCCCCATCGAGGCCATCAGCCCGGCCCACAGTGCTCACCTGTGTGGAGGGTGATTACAGAGATGAGTCGAGTTTCATAGAGGTTGAAGTGAGCCGCAGACTAATGGGAGCACTCATTTTAAAGCGCTCAGCATGAAAGCATTAACCAAATGCCTTTTGAATAATGAAATATGTTAATGTAGGAAGAAACATCCACATGAGTGTATCAGCGCTAAGCTCGATTTGGGGATGCACTGTTTTGACAAAAAATAAATAAAAAATCATGTTCGGATTTATAAATTGGAACATGTTCCATTAAGTTTGAGTGCCCAAGAAAATTATTTTATCTTGTCCTACTCCTCAGAAAAGCAAACTCATAAAATTTCTATGGGATGATAAACTATGCTGAAAAGAATTCATTAATTGAACGCCAAGAACTGTCAGACATTAGGCCTTGTCAGGAAAGAAACAATAACATGGCAATCTTTTTGTTTAACTGTCACTTTGTACACAGAGCTGTATTACTTGTAACCAGTGGTAACCAATTTTGTTTTCCAGCCCTGTGACAAGCTTCTGTATTTCTATTATTCAACTGATGACATGCAGTAGGAATAGAAATGACTCGTCTTTCTGCTCACCAGGAACTGGGCCATGTCAAACGCCAAATCCTGAACAAAGCTGAATTGATGCTCGGCCAATGGCGCCACGTGAACCAGATGGGATTGTGGCTCCTCGGGGACACCTCGGGTGACTGAGCACAAGGTGACCAGCACCACTTCGCAGCAGTCATGAGCTACAAGAGACACAAAAAGCAAGGGTGAGAAGAGAGAAAGAGGGGATTACAGAGAACTGACCTGTGGAGGACAGTACCATAGTGTACAGCATTTTTCACAACGACAAATAGATTATATTGTGTATTTTCAGTGTATGAGATTAAACGTTTCTTTGTTAGGATTAACCCATTTCGGCTATAGATGACTGGCCTTGCTATAAACTCAAGTCATATGAGCTTAAATAATAACAATACAACAATATTTCAACTAAACAATAAAAAATTATTGCCCTAGCTAAAACACTAGTTGCTTGAACTAATTATTTATACTTTATTGATGTATAATGCCAGCTAACTGTAGGGTCTAAGATGTCCTCAGATGCCAGTCTTGCGGAAAGTAACTTTAGTTACTTCAGTTACAGAGTATATATATTTCTGTTGATGCAGCCCACACAACTATCACAAATCATCGCAGCAATATTGGCTACTTGCACAGTTCATGTCGCAGGTTTAAAATAGATTCACTGCATGAGGTATAAAATGCATAAACGATATTTCTACGCAAAATTTTTAAACTCATCTGCTGAATTGTGTTCAGTTTTGAGCGTTTTCTTGTTGTGAGACCCAGCTTATGCAGGCTGAATCAATTGAAATATTGGTCACTGACAGTATCTCTAATAGTAAAGTAAACATCGTCAACGCTGTAGTGCCAGAAAACTACACTTTCTGGAGTGGCCACTAGTGGCTGGCAAGAACTATTTTGGTCTCTATGCATACTTTTTGACTACATAGCAACTATACAGTGGGTATACAAACTAGGGCTGTGCGATATGACCAAAATCTCATATCCCGATATAAGAATTCTGTCGTCCCGATAACGATATAAATCACAAAAATGTAACATTTTTGTCAATTCTGTGAATCTCGGGCAGCTCGACTTGCGGGAAGTGTTTCCAGCTGCGCGTCATGTAGCTGGAGTCGAGTGTTTTAACAGATGTATGAAACGACACATTTTTAGACATAAGTTGTAACGGCCGCCGTTTTCTTTGTGAGTATTTATTACACGGCGTGCTGCGGGGAAAGGCCTGTTCTAACGTTTGAGTCTAAGGTTTATTTTTTAGCACCTGACGGCTCTTTTTTACTTCTCATCCGTAAATAATCTGCCCTTTCACGTGATTCAGTTTATTTTGAAAAGTCTCAACAGGATCTTGAGCTTTATTGTGAAAGGTTTATGTGGAACATAAACAAGCGGACACGAGATGGTTTTACCGTCGTTGTTGCTAACGACAACGCATAAAAACATGCGCTTGTCCGTCCGTGGTGTGGTTATATTAAATATAAGAGAAAGAGAGAACTTTAAGAAATGAATATAGCCACTACAGTGACCATCAAAACGATGAAAAATATTGCCGTAAAGAGTTTATTTTGCGACACCACGAAACAAACGATATCGTAAAATGAAACGATAGACGTTTTTATATCGTCATCCGATATATATGGTTATATCGAACAGCCCTAATACAAACTCATTTAAAGATGTGCTGTTACAGGCAGCTGCAGTTATTTGCAACAGTAAGCCTTACCTCACTATTTTTGATTCAATGTAATATTAACATAAAATGGTATAAGAAGATTGTATTTCAATTTTTGATGAATGAAAGTTGTTGGGGTTTTGTTACCCTATGAACGAGTCCACGTAGTCACAAAAAGAAAAAACAGTCAAGCATAACTACGTCCACACCACTGTATGTCACTCAGACCCTAATGGGTTTGTGGATGCCGAAAATATAATCAAGGCTTGAGATGGCACCATCTAAAACACTAATGTTGTGGATATCGGGTGACACTGGTTAGCAGCATTCATCTTTTACATATAGTCTATGGTTAAATGGGTCAAATATGATGGAGCGTTAAACCGGGCGCAGAAAGTGATGATGCGGCGATCCCAACATAATATGTGCTGTAAGCTCAATTTCACATTACCAACAGTCCATGCTGGCTCAGAACAATTAAATAAAAATTATTAACAAGTCAGGTGTTAATGTTCTTAGTAACACCTGTACTGTTCTTAGATAAATCAAAATATTGCTTTAATTCAATCTGCTCTAATAAGAGGAAATCAAGCTTAAATTTAACTTTTAAAAAAAGTATCTTTATTCAATTTAATCACTCCATTAATTGAATTTTTTCTCATTTTAGAAGCACTACTTGGATGAAATGGTGAACTAATTTTGTCACAGTAATGAGCTACAAACGAGTGCAGAGCTGCAATGCTGATTTAAATCCTAATTAATACAAATAAATTCACAATATTATTTCACTTAATGGAACATGTGTTAAATTCTTCTGACTAACAGCCATTTACTCACAAGTCACATTGCAAAGACTGAACAAAGCACACTAATGTCCACAGTGGTTTCCATAACTATTGCTTAGGGAGTGGGGCAGTGCCTGTCCCCCGACATGGGAACTCAACCTCACTCTCTGAACCCACTTTCCTCCCCAAGAAACCATAGAGAAATATATTAAGTAGAAATCAATTTATCCATTAATGCATTTGTTCATTTTCTTAACCACTTATTCAAATCTGGGTCACAGGGAACTGGAGCCTACCTCAGCTGGTGAGAAGAGCAACAGGCCCGTCAAATCAATTTAAAAATATAACATTTTTAATCTACTACGTTTTGGTATCATTTACAGTCCGACTAGTTTATCTTCCTTCCTCTGCTCTGGATTTCACCATGTGTAAAGTGTACACGGTGTGTAAAGCCCCTCCTTTTGCCCCACAGTGTATAGTCGAGCAGAGTAGAAAGCCATAAAACAAAGTTACTTGAGTTGAGGACAACTTGATATATTATTGCGGTGGCTCTTTTTTGGCACGGCCCACTTCAGAAGCAGGAAAAAGTACACACAACGCACACCTCACTTTTCATCGGTTATTTACAATGAAAAAAGATTCACTGTTAATTTCTCCTAAATGTGGGTACATGTTATCAGTGCAACTGCACAGACATACTTTTTTGAAGAAAAAAAAAGCCTACATATTTTCCCTAAAAAACAAGAAAACAATCATATTAATTCAAGTTCATTTCACTTTATATTTTTCACCTTGCTGTGCCGCCCCAGTTTTGACATCCTCTGTGTTACTGTAGCAATTGCTTTTTAAAATGTGTTAATTTGGCAAAATAAGATTGAAAAGTTGCTCATTTTTTCAGTTTTGTCTAAAAGAAGAAAACAAAGAGAAAGTCAGGGAACACTGCCATGGTCCATCTGTCCACTCCCAACAAGATGTCAACACACACAGCCAGTTTCAAAACTGATTTCCCACTTGTAGTTATTAAGCATTGCATGAATTCACACATAATTTCTGGAATCTACTCCACGTCACTGTGTGCTCTACAACAAGATCAGCCACATTTGCACGTCTGCAATACCCTTCGTTCTGGGAGAAAACTTTCTGTAACGACAGATCCATATATTTTATAATTTGTCAATGTTGTATGTCGCTACCAACGCAGTCAGAAGGCTACTAGGCAGCTTGATAAATATTATTTGAATCAGAGATATCTTAATCCAAAGCAGTGATTCAGTGAGTTTGCAGTCATTTTCCCAGGTCCCCTGGGAACTCTATCCCGCGACCTAGTTGATCCCTTTAGAGCCCAGAAGGGCCTGATGGAGAAAGCATTGAAGCAAAGCTAATCTGCTGGTAAAGTGACACCAACTCCCTCCCAACTTTAAGCATTAATTTAGTGGAACTCGTACCAAGATAACACAGTTTATAATCCTGCCACTTTTATTTTCCTCTGTGGAACGTGGACCATTGAAGGAAGCAATGACGTCAGTGACATTTCTTATATCATAAGACCAGATTTTATTACATGAACATTTTGGTAGCATAAACCCTTGTTACCACATCCAGAACATGTGACCTCCAGTAAGCTCTGATGTTCCCTAAGAGCTCGAGATTTTTATAATGTAATATTTATTCTTCGAAAGCCCAGATGGTCTGGAATAACTTAATGTCATAGCTGATTCCTCTTATGCTCTGATCAGTCAGTGACTGAAAATATTCAATTAACATGAACTCTGGTCACAGGGTCACAGCTGCATTGCAGTTTTGACTACCTACTTTGTATGTGCAGAGATCTCTGACTTTTTCTATCAAGGTTTCCTGTTGATTCTTGTTTATTTTCCAAGAAAAAGCACAGAAAAACAATTCAGATCAAATATGTTCCATTTTGCAAGTAGAAAAAGTGGGAAAAGCTCCAAGAGGAGTGATAAATGGGATAGACTCTAGAAAGTGAAGTGATTCCTCTTTCTCCAAAACAAAACATTAGTTTAAAATGAGGACAGCGGTAGCAGATGATTAATCTTTTTTTTCTCCTTCCTGGTTTAACACCTCTTTTAATATTAATTTGGGATGCAGCACATGATGAATACAGAAGAATTTAAAACCACCTTTTAAGATAATGTTCAAACTTTTCCTCAGTTCTTCTGGAGCACTGCTACTACGTTTTGACTCAAATACACAAATACAATACAAGTGATCTGCCATAAAGTCGACTTTTATGATGGCTATAAAGGTTTAGAAATGAGGTCAAATTACTGGGGGTGCTCTTTCATGTATGTAAATGCTGATACTGTACTGAATTACAATAAAGTGGACAGGTGCTAAAGTAAAGTGACAAGTAAGGGGATAAAATACATTTACTTTGTTAGATAGACAAGTTCAGTTGCTTCTTAATGCAAATATTTACTTAGTCAATCATGAGGAAATGCAACTCAATGCATTTATGCATGTAGACATGGTCAAGACAACCTGCTGAAGTTCAAACTGAGTGTCAGAAAGGTGATTTAGGTGATTTTGAACATGGTTGTTCAAAATGGGCTGGTCTGATTATTTCAGAAACTGTTGATCTACTAGGATTTTCCCACAAAACCATCTCTAGGGTTTATATAGAATGGTAAGTAAAATATAAAGCGAGCAGCAGTTCTCTGGGCAAAAGAGCATCGCTGCATGTGAAATGCATTAAACCTTGAAGCAGATGGGCTATAGCAGCAGAGAGCCAAACTGGGTGCCAGTCCTGTCAGTTAAGAAACTAGTCAGAATTGGTGTAAACATAACAAAAGCAAACATCCTCCCTTTTATCAATGATTCGGGCTCTTCTTGGCAGACTCAGGGCTCTTTAGTAACAGCTGAGCATCAAACACCACAGCCTACCCATGTTTTGTTGCTGTCCATCCCTTTATGACCACAACATACACCTTTTTCTGAAGGCTCTTTTCAGCAGGATAAGATGTTCTGCCAGAAAGCTCAAATCAACTCAGCTCCAACTGGTTCCTTGAACACGACAATGAGTTCACCATACTTAAATAGTTTCCACAGGCACAAGATCTCAATCTAACAGAGCACTTGTGGTGTGGATGTGGTGGAATGTATCGCGGATGTAACTATGTGATGCTGTCATGCCAGTGTGAGCCAAAATCTCCATTTGCTGACACAGACGTAACATCTTGATGAATTTACGTCAGCAGTTCTTAAGGCATGAGGCGGCCCAACGAGATACTAACAAAACATTCCTAAATAAAACAGCTGGTGCACTTTCATAGAGCATCAGCTTTAGTTGTTAATAATCCAGGCTAATCTTATTTAAAAGTGTCTGCAAACACAGTCTCTAACAAATATTAAATGCTGTAGGTGGAGCTGCCATCCTTTGGGTGCTAGTAAGCTGCAAGGCATTGTGGGTACGATGGCTTACCGGGACACAAAGCCTGCAAGGTGTCATGACTGCTCCTCAGGGTGCTGGTCAGGTGCCTCTGTGTACTGCCAGCGAACAGCAGGAAGTAGTCCACGCCCTCCTCACTACCAGCCAGCTCGTCATCACTGAGCTGTACTGTGATAACACAATGACCCTGCAGAGGCACGCAGACGGAACGTTAGGAGGGAAAAGGAAAAACAGAAAGAGACAAAAAGAAAAGACATGTTTATAACATGAAATGGGCACATTATCATCCACCTGCAGATGCCTGCAGTCTAACTCAGCCCTCTTCTCAGTGGCCTACATGTCTTGGTTCATCTACTTAGCCATAGATACCAATCTAACGCCATCAAGTCAGTGTAATTCAATCACGGTCTGTCACTTTAGATGCATTTATTGGCTGCAGTACCAGGTGTGAACTAGACTCTGGACAAGTGGATACCAGATTTTAAGAGTGAATAATAGTGCGTGCGGAGACTCCTGATCTTCTTAGCACCGCAGTTGTTTACAGCAATTACATTAACGCCTCAAATTAAATATGGTAATGTTTGTTTGCTGATGAAATGTTACACACCACATCATTAACAAAGAAACAAGCAGACAACATGGAGGAGCAGCTGGACTTCTGCAAAACAGTGTGAGCACAGTCACCATCAGAGAACAGCACAACAAGACAAAGAAGCACATTCAGCTTAGAAATCTAATACAATAATAATCATCACAACAACAACTAAAACAAAAGTCTTTAAAAAAAAGAAATTTGAATAAACAGTCTTCTCATGTAAGCTGGATTTCCTATTAGCCCTTTTTTGTTAGAACATTACAAATAAAAATATACGTAATGAAATAAACACCACAGTGTAAGCTAAGCAGCTAAATAGGTTCAGGATGGTACTAAAAACACAGCCTGGTCAGTGTAAAAACTATGCTGTTTGTCCTTTTTCATGTATTCTGCATCATCAGCAGGTGCAGATGCTAAGTTTGTGCCTTGGGGTTCAGCATTGCCATGGCTCTTTTAGTACGCAGGATTTTGTTTTTCCACCATTAAATGCTTCCAACCAGAAATTACAGGTGAAATTTAACTTATAACTGGTATTTATTGTACACTGCCACTGGCCAATAAACTAAATAAAATAAAATAAACCAAACCATCAATTTGTCTACACATTTTCTTAATACATTTAAAGGTACAGTTTTAGTGACAATTGGCTGATTTGTGACAGAGCATCAATGTGTCATCTGAGGACACTGAGGAGGAGAAATAGTAACAAAAAATAGGGATATTGTTCAGAATTAGCTGCTTTCCACTGTAGGACTGCAGCTTCTTGACATGGAGGAGGGATAATGGGACATTTCAACCCACTTAATCTGGCCACCGTTGCAGTCTTTTTACTGGCCTCGTCCAACGTGAGCAGTCTGTCGTGACGATCTGAGCTTAACGGGGTTAAAGGTGTCTCCTCCTTCTCTTATAAAATGGGAGCCTCCGGGCCATGTTCCTCGCAGGCGGATATCAGCAGGTGGACAGCAGCGAGGCAAACCAGCAACCCCAACATTGCAAGGTCTCTGTTTGGCAAGCCACTACTGATGCTTAACAATGTGAGGGGGCAAAATGTGCTCAAAGACAACCACATAGCCCAGAGGCCATACAGCCAGAAAAAAAGCCTTCAGTAACCTTCAGACAACCAGGACTGCACACAATGTAAAGGGTGTAGGCTTTTCTATGCACAGCCAGTATCAGTTTTAAAAAGCAGAGTCACTGAAGTAAATGAGTAGTAGATGGGAGGAAGCCAGCAGGCATGACATTTTCTCCATTAAAAACTCATCTCTTATCCTGAGCCCAGATTGGAAATTAGGGCTTGGTGCTATTGAAAGGATTGGTACCTCAGAGGATTTGTGAGTTTGTACTCCATGTGAAAATGAAAACGTATTAGTGTGAAATAAGTTCCACATTTTCACAACGAACAAAAGAGAAGCAAATGGAGAAATGGTTTTCTCTCCATCGCTGGAGGCGAGTGGGAAATTACCTCAGTCTGAATACCACTCTGCTGCTTTTTGACACAATAGGTGCTCAGATTTCTTAAAGCAGCCCACCAAAATCTCCTTATTCCACCAAAGTTAATACCCACCTTTGTAAATAACATTATAAGCGATTGATAATTTCCTAACAAAGAAAAACACTTTAAAGGGGACAAAATAAATAGCACAAATCTTAGAATATTCAATCTTGGTGTTTGAAATTCAATTATTTAAACAGAAGAAAATTACAGCATAGATCTGAATGATCAGATCAACCAGATCTGATCAGTTCCAGTACTTCAAATATGTCGGCAGGAGGTGGGAGTGAAGGTGAAGGTGAAAAGCCAGAGATGTGAAACATCTGCTGGAGAAGGGAGGAAACGAGCACACAGAAGCCCCACAATAAAACTAACCCTGCTGACATTAAGTTTTCAAAACAACAGTAATTAAAATGGGAAAAAGGAAATATTGCAGTGACTCTCCAGCTTAATATAGAAAAACAAACCTGTGGTTTTAAAGCGGTGCTCAAATGGATGTCTTTCAGCCACACTGTATGACTGTGCTCTCTGCTGGTTATAAGTACTTAACTAAGTGACCTGCTGGGGTATTGACCTGCTAATCATGGAGCTTCAATAGGGAACAGGCAGCTTTTAAGCAGCATCAAAAGCACAGCTGGAGACTATGAACCCAACCCCCTCTTTTTAAATATGCATATACAGTGGGGCAAAAAAGTATTTAGTCAGCCACCGATTGTGCAAGTTCCCCCACCTAAAATGATGACAGAGGTCAGTAATTTGCACCAGAGGTACACTTCAACTGTGAGAGACAGAATGTGAAAAAAAAATCCATGAATCCACATGGTAGGATTTGTAAAGAATTTATTCGTAAATCAGGGTGGAAAATAAGTATTTGGTCAATAACAAAAATACAACTCAATACTTTGTAACATAACCTTTGTTGGCAATAACAGAGGTCAAACGTTTACTATAGGTCTTTACCAGGTTTGCACACACAGTAGCTGGTATTTTGGCCCATTCCTCCATGCAGATCTTCTCGAGAGCAGTGATGTTTTGGGGCTGTCGCCGAGCAACACGGACTTTCAACTCTCGCCACAGATTTTCTATGGGGTTGAGGTCTGGAGACTGGCTAGGCCACTCCAGGACTTTCAAATGCTTCTCACGGAGCCACTCCTTTGTTGCCCGGGCGGTGTGTTTTGGATCATTGTCATGTTGGAAGACCCAGCCTCGTTTCATCTTCAAAGTTCTCACTGATGGAAGGTGGTTTTGGCTCAAAATCTCACGATACATGTTCCCATTCATTCTGTCCTTAACACGGATCAGTCGTCCTGTCCCCTTGGCAGAAAAACAGCCCCATAGCATGATGTTTCCACCCCCATGCTTCACAGTAGGTATGGTGTTCTTGGGATGCAACTCAGTATTCTTCTTCCTCCAAACACGACGAGTTGAGTTCATACCAAAAAGTTCTACTTTGGTTTCATCTGACCACATGACATTCTCCCAATCCTCTGCTGTATCATCCATGTGCTCTCTGGCAAACTTCAGACGGGCCTGGACATGCACTGGCTTCAGCAGCGGAACACGTCTGGCACTGCGGGATTTGATTCCCTGCCGTTGTAGTGTGTTACTGATGGTGACCTTTGTTACTTTGGTCCCAGCTCTCTGCAGGTCATTCACCAGGTCCCCCCGTGTGGTTCTGGGATCTTTGCTCACCGTTCTCATGATCATTTTGACTCCACGGGATGAGATCTTGCGTGGAGCCCCAGATCGAGGGAGATTATCAGTGGTCTTGTATGTCTTCCATTTTCTGATGATTGCTCCCACAGTTGATTTTTTCACACCAAGCTGCTTGCCTATTGTAGATTCACTCTTCCCAGTCTGGTGCAGGTCTACAATACTTTTCCTGGTGTCCTTCGAAAGCTCTTTGGTCTTGGCCATGGCGGAGTTTGGAGTCTGACTGTTTGAGGCTGTGGACAGGTGTCTTTTATACAGATGATGAGTTCAAACAGGTGCCATTCATACAGGTAACGAGTGGGGGACAGAAAAGCTTCTTACAGAAGACGTTACAGGTCTGTGAGAGCCAGAGATTTTCCTTGTTTGAGGTGACCAAATACTTATTTTCCACCCTAATTTACGAATAAATTCTTTACAAATCCTACCATGTGGATTCATGGATTTTTTTTTCACATTCTGTCTCTCACAGTTGAAGTGTACCTCTGGTGCAAATTACTGACCTCTGTCATCATTTTAGGTGGGGGAACTTGCACAATCGGTGGCTGACTAAATACTTTTTTGCCCCACTGTACGTGTAGCCTTTTCCACACATCCTGCTGCAGCGCTGGTTTCATCTGTCCAGGTAAGGTAAGGCTTGGTTTTAAGCATTTGCATATACTGTTACGACTTCACACTGATAATTATTTTTAAACTTATATTGAAATTTTAGTGATTGTTCACTTAACTCAGGCTTTGTTTCTTACTACAGGCAGCTCTATCCTTCACTTCACCACCCAAACTAATTGTCACTTGTTACTTAAATCCAATAGATCTTCATTTGTATCTTTTTGTGCACTCTGTCACATGAAATCTGCGATAACAACACATTTTTTAAAAACAACAACAAAAAAAACATCCTTTAATGATGTTCATTAAAAAGTTAGCCTCAAAGTTTATGGGTGTAATTGCTTGTCATTGTGATTCATCCTTCGTGGTATTAAGCCATTTTTATTTTTACAAGCAACTAAAGCCAACTCAACATGAGACCCTTCTTTTGGAAGCCATATATTGCAACCTTTTGCATGGTTTACCCCTTGCTGCTTTTGTTCCCAACATACAATTTCAAAGCCAATTTACGGAGCAAAACCGGCCCCTGTTTACACACTAACATGAAACATTGGCAGAGCAAATTAAGCAACCCACAACTTACAAGTCTGCTGACATACAGAGCATCCCTTGTCCCTTCAGGAGGTAAACATGCACCAAGCAGCATTCTTCATGCAATGAAATGTTTGTATTGCCAATATGTGAACTGACTGCAGCATAATCTAAAAAATTAGAGCTTCACAAACGGTGTAACTAGCAGATCATCAGAGTTAGCAAGTAAGCTAATGTTAGCTAGGATAATGTATATTAAACCTAGTTGTATCAAATGAAACCCTTCTGGCCAAATATTAATGTCAGTAAAACTGGGGCAAAACTTCTTTTAGCCAGAAATTCGTGGAGCAAAATACCAGCATGACTAAGGCGTAAGGAAGTCCTGTGACTGACTGACTGTTTACGTTATTACAAATGTTACAAACAAACCATTGCCACATTCACGCAGCAAGGGACGGGATTTTTGGGATATTAATTTATACAAAAAAAATCTAATAGTTTATGCAGCTATTTTAATTCTAATCTAAAAGACCCCCCCCCCCCCTTATTTTTCCTGTAGTCTGGTTTAATGTGCTATTAAAACATTAACAAAAATAAACCTATAAACTGTTTGCCCACAAAAAAAAAAGAAGAAAAAAAGAAACTGCTCAAATTTACCATCCGTCAGACCAAGAAAAGCTGTTTTGTGTGGGACGCCTTTAAATAAGAACAAAAATGTGAAATATCACGCAGGCTACTCCAGGTGAAGCTAACATGTCACACTGATTTTAGAGCAGTCTGCTCTGGGGGACAATCTTTGGGCAATAATCCTAATACTATACTGCCAACAGTGAAAATCAGAAAGTATTTTTGCCTGAAATGTCCAACCCTGAGGTTGCTTTACTGCTTGATATAGATACAGGCAATGTAACAAATAGGTCACAAAAGCTAAACCAGATAACTTCACCAGTTAATGTCATTCATGATACTAACTTGTGTACTGTGTCAAATGGTATTGAATTTAGCAGCATGCACATAACAGTGCAAAGTAAATGTGTATGTATGTATGACCCACAGCCCACAGTAGCAGCCAAGAGCAATACAACACTGGCTGTTAGCTATCAATCTGTAATCTCCCAGCATGTGCAGCTTTATCATTTCAAAGTCAATTTTGTCTTTATTATGCTAATAATCAAGAAATCACTATGGCGGTCTCTTTATTGCTTTGAAAACTAAGTACTCACAGGACAGCTTATAGAACTCCCTTTATAACTTGAAGTTATCAGTTCCTGTATCATTTTATTAGGCTCTCGTATCTTTGTGGGGAAATGTTGACCGACTCTTCTTTACAGCTTAGCTTTATGCATACCTTAACGTCCCACAACAACATTTCAGCCCGACTGAGGTCTGCACTTTGGGCGATTGCAACACTTTTCTTTTTCAGCTATTCTGTTGTAAATTTGCTACTGTGTTTGGGATCATTTTCAGCCAAGCTATAGCTGTCTGACAGCTGGCCTCACATTTGACTAGAATACTTTGGTACATAGAAGAATTCACAGCTCACTCTATGACTGCAAAGTGCTCAGATCCTTAGACTGCAAAAAAGCCCGAGTTATCAACCATCAACCACTGCACTTAACAACTGGTATGAAGAGCTGATATGCTGTGTTTGGTTTGGTTGGCACTGTTTATTATGGACAAACATCTCCAAATTGGCAAACATCTTGCAAGTTTGCACACCTAAGCCATGCTGCCATATTTGTTTCAGAAAAAAGAGGCGTTCTTCAGGTAACCCTTTCATACAATTGCTCATTCTGTTTGTAACTACAATGTCACAAACTGGCTTATGTGCAGTTTTTCTGAGCATTACACAGACCCAACTTCTGGTGAATTTCCTGAGATGTCCAGTCTGGAAAGATTGTCCCGCTGTGTTAAAACATGTCTGAATGTTCAGAGATTGGCAAACGGCTAAAGCGTCTGTTTTTACAGAGATGGTCATTCTTGCAGATGGTTAGTTAATCACGTGCTGATTAGCAGCACCTGGCTACTACTTACCCTCTTAATTCCTACTTCATAGAGTGAAAACGTTCCTTTTTCTCATGACTACACATGAAAGCCAGTACATAAAACAGTCCGACATACTTCATGACAGTGTGTGTACGTCTCGTAACCATTTTGGCTGTATTGATACATGCCATGTCAATATGCCAGCTATAGAATGTTGGCTGCAATTCATTTAAAGGCTCTGGATGCCATTAAAAAATAGTATAATTGTAGTTATCCAGAGAAGCTTTAACCTGGAGACAATAACCAAGCAGTCAGTTCACAGGTTCAGCCCATGTAACTGGTACCATGCCCACAGTCACGCATGCTGTGTTAACCACTGAACCCCTACCTGCTTATTTAATTGTAAGCCGCTCTGGAAACATTGTCTGCTAAATGCCAAGAATGTAAATAGCATGTTTACTCACAGCTAGAACAACAGAGTCTCGCTGTTATGGAAAGAAAACTCATTTTGTTAAGAACACCCACAACTAATCCCCTGCCTAACAAATCATGTAACCCTCTCCCAGCGCTCGCTAAAATAAAATCAGCCCTTACTCAATTTCTTTACCCATAACATGCTCATTAAGAATCCTTCTGAGGACAAAGTAATATTGCAAGAATATCAAGGCCTTGACCTCTGTTCTTCTCAGAATATGTAACTTCTAGATTTAGTTCTACACTTATAGACTGGGGCTGCCATTTCATCTAGAAGGTAGAGCCCATGAACTATATCTTTTTTTTTTTCTTTTTCTTTTTTTAACGATACAATTACAGGCTGGCTACTTAACCCCTATGAGCTATCTCACTGTGAACTGCTGTGATAAGTTTCTAAAATCTGATGTCTAATGAGGCCTGACTGCCTGCCTGGTTCCACTGAGGAGTTTGAGTGTAAATCACAGATAAGGTTGTCTGGGTGGTTAATGTGTGAGCCAGTATAGCCTTTAGAGAGGCACACATACACAAACACACACATCCCTCACTTATCTCATTTCCTATGTGCCTTCTACACCTGCCAGTGATAGGAGACCAGTGTAACCACTAAGATCAACTCAGAAACTCCCCTCAAAACACAAACCTCATTAAATATTTATCAAATAGTGCAGAAACCCCGGTAGAACTCAAAGACATTTTAACTCTACCTGGAAGTCCATTTTGGACGCAATTCAAAAGTCAGTAATTAAGAGTTATAAATGAGCTATAAATGGAAATTTTTAATATTAAGGGATTGCATATATCACTGACATGTACCAATCAGTTTGAAGTGGTGCATGTAACCATATCTATATTAGGTTTTGTAGTTTAATTACAGATACTGAGTTATCTGTAAAACCAAGGTTGTATAAAGTGGGTTTAAATTTACTTTAAAATACTAAATGACGCAAATGTGGCTTATCCTCCTTAAGCGATGCACACTCAAAAAAAAGATTATAATTCCCTCCCTTAAATAAAGACTACTCTTTTTTAAGCAAGTTTGCAGAATTGCTATTCATTTATTTTATTTAGTTTTTTTAAGTAAAGCCAAGTTATCTGTTTTTACACCATTATGCAAACTCACCATCTCCAAAACAACAATAGCAGCTAAAAGGATCATGAAATTGAGTGAACTTATAAGGAGGAGTGAGTGGAAAAAGCCATATGGCCTGATCAGCAATATAAGCAACAATGCAAAGCGTTACATTTACAAGTTGAACACCAGCTGTGTTGCCAAGCTTTAGGCAGCGACAATGAAAGTAGCTAGAAAACTGCTGACATAACCCACATGATATGCCACACAGTTCGGCAATCTGAGACGACCTCAGCAACAAGCTACATCTCATCTACTTGATCTACCTCACGTGACTTCGCTGAAGCAAAACACACAGGTGCCTCGCTCCAAAGGACGGGACAAAGGACCGAGAATGACAAGAGACTCAAGCAAGCAGCAAGCTCCAGGGTTAAAAAGTTAAGCCATTGTGTAGTGGCCGCTTGAGACCATCTTCAAGAGTCACTCCCAACAGACTCCAATGTCCAGCTCGTTCATTTGTACCCAAATATGGTTTTAATATGTCCAAACGTGCTAACTTCGTGCTCCAAAAATCAACATAGCAATGATCAAAATGCCCACACTGAGCATCACAATGGCTATGTCCGTCATTTAGAAACAGTGTCTCGCCACATGTTTTCGCCAGCTAGTTTATTCCAGCAGACAACTGCACAGAAATTTGTAATAATTAGCATACAGCACCTTTAGCTATTGTTTTATGTAGTCACAAATGGAAAACGTCTCTACGCAAAGGATATCAGGGGCAACATACTCAACCTGCAGCCTTGACATCCCAAACATTCGTCAATACGGTTAAAATATGAATGAATTGATGAATATATAAAAACCTACTTCTGGCTGCTCACAAGGGCTCGCCACAGCGGGGAGCTCTGCATGTTTGATTTGGCTAAATTTTTTATGCCGGATGCTCTTCCTGATGCAACCCTAAAGGCATTCGTATCTCCTCGTCAATAAAAAAACAGTATGACTATGAATGGCTATGATCAACTTATCATGAACAAAGGGATGTTTGGAAAGCTGGTTGTCTTTGAGAATGTTCATCTATTTATCTCTGTAACGTTGACATAATAACAGGTGGTTAAGATACCTATGTACTTCAAAGCTACACAACACTAGGTTAGGGTATTCCTGATGTGTATCTCTTCAAAAATGAATGGATCAAAGAAGACACTTCCAGGAGTGAAAGGTTTTATTCTGACTGAAGCCACAGTGCTTAAATGTTATTTAAAAAATTGATTAAAAATTACTTTTATGCTGTCTTGTAATATTTCTTGTCATTCACTTCCTACTCAGTTATGTGGGTCTATTTTCTTTCTTTTTCATCATCAGTGTGTCAACATGCAAAATGATGACCTCAGACATAAAAGCGGACAGTAAAAACAGTATAGACCATTTTCCAGTCAGCAAACATTAAACATTTAGTTCATTTGCATGCAGTCCAGCATGCTCTCCACTATCTGGTCCTGCACACCCACACAGCTGTTTTCAGTTGTTCCTGTTAATTAGACCTGTTATCAGGTGGAGAGGTGGAAATCAAGAACTGACATTCCAGGCATTATATGAGATCATCAAACCATGTAAACAAATACTGATAAAGAATTACGGTTTCCCGGCCTAACGGGTTCAACAGATCGAGCGCCTTCACCACCACACCTACACAGCACGTGAATGCAGAAGCATTAAAAGAAAAAATAATTATGTGAACTGGAACAACAGCTTTGCTGCTAGTGTTGTGTGATTATGTGATACTTACATACAATGGAGCTTGCTGTGGATTGAGTTTCATGTCCCTGGACACTGTAAAAAGAAGAACAAATTAAGGGTTACAACTCTAATTAGGCATCTATATTGTAATATAAAACAAAATCATGTCTTAAAGCGGTACTAAAACCTGTCTGGCCGTTAAGGGCACCGCAGCAAGCTGTAAACACAATATTATCCTATCAACAATTTGTAAAACCGATATTTATATTGTATTACATTTGATGCAGGCACTAAGCAAAATTAGCATATATTGACATCTAGACTCTGGTGGGTCTAAAATTGACTTTGTGTTTTGCTTCACTTTTTACTCGTGCAGGCTGCCTACGTATATTAACAAATGCCTAAATATATGTGGCGACCAGGTCAGTGTTATCCATACACTAAATTATTTGTGGCAGCAACCTCGACTGCCATGTATTGATTTTTTGATCTCCTTACGATTTAAAAGGGTACGGTTTTATTCCAGTGCTGAGCTGCATCCAAGGAAACAATTTTGCTCAGCTTCTTCTTGACCTGCTCTCACACACATACACAAATACAGACTGACACATTGACTTTCTGTGAATAGTCCTTCTTTGTAGTGCACACAATCTGAATGTATTACCATGCACTGAAGGAAGGATTATTATTGGTCTTTCTCCACATAGCGACAGGTGACATCATCATAAAAGACACAAGTTTGTTCAAAACTGGTACATCAAAGTCTGACAATGCTCTTACTCCTCAAATAAGTTATTAACATGTTTATGCCCAGAAAGAAAGAAAGAAAGTGCGTGGGTGGGTGGGCATTAAAAACTAAAACAGAATTCACTTCCATAACCATATTACCTTCAATAATCTACAGTCAAGTGTGTCAAATAAGGAGCAAAGCAGTCAGGTCGGATATGGTTTGAGGAGATTAGCACTCTGTTATTAACTGTTAATAACTAGACCTGCAATCAAATATTGCTAAAGTTATTTAACTCAGATGCTCAGGGCTTACTGAGATCCAGACATAGTCTGAACCAGAGTTTTTAACTAAACAGAGTCCATAAAGTGTCCAGGAGAATATCCAAAAGTCCAACCAGTGTGATAGCTTACCACTTAAATTATTTATTTCAGTATTTCCATGCTTCAGCCAGCACTGATGTGGCAGCTAAAGCAAATGAGGGTCAGAAAAAGATATCTATAGCTAACATGAGGAGGAGGACAGCAGCCAGCATGCCGCTGTGGGAGAGCCAGAAAGGGCAGAAGCAGCAGATGAGATAGGCACGCACTGAAAACGCCTCCTTGCTGCAGCTGGTAATTATCCTCTGAGGGTTCATCAGTACAAGCGACATCTTTCACTTTATAGAGTAATTTAGTCCAAATGAGAAACTGCTCTGAGGAAGAACTATACGCTGCCTGCCCAGACAAAGGTAGGTGTGAGCTCGTGTAAACATATAATCGAGGCCTTTAGCTTTTAAAAAACCTGATATTTCCCTAGGGTATTGACAAATACCAAACAAATGATTCATCAGGTAGCCAGAAACTCAACTTCACATGAATGCCTTTACTCCTCCATGCTCACTGGTTGTATAAATAAGCAAATATTTTCTAACATGTCAGCCATAACAACTTAATGAATTGATAATGTATCAGTCACAGCTCCAGAGCTTGCCGCACAGTTCAAAAGGGACAGAAGATAATTAAATAATGGAGATTACGACATGTAAGCTTAGTGGGGTTTTGTTTATTACCCTTTTAGAAAATCCTTTAAGTCTGTGTCAGACAAATACATATCCAGAAAATCATACTGAAAATTAATTATTGACAAATTTGTTACATTGACATTGCTTACTTTTGAAAAAGCCAACAAAATGCAATATGGAATAAACACTTTATTTCCCAAAACATTAGAATATTATATATCTGAAAAAAAAAAAGAAAAAAATTATATATCAATGTGTAAGACCCTTTCCTTTCTTAGGCCCTCCTTTTGCACAGTACAGACATTCATTATTAATAGAGAACACGGGCTACAGGGAATACATGTGTAATATATATGCCTGATTAAATAAAATCCCAATTTATAAAACAGGCTAAAAAATAACTTAATTCCAGTACTGGTTATTTATTTATTTATTTGGTTAAAATCTCTTTGGGGTGTCAAAAATTACTTTATGCAGAAAAGACCCTCGTAGCTAGAACATTAAACCTAAACATATTTTGTAGTACTTTGGAAAATGCGAGCAAACTGCCACTGGGACTACTCTATCCTAGTGATGCTTGCTAACTGAAATAGTCTGGATACTGGAACAGGAAGCATGTACAGCAGCTCTTCAGAACATTGCTGTGGACAAGGTGGCAGTTAAGCTTGGCTCTGGCAGTTGTCCCAATACTCGGTGGGAGATTAAGAGTACAGAACAGACACACACTGGATCACACGTGGGTTCCTGCCTCCTCTTATCACTGATTAGTCCCTCACTAAAAAAAAAAATAAAGCAAGAAAAGTAAACCACCAATATATTTTGACTTTTAGTTCTTTTACAAGGATTTGTATGATCAGTTAGCAGGATTTATCAGCTTATGTTCACATTTGATTCCTCACTCCCACTCGAGGATGCAGGCCTCAAAGCCTTTCTCTGGGCACAAGGTCAGAGGCGGTGGGTGTGTAATTACATCCAAACAAATGCATAACAGCTTTAGACTTGAGGATGAATGGATTTGAAACCTTTGTGTTGAACTTTCTTGTGGAGATATTTGGCTGCTTGTATTCATCAATGAGTCAAGGGACTGGTCACTTTTGAGACCACTCTCCTTGGTTATTTGCAGAGAAAATTTTCTCTTTTGTTTGCTGTTCTTTGGCACTAAAACAAGTCCTTGCTGCTGGCCTGCAGTGGTCAGCAGTGCATTAATCACATGAACCTCACAGCGGGGGAGGCAGCGTCAAAAAAGGCCAAGACCTAATGAGTTCAGCAGAGAACTGCTGGACTCAACAGAGTGCTCAAGTGCAGCGAGACCAATTCACTTTCTGTAGCCCAAACCAAACTTTTTTCCACTTTTTCTGCTAAATAAATAGCCTTGAACTAGAATTAGGCAGATCAGGTAAGGGGATAATCAGTAGCTCTAATAATACTCTGGAGCCTAATCCGCTTGCCTTAAGTGCACTGGGCCAGAGACCAGCTTCCTCACTCACCACATGCACAACTTTGACTGATAAGACTCTCACGTAATGTCCTCAACAGTCCCACTGCTTCTTTTATATTTTGATATTTGGAACATTTGTCGTCTCCTAGTGCTCTTTTTATAACTACTCCAGGCAAGACATGGGTAGGAGCCTTTACTCAAGGACGTTTCAACAGGGCAGACTGACAGCTTTATTGACTTGTGCAGCCAGTGGGTCCTTGTTATTTTGCTAATGTGATATCTAAGTGACCGCTAACTTAACTCAGTGCACAACACAACAATATCTGGTTGGAAGCAGAGGCTGTGCTACATTCACATTTTTCACTATTGAGGACAGAGATGATAACACTTACTCATCCAAATGCAGGTTTTTTGTGCCCTTTATCAGCTGTGCCATGCTTTACATTTGCGACGCCTTCACACCTGGCAGCTGCACACAGCAGCTTATTTTGCTCACTTCTTCAAATTCATTAAGGGGGCCAAAAGTCCTTGTGACACCCTGATTTTGCCAGCCAGTTATGGTAAATGTTCTTTTCCAAGAAAAAGCTCTTGTTAGGCTCTTGTTTTGTTTTAAATCAATCTTTAACATCTACAGATCTCAACAACAAACAGAATAAGTGGCCGTTCGTCTGTTTAGAGTGAGAGTGCATTAAGCAGCCGTAAACTAGTAAAACAGTTCAAGCTTACAAATATTTAGTTAAGAGAGAAAATAAAACAAGTGAGTAATCGGAGTACAAAAGTTAAGCACACTTGAAACACACTATCTAAATGCACTTTGGCCATTTCCCTTTTGAAAAAAAAGCCAAGCTATACGCTGGGTGGTGATATGGCCATCCACCTCATTCCATACTCTGGTCACTTCTGTTTTTGAGTTCTTTATTCCTGATATAATGTAGAGCTGTGCACGCCAAATAAAAGGAAATTGACAAAGATCTACTGCATCATCTCAGGATGTAATTGCTCCACCGTCTGCCTAGAGTTCATGGAGGGGCCTTTAATATTACACCAGACCTCCAGAACTTCCTCTTGGGTGATTTTTCATCTTGTCATGGCAACTAACTTCAGCTTCATGACTAACAGGCAGCACACACACAGAAACACAAACCCACTAGTTAATGCAACTAACCAATACTTGTCTGTTAGCATGTTTGTAAATAATTTCCAAGAAATAAGTTACATGTCACCAGACCAAAGGTGGGAGATATGCTGATGTCATACTCTGCCATAACAGATTTACAATACTGTCATTACTTTGAGAAACACACACACTCAGGCACGCACACACACACTTAGGTTTTAAATAAACTGTTAAATGACTGTCCCTCCCACTGATTACCTTTATTAACAAAAGCGTTCACCTTTAAGGACTTTTGGATAACATGATCGGTCCTGAAGAACAGTGAAGGCTGGGCCTTAAAACTAATGGTTATAAACAGTGGGTCAGTTTGCCTGTATTTATATCTCAAAACAAAACATCAAGAGGAAAGATTAAACAAATTCTGAACAGGTTGATGGAAGCACAGCCTGTCAGGGGCTTACAGAACTCACAGATGGTAACAACCTGCGTTTAGCACACAGGCTACACTCCACTGGTTAGTTACTATATTCAAAGTCGTAGCTAAACTCAGAACTTTAAGTACAAAAAGTACCCAGTTTTTGCTTAAGGTAGAGTAAAAACACCACATTGAAGAAATACTAGATTAGAGTTAATATCCATTGTATGGCTTATGTGTTTCTGGTATGCCAGATGACATGCAGATGACCATCCACTGAAACAAGCTGTTTTAGCTCCTTTCGCCTTAAGACAGCTTCTTCCTGATTGGCTGCCTCTCACAAACACAGGGACCACTATCCTCACCGACAGACCTGGAGCCTTATTGCATTTTGACACCTGCAGTTTGCTTACTCTGATGCAAACTGCAGGTGTTTGCATCAGAAAACCTGTAGGTTTTCCTCATGGTTTAGTTTCTTTTCACAAAGAAAACACAAAAGAGTGAGATCTAAATTATTTTTAAAATGTGTTCAGAGTGAGGTATCCATTTAAGGTTTAAATACCATAACAGAATACAGCATTGATGCAAAGGAAAAACTGTGATACAAATTTCAGATTACATCATCTGCACAGGCAATATTCTTTATTCACCTTATCACAATTGTTTGGTATCTTGACAAACTCCTGAGAAAATATTTGCACCTTTATCTAGCACCAGTTTACTTTGGCTCTTATTTGACATTTTGTGCTGCAGGTCCAGGAACAATCAGGTTTCTCTGAGCTTTGTCCACTCGCTCCTTTTTTTCCAGGGTTCTTAATAGAGGTGGGATTCAGACAATAACAGTAAATCAAACCAAAACAATGAACTAACAATTCTCTATGTATTTATGACCCCAGGAAGCCCTTTCACAGGGAGGATAGGGAGTCGCTTGATTAAATGTAATAAAGTATAAAAATATTACTGAATGCATGTCTGGTATCAGTTCATCAGATTGCCATTGATCTGCTTTCTTCTGCTGACCTCGTGGTCATACAATATAGTGGGTGTGACAGTTCATTTGGTCTAACAGTTCCTCTTGGCCAGCAACAGTCATTCAGAGAGAGAACACAGGGGACTTCTTAAATAGCTACATCTGTGGGTCATTTCTGGTGCAGGAAATTACAAAAAAGGTTCACACTGAATGCATTGATTTCTGCATCGCATAGGGCTGCTGAGAGGTAAACAAGTTCCAGGCAATTTACTGCAGCAAGACAGTATGCTGCTGTGAATAATACCTGGAGTTCTGGGTCAAGTTACAGAGTGCACATACAGATTTCATCCTTAATAATGCTAAAACCTGACAAAACAAATACTGCTTGATGTTCTTTTAATTACCGGTAGATTAAAAAAACAACAAGAACAACTGTGTCATTTCCAAGTGTGAAACTAAGCAGGAGTAAATATTACGTTAGAGCTTTGCTTCATTTAGACAGAAATGAGCCTAAACAAAACTTTATTTTGCCTGTGCAATCAGATATTGAGAAAAAATTGTTGACCCAAAACTGCACCAAATCATACCACAAAAGAAAAAGAAAATATTCAGTGAAAGAAAACTCTGTGAAAAAATAGTGTATAAAGCAAACCCTTTCTCTGGTAACAGAAGAACCTTGAGAAATGACATCCCCTAAGCCTGCCCTATGGCCACCCGACACCTGCTTATAGAGATGACACAACCCATTAACTCCACCTAAAGCACTGGGTGCAGCCAGCCTTTGGCCAAGCTGCTTAAGAGTCTCTTTTACAGCAGAAACTGCCTTTGAATTGCTACTAAAACAGATTTTTTTTCCCTCTGTAGCTGAAAGGCTGCACAGAGGCAGGGCATGAGCCACGTTCAAATGCACAGCCGTCACAAATGGACCAATGAATCAAGAGACAAAGGCCCCTGAAAGCTGTTATCGAGGCAGCGATGTGACGAGTCAGGGGTGCTGAATGGACCTGTTATGGCTTCCGCTGATCCCATGGCTATCAAAATAAGCCATAATAGCCATGTGACTGCAGAGTGAATGGGAGGATGAACAGGATTAGCTTCCCAACTCATTAATCGGACCGTCTCCAACACCCTTCCTGATAATCAGCTGAGGATTCCCTAACATAGCCATGTGCACAAGACACATAATGACTGTTTATTAGCTGATTAAAGAGCCTCATTCTTACGGGGCTGCCATACAAGTGATTCTCCCTGAGGAAAAATGTAGCCAAAAAAGGTAAATATCACAAAATGACTAGTTTAATTTTAATGTCATCTTTGGACATCCCGGCCTGCATCATCACATCAACTACATCTGGCTCAAACAATCATGACTCAGTATCCCAGAAGAGCTTCCGACAGAGAAGGAAGTTGTTATAGTGTCTAGTTATTGAGATGCATTCTGACACATGTTCAAAAACCTGGAATAACAAAGAGTAGAACTACACAAACCCAAGGTGCAAAGTTGTGAAATAATCAAGCTGTTATCTTTTTTATTTCTCTTGGTTTTACTCTGTACTTTAACCTGGAGTGGCATTATGTTGGTAGTCCACAGGTGCTGTGCAGAGCTTTGTAGACATGTCTACATAATGCAGTGGTCAGCTAGGGTAGTGAATAGAGAAGAATATGTGGAAGAAATTATAACATGCTACTTTTTATTGTGCTTTAGTTGGTCCTGGATCAAAGTAGAAACAAGCATGCATGTATGTGCAACCTTTACATTTTTAATCTTTATATTTCAAGATTTTTAAAGGATTTTTTTTGGTTGTTTCAAAATGCCTGAGATTACTATTGATTGGATGAACATGTAGAAACATGTAAAAGCCCATTGACACAGGCCTAGGGAATGTTGATGACCCCACTAGGCAAAAATATGTATTCCTCGCTGACTGAATGATTACTGACAGTGCTACACCAACAATCTCTTAGCAATTACTTTTATGACTAGCAGATCACTATGGTTACCTGCAGTTTGCATGTAAGGCTAAGTTGTCTACAAAAACTCACCAACTAGTTGCCAACAGGAAATGAAAGTGAAGCAAAAAACCAGAAACAGAGACAGTTTATCTTTGAAATTAAAGTTGCACCTTCTGAAATGTGCGGGTCAAAAGTAGAGCTAAATGCAATCATAAATACAATCTTTTCCATCTCTCTCTGAGAATTCCTGTAGGACTACAAGAATATATCGGCCAAAGGCTGTATCAACACTGTCAGAGCATTTCAAAAACAAAACGCTTCAGGAAATAAAGACATTATGGTTTCATGGATTATCCTAAGGCGTTGACCTAGCCCCACCCCACAAGTATGATCTACGTGCCCATTCTCAGAGAAGCACTGCTCATCATTTATAGAGTTATTATCCCACCTCAGTTTAATGACCTATAATCTTATTCATAAAACTGAATTAGACATAAAGTTCAGAACATGTTTACAGTGCTGCTGTATTCACTGGACAAAAAAAGAAAAAAGTTTGTATGAGATTTTATTAATGTTTTTAATTGTAGTGACTTTTAAAGAATTATGGTCAACATTTAAAGCATCATCAAAGCCAGCAGGCTTGAAGAGAAGCGGTTTGCCTCTTAAAACCACTTATTTCGAAATATTTAGCAAATGCTGCCTCGTTTAACAAATGTCATTAAGCAGATCAAATTTGGTTGTATTGGCCTCTTCCTGAGTCTGTATCTTTACCTGTGATGTTACAAAATGCAAAAGACACAACAAACCTTTCCTGGATACTAATCCCAAAACACCAACATGCACACTCTGGTGCAGAAAACAGGTCAGACCACTGGACATGACAGACATGTATACCTTTGCATTAGCATTTAATAGCCTTAAAGCTTCATACAGCAGCCTTTCTAGGCCAAAAACCTCCCATTGGCCATTAATTAACTTGAAGAATGTCAATGAGGATCCTTGTTAAAGGGGCAATAGTTACCTGCGGCTGCTTCTTCACACAGCTTTTTGAATATGGCTGTGCAGAGGGAGCTGCCATCAAGGACATGGAGGTACTCTAAAGAGGGACAGAAGCCCAATATAGACCTGAGGTGTCACCCAACACCCAGGTTCCATGATGACAACATAGAAAAGTCTCAGGGAGGGGCAAAAATGAGTTTGTGCCTCACCTATAATACAAAGGAGATGAGGACAACCTGGCCTGGATACTTTATCCTTTCTGCCCTTTTGGTGTTTTTTGCTTTACACACACACACACACACACACACACACACATATATATATATATATATATATATATATATATATATATATATATATATATATATATATATATATATATATAGTTTTAAAACACAGAAACCATCCCTTAAAAGCATCTACTTGGGATTTTTGTCTCGATGCATGCTAAATCATCCGGGTAAGGAGATCCCAAAAGGTTCATTCTGTTCATCTGGACGTAGCGTTCTCAGTGGGGAGAAACGTTTCGTCACTCATCCAAGTGACTTCTTCGTTCTCAGCTGAATGCAGGTTTCCCCAATCTTATAAACAGTACATTTGCATAATGACTGAAACTAGCACCACCAAGTCATCGGTTCAGGTATGTGATACTTGGGATTTTTGCGAGGCAAACTAAGATCACTGACACTAGGAGAAAGTTTACAGGTTCACAGCTCAAGTCACGCTTGCTTTAGTGTAAGGCCTCAAGGTACAGTAAGAGGCTTTGAAAGAAAGCCTCCACCAAATGGCATACAAGAGTGCCAGGGAGACAGCTTTCAGGCTGGTTTTAAAGTCTCACGAAACACAGGCATTAAATGTCCTTGATCCCCACGTCAAATGCTTTGTTAAGACTTAGAAATGAACGTGCTCTGAATGAATATTGAATCAGAGTTTACATGTTAAAGTTGCTGTTTAAATACTAGGCCTTTTAAGGATGAAGGAGTTCAAGCAGTTTGTCCAAATAAATGTTTCATTCCAAACATGAACAATATCTGACTCACAAGGCCTCTAAAACTCTAGACGATGATATCAGTCAAATTCATGAAGAATTCACTGGTACATTTGGGCCCGTTGAGAGTTTGCTGCATGAATAGAGCTGTGCCACACTGGAGGAGGATTAAAGCGCTGTATGGCTCAGCTGGGTTTGATGTTTAACCCAGAGGTTTGTTTAACCTCTCACATTCTCTCTCCCTGGTTAACCGCTAGTTACTCACCTACTGCTACAACATGACCATTGCTGAGAGAGAGCACCTGCTTTACGCTGCACCCTTGTCTGGTTCTTTTTACGGTTCACTATCAGCCCTGCTCCTCTGAAGCACTGCTAAATTAGTCAGGGCAACGTCACCTCCTCAACAACCCCACCACAGTTACTTCGACACACCATGTTGACTACCACTTAGGTAGTCACGGCTGTTTGATTTAATCAAACCGGGCTATTGTCTCTATGAACAGATATGAGACCGCGGTGGTGACGCGACCTCACCCTGCCTCACAAAAGCTGCCTCTGTCCAGAGACAGCACACAAATGCTGGCTGACAACACAAGGCCGGGGTATGAAAGGTCTCCTCAGTGCGTGGTGACAGTTATTACCCTCTCCACTGAAACCAAATACCTGTGAGCCCAGATAGCATTATCTTATTGTGAGGCACACTGGGGGCCAGCCTGTAATCAGGGCCCAGGCCTTCACCAACTCTCCTCCTTAGGTTTAAAGCCATCCCTTCCCTTCTGTTTCCACACGATGGAAAATCTGTCTATTTGATTCTTCCCTGACACCTAGATGATTTATATTTATTAGGAAGTTTAAATTCTCTCAGGACTACATGAAAAAAATCTGTTGAAAATGAACAAGAAAGCTTTTATGCAATAAATTCAGCAGGATTCCAAATGTACAATCCATTCACTGGCAGGTGATGGGTGAGCATTGCACAAAATCTCTCAAAATGATCATCTGACATTTCATGGGACCACAGTGTTAGTTACAAAACGAACTACTACGGAGTACAAAACAGAGGGCAAAAAGCACACAGAAAGATGGGGAGACAGCAAAGTTTTAGAAAAGGAAAGTGCTGGTTAGTCTCATTTGGGAGGTAAGAGGTTTAGCCAAGAGAATCCTGAGCAACGCTAACCCCAGCTTCACAGCAGGCATGATCAGATTAATATTACGTCTACAGCGAGACTGATGCACATTGTTAGGTAACTGCTACATGAAGTACCAAAGTTACATGTGAAATTAATGTATGTAAATACTTAATTCTTTGATAGCACAGCAGCTTTTTGGTTAGTGTTAGCATTAGACAGTATTGGCCTGAACCTAAGGTTTGGTACTCTCTCAGTCAAGTTAAGACATGCAAGTTCTGTCAATCAGACCCTCTAAATTGCTCCCAAATATGCATGTGTTTGTGTGTGTTTACACTCCTGACCTCTCTTGGATCATTTCGGTGAGTTCCACAATTCAGATAACAAGTAGCTGTCAACCTTTTCACCACTTCTTTAGAAATGGTTTTAAAATAGGAATCTACAGTTTGTTTGGGGAACTGAATTCCCAGTGGGGCATGCAAGTTTCTACACAAGACACTTTTAAGTTGCATTATGAGAAATAAATGACATCCACCCCAAAACGGATCATGCCTGCCATGTGATCAAACAGGAGACAACTAAAAAAGAAACTGAAGAGTAAAAAATTTAGAACAATAATATGAATGAGAAAGCCGTCAGAACCCTGTTTTCACCAATTACAGGAAGATTTTGGAAAATAAAGAAGTGAAGCTTCCATATTCTGTCTCAAAGCACATCTTTCACAGTATTCCTACCAGTTTAATGATGCCCTATAGAATGTATTAATTTGCAGCTTTAAAAATGGCTTTCAAGGAAACGTGTGTGTTGAGATAAATATGTAAATTCCCATGAGGAGAGCCCAATTACAACTTTAACAGCGGTCATATTAGTTGTTATTGAACACATTATCAGTGAGGCAGACATTGCTAGGTGCATCACAGACTTTGCCCCAGGGAATTGCATCAAAACAAACACGAGAAAGACAACCTGCAAATTCAGTGTGCCGCTTCACACATGGCAATGCTTTTATTTAGTCGTCATCACCGCCTACAACATAAAAGCTGCTTGTTGAATTGCTCTTATAATTCTGTCACATCACACTGAGAATCAACTTTCAAAGCTTTTGTCTCAGCCAACTAAGACGCACATGAAGGCATCAATGGAAACCTTACCCACAGTTTATTTGACGACACCGGCTGTGAGCAGACTCCTTCAGGTGATCATTAAATTAATTTTAAGTCCATCAGAGAGAGCAGGTGTGTTTATACTAGGCAGGTATTCTCAGTAGGCATGCAAGCTCTCACCACACTGATTACACTGAGCTAAATATGGCTTTGTGCTAACACAGACAGTACGCTGATCAAAGCCCTGATGTCACAGGGCACAGGCGGAGCCAATAGACTACAGGTCAGGTGTATGCCGCAACTGCAGTGGCATAACTGCAAGTGTACTCTTTTTTTTTTAGCAATGCTGCAGTTTTGAGCATGTGCAGATACACAGGTTCTACTTATGGCAACATGTTTGGGAATTCAGATCACTTAAATGTTGTGATGATTTTTATATATTAATGTAAATCCTGATATTGAACCAAAAAAGAATAGATAGTAAACACACTGTAACTGATTTCATCTGGTGGAAAAGTAATCAGAAGTAATCAATGGCAACAATGGCTTGGTACATTAAAAGTCCTGCAGTCACATTTATAAATCAAGTGTGCATTCATCAGAAAAATGGTTTATGACTTGATTTATCTGCTAAGTTTGGTTCAAAACAAGTCAATTGGTCCCAGGTTCTCCCATATAAGAATATTAAGTTTTTCAATCGTTTTAAAAAAAATTACAGAAAATTTGGGGGGGAGCTTTCACTGTTGAACAGATTTTACATTTTTACAAAATATAACTATTTAAGTCACAACATATTCAAAAACAAAAATAATCATTAGCTGCAGCCCAATTCAGCTACAGGGTATTTTTATTTTCTAGGTACAGACACCATCTACCCCCACACCGTTCCATCTTTTTCCCCCTCCTTGTATGCTGGTCAGGTTTTTGTGTGGAAAACCTCAGTATCATCCAGATCCATCTACAGAAACTATGGACTGTATAAAAGTTGGAGGCAGCCACCGTGACCTCTTCTATTTTTTTCTCAGCACCTGAATTTGGTTATTAAACTACAAGAAACCAAACTTAGACAAGAGGGTGGCGTTCCTAGTTATTAGCTAATGCTAGTGAGCTAGGTTAGCAACCTGCATCAATAAACTGTACGATTGAAATGTATCTGCAATTTAGTGCTAACTGACTAAAAAACGAACAAAATAATAGAATTTTCACAAAACATTCATTTTTCAGCCGCTTGAAGGACACATGAACCAGCTCTGATTGGACTGGCCCTAAAACTCAAGTCCACTTACAGAAGGATGACAGGACTGTGCAACAACACTGAATTAGCTAATCTGCCAATTAGCTAGTCAGTCATACGATGACAACCTGCTTGAGACGAGAATGACTGCATTCTGGTTACGTTCCTATATAAACGCACATTTGCCAAGCGAATTTATGTTTTAAAACTTATGTAAGTCTATGTAGTACATGTGAATTTCCATGTCAGACTTCCAATTTTCACATATTCATCATTTATCACCATATTACAACCAACAGATTACATGTAATTGCCAATTTGATCCCATTCAATTGCAAATCAATAGCTGACTAAGACTTCGTCTTATTGCCACTTTACCTCCATCTAGATGCACCAAAATCACTTTGAAGACGGCGACTGAGCGTGAGCGGTCGCAGACCTGTTCCCTATTTTCGAATCAAGTACTTCAAAGGAAACAAGATCACAAGTTTACTGAATACGGTCAATAATTTTGGTCGTGCCTCATTCTTCAACTACCGTTTTCTCCAGTGCGACAGTAGCACAAAGGAGACACGACACAGGACTGGTTTAGCAGCGACAGAACTTTCAGAATAAAACACATGTAACACCTTACAAATAAAGAAAACTGCTGCAATTTATCCTTCTACATGTTAACTGTGAGGTAGAAAAAAAGCAGCGGACCAACATTCAGAAAGAAGTGTTGTAGAGATATATCTCATAACTTCTGGTCAGAAGATGCTAGTTGGTTTGTATCCTGGCAGGCTTTATAATCTGTTAGCTAGTTTAAGTAAATCAAGTAAATTAGCAGAAGTTGAGGATCATCATAACCTTTTGACTATCTTGCACACCTTTGTTTCTCAAGTACGGCTCCCAAACATCACCTGCATACTGAAATCAGATTTCACTATGTAAACACAAGACCTCCTCCAGATGCCTTTAAATCCGCTAGTAAATATTCAAGCTGTTCCTCATCCATCTAGGCAATCCAGTTTTTGTATGTTGTCTTCTGTTTGTTCTGTTTGTCTTCCCGTTGTGTTGGCACAAAAAGGCTTATTTCTGTTCAATAAAGAAATTCCCAGAGTTATATTTATTATTAGGTTTTTAATAAAAGGCTATTCTAACCAATTCCCAAGGTGATTTAAATTATCTGACATCTGTGTCATTAAAAAGAGCTAATCTGATCAAACACAAGTAAATAACAGAGGGTTTAGCAGAATGCATGCAAATGGAGAAACTGCTACGGTTATACTTGTTTACAGGATTATAAAATCCTGCTGCACATGTTGGTAACAGAGAGAGGGTTGTAAATAATTCATCATAAGCAAACATTAAGAAATCAAAGTTAGCATTTTGTCACAAAGCTGGTACTTTTCATGATGTCAAATTTTGATATCAACATAGGCACATTAACAATTAACATCAAAGCGTTCTCAATAATTTCCAGAAGAAAATAAACTCTGCTCCAGGGCACAAAGTTTGGACAAGCTGTGGAAATAGCTGCTGTTTTGGAACAATGAGTGCGGCTGCTGTTTGGCGTGCTGAGAGGATTCCAGCGATTCCAGCCTTAACAAAAACTAAGTCAAGGCTTTATTGTGAATATCAGTGGGGAATTCAGCAGTCGCCCTCCCAGGCATACCAAAACTTATCCCTGAGACAGCACTACATGATGAACTAGTACCTGTAAGACTTCCTCTAATGCTTCCATTCTATAGCAAATACAGTGTAATTACAAGGCCCACACTGTGCGTATCCTCCATCATCATTAAATTAGGGGGTTTGTAAAGATGAGAAATTGACGGGGTTCTGCTTGGAGCCAGCAGGATCCTCATGGAAATTTACAGTACTCAAAATGGGAGGCCAACTCCTCTTTCATTTGTCTCTCATAACGGAGCTAAACATATATCGCTAACTAGGACGTCCTAAGAAATAAACCTGAATTTTGCAGGGAAAGCTGCAGAGAGTAAAGTAATAAGCTTTTGTTTAGTGGAAAAGTTGCACAGTCCTCTCCTGATAGCTTGTGAGTTATGGAAAAAAAAACGTGGAATGATGTGTACTGGTGAAAGAGCTCAGCTGCAGCTCGGTTTAATGTTGCGCTCACTTTCTGTCATGTTTGTTAATACCATCATCTGAAGATGGATATAATACATGGTGTGAGACCATTTTTAAAAGACGACATATCCAGTAAGTGCCACTCTAACAAAATCACGATATTAACATTTCATTCTGGTTTGCAAATCTCAAGTTAGTGGTTTGAATTTCACGCTGATCTTCACATCTAAAACTTCAAAAGAAAGTAAAAAAAAACATGTTTGTAAAATATTAAATGAGACTTATTATGCTTTCTCTTAAATTTATAGATGCCCATTAAAAATATGCCCAAAGTTTCAAATAATAAAGAAACTGTTTGTCAAAGTAATCTCTGCACCAAAAGCTCAGGCTTCATACTCCACTCAACGTTTCAGATAGTTTTTTTCCCCACTCTTAAAGTTGTATGACAGCAAATATGTATGAGAGCAAATATCCTTACCAGTCATTTCAGTCAAAAAGCTCTGGATGTGTGCACAAAGCTAAACTGACCTGCTGTTCAAAGCTAGTTTAAAGGGAGAGAGGCCGCAATTGCTTACTTCATACAGTGGAAGAACTGAGGCCACACCAAGGCCCAATATTAGTGAAATAAGGATTATTTTAAATGGCAAAACATACAAAGCTTATCTAGGAGTGTCCTCAAAAAGACCAATATGGAAGATGAAAATGAACAGGTTCCCATTAAATTCACAAACAGTCGTGAAAATTTGGATGATTTTGAATTACTGCAACTGAAAACTTCTTTGACCAACACCTGACAGGATAAGCAACTGCTCAAACACTGAGAAAACAGTTTAACATTATTCAAACACATTGACACATTACACAAGTACAAAGCACATTTGAAGTATAGAAGTGTTAAGTTAATGAACTAGGTGAGTTTGCAGGGCTGATTCGAAGTCTTTATAAAGCTATTCTGTACTCGCTGTCAAAGTACTAATAATTAAGGCACTGCAATCTCACATCTCTACAATATATCTGCTTCATATTTATCAACTTGGAAATTTCCTTTTGCAACATAAAAGTTCATATCAACTAGGTGAAGTGTTACTGCAAATGTGACACACCCACTGTGTAAGAGGTTTCAAGAAGGAAGTGGCAACAGGTCCATTTCCTTCTTTCTGTCTTGGTCAAAGAATATAATATGGGGATGATGGATACTTGGCCTACATTCATTGGCGCCGACTCATTTTTACAGGACAATTGCACAGTCAAAGGCATGCATGGAGCGATACAAAATAGATGAGTGGGCTGCTTGATAGATAACAGAGCCAGTTCTACCAAGTCAACAATGACAGCAGGAAATCTCTGTAAACAAGTCAGATTACCAGGGTCATGAGGGAGTGACAACAAATGTGAGCAGTGTCACCTGTTCTCACTTTTACTCTTGCCATTACTAGGGCTTATATAAAGATGAAACACTAGTGTGGAATCCAAGGATCCAACATTATTATAGACTGGGTGATAGCGTGAGTATTAAGAAAGCGTAGAATCACTTGTCAGATTAGTGTTGATGTTGAGACCAGAGATAATCCTCAAAGACACTGGAAAAATGTAAAACATTTAGCACCCGACTCTTTTTAAGAGAATAAGAAGATTCTCTTTAAACAAGCCACTGATCGGCTTCACTGCTTGTACCCAGGCAAGTGGGATAAACTCAAATTAACCAGGAAGTGAAGAAGATGAGGCTTGTGTTGTAACTTCAGAGCGAAGCTATGGGTGTGTTACAACATGGGAACCCAGAAAGCAGCCATGCCTTGGTGCCTCGCCCTTTGAACATGTTCAAATGGGTGAGGTCAAGCGGGTGTAAGTGAATTAGTAGGCCACTGCTTTTGCTTACATGTGTGCAGACCTTCCCAACAAACCAGGAAGTAAAATCAGCTCTTGGAAGTAGGCTTCCTTAATGAGGAAAAAAATAACCCGGAAAGATTTTAAGTATCTGCCCAACCCAACAATGACTTTAATTTGTTTTTGTGCTTGTGGGGGGTTATTAGAGGCAGAGTCAGTATAATTATTGACAGTTACCAGGGTTTCGGCTTCATACAAAAAACAAAAGAAAAATAGTGCCAAAGATCCGACAATTTTTTTTTTAAATGAAACCAGTTGATTTATTTTTGGTTATAGATCATTTTATTAATTTAATAATTAACATAATTTAATATAAATTTTGATCATTTAATTTAATAAACAGCCAAAATAGGTGTAATCACTTCAAAAGACCAACTTTGAGCCGATAAAAAACTCTGATAACAACTGGGTAATCTGAGTGTTCCTCATTAAATCCTTAAGAGTGGTAAAGGTCAATCATTTGAAAATAAGTAATCATACAAATCAATTTTATTTCTCTCAGAATGACATATATATATGTAAATATAGCTAATTATTAAATTAAATTCCAGGCCTTTTTTTGAGAACCAACTATGACATCACTGTTGAGCATGTATCCATTTCAGATTCTTTTTACATTTGCACATACAGTGGGGCAAAAAAGTATTTAGTCAGCCACCGATTGTGCAAGTTCCCCCACCTAAAATGATGACAGAGGTCAGTAATTTGCACCAGAGGTACACTTCAACTGTGAGAGACAGAATGTGAAAAAAAAATCCATGAATCCACATGGTAGGATTTGTAAAGAATTTATTGGTAAATCAGGGTGGAAAATAAGTATTTGGTCAATAACAAAAATACAACTCAATACTTTGTAACATAACCTTTGTTGACAATAACAGAGGTCAAACGTTTACTATAGGTCTTTACCAGGTTTGCACACACAGTAGCTGGTATTTTGGCCCATTCCTCCATGCAGATCTTCTCGAGAGCAGTGATGTTTTGGGGCTGTCGCCGAGCAACACGGACTTTCAACTCCCGCCACAGATTTTCTATGGGGTTGAGGTCTGGAGACTGGCTAGGCCACTCCAGGACTTTCAAATGCTTCTTACGGAGCCACTCCTTTGTTGCCCGGGCGGTGTGTTTTGGATCATTGTCATGTTGGAAGACCCAGCCTCGTTTCATCTTCAAAGTTCTCACTGATGGAAGGAGGTTTTGGCTCAAAATCTCACGATACATGGCCCCATTCATTCTGTCCTTAACACGGATCAGTCGTCCTGTCCCCTTGGCAGAAAAACAGCCCCATAGCATGATGTTTCCATCCCCATGCTTCACAGTAGGTATGGTGTTCTTGGGATGCAACTCAGTATTCTTCTTCCTCCAAACACGACGAGTTGAGTTTATACCAAAAAGTTCTACTTTGGTTTCATCTGACCACATGACATTCTCCCAATCCTCTGCTGTATCATCCATGTGCTCTCTGGCAAACTTCAGACGGGCCTGGACATGCACTGGCTTCAGCAGCGGAACACGTCTGGCACTGCGGGATTTGATTCCCTGCCGTTGTAGTGTGTTACTGATGGTGACCTTTGTTACTTTGGTCCCAGCTCTCTGCAGGTCATTCACCAGGTCCCCCCGTGTGGTTCTGGGATCTTTGCTCACCGTTCTCATGATCATTTTGACCCCACGGGATGAGATCTTGCGTGGAGCCCCAGATCGAGGGAGATTATCAGTGGTCTTGTATGTCTTCCATTTTCTGATTATTGCTCCCACAGTTGGTTTTTCACACCAAGCTGCTTGCCTATTGTAGATTCACTCTTCCCAGTCTGGTGCAGGTCTACAATACTTTTCCTGGTGTCCTTCGAAAGCTCTTTGGTCTTGGCCATGGCGGAGTTTGGAGTCTGACTGTTTGAGGCTGTGGACAGGTGTCTTTTATACAGATGATGAGTTCAAACAGGTGCCATTCATACAGGTAACGAGTGGGGGACAGAAAAGCTTCTTACAGAAGACGTTACAGGTCTGTGAGAGCCAGAGATTTTCCTTGTTTGAGGTGACCGAATACTTATTTTCCACCCTAATTTACGAATAAATTCTTTACAAATCCTACCATGTGAATTCATGGATTTTTTTTTCACATTCTGTCTCTCACAGTTGAAGTGTACCTCTGGTGCAAATTACTGACCTCTGTCATCATTTTAAGTGGGGGAACTTGCACAATCGGTGGCTGACTAAATACTTTTTTGCCCCACTGTAGATACACCTTACCAGAGCTACCTTAATTTTCATGGCACAGATTCATCCAGGTGCCGTTCGACTGGCCTCCTATCAGCTCGAAGCAATCAGGTTGTTCTCCTCTATGGTACTTTGAACCAGAGAATGGTTACTCACACTCACCTTCCTTTTTTACGACAGTGCTGAGATTATTGTAAACAATGGAGAATATGCTATGCTAAACAAACTATGTAATGACATCATTTCCCATCATTCCCGCACACACACAGATAGATAGATAGATAGATAGATAGATAGATAGATAGATAGATAGATAGATAGATAGATAGATAGATAGATAGATAGATAGATAGATAGATAGATAGATAGATAGATAGATAGATTCATTTTCTTATTGCCACATATCAAATAACCATTTAAATTTAATAACTACTTTCAATCTATCTATCTTATTGCACTTATCCAGTTCAGGGTTGCAGTGGGATATGCTACTTAGCCAAGCTGCAAAAAGGGCAAGAGCCAGGGTACACCTTGGACAGTGTGCCATTATGTCACTGTACTAAAATAGAGATACAGACAACCATTTTTACTCACATTCACACCTTTTGGCAGTTTAGAATCACCAATTGAACTAACATCACTACCAGGTTTTTGGACTGTTGGAAGAAGCCAGAGTACCCAAAGAGAACCCATGAGGAGAAGATGGTCACTAGATGGTGGATACAAACTCAGAACCTTCTTCTATGAGGCAACAGTGCTTACCACCATGCTGTGTGGCATTAGTGTGGCACATTGGTGGATGTTTATTTTAAACATTGCATGTATATTCAAGTAATCTCTATGTGCCAATAAAAAGCTTTAAATGCCTGATTTCTGACAGTTTTTCTACCCTTAAAACTGTATCATGTCAACAAGAAGGGATCTTTTTAAAATATTCATCTCAGATGCAAGAGATGAGAGATATATCTTAATTTTTAAATGACTCAAGCAGGTAGCAGACCCACCCACCTGCTTTTAGACTTTGTTTGCTTTTAGACTTCTTCTACAAGTTCTTCTACAAAAAACTTGTAGAAGAAGGGAAAACAGCTTCTTTTCTGGCAACGCAGGAACCAAAGAGCTACACTGAGGCCAAGTATGAGATAAATAATGATTACTTTGAACTCTGAATCATGCAAAGTTACTCTTTGACTATTTTATGACTTGATCTATTTAAACTACATACACCTGAAGACTTTTTTAACCAAGCCCAAACACCAGGAACATTTGGTTTAAAATTCTCTTGGTGGGGGTTATACACTGCACAAAGCACAAAACAGCCTGAAATCATGGTAAAAGAAGGTCAGCGAGCTGGGTGGTGGAAATGAGGGGCCTAGTATAAGATAAGGGTTAGTTGAAATCATGCAAAGCTACTTTAGTAGAATTAACATATAAAGAATAATAGGGCTCCTTAAATAATACAATCCTAAATACTATTATCTAATGAGCACAACATTTAATGCTAGTATGAGAGCTTTCGGAGTGGTGATATAAGCGTACTTGCATAAGTCACAAGCATTTCTTCTTTACCTCCTAAACTTTAGCTTCTTTTGAACAGTATCATTTTACACGTCTATGTTGGTCTTCGTCGTTTTAAAGCTAGCAGAAACGTGAGAAGCTCTAGCTTTTGGCCCCACAGGCTCTAAGTGAAGATGTCATGGCTACCAAGCAACATGTTAATAAACCCACCCAGCAGCCATTTAACAACTTCTTTCACTGTAAAACAACCCCGATACGTACAAAGCCACGCCGGGCTCCATTCATAGTACAGTTGATAACGGGTTTACATAAAGGAGTCCTCTTACCTTCAGCACTTGAAGCTCAGCGTGAAGAAGATGAAAAGGAATGTTCTGAACACATAATAATCCTCCTGTTGGTGAACTCGCAGTATTTGGATGTTCAAAAAAGGAGTGAAAAGTTGCGCAGCGATCAGGTTTTCAAACCAAAAGTGTTCTCTTCAAGGAACAAGACTGACTTTCTCAGAGTTGTTAGTGTTTCCCAGGACAACTCAATGGGGAGGAGTCAGCACGAGGACTATTAAAAGCTCAGTGGTTTGTTTTTCATGGAGTAGACTTTCAGACAAGAGGAAGTCAGTGTAAACTCGTGAGGGGGGGCTTGAGTAACTTTAGTGATTTCCCAAAAATTACTTCGAGAGGGAACTAATATTGTGAAACGGTCACTGTCCGGGTTTGTGAAAAAGTATCGTGGTCGGTCCCCAGAGTCGAAATGAAAAAGCGGAGGAAGCTGGAAAGATCAGATTAACATCCCGTCTGTGCTTTTCACAATAAAGGAACACGAACCCTGCACGCTACTAGGACCAAGGTGTCATGGACCGCATACCACCGAACTAATAACTAGATCACTGAATGAAAACACATTCAAAGTTACTTCGGAAAACTTGAAAATGAAAACTACGTGAAAGTCTGTGTCATAAATGAGAAAGGAATATATGAGAAGGACTTTTCATTTTTATTTTGAGAATAAAGTTGAAATTGTGATAGCTATGAAAATAAAACATATGGGTGGAGCTGAAATATTGCTTTGAGAATAAAGTCAAAATCTCGGAATAAATGTGAAAAGTTACATCCAGAAGAAACAGTAGTTTTTTTTCTTTCAAAATTAAAGCTGAAATCACAAGACTAAAACTCAAATATTAAGATAATCAAGGAAATGTTACCGGTGTTAAGTCAAATTAGGGGCAGCTAGTGCACAGCTCCCCAGAAAAATGCCTTGTGCTTAAAAATCATTTAATCATTTGGATAGATCCAAAAAAAAAAAGTACTTTAAACTATCAAGACATTTACATTACTGTATAGTAACAGAACAGGAATAGTAATGCGTTTAGTAACAGTAATGCATGCAAACGATTTGAAGGATGACTGCATCCAGTGGTTTCCAGTGTGTTTGACACCGCCTGCTCTGGGAGACATCGTCTTAAATACAAACACACAAACGATAATGGTTTGGCATCACTTTGCCATGTATCTGAATGAATTTTTAAACTTAGAAACTGAAATTTGTTTGTATGGCCCAATGCAATAGTCTGTATTGCATTTTTCTAATGGAATGGTTGGGAGTACTACAACATTTATTGGTCCTATGATGGGTCAGATTATTTGGGAATGATGTCACTTACATGGCAATTATTGGAACTTGCAACATAATTGTATATTTATTTTTATTTTTCAGTACAACTGTCATGCATTTCCCAACACTCAACACTGACAGCAGATCATAATCAGAATTTTAAAAAAAAAAAAAAAGTGCTTGAAACTGCACATCCACAACATACACACACAAAGCACTTTGCTCTGTGTAACACCAGGGAAACACTTATTCAAAGTTTCGATTTTCGATTTTCATTCAGTAAAAAGAAATAAAATAACTTTATAGTTCACAAATTGTCATTAGTAGAAACTAGAAGAAAGGGGGGTAACTTTGATTTTGTTTTATACAGTAAAATTCATCAGCATATTGAAAATTTAACTACCCAAAACATAATCACACAAATCCAGATGATTTAACTATAAATGTAATCTTGTAGTTACTAATTTATTTGTAGTCAAATACGCTGAAACCATAGCAAACCCCATCTTCCACCATATAAACTTTTATTTTGAAGGGAGCGCCTCAAGCCACTAACCTTAACCACTAACTGCTGCTCAGCTGACAGACAGTGATCCTACACTGCTTTCTGTAATAAGGCTAAAGAAGAAATTAAGTGAAGGTTGCTGCACATTTTGCTTAATTTAAGTTGTAGCTTCTCTGAACTACAGTGACCTTTATATGCTGGGCGGACTCTACTTTTCTATTATTACTTTGCTGAAGTCACAGAACTGCTCTGCACAGGGCTGCTATAAATCACGTCTTGTAGCAACATTAGTTGTAAGTAACGCTACACAGAGATTAAAATGCATTACACAAAGACACTGAATTCATTTGATCCATGCTGGTTGCATGCCATACAGTACGGTAAAGGTCACTGATTCCAAACACATTAAGCTTCCTTTCTTGCTTTCCCCTTTTTCAGTTTGGTAATGTATCAAAAAGTGATCTATGATTTAGACTATCTATGATCTATGATTTGGACTCAGTGATGAGAGGTGAAAAGTACAATCTCCTGACATTACATTGTGAATCACAGGCGCTTTCATTTTTCAGCAGTGCAAACATTAGGTAGATGCTTATAATGTAGAACAGCGAGTTTCAGTGTTGTCTCATCATGACTGCAAATCCCTTCCAGGCAGAGGGGCGAAAAAAAACTCCTGTGGTTTCAGCTGCCCTCTGCAGGCACAGGAGGTTTTCTGCAAGGATCTCTGTTCCCAACACATTATATACAATATACTGGTAAAGGAATGCTGTTTGAAACTTTTATAACACCCCCCTCCAAAATGCTGGAAACGCAAACATAAGTAGTTTCCAAACCCATGAAATACATTAGTCTCTTTCTGTGTTAAATGTCAACAGAAAGAAAGAAAAAAAAAGAGCACAAAAAACAAGACCATGTGTGCTCGGTTTACTCAGTCTTGTAAAGAATGCAGTGTTTAGAATAACCTTACCTTTCTTATACATACTGATACAAAGCAGGGCAGCACTGAAAAGGAGCTTTCATTCCCTCTGGCTTAAGACGGCCAGATTTATAAATAAATAAATGTATGTTGTTTGTGACTTCTATTATTTGCCTTCGGGCATCAACAAAATGAATTAGAGCTTGCAAATACCATCACATATCCTCATTCAAAAAAAGGATAATGCATGCTTATGTGTTTAAAATCAAGCCAGAGTTATTTCTGGATCTTTAGAATGACATGAACTGAGCTAATGAAAAAAAATTACTGTTTTTCAGCTGAGCCTTGCTGGCATGTGAGGCCACACTTCCGGATGGAATCACTTTTAATAATGTCACAGTGTCCCTGGGGCAGGAAAAAAGAAATCTTGATAAGAGAAAATCTTTTAAAAAGAAAATCTACTGTGTAACTTCATGAACCAACTAAGAGTCTAGATAGATGACTGGCTGCCTGTATGGACAGACTGACCCGTCAGAATGAAAAAAATATTTCTGAGTATCAGTTCCCAGCTCAGAATTTGAGTTTGAGGCTGTTTCTCTCCATCCACAGATTATCTGCTGTTATGGATCACAGCTGTGACAAAAGCATTACTGATAAATCAGACCACTCTGCTGCCTTGTGCAAGTAAATGTCTCTTGCCAGAAAGAGAAAATCACAATAAATACCCCATAATCTCCAATGGTGTGTCTTTGGCTGCAGCAGAACCGGATGGATAGATGGGTGTAAAATAAATAAAACATTTTTAGACTAAATTTCTGCACAATTCTGGGAATCGTGGGTTATTGTGCTTCCATTTTTGTCGTTTCACAAAAATGAAAATACTGATCACGCTGAAAAAGATGAAAGCTTTAATGTCATAAACATGCATATAAAAACACTAGAAACTAGAAAATGTTTAAATATTTAATGCTGAACCTGAAATAAAAGCTATCAAGATTTTACCTGAAACTCATACAAAGACATAAAACTTACTACCATCTTTAAAGCTCACCTTTCTGCACAGACGCTGGTATCTGGCACCTCATCAAACACATGCGTACGGTGTCATCAACACAACAGGCGTACTCTTTCCATCACTGTACGTGAAATTGAACCGCATAAAAGTTGTTTTGGAGGCCCAGCAGGGATCCAGGCCTCCCAGCCATCACAAGCATCTGGGCTCGGAGCTACGCCTCTCTCCTGCACCTGTAACCAGCCGAGGGTTAGATAAATGGCAGGTGGTATTGAAAAGGGTCCCCATTCACAGCCATACCGAGCTGCACTTAGACACATTATTGCAGCCTGGAGGAGGAGTGGAGGGATGTGGGGAGAATGATGAAGCAGGCGCGGTCTACAGAGTGCCAGAACATGAGTGAGACAGGGTAACAAGCATGACACAAAGAAGTACATAGCTGCCTTTGTGTGGTGATAAAAGAAGGTTTTGTAAGTTGGAGGATTTGGATGGAAGAGATAGAGCTGGAAAAAAAAGCCCCATCCTGAGTAAACACTTGGACAGAGAGACAAAAACGCACTAGTTGCAAGAGGAGGGAGGAGGTGGCAAAGAGAGGAGTGAGAGGCATATCATTTGGCTGAAGTGCCTTCAGAATAAACTGCCTCACAGCTCAGTGGAAGGACCCTCTCACTCAGCACCAGTGTCCACAAGTCTTTTAACTCTGACCTTTGTTGTTTACATACAGTTAAAGCTACACTGGGAAATGTTTGCAGTCCAAACAGCCACAGTGGGGGAGATGTTTGAAAGTGTTTTTAATACTCAAGGTCAATTTAGCAGCTCTTTTGTTTGTGGTTTTTAAATTTATAAACACATAACGCTCCAGGGATCTTGCTTGAGGTTCAATTTTTAGTTTTAACCTTGTTTAACAAAGCAGTCATAGCTGCCAATTTACAAAAACTGACTCCACAGGACACTCGTGCATACAGCTCATCTAAGCCACTTGAGGCTACCTTAAAAAGTCATTCAGTCCACACAGACCCCAGTGTTAGAAAGCTCACCTTCAAGACCCAGCTGCACAGACCTAGATTTCAGATGATGACCCCCCCTGGAAACCCCAAATCTGTATAACCTCCAGCATCTGATAAATAAATAATGAATATATATAAACCACCGGTTCCCAAGGGTCTCCAACCAGTCTCTAGACCTTTGTGTCTGGGACTTTACAGTAGAAATAAAACATGCTTATACTACAAAACGGTATTCTCCATAGCTATACAATAGGGAATTTATTTGCTGAGGCATCTATTTAGTTAATAAAAGGTTTAAAGTAAGGAATGTGGCCACTCCAAGTGACTAGACTGCTAAGTCTTTTTCAAAAATGACCTGAGCTTATTTGAGGCACTGAATTGGACTGCCTGTGTTTGCAGTGTTGATGGCGATTTCAAACATATTAAATGCAACTGCCTGACAAATAGCATGGCAAGTTGTGTGGTTAATTATAATTAACTGCCTCGACAGCCAGCCAAAGAGGTCTGTGTTCCAGGTTGGACAAATGAAATTGTAATATTTTACTGTTACGTTACTTACAATTAATTAGAAGGTGTCTGAAGGTGCAGTGTGCTAAGAAAGCTTGCAAGCCACAACTAAAACCGCATCGCAGCCAGATATGGTTACCTTTAGGTAAAAAACTAAACAAAACAGGAAATTACAAGCCAACAGAGGCCATTTTTACACACCCTTAGTGTCATTATCACAACGCCATCTAGTGGCTTTGATAATTATTAGAAAGGTGAAAGTTAGTAAACTCATATTATTATTATTATTATTATTATTATTATTATAGCTTGTGGTAAAAGATTGATTATGAGGGTTATTTTTACTTAATAAAATAAGGCTCTGTTATATTTTGCAGCATCATGCAGATTTTTTTGTAAAAATTTGCTTAAAATCTGATTTAGATAACATGCTAGCTTGATTTAAAGCAGCGCTGCTGGATTTCTGTCCACAACACAAGTTAAAGACAAAATGTATGTACTACCACTCTATATGGTGTCTAAGGTAAACACTCAAGCAAAATCTGCATTCAAAATGAGCATTTTTATCAAGTCTTCAGTCATTTAAGTCACTTCAGCCAGTACACATTAACCTACAGGAGCTGGTTACCCATGGAAAAATGAGATGATGCTCCTGGTACACGCTTTCATGCAGATGTTAATGCCATAGTTGTAGGCAACAGCAATGCACCATGCCTAGCAGCACTCAGCAACCCTGCTCTGTAACTTTGCATAGTCTGACACTTCTCAGCTGAGTTGCTGTAGTTCCCAAAATTTGGGAACCACATCCACATCAGATTACACCACCATACTAGATTTAAATGAACCCACAAGAATTATCCATTATTTTTCAAATGTTAGTAAAGAGAGGCTGCATGACTAGGTGTTTGATTTTATATACCAGCAAGTGTAAACACCTGAATTCAAAGATGAAGAGGTTATTATTTTGTTTGTTGTTTTTGATTATGGCTGAGCCCTCAGAAATAACATATAGTCATTTAACCTTTAATATAACCATATTGATAAATGCAGTTTTAGATTAAATGTAAGGAAAGAATGAATCTCTATGTAAATACACAGCTTGTATGTTAAAAAATATCGCGCCAGATGCTCTGACTATTGTTCTTTGAAGTTTCATATCATTGTTACTTTGGGAAAGTAGACACATGTTCAGCATAAAAAGTTCTGACACCATAAAGATAAAAGCTTCCTCTGGGCTGTAGCTGTCTGTTTTCTCAGCAGCACTGTTCACTCAGCTGCCGCCCACCATTTGTTACAGCAGAGCTTTTCACATGCTCACCTTACAGGTACAACAATTCTCAGGATACTTCATACCAATTCTCTGTAACTGTCAACTTTAAATTGACTCTGGGTGTGAGATTCTTACCATCAGATCCTTATTTTCTTCATCTCGGTGTGCAAAAAAAAGCTCCAAACTTCAAAGTGTACCTTATTATCATGATACAGTGTGGTATAATTGCACAGATAACAGTGCACCAGTCATGCTGCTGTCATTCAGCTGAATGGACTGGCTGACATCCAAACTGCCACCCCACAGTCATTGTGTGTGATGAATATGTGGATGCTTGTATTTTAGTATCAACAAATGCCAGGAAAATACCAAAATTAACATTTACGAGTATTTCCTGTGAGCCTGACATGAGGCCTCGTGTAGCTTATTTCCACAGTGTTCTGTGAAAGGTCACAATAAAGATCTCGATGACATAAATCAATAACGTTTTTGTAATTAAAAGCATTTATCAATAATCTCAGTGCCCACAAGATGTCAGTATCTGTGGCGCTGCAGGTCAGTAAGTCCATTTGATCCTCATCACCTGGGATTTACTGTCTCTGTGCAGTCGAAACACACCACAGTACAAATCACTGTCACATAAACTCTGTGTGTGTTCCACCAATCAGAGCAGTTTTTGACCAGTTCAAATGACTCCAGTGACGCAAAACCATGACTGCACTTTGTTCACACCCGGAATTGAAGTCAACCAACTGCTTTGTTTCTTCACACTTCTGTGTGTCTTTGCATGCAGTCCTGGATCTGTGCCAGAGAGCAGGTCAGGTGACTTAAGCTAAGTTGGCGTGTCCAACCAGATGACTGGGATTTGGGGTGGTCGGACCCTGGCCGTCTCCCACCCGCCACCACATCCCACCTCCATTCACCAAAGCTCAGCAGATTAACTCCCTCAGATCTTTCCTCTTTAATTAGGAGCAAACAGGAGGCATGAAGGCACAGCGACTCCATACTAATAATTCATGATAAGCACAGCTGGGGAAATAAACAAAGAGGCCTCACTTAGATTTCACCAGAAAATTTGTATGTAAAACCATTATTTTTCTGCTTCTGAATATACTCCACAAAACAATGTTTACTCAGCTGGGAGAAAAAACTCATAAATTTCATCTATTACCATTTTTACAAGTCCGTTGGATCACATTTTTATATATAGTTTTTTATCTTTCAGCTATAGGCAAATATGAAGAACAGGGGAAATGAGCTACATATAAGACTCGGCTTTAACTTGGAGACCCACAATCATGTGGAGCGTCCTCTCTAAGCTATGTAGCACTGACTCCATTAAGGCCCAGTCAGCAGATGAGAAAAAACACCAAGCTATGTCTCAGTAATTGTACCAGCAGGGTTTTGTTTGCTGTATTCTTCTCCGTCTTGTTATCTTAAAGTTATTTTGCGCCCACATATATAGAAGATGAGGCACTCAACAAAAGGAAGCTGCAGTGCTGAAAAGAACTGACACTTGAACAGAAGATGCAGAAACCCTGAGGGTCTTATAAACAGTATTTTAAGCAAATCAGACTGTAAACAAACAGCTGCAACAATTGAGTTTGCATTAGACATGAAAAGGAGAGAAAGCAAGGAATTTCTCTAACCCAAGTCAATACCTAAGTCAATGCAAAACATATAGTAGAATGTAGTTCTTTGTATGACAATGACTCAAAAATAAACTTTAATTCCACAATAATGCAAGGTTGCAAGGATGTCAAAGGTCCCAGAAATAAAAATTTATTTGGTCCTGCAGTCTATAAAGATTTCACAGGAGGTAAAAGCAGTAAATAGTGAGTTCATGCTAAAAGGGATGCAAGAGTGGGTTTATCACGCCTTCCCAGAATCCTCCCCTGGAAGCCATTCATTTCCTGGATATTTGCATGAGACGTCTCCTCAATTCATTGCAGGGATTGCCCCTCCTCCTGAGGCAGGCCTATGGCGGGCACCATCAGCTGCAATCTCACTGTGCTGCCAGAGGACACAGCTCTGCAAATGAAGGACGGAGACATTACAAAGTGTAAAACCCAAGCACAAATTTTCAGAGTCTACATCAAGTGTGCGCAGCTGTGACACAGTATCATTAACGCTGACAGGAGGCAGGGCCAGAATAACAGGCCGAGAGGGTGGATTATGTGGATGCGCATGTCTGTAGATGTCATGATGGCGTAATAAAGAACTGCAATGTGTGATTGGTGGATAGTGTCCCTACATGGATGGGTAAAGGCAGTCACAGGTGGGGCTTGGAGGAGGGGTTAAATGGAGACTGGTGAAGACAGAGAGTAAGGGGGCTAAATTTAGCCAATGGCTCTGCTGGGGTGGAGCTAATCCTCTTTGCACTCGAATTATCTGGCCTTCGGATTAGAGAGCTTTGCCTCTATGTAAGACATCTACTCTTTATAATGATGTCCCATAGCAGGCAGTACCAAGTCCTCTGATGGGGGTGTGAGAGTTGACAGACTGACCACAGATATGAATTTTGTGTGCGCGTGCACGTGTGTGTGTTTTGTCATGGCATTTCACACAAATGTGCGTTATATAGTAACAGCAAGTTAGTTCTCAGCTGCATTTGAATAAAGCACCAAATCCACAGTTTTAAGCTTAAATTTCAAAACTTACATTTAACTACTGATTTTATCTATTGTTCTGATTTTATCTGTTTTGATTTTATATACTGTTTTGTTTGTTTGTTTGTTTGTTTGTTAATTAGTTAGTTAGTTTATTTGCTTGTTTTAATCAATTTTAAATCATGCTTTTTATTTGTTCTTGTTTCTAATGTCTCTGTAAAGCACTTTGAATCACCTTGTTGTTGAATTGTGCTATACAAATAAACTTGCCTTGCCTTGCCTTGCCTAGTAACAGCTATCATATATTGTTGCATATGGTGCATTTAATATTGGATCAAAATTAAAATTAAAATCTTAACACAATATGTACACTAGTGAGCAAGGCACAAATGATCTCTGATATATACAATGCACAACTCAGACACCATATATTCCTTAATATATAATTCCATCTTGTTAATATTTAATAATGAAACTTAGATGTGTCTGTGGAAAGAGATTTTGAGCTGTAAATGCTGCATACATATCTAAACCAGCAGGTAGGTTTCTGGTTTACATATCAGCTGTAGAGACTCCAGTTAAGGCATAGAAAAACTAATCTGATAGGTCACAACAAGATGACTAACGGAATAGAAAAGCAGTAAATAAGTATTTGTATTACACTGCTGGATTTTTTTTTTTTGACAGACTTTTCCCGCAAATCTTATTTTCGTGTGAATAACCGGGCAATTTTACCTCTGAAAGCTTCTTGTAAACAAACTGCATTTATATACCACTTTTATCCAAACTACCTTAGATTGTGTCTTCAATTCACCCACTCAACACACACATTTTTGAAAGAGAGCCACCACCACTATCTTGATTTATCAGAACAGTCATTGCAGCTGAGGGACAGAGCTGACTGAGAACCTTCAGAATTTTTACATTCAATACTTTATTCTAAACGGGTCCCTAATTTACTAAATGAACACAATGTATTAATTAAAAATGACACAGGCAACTGAAACCATAAACTCACTCAAAAAGTTTTTACTGAGGTCATAGATCAGTAGATTCATAGATAGTCCAATATATCCGCTGTCCCTTCTCTGCACATGTCCAAATGAGCCTCATCTCTCATCTCTCTAACTGCTCAAGCTGAGATTTTGTCCATCCTGGTCAGTCCCAATGAAAGCCTCAACATCTTCAACTCTGGCACTAACCTTTATTAGTGCCATCCTCTCACTCACCAGGTTTATGTTAAACAGTCTGGTCAAAAACTCCACTGCTCTGTCTCCTAGACATCTCCATATTTTCACAGGTATGTTTTCTGGACCAACCCAGCAACATGATTCAGAGCATAGCTGCCATGGTCCTGGGTCTTGGACCTAGCTTTTGCGTTTATGACTGTGTGATTCCTTCTTTGGGATTTAAAAGATTTTCATGTTTTAGTTCTGCATTAGTTTTCTGTAGTTGGTATTCTCTAGTGTGTCTGAGTTTGTTATTTCTAGTTCCTGGCTCTTGTTTTATTATGTTAATTCCCTTTTGTGTTTAGTCTGTTCCTGGTCTTGTCTTGTCATCAGCATCTCCTTTTGCAGCCTGTCTAATCTCCATGGTCTTATCATTTGTCTCCCTGGTCATAGTCCCATGTCTGTCTGGTGTCTCTTGTCCTTTCATGTTAATTCACAGGTCCAGTACCTGAATCCAGTTAATGTGTCTCAATCTAGATCTCAGTGTGTTGTTGTTTGCTGTTTTATTTTGATAGAGTCCTGCTTCATGTGTATGATTCGACTTCCCCAGGGGTGTCCTCTCTGTCTTATCTTCTCCCTGTGTATATATTATTTGCATCTCCCTCACGGCATGTGAGTTTCTGTCTGCCCAACCAATAGCTTGGTTAGTTAGTTCATTTTCTCTGTTGTTATTCCAGCATTAAATAAAGCTGTGATTCTTAGTTTACTTCTGTCTTTCAAGTCCTGCACTTTGGGTACATCCTCTGCCTGCTACCCACCTGCATCACATCACAGTAATAAAGTGGATTGTATCATATCCATCTGGGTAAATAGACCTATACATAAGTGTTTTAATGTCTTGCTCAAGCAGATTTGGACACTTTCTAGCCTTTCACTTTTATATTACAGGACAATGTAAATACCCTCAGTAAAAACAAACTATATAAGGATGTTTTGGCCCAGGGAGACTGCAGATAGACGGTGGAGAAGGCCTCTTGAGGCCTATGTAATACATCTATATATTAAAGCCTTTTATATTATATAATCTACTATCATTTGGGAAATGCCGGGCATCCATATACCGCACCGTCAAACCATAACTGCAGGGTTTTTTTTGTAGCATCAGACCTCTCTTCTATCATAGTCAGTATATTCTGTGTATGTAAACCACAGGAATGATATGTGGAGCAGCAAAGCTATGATTATCCATCTTCCGCTCTAGGTGCCACTCAGACACATCCATAATAACCTCTACACTCATCCACACCCAGAGAAATAAAACTGCCAGCCCTTCCTTCCTGCTTCAACGGAAAAGGAATATTTCATCCAGTTTTGCTGATATGCTTATCCAGAGTTTCTCAGGATGGATGAGCAGCCAGCAAAGCGAGCCAATGTCTCATTCAAGGATACTTTGGCTTACAGCTGTTCCTCAAAGGAAGCAGCTCTTCTGCTTCTGGGACAAAAGGGAGCGTCCCTGACTGGGGTTACTATAGATAGTCATTATCCTAACATGGCGTAGGCAGTGAAAACCACTTGGTGTGGTGATTAGATGTAAACTAAAATGTGCACCTCTTGGAACTTTCTTCATGTAAATTACTGAAACCACATTCAGGTACCCATGACAACGAGCATCTGCCCTGCTGATGTGTCCTTGAGCCAAAAAGAGAAAAGGAAAACAGAAAATCTGAAGGCTGCTGTTCTGACAGCTGACTATAAACTCTGACCTCTGTTAATACAGATCAGCAATATCCCAAAAATCCTGCAGAGCAACTACACAGTTTGCAGTCAGTGTCAGTTCAGCCTGTTGCTATTTAAACCTTTAGGACTGTACCATTACCTCCCAGAGGGGTGGTGGGGTTAATTCTGGGGAGTTTCCTGTGGGGATGAGCCCTGGTGAGGGAGGGGTAGTGTGTGGTGTGTATGTGTATGCATGGGGTGGGGGAGTTGTGAGCTTGGACCCTAATCCCTTAGGTTTGTCTACAGCACGGCCTTAGGATAAACTGACATGTAGGCGATCGACATTTGAAAATGCTACTTGGACTTTAGCACATTTTTAAGTTCAGAAGTCATTTTATATATTACAGGAATGCTTTCTCTGGTAAGATAACATTTGTTATTTTTCAATGCTCGCTGCTTTGTGAGATGAACTAGTGAGGAAGTAGATAACAATGATGGAAAAGATAGCTGCAGTATGATTTTGATGTGGTGCAGCAACACAGGCCTGATGATATGCAGCAAATGCTCCTTTATGGTCAGCACTAATTCTGATGTTTATAAAACAGAGAAATTTTAGTCTGAAATTATTTGTGTCAACTGGTTTATCTTTTACAAAAAGACATAAAGCTGAATGCTTGATGAGATTTTATGCGTTGAGTGGAAAATCTCCAATCTCTTGTCTATCAGACATAGAAATGGGTCAGTTAGCAGACAGTTGTCCCAAGAAATCAAACGGGATTCTCCTTTGACCTCTGGAGATCAGTGCAGAATTGAGATTAAAAGTAACTTGTTTCTGTTATGGTCCAGTTATTCTATCAACAGATGCACGACATTTAGCAGATGTAGTGCAACTGATTTTGTGTTATATCTCAATAGACACAAGTTGCTTAGCAGGATCCTGGTGTTGTAGGCTGATAAGAATTTCAGCAATTTCAATTTGGACTAACAATTTTTAGCGAGCAAGAAAAATGTTTGGATCCTCTCAGAATTGCTTAGCTGTAGGTAAGGCTTTGATCAAACAGCTGTGTTGCAGAAATAGGGGTGGGTGGGGGTGGGGAGTGATCCAATCACCAAAAGGGGCCAAATTAAAAAATACTATTGTAAAACTGAAGGCTAAAATTTAATTAGAGGACAGTGACTTGTTGCAGACAATTAATAAGCACAACGCTCTGGGTTCTAGGGTTGATTTGTGATTTTGTCAATTTCTACATTTCCTCAAATGTAATTAAAACATAGATTAAAAAGCAGGAGGTTGGACCAGCTGGGTATGAAAAAGTGAATGAATAAAGCTAGGCTCCTACAGCTAAACTGGAGCTGCCTGCAGTGGTACTGCAGGCAGCTCCAGTTTAAAATTAAACTTAAAAATTAAATATAAGAATTGCAACTGGAAAAAAAAAAATCAAAACGTAGACCACTGGGCAGCTCTGATGCTCTATCCACTGCATATGTATGTGTGTGTGTGCGTGTGTCTGTAGAGCTATTCTTCCAAAGTCCATTATCGCAGCATTAATATGTTACGCCACACGAGTCTGTGGTTCCATTGCTCTCTGTAGAATGAGCTACAGAGTTTGGCTCAGTCAAAATAATAAATGATCTGAATGGTAAAAGGTCATTTGTGAAATTGAAATAGCTTTCTGTAAATTAGGTGGCAACCTCTCTGCTTCCTGTTAAACCTCAGACTCACATTGATTTTCGTGATTTCAAAGGGGCTCTCTGACTTTTCAACAACGGGACACACTCAGAGAAAGGCAGATTATGACCTATTCAAAAACTGCAGAGGCACAAATGGTGATTTGACATCTGTGTAAGTGTGTATGCAGTGTGAGTTACGGCTGTGAACGCAAACCTGGATCAATAGGTTAGAAAACAAGGGCGGGAGATAGAGGGGAAAGACTAGGCAGCCCAACTGTTATGTAAGCAGCAGCTGTGTGAGAAAAGGAACTGCAGCAGGATGATGAAAGCAACTTCTCTTCCCTCAACATGACTGCGCATCCATCCTAACACATTCCCTCTCATGAACTGTTCATGTATTATTCACACCGCTTGAAGAAATAATAAATAGATGATGGTGATTCTATCACAGTACTCGACTTCTTCTCATTACTTCCGACAGTAAAACTGATTCAAGCGTAGATTTTAACTCAGACTTTCTGATTTCAAAAACCTCGCATCTGAAAGCACCAAACAGCCTACATTTCAGTGCATCAATCCAGACTGTGTAATCCATCGCTGCTACCAACCACCTCTGTGACTTTCATGATGAAACAATGATGTGAGGCAACAAGGGCAGAATAAAAAAAAACCTGCTGTCGTAATCTGGATTAATTTACAGTATTCGTCATCCTGCTTCCAAACCAGCACAGACCCACCCAAACCAAACCAAGCACTGTCACATGATAGGACTACAAATATTTCTACAGGGCTAATAATCACCGGATGAAAGTTATGCCAATAACACTTAGGTGGACACAAATGGTCCATTAGGAAAACTGCAGTAAATCAGGATTAAAACGGTTCAAATCACAATAAAAGTTATGTGAAAGGATTCAGGTGGAAATACACCACTGTTTTTATACAGTTAGCAAACCGTCTTTCTAACTTGTATCACTTAGTTATTTCAAACAAACTTATCATTCATCTTATTCATTGAAACTATTAAGGATTCTATTAAAACGCATATGTGGAATGTATGGCTGATGAAATTTAAGGACAAACATGCTAAAACCTTTTGGTATAGTTTACTCTGGGGAAATCAGTTTGCCATCAAAAAGCAACAGAAGTCAGAGAAACAGAGATTGTGTGGAGATCTGGGTTATTTAGGTGATCTAGGTATTTATTAATTAATCATGTTAAAGACTGTCATTTGCATTAATTAGTGTCAGGCTAAAAAAAATCAATTAATATATTCTGTTATTTAAGGTGAACTTTGTGGGTTACCTTTTGAAATGTGTTTTTAATGAAGAAAAATATATAATTAAACAAGATCTTAATAATTATAATACATACAGTTGCAAGTACAGCATTACTTGGTCTGGCGTGGCCAATATTTATGCTCCTAATGCTACTTTATGCTAATGTTAACTAATGCAAAGACGATTCAGTTTTCTAGATTTACTTCTTTACCAGTTTTATGTAATTTCTGCAGTAAAGGTTTAATAGGTTGCTTTACAGTACTATATACTTCATAAGTAGTACAGATGTGTGTAAGTGTGAATGTGAAGCTGTAGCTGGAGGAGGAATAAAAAGCTAAAATTTGCCTGTGACTATACAGTTAGAGGTTAAATAAAGGTTTGTCTTGTTTAAATGTTTAACTGTGTGACTGAATTGTGTGCTGTGTTTGGTATTCAGCCATTTAGTTATCTGACACAAAGCATTAAAAAAAACCACGACATCATATTTTATCGCTAAACTACAGAGGATAACAGCTTCAGGTTAGCAATTTCTTGATTTTACAAGCATGTGTGTGTTTGGCTTCACTGTGATACTCATTTAATCACGTCAGGAACGGATGCAGCACCAAAAATCCTCAAATTTAATGGAATTTGTGTTTCTCTGTTCGTCGGCATTAGATGCTCTGGCCTCTGGTCACCAGAAAAATCAAGACAGATCTGAATGTGTCATTGCAGCAATGCTGTGTGATGGATCAAAATGGCGCCAGAGCATTTGAGCGGGGGAGACGATGAGATTATCTGCTTGTGTGGAAGGACAAGCAGCCTACAGAGAGGGAGAAAAGCATTACCAAACTTGTTTTTCCTTCCATAAGACACTTTGAAAAATTGAATTTTTGGAAGAAGGATAGGATTTTAGTTCACAAGCAAGTTTTTTAAAAGTTGGAAAAATAAAAAGGAAATCAACTCAAAATCTGTTTTAATAGATGCAATAAATACAATACAAAGATAAAAACAGGTTTAAAAATCTTTCAAAAATTAACACGTTTAATCAAAGTTTAACCATTAAATCTTATTCTAGTACTTTCCCCGATACTTTTATAGAATTTTGATGTAAGTTTTATAAAATGATTGTTTGGAAGTCCTTTGAGACATTACCTGTTACCTGCCCAAAGGGCACCGTTGCATAGCAATGGCTTTTCCTCTACAAGTGATGTGGGGCTAACAGACAATAGGTAATGTGTGGTGTTCATTGTTTTTCAGGTTCAGCATGCAGCACTTTACGTATCACGGAAGGTAACAGTCTTTCAGCATACTTGTTGAGGCCTTAAACCTGAGACTTAACTACAGAAGACCTGCAGTTTTCTTCTGACACCAGGAGACTGCAGCTACACGAGAGCAGCTCACGGCTTCTTGGGAGGATTATGCCATTATAGCTGACAACTTGAGCTTCCTCAGCACACGACGGCTCCGAGACAAAGTCACTCCTGCTCTCCTTACATGCAGCAGGAACCATGGATGACCCCTATCACAACAATGTAAGCCAGCAGATGACCGAAGGTGGAGATTACACCTACACCCAAGATGGTGGAGGTCAAGACGGCTACCCTTATCAGACGGACTACCCTCCACAGGATGAGGATGCTGCTAGTGATGCCACTGAAGGGGCAGATGAGGATGATCAGATGTATGAGGGGGAGTACCAAGGCATCCCGCACCCCGACGAGATCAAGGAGGCACGACGGGCAGCTCGAGTGGAGGCCAGGAGGAAAGCCCGGATGGCTGCCCAGCAGGAAGAGGAAGAGGAAAGCCTGCCAGAGCAATACGAGACCATCATGGAGGACTGTGGCCATGGACGCTTCCAGTGGATGCTCTTCTTTGTGCTGGGCTTGGCGCTAATGGCTGATGGCGTGGATGGTTTCATGGTGGGCTTTGTCCTGCCCAGTGCTGAAAAGGACATGTGCATATCTAACGCTGACAAAGGATTACTGGGTGAGTTTAACTGAATTTCAATTAAATTTTATGCAGATCAAGGGTTGTTTAGAGCCAAATCAAATCAACAGTTGGGTCAAGGTAATATAAGTAATGTTGACGTTGTTAAATGAGAAAAATTAAGGTCACAAATGTGAGATATAGTGAATATTAAGTGTATCCGCTCACTTTCTGAGCCACTGATGATTAAGAATTGTTTTTAAAAACTGCAGTAATTTGCTGACTCGCCTTTTGGGACAGTGTTTCAGGTACAAAATATCTGGATAGTGGATAACACTGATCTTATCCAAATGTCCGTCAGTGTGGAATTCAACAACTGCAGCTAAATTTGATCAATGACAACAAATGCAAAGACCTGTTTATCTTTTTTGTACACAGCTGTTTTATCTGCATGGCAACCAGAGTATGTTAACTTTCAGCATAAAAAAAATCTTGTTCCTTCTTGACAGTTTATCTATATTGTTTAATATGATAATGATAATATGATAAATATCCTCATTAGAGATCACAGTCATGTTCACAGATTTTCAGTTGGTCAGAAAATGTAACTCTTACCCATATGAAAGGCCCGGAGAGGCCTATAATTCATCCAAAAGATGGCATACTCATAGCATTCTGTCCAATAGTTGCCATAATTCTCAACTTCACGAGGCTAAAAAAATATCAAGACATCCCTAAAGTCAGTAGAGTTAAATCTATTTAAAAAATCAATTCAACAGTATGTCAGTTTGAACAGACTACTGACAAACTACTCCCTCTGCCATTATTTATCATATGGCTAGCATGACAAACATACATTATATGTAGAGACATAAAAACCTGCAAGACTACCTAATTACAGTCATCTGTCGAAGAGTTTCAGTCTTTACCCAGGGAGGAGGATCTCATCAGTGAAATGATCTGTTGTTGTGCTTGGCTGGAACAAAATCCCGCATATGCTTGGCTCTTGACGGCACATGGCTGCAGCCCACTGCTTCAGATAAAAATATCCCCCAGTCGCTGGAGCAAATTAGGGGGAAAAGGCTTGGATCTTTCTGGGCAAATGCAAAAATAAAGAACATAATGAACATTGTGTGTCCTAATGGAGTTTGGGTCCACTGTGAGCAACCAGATTAGCTTCACTGAGCCTTGGCAGTGGTCCTCCATGTGTCTGGGAGTTGGCTTGAGGGTGCCAACAGATATATTTTAATTATTTAGTTATCTTTAGGACTGAAATTTGTATGCAGCGTGGACTTATCGGGAGATTTACCTTGAAAACGTCAGTTCCTCACTTTCTGTGCAGACAACTGAACTGCAAATTAAAGCCTTTCACCTTATTTCCCAGACCTCGTGTGTAGCCAGGCGATGTGGCAGATTGCACATCGCTCATTTCATCTTAACAACAGGCTCCTGGGATGAAGCATTGCGAGAGATTGATGAGGAACCCGGTGGTGATTGCATTCGGTGTGTGTTCCCAGGCTAATATGGAGCATGTTGCAGCAGTCAGAGATCCTGGCGGCCTGCGGAGCTGGTGCAGAGCTGTCAGATATGCTTCAGGCCTCTGACAGGCTGCGGTAGCAGGAGGAAGGCCTGGCGAAAATGAAATCACAGCGTCTGTTTGCGCAGAATGGGGGCAGAGAGCTGATCATTGGCTGAGAATATGAAGTAGATCTGCAGAATGATCCTGTCTGATTCATGCTCATGCTCTGTCCACTAGACACACAGGAACAGAAATTACTTTAATCGTAACCTTAGTCCTGGAAAGCAGACAGACTCCCAAAGCTTTTGTTAAACACAGGAGGGTTAGCACACTTACCTTTAATGACAGTTATATTGTTTAATCTGCAGGGTGAAGTGTTCAGTAGAGGAAGACACAGTGGTGGACACAAACAAAAGGAACCTACACCTGACTGATGATATCAGAAATTCTGCTCAGATTTAATCTCAACCCAAGCTGCTATACTTGATCCACAGCTACTGCGTACGTAGATAATTTTATGATACCTGCCAGATTGTCTTTGGTGCTTCATGTCTATTACTGAAATGTTTTGGCAGACTGGGAGAAATCACGCTAATCGTTCAAAATGTCAAGGCCTGTGATGCTCAGAATTTGAATTTTCACATGTTTCTAGAGATTTCTGAAAACAGCAGCTTCACTGCCCATTCAGAGCCTTCAGTTCTTATTTTCTTTTTTATCTCACAGATTCAGTAGTTTCTAATTTAGTTTTAGCAGGAAAACTTTGCTAATGTACTCAACAATGTTGAATAACTACTGCCCTAACACATTATACATTTTTCTTAAAACATAAATTCAAATACTTTCAGAAAAGTTGGAAAAGTATTCAACCATGGACACAGTCGATTAAGGAAAAATGAACACGCTAATGCTAGTTTTTTAAATTTAGTTTGGTTATCTTAACAACAGTTACACTTTTAATTGAAGTAACAATGTATATGAAAACTCATTTGTGATAAATGTGTTTTAAAAAGTGAGGCATTTAAACATAGTAAACAACCTAAAGTAGCTGAGCCAGAAGCTAACAATTAAAATAACTTCCATCCTTTAGTTTGGTCCCTGTGTGAGATGGCAGCAACGATCAACATTTTCACTTAAAGGCTTTTCAGTGATTTGAAACCATTTTGTGTTGGGTCTAATGTTGGGTATTTATAAAAGATGATATTCTCTTAAACAAAGTGACTCCCATGCAGGGATAGACCCACTTGTTTCACAAGTGCTGACGTTTGCTTCCCAGTTTTCAAGGGACTCATGGATTAGTAAGTTAACAAATGATCAAATATCATAAAATCACAAAGAAAAACTGCACTGATTCATGAAAGTAGGTAGCAAAAATGTGGATCATTCACCTGGTTAGAAAAATGCATCGATTTAACAGTTGAAATAGTCACAAATGTGCTATCTCGGAAGTGGGCTTAATTCATTTTATTTGGAAATTAATTTATACAGCATCTATTAACGTTCAAGAGCATGGAGTCTCTTTTACTATATATTTTGTATCTCTGGCATCTTTTGCAGCTGTATTTTGTTCTGTGCCTACAGTTGTGATAAAAGCACTTCAGCACAGTGCTTTCACTTTTAATACAGGAAGGAAAAGATAAATTCTCCCTTTTCCTCCAGGGACTAAGTGTCTTCACTGTATTCAAGGACACTTTTGCAAGCTTGTTGCTGCCAGGACAGATCCTAGGCCTCCATGTGAAAGATGGGATTTCTAAATGCAAGGCCATCCTGTTAATTTATCCTTGCAGATATCTGAGGCGTACACATTTCCTTAAGCAACTATTTGGCCAGCATATTAGATGGTATGATAGCTTTTACTCTTCTTTCCCCTGTGCAGTCTCGAGTTGAATGGGATATGCAACTTGGCGTGTGGAGCATCAGAGCATTTGGGTAGTCTAGTAATCCACGGGGAAGGTGCACACTATGGCTCCACGTGCTGTTAAGCTGCTTAGTTCCTCTGTAGTTATGGCTGTGTAGTAAAAACACAGACTAGGCAGGAAGTATGCATTGTTCTAGTGGTTTAAACAACACGCTGAAGAAGATAGCTGAGGCTGTAGATTTGAGTCCCTAAACAGCTAAGACAGGATAGCTTGTTTCTCTCTCCAGAGACATTAAAATGAAAAATGGAGTATGCTCTTGTGTGGAGCTGTGGAACAGCTTCAGAACAAGAAGAAATGGCAGGCTGGACCACCTGCCTGCTGCATGCTGACAGATTCCAGACCGGCCTGACTCAGAGTGGGAGTCTGCAGTGATAAAGCATGTAATCAAAGAAACAATAAAATGTCAGAGAAAGCCCAAATAACAGAAAACTGAAAGCAGGTTTTAAAATATGGAAGGTGAGTGTTGTAGAAGCGGAACGCTCTTCCTGGGAAATTATTGTGACCTTTATTTCTTTGTCTCAAATGTAAGAATGTGTCACACTGAAACACTGTGTGACGATTTCTCTTCTTCCTACTTCATACAAGGGTAAAGGGAGCCCCCTTGTGTTTGACTTGAGTTTTAAAAGTGAAGCGTTTGTTTGTGTGTGGATGTGTGAATCTGTAAAGGTCACATTTCAAGTTAACCAGGTTCCCAAGTGATTAAATATGTGCGTGTGTATTTGCAGGTCTCCTGGTGTATGTGGCCATGATGGTGGGTGCACTGGTGTGGGGTGGTCTGTGTGATAAAATGGGGAGGAGGAAGTGTCTGATCTACGTCCTGACCATCGACCTGGTCTTCTCCTTCCTGTCCTGCTTCGCTCAGGGCTACGGCTTCTTCCTCTTCTTGAGGTTCTGCTCCGGCTTTGGGTGAGACACTGACTTAGCCAAATTTACATTTACATTACTTGAACAAAGAAAAAAACATCCACAGGCTTTTGTCAGACTGACTGACCTTTTCTATAAATAAGTTAGTAGAAAGAGATTTCAAAATAATACCCCTGACATTTAAAGAAAAAAAATGTACCTGGTAGAACTAACATTAAAAAAAACTGTGGTCTGTGGTACATTTAGTCAGACTGCTCAGAAGAAAGTAACTGATATGCACGTTAAAACATTGCATGTTCTATTGTATCTAACCTATTATGCTTCTTAGTGCTTTAATAATGGAGTGTTTTAATTTGGTGGGCTATATTAGACATTTCAGACTGCTAAATTAGTTTAATTGGTATTCTAAAAGAAAAACTGACCCAGTGTTTGAGTCTAATTGGTGTTTACTGTGTTGGGCAGTTTGACATCAGTTCTTTACTACTATGCAAGGTCCTCCAACTACATGAGGAAGTGTAAAGCAAAAACTGTTGTTTAAGCCATTTAACAATTGCAGGAGAGAGCCAGGAAGATTACAGTAAAGTAGGGGTCTTGTAGTACCTTCTACTCTGCATGCTATCATGTGCAGCCTGCTGGCACATGTCACGAGAACACACTGTTAACACCACCTCAAAGACTGCATGCTGCACACGAGGAGATTTCTGCTTATTTACTTCAACAGAGCATTTCTTTATTACACTAATTAAAACAAGTAAAGAGTGCTGTTTGATTGTTCTTATTTTCAGCTTTATTGCTCAGTTCCTGCTGTTGCCAGCACCTTACGGTGAAGCTATTGGTGCGCACTGATTGATTTTGCAACTTTCAAAGACACATTTATTTTGATAATGGTTCCAGCCAGATCTGCAATATTGATGTTTGAGCTTGTTGTTCAGCAAGAAAATACAAGGTCACCGAAATAAACTGTTCTGCTGTCACTGATTCGCGGTGATAATGAGTCCCACGTTAGTCATTAACACTCACATTTGAAGAAAAACTATGTGCATTTTTCTGGCATGCTAACAGGAGGCTGACTGCACATCCCTGTATGAAAAGATTTGCTACAGTCATAAAAAAGAGAGGAATCTTCAAAAATGCCAATAATCCTTGAAGTCATTTTAAACCTACAGATGTGATAATCTGATTTTTTTTCCCCACAGTTCAAAAAATGTTTCAATGTCCCACAAAGTATGTAAAAGATCTGAGAAATGGAAACGGCATTGGCCAAAACGATCAAATATCCCTGCTGATGCCGTTATTAAACTGTGACCATCGCCAGCATTGAAACTTCCTTATCGCAAGGCTCCAGAATTAAATCAATAATCACCCTCATGATAGGAACCAAAATCTTGACTTAACTCGTGCCTGTTCAATAAAATGAGCTCTAAAAAATCTATCAAATATTCTATCAATGCCAGTAATTCTGTCATTATATAACAAAATGTTTTTAATCACGAGTGTTTGAAGCTTGCATCATCATGACTTTTAGATAAGAATTTTCCATTTCCAGTTAGGGTATGGCCTTAATTTTTCATTTAAAATGCAAATGTGTGACAAGTTGTCTTTAAAGCAAATTTGACGAACATCCAAAGGAATAGGATGTCCTAAAATATGGACAAAATCACATCAAAATCAAAAACATCTGTGTAAGATTACACTCATTTTATGTTTTATGATCCCTCCTCCAGAATTGGTGGCTCCATTCCAATTGTGTACACCTACTTTACTGAGTTCCTGCAGATGGATAAACGTGGAGAACATCTGAGCTGGCTCTGCATGTTCTGGATGTTTGGAGGCCTGTACGCCTCCTTCACCGCCTGGGGAATCATCCCTCATTATGGTAACGCACAAACTCTGATAAACAGACAAACACATGTAGAGTATTGAAACATATAAGATGAATAATTGAGACCCCCACAAATGGAGTCTGTAATAACAGTGTCCTCTGTTAGTCTCTCACGGCTGTCAGTTCAAATGCCTCGTGCATTAATGTTTGCACAAGTTTGCAAATTTAAACATTTGCCTTCTAAAAATATTACATTTAATAACGTAGTATAGTGACGATACCCCAATTTTGGTATGTGATACCAAATGCAGTATTAGCAATTCGTAATGTGTTCGTAGGGAGAACAGCATTACTATTTCAGTTTTAATCAGTGGCTGAGACCATTACTTGCTGAACAGAAGCTGATGTCTTAATCTTTTCTGCCATATGGGAAGTCACTGCAGTCCAAAATGTCACATTTTTTTGCCTCTTACTCCCATTTGCCCAAAATTCTTGAAATGCTACTGAAGTTAATCTCTTTGCTTAATAATCGTGTTCATAAGATTACAATAAAATTTATTTGATTAAAATGTGTTCATGTGTGACAGTAAAGAGAAATGACGACGACAAAAAAATAGTTACTGAATGTAATTTCTGGAGGCAATTTATCTGAAGTTCAACAGCAATTTGACACCTCATACACTCGCCTTTTAACTTTTATGTCTATGAACACCATCCTGCACCATCCTGCCCCACATACCCTCTATTCACAAAAGTACTGGGCCATTACACTTAGAGGAGCTGCCACAAAGCCCCTAGTACACTGTTTCTGTGCTGCTGTTTATGCCAGAGGAGGATTTGAACTCTGAAGATCTTTGCTTACTATCCATCCTTGATTCTCTATTAGTAAATGTCATCTAATCATGTTTGAGAATGTAGCTCTTGCTCTTGAAAATTGTGTGTAGCCCGCCCTTGGCTCCTCCCTTGCTTTTTGTTGGAATTTTTCTCATAGTGGGAACATTTTGCTTCTTCTCTTTCTTTCTCAGTCTGCATAATGTGGTGAAATGTATTGAATAACTCATTAATATGGCTTATCTGGAACCTTATCTAATCAGTTATGTTCTGAATTAATTATTCACAATAAAACCAAACATACCGCCAGCATCCAGTTTGAAAAAGATTCCCAAACAGCCTCACAGTTGGCTACTTGTAATTGACTTTTGATGACTCAAATGTAAACAACTCAAGAAAAAAAATTGCAACACACTAATTCTGTGATTTCATAATTAAAGCATTCCAGAAAACAAGGTTTGTGGAAATATTAACGTGTTCTTCACTGGGTGGTTTTTGCAGGTTGGGGTTTTGCCATCGGTACACATCTTCAGATGCACAGCTGGAGACTGTTTATCCTGGTGTGTCTCTTTCCTGCACTGGCCGCACTCATCGGACTCGTGTTCATGCCGGAGAGCCCGAGATTCCTCCTGGAGGTCAGATACTGGAACCAGTGTAGCCAGTTTGTAGTAATAATATTGATTGTCAGGATTATGCATCCAGCTGTGATTGGTTAAGAATGTTGAGTCATCACCACACCAACATCCCACTGCTGTGCAAAGGTAGCGATGAGCTGCTAAGACAGCACCAGAACACCACCCACCCCTGTTTCTCATCCTGGACAATATCAGGGCTTTAACCACATGTGGTATTGTATTTGTATGCTACTGCTGCACCACAAGTTATCACACATTACCCCTTCTAATAAGAGGCAGACCTAATGGGAACATTCATCTGGCTGCAGTGCTGGTGGGAAAGTTTAAGCGCTCAAACCAAAACCCATGATTAAAAGAGTCACTCTTATATATAGTGCACTTTATAATTTCAGCTACACATTGGAAAACCCTGAGAGGTTTCACAGGGTGCTCTTTAAACTTGTTTAAATAGATATTTATATGTTTGTACGTGTGGTTTTTCAGAATGCACGACATGATGAGGCGTGGATGATCCTGCGACAAGTTCATGACACCAACTGGAAAGCCAAGGGGGAGCCAGAGAGAGTTTTCACTGTAAGCCCTCATTTACACTCATGTTTGGCTCAGTCAGTTGACAGAAAAGTTATCTACTTATTAACAAAATAAAATAAATGTAGCTCCAATCTCCCTGCATTTGTGCAGGTGATATCTCTTTGTAATTTATGTAAATACCTTAGAGTTAGTCTTACATCTCTTCGTCCATCTATTCATTGTCTGCTGCCTATCTTGGTCCAAGGGCAGCAGTCTAAGCAGAGATTCCCAGACCTCCCTTTCCCTAGCAGCCTCCTCCAATTCTTCTAGTGGGACACCAAAGGGTTCCCAAGCAAGCTAAGGAACATAATCTCTCCAGCATGTTCTGAGCCTGCCCTGGGGCTTGCTGCTCAGCAGGAACATTTTTGTCCAGTTGCACGTGCCAGCTGGACAAGCCCAAAATAACTCATCCAGGAAGTGCCTGTGTGGATAGGGTGGCAGTCAGAGGGAGAGGCCTTGGTGAAATGAAGCTGAAGACGGTTCTTGGGCTCTTGAGTGTGCAATAAAGTAAAAATCATTGAGGAGAAATCATTTGAAAGAATCAAAAAATAATAATTTATTGAACCAAAGAGTTGACCATTCAGCAACTCCAATGAACTAACATAACAGGACCTACAACTCTAGACACTGGTGGTGATGGACTTGAAGATTTGATTGAGGTTCTCTGTGCAACTAGGATGAGGTGGAGATGGGGGCGAATTGGGTTGGACAAATGAGAGTCTGAAATTCAGAATAACTGAAAGGAACACATGCATGTAAGAAATTAACTAATTAGACTAGAGTAATGATGAAGATGCTTCATAACAAAACCAAAAAAACAACATAAATCCCAGAGCCCCATCTGTTAACATACTGATGAAATGTTATTCACAAGTCCTGATAATCATTTGTTTTTATTAATTAATCTGGTTAGGAAACTTTGATCAAAATTTCCAATGTTTGTTTGTCTGTGTGCAACACTCATTACCATGAATATCCCCGACAGGTTTTTTTGTTGTTTTATTGTTTCAACTCAAGGATCTAACACAAAAACATTTTTTAAAAACTCGATCATATATCAATTTACATGTTTTCTGCTTAAGTTAAAGTTTTATTTATTTTTAATGTTTTTTTTTATGTCACACTTGTGCCATCTGTAATTGTACATGAAAAAAAAATATCAAAAAAACTTGATGCCTTTGTCAAGGTAACCAACATCAAGACTCCACAAACTCAGGAGGATGAGTTCATAGAGATCCAGAGTGAGACTGGGACTGCCTTCCAGCGCTGGACTGTCAGAAAAATGACCATGCTGCAACAGGTCTGCAACACTTTACAGTAAAATAAAACAGAATTAAAAAAAAATAGACAATTTTTTGCTTTGCTTCTTTTTTAATGCAGACCTTGCATGTCAAGTTTGATTGTCTGTCGGTCTCTTTCTCCTTCCTTAGGTGATGGCCAATATCATGTCTCTATCAGCGCCAGAGCTCCGACTACAAGGCCTCCTTCTGGTTATTGTCTGGTTCTGTTTGGCCTTCAGGTAGATCTACATTGAAAGCTGAGGTCAAAACAGACCTGTGCTTTCATCTACAGAAAAAAATTAAAATTTTCTATCTCAGGCGAATCATTTTAGTTTTCTCCACTCATGCTTCCAATCCTTCTGTGTGTATCAGCTATCACGGGCTTGGAGTGTGGTTTCCTGATATGATCAAGTACATGCAGTATGAGGAGTACGAGTCCAAAGTCCGAATATTCCATCGAGAACGTGTGGAGCGTTTCCACTTTAACTTCTCTCTGGTCAACCAGATCCACCGTGAGGGGGAGTACATCCATGACAAGTACATTTCCGTAACACCTAATGTTATAAATTTTTTCTCAGTTTCACAGTTTCGTTTGTTTGTGCTACTGCTTCATGTCATTATTTTCATTTAGGTTCGCCAACATTGAAATCAAGTCGGTCAAGTTTGAGAGTTCTCTGTTTGAAAACTGCTACTTTGAGGATATCAAATCCACCAACACCTTCTTTGAGAACTGCACTATTAAAAACACCGTCTTCTATAACACAGGTACCAGACCAGACTGCACTGAAACTGTACAATTAGCTAAAGCAATAGGTTTCTCCTGTAAGCACTTTTTACAGTCTAACCCTCTGTACTCTTCAGATCTCTGGCAGGACAAGTTCAAGAACTGTCGAATGGAAAATGCCACCTTTCTCCACCCGAAGAAAGGCTGCCATCTGAACTTTCAGGAGGAGAATGACATCGTCATCTACATGGTCAGCTTCCTGGGCAGTTTGGCTGTCTTGCCTGGGAACATCATCTCAGCGTTGTTCATGGACAAGATAGGAAGGATCCGCATAATAGGTGACCTCAGGAGAGAGCAGCACAGGAACGATGAGCTTACGTAGCCAAATATTCAGTCAAATATTTGTCAGTATGTCCTCATTTATTTGTCTTTCTAGGTGGTTCTATGCTGGCGTCATCGGCCTGCACTTTCCTTCTGCTGTTAAGTTTCAGTCAAGGAGCTGTAATATGTTGGCAGTGTCTCTTTTATGGCGTCAGTGTGGCAGCCTGGAATGGACTAGAAGTAATTTCTGTGGAACTCTACCCGTCCTCTAAACGGTAATCTATCCCATTTTTACGTGTAATATGAGCTCCATTATAGTACAGATAAATTATTATGACTCTTCCAAAAGGGTAGGCTAAACCCACCGTTCAGTAAAGGCTAGAACAACAAATATGCAGCTGCATTTTAACCAAAAATAGCCTGGAATGCACTTCATGCCTTCTTTGTTCAGTAGTGACTCGTTAGCTTTAAATATATAATCTCCCCCCCTGCTGGTACTGCAGCTTAGGCATGCATGTCCATTTTATGCTTGGGAGAGGCAAAGTGTAACATCCACATCCAGTAAACCCGAAGACTTGTTGTTTCAAATGGAGTGAGATATTTACAACATATAAGAACTGTAACTAGTAAAGGCAGGACTTTAATGAGTAACTGAGTAATCACATCTGCCGGGGGAGAAAATGAAAAAATATGCAACCAGGAGCTTATATGTGAATTTAATGCCTGATATAAAGGGAGTTATTTTGCAGTTGATAACAAAATTATACATATTATATATAGAAAGGTAGCTGTTAGTACACCAGTCTTAGCTGTGTTACTGTGGTTTGCTGAGGAATGAAAAACAGTATACCATTACTGCACAGCAACACACTGCAAATGTCAAAGTAGCTTAACTAAACTCAAAATGTGGCACCTGCCCTTAGAAATGATTGAAATAAGGAAAGCATACACCAGTGTGTACCACCGAGATGGAACGTGCCATCGCGCTAATGTGTAAAAATATATAAACCAATACAAAAATGACAAAGTAGCTTAACTAAAACCAGCTATTTCCTGAACAAATACATTGCACAAACTCGTGCATTATTCTTTGTGGCCTGCGCTCATAGCTGGCTCCCTAAATCATTTTCTCAGATATCTAAACTCTGACACCCCCTAGTTGCGCAAAAATGACTTGGATATTTCACAACATCGGTGACACAATGCTTGGTACACACAGGCGTTTTCGCTGTTCTTTCTGCTGATGCCTCATGTCCTATTGCCTGCATTCTGTTTTGTCTTCTGTGAGGCTCAAGCTTTCAGTTTGGCAGCTTTGTTCTTGGTTCCTAACATTGCAGGTAGTGCTTCGCACCTCACAGCACCTGTGAGGCATATTTGATGTTTTTTCCTGGCAGACAGAAGTGAACACCTTTGTGCAAAACAATGCCAGCGGAGAACAAATGATCTCAAACGTTAACCTGCATCCATGGCCAATTCGGTTCTCCACACATTCACTTCATTAGTAAATCAGCCAAGTTATGACTCTAACCCTTCTCTGTCTTTCTGACTCTGCAGAGGAACTGCGTTCGGCATCCTGAATGGCATCTGTAAGTTTGCGGCCATCATTGCCAGCTCTATCTTTGCCGCCTTCATCGGCATCACTAAGATCATCCCCATCTTCCTGGCCTTCGCCGCCCTCGTCTGTGGAGGCATGGTGGCTCTTAAACTGCCCGAAACCCGGGAGAAAATCCTCTCCTGAAAAGCCAAACTCCTGCAGCCTCTGGGCCCCAAACGCAGTCTAGCTATGGGTGAAGCCGCATATTCTGGGGAAAGTATCAGCTTTTTAAACTGAAACAGAAAGGTAATAAAGAAAGGCCACGTTGTGCTAGATGTGTGTCATGGTTATATGAGTAAAACTATTGAAAACCTGTCTGGTTGCCTATATAAACCTGTGGTTGCTTTCTGTTCTGTCTCTAAGTACCTCAGGCTGCCCAGCTTTTCTGTCACATTGAATAAAAAAACTAGTCTTTGTCTTCCCTCCATCTTTCTCCCAACCTGCGTTTGCACACATTGTAGTAACATTTGTGTTGTTTGAGGTTCGTGTAAAAGATTAATATGAGATGAAAATGTGTACTTGAAAGGTGTTGTAGTTCTTGTTACCATGTCGTGCTTTGATTTCATTCCCTCTCAGAGAAAGAGAAAGGACTCGTAGTGATAACTTGAAATGAATTAGAATCCTGTTGTATTCACCGCCGAGACTCAGCAGCAATATCACTGCAGGTGTTGTTATTCAGAGAAAACACCCATTTCACCCACACAGTCTTTGTTTATTCTGCGGTGTCCTGTGGTGTCTGTAGTCTTCTTTAGTTGTTGCTTGGTTTGTTTTCTGTAGACTTGAATCCAGATTCACCATTTTCAATAATGTAGAAGATTTTTTCTTTTAAATGAAATCCTCTCCCGTCCATTTCTCCCAGCGTATCCAACCAAAACAATTCTCCTTGTCTGTCGTCGTGTCCTCGACTCTGAGACGTTGTGTCTGTCCTCAGTGGTAGAGCTGTGTTTTGCTGGTGATAATGTAGAATCAGAGTCTTGTTTGTCACATCTTGCCATGACAAAGTGTAAGGAACTGTTTAATTTGTTTTTGTCTGTTTTTTTTTTTTTTAAAGAATGACTGTGAAAATAGATGTTTTGATATGATGCTCTCATTTTAACATACTGATGAAGAACTGATTTACAGAACTTGTTGCATATTATGTTTCAAGACTTCTAAAGAAGGTGTTACTTTTTTTTTTGGCACAACTGAGGTGTGTATGTGCGCGCAGCTGTTATCCACACATCTGTGAATTCACTGAATCACAACAGTCTTGAATACCAGTATTGTATTTGTGGTTGTACATATAGACCTGTGTATATTAGTTGTAACATAATAGCTGCATCATGACTTGAATAAAGCTGAGGGCTCATGATCTGGTTTCCTGGTTCATGAACACATGAAAAATGTCATACATTTTAAACTTTATGGAAAACTGTTAGTACCTGTTTTGTGTTGATTTAGAAGTCACTGACAGATGCATATAAAAGCAATGGAGGTGCTCTTCTTCTGGGGATTAAAATCTTTTCTATGTGATCCAATGACCCTCTAAGTACAGGTGTGATTGGCTCAAAGACACACCCCATCTGATTGTGGTCACCCACTGGTTTGTGGACTTGCATTTTTAATTTTGGAGCCAACAGTGACCATATTTAAAAGACAGGGTTGATTCCAAACCAGTAGATAGCTCAGCATAGCCATTGCGTGTCTTTGGATTCTGGGAGAAAGCCAGAAAACCTGGAGAGAATCCACACAAGCAGAGAGAACATGCAATCTACACACAGAAAGGCCCCGGTATGAATTCAAACCCATGACCTTACTGCTGTGAGGTGACAATGCTAACCATGGCAAAATAATAAATAAAAACTTGGAGACTTGTGCAAGACATGGACTGGTTCCCATAGTAGAGAAATAATGTAGGTTATGTGCTTCTTTACATGTCCTGCACATCTTCTGCATACAAGCTTCACCGTTTTATAATGAAACAGAATATTTATTTATGTTTTATTCAGACACAATGTGCATTTATCATCATCGCACTAAAGGGTTCACTTTTCACTGTTGTCCTGTTGCCAGAGGTTAATCTTAATCCTCAGTAAATACTGAGCTTCATTTTGATTCACCCTGCAGAAGTGTCCCAACTAATGTTACATCTCATTTGATTTAGTCACACAAAAACAAAGCAATAATCACAGGGGGGTTGTGTGTCAGCGCTATCAGTCTTATCTTAGTCTTGGCAAGAAAGCAAATAAGCGCATTTCTCAAAATGTTGAGCTTGTCCATTTGATATAATCTGACAATGTACAAAATACCCATAAGAAAACATTTGACAATAGTGTTTTGCTTGACAGATGAAGGTGTGCTTTCAGTGGGAGGTGCACTCTGAATATAAACTGTGACACAGTGATGAATACTGGCAGAACATTTAAAAATCTGTTAAGAGATAAGGAAGAAAGATACAATCAGCATAGCCTTCTTAAAAAAAAATGTCATTTGAATTTATTTATTTGGTCATGTAAACACGATTAAAAAAAATGAGATTATATCTTGCTTATTTTTTAATGTAAGCATTTGTGACCTCTTCGTTCGATTGTTTTCTAGCAAATTGTTTTCTCCTTCAGGTACGATGACTGCGAAAGGGAGCGGAAAAAAATAGCTGTTCCCATGTCAGAGCCAGCTGTGTGATTGTGGGGAACTAGTAAAAACATGGCAGCACACAAGTGTGAGCAAGTGCCAGTAGTAGGAGGATGTGTTTACTCTGGCTAAGGTGTGAAAGACACTCTGCTGATGTGTCTACCAGGCTTATCAGTGAAACGTTGTCTCTGAAGCTAATATTTAAATTTAATCTCGTACTGACTTTTGCGCAATTTGACCTATTTCTGCAGCCTGACAGCGTCTTCCTGCTTGGAGAAGAAGTTACCTGAGTCGTGTTGGCCAGCTGGATTCTTTGATGTTCTGTGAACGTCACTTTCTAACAACTAGATGAAATTTACTGTGCACCTCTGGCTGACCCCTCCGGTTCCAGCACTGTTTCACACCTAGGGTGTAAAATGTGCTCCGCTCACATGCCACCTCACCCACTGACACACACACACACACACACACACACACACACACACACACACACACACACACACACACACACACACACACACACACACACACACAGAATCTAACAAAATAGCTGTTATTGCCGCATGAATTTGGGACACATAGGACTAAAGTGATACTGCTTTTCACAACTTTGTTTTTTGCTATGTTTAACTGCCTCTGTCAACTCCATCAATGCCATTTGGATAATAATGAGACCTCTGAGTTAACCTGTGAGCTCTCTAAACCTATTATAACTAAAGCAGCTGTGGCTCTTGAAGAAAAAAAACAGACTGACATTTTTTCGGCACATTAGAGTTCTTCATCCTCAGTCATCATCATCATTTTCTAGTCTCTTTGTAGGACTCATTTACTCCTTTGGCGCCCTTGCATTGCAGCTACATGGGTGTCCACACAGAACCATGAGTGCACCCTATAATGACAAAATGTACAGTATGTCATTCAGACCCAAGCAAACCCCCACATGCCCACAGTAGCAAAAAGTGTAAATCTAGGTTTATAATGCCTTGTGGATGTCCACATGGATAGTTGTAGACACCACAGATAAGTAGTTACTCTTATAATATTAATTTATAGTCCACTTGGGAGGACTGACTTGCAGTGTAGTGTAGACCATGATTGTGAAACATGCGGCCTGACACCCAGAACCTTCGCAATTGATCTGCAATTTAGCTAATGCAGTGATTCTTGGAATTTTAAAAAAAGGCTTTTAGCCTTGACCAAATTTAGCAAAATGTTTTTGTTCTGTTACCCAAGTGAATTGTGTGCACTGCCATTGCGATAGCTGATACTCATGTTTCTGCTTATAGAGCAACATCCATTGCATATTCTTGCAGACTGTTTCGAGGAAACCTATTTTAAACTGGAAACTGTAGCAGGCCCTGGGATTTGTTTTTAGGTTTGAACATGTCTAACATCTCTACAAACAAGAACGACAACAACAAAATTCCCCCCAAAACCAAACCTATCCTCTATCAGTCCAATGATATTGTGCAATTTAATCTTTCTTGAAGATATTTGGTGTTTCACAGTGAAGGAGAAATCACAGTAAGACTAACCTAACCCTGAAATTGTGTATCTGAGTATCAAGAGAACCTGAATTATCTAAAACCCTTGAGAGCCATAATAGTCGTGAACTACAGAGTTGTGCACAGTGATATATTTGCTATAAAGTTTTCTTTTACTGTTGCTCCTGAAATGAGTTTCACATCAATGAGATAAAAGTCAAAATAACGTAGTTATGCAAACTATTTTGCTATGCATGCATGTATAATATGTTTGATTTCTACTGTGTTCTACAGTGATTCATCAAATTTCATATCTCTTATCTTTTTTTAAAAAATTTTATTTGCTATGTCACTACCAGAATATCCAAAGAATGATGTTATAAATGATGTCAAACTAGCTTTTAGTCCAAGCAGAGGGAACACCCTGGAGGTCGTGGTGGGGTTGAGGGAGGCACAGACAGGTGGCAGGCAGCCCAGCCTCTGAGCCTTCTGTGGGTGGGCATCCACCCAGAGGTGCCAAACTCTCAGCCAGGCTCCCACAGCCTCACCTTGCTCAGAGTGACTGGCAGGGTCGATCAGCGGGTTCAAACCCAGTTCACTCTGCCCGCAGCCTGACATAGCACATACCTATCCATCACTTTCAGAGCTCAGGCCACAACAGTATCATATTATACACTTATGTCCTTTTATCTGTCATATTTAAGCCTTCTGGAGCTTCCAGCTCGTCAGTTTTCTAGTCAGAACAACTGAATGTGCTCCCAACTGGAGGACACTGTCTACAAACATGTATTTATTTAATTACCTGCTTTACAGCATGCCAGTTCTCCATCAAGGAGAATACACCATTGACACAAAGCCAACTGGAAAGAACAGAATTAACTGCTGTGTTGAACAGGGTTTGGATTTATGACAGCTTTGATGTTTAATAGATGATTTAATAAAGAGCAGACAGTCCAACACAGACAGGAAAGACAAATTGCCTCCTAGCTCAGAAAAGGGGATGCATCCAACTGGAAAATGCTGTGAAAAAGCATAAATGCACAGACTCAGCATTCACAGACAATCAGTAAACATGTCATGTTGTTTTTTTTAGTGAAGTTGTACACTCGAATAAAGCCTGAATGTTTTATTATTTGGAATAGGTTTCAGATTTAAGATGCCATATTTTTTTAAGACACGAATGCAAAATTTAAAACTTTAGTTTTTCACTAAAATTTATCATCTCTGTTATGTTCTAAATCTACCCCATAAAAAGCCCTCAGTAGGGCAATCGTTTTTATTTAAGGGGACAGAAGGCACACCGGTCTCCCCTTTGGGAGATATGAACTGGGGAAATGTTTGCCTTCTCTTTGAATATATTGGAACTAAACTGTGCTCACCTGGCCTTGCTTAAAGTGTACAAACACATAAAAATAAATTTCAAAAACTTGACAGAAATGTCTCTTTCCAAAAATCTTCCTTTAGTTAAACATCCACAAACTTACTGTGAGCCATTTAATGCAGGAATTATTTCTACCAGCCTTATCCTTGAAGAAAAAGCCATGTATCTGTATGTGTAGAGAGTTTGTGGGTCTCACCCATCTCTTGGTTGGTGATGTGTAGTGGAAAGACAATAGTTCGTACGAGAAACTGTTCACAGTATGTGTGTATTATTCTAAGTACATTAGCCAAAATTTACGGAAAGATAAATTCTGTTTAGTTTTTCAAATGTCTTAATTTGGTACTTTTAGCACCATAAATCAAGTATAATCTCTCAAAAACTTGACAACTCACATCAAAAATAATGGAAATTACAGACCAGAGGAAAAAATAGAACACTTAAAGGGAATTTTGGGGTGAACTGTTCCTTTAATACCGAGCCTTTTCCAGGGAAAACACAGAAAGACTGGGGACACAGAGAGGTTACCAGCGACTATATTTTCCAGCATTCCTGGTTCTCACTGCTGAGGTGTGAAGTGACGCCTTCAGACTCATCAGTTCCCATGAGTGTGAAATAATCACACCTCAGCTTTAACTGGATAACAGAGGTTCATTAGGCTCCATTAAACCTCATTATATTTGCATTTTAGCCATTCAGGACATAACTTTTCTTCCTTGAAGCACATAAAAACAAGAGCAGCGGTTTCAGTTCACCGATTGAGGTAAAGACAGAAGAGGATTGGCGCTCACGCCTGATTTGCTGTGACAATAAAATGATCACACAGGTGAGAAATGGTGGGATGTAAAATGAAGGAGATGAAGTGAAGAATAGAGGACGCTGTCAGGTTCAAGGCTAGAGAGAGGTGAGGAGAGGCAAAGACCTGTTGAAGCAGCACATCCACTGTTCAAATACATGCCACACATGATTAAAACAACACACAATCCCAGACTCTCGATTTAGCGTTTTCATTCTGCATGCCAGCTTTTAATATTTTACTTAATGTCATTCATTCATGCATTTAGGCATAAACTGCACTTCATAGAAGAATTTAAGAGCTGATCGCACAGGGTGTCGGGGTTTACAGCCTCATGCAACATATTGCTTGGTTGCTGAAATACATGTTTAAGTGTTTGCATTATAAAAACCTGTTCTGAATGTAAATCTTGCATGTTACTGCCAAACTGTAACTAAAGAAGAACCCAACTTTGGAAACCCTAACCGAGAATTGAAAATGGAAATGGAAAGCTAAGTGGAAACTATAATATCAGTACTATAATAACTCTGATGTTGAATCAGATTTAGAAAATGTTATTGTTTTAATACTATCTATCTTTAGTACTATCTGTCATGCAGCTGTTGAAATTTAGCTCGTTGATAGATATTTGCTGATAATGGATCAGAATCCTGATTAAGTTCCACATACTTCTAATTTATAGTAAACGTTGACTTTTCTTGGTACTTTTGCAGATTAGTGTGAAGTACATATGCACATAACATCCATCTTCAGGAGCCAATGTAAAAAACTGTGGTTAAGTCAGCATACAGGCAGGTTTTTCTGTATCGTATATCATTGCTTTATTTCTGCAGTGTATGTCTTCTTCACACTCTTCTGTCATATTGTTGAGTGCGCTGACCTTTTCGCATGTTTGCTTGTGCGTGTGTGTGTTTGTTAGCAAGTGAATGTAAGAAAGAGAAATGAGATTATTCCAAACAAATCCCTTAAACATGTGCAAAATGCATCAGGCCTGCTGCAGGGACAAAAAGCCAAAAAACCAAAATCTGTTTATTGTTTTCAGAAGGAGTCAAAATTCACACGTCGACTGCTGTAGCTCTGGGCTTTCCCAGATTCAGAGAAGAGGGAGAACCAGAGGGAGAGGTACAGAGACAGGGTCCCACTCATGATGTGTGTGTGTGTGTGTGTTCAGGGGCAGTAGCCTCTGCTTAGACAGTGATTGTGAGAATCTGTGAAGGTGTCACTTCGCACCTCTGTGGCCTGGCCTGGGCTTATAAAGCACTGGAGCAGAGCTGAGGAGCACTTAAAGCTTTCCAGTCTCTCCGGTCACACTGTTGAGACCCTTAAACACAACATGGATACCTCCTCAGTTCCTCACCTTGACTACAGTCTGCAGTACCAGTGGTTCTCCGACTCGGACCTCTCCAGCATCTCCTCCCCAGAGACACTTTCTCCTGTCCACTCCATGGACTCCAGCCTCTCTCCTGGCTACCAGCAGCTCCCACAGTGTACTCCCAAGGGAGCCAAAACCGGTTATTCCCAAAGCCTCAAGTCCTCACCGTGCTCCTTGTCCGGACGTGGGCGCAGGACTGGGAGGCCCACTCGGATCCGGAGCAAGCAGAGGGAGAGCGCCAGCGAAAAGGAGAAATTAAGGATGAGGGATCTGACTAAGGCTCTACATCACCTCAGGTCCTACCTCCCACCTTCAGTGGCACCTGCCGGACAAAATCTGACGAAGATAGAAACCCTCCGACTCACCATCCGCTACATCTCCTACCTCTCATCCCAGCTGGGCCTCAGCGAAGAGGTGCTGTTTCAGAGGAGGGAACGAGCAGACACCTCAGTCAGTGACACGTCATCCACTGACATCCTCAGCTACTTCCAGAGTGCTTCCACAGGAGGACAAGTGACTCAGATGCAGAGCCAGAATCTGATCCAGAGCAGCCTGTACCCAAAACCATGTCATAGCCAGAATACTGTGCTGCATTCTGGGAATTGTAGTATTGGAGTGGATCAGCACCACAGACCATACAATGAAGCTCCCCAGAGAGATATGAGCATGGACGGTATCCTACAGTCGCCTCCAGTGCCACAGCCTTCCTGTCAGGTTTGTGAATATTAAATCAGTCACATAATTCAGAATTCACTGTTTGTACAACAATTTTTTTTGCATGTTTCTAATACTAATATATCTTCCACTTTCTTCAAAACAGATGTGTGGCAAAGACTTCTGCACCCCGCTGGTTCCAAGGGAGTATTGGGGTTGAACGCTCCAATCTCTGTGTGATCCTCAGCAGAAAAAGACAACAAACTTTACTGTGTTTACTGCCTCACTGTGAATCAAGTTATTTATTTGAAATAATCATTCTAATTCTATCTTTTATTTATTTTCTCCTCTGAAAAATTCCATGTAAATATTGATATGACTAACAGTTATTTTTCTATTTCTGTATACCACTATTTATAATAAACCATTTAAATATAAAATATCTTGTCCGGATTCGAAGCTTCTCTTGCACAATACGCCAGTCAGTTTCTTTCATTCACATTTCATGTGCATGGATGAGGTGTGCACATGTGAAAAAGGAAAGACTGCAATAACACACAGCTAAATAAAATATAAGTGAGCGCACTTTTGACAATAAAAAACAAACATGTATGTTTGTGGTTATATTTTGTGTTCATTCTTGTATAATTTAGTACTGAGAAACTATATTAAACATGTAAAGCAGCATGGAGCTCTGGGGATTTACCAGAGGGCGCCCTCTGCTGGTAACAAATACAGAGGAGAAGAGCCCATCTCCCACACTCATTTGTAGCTGTAATACTTTGAAAGGAACATATATATATATATATATATATATATATATATATATATATATATATATATATATATATATATATATATATATTCAATAAAATATATAATATTTCACAGACCTTAAAAAATAATTTTAGATGGGAATTTTTATATTATATTATATTATATTATCCATCCATCCATTCGCTTCCGCTTATCCTTTTGAGGGTCGCGGGGGGCGCTGGAGCCTATCCCAGCTGTCATAGGGCGAAAGGCGGGGTACATTATATTATATTATATTATATTATATTATATTATATTATATTATAGCACTGGTTGAGCTTACATTCATTTGGGTTCAGGATTTGTTTGTTTCATTTCAGTTTTGTTTTGTTTTTTAATATTTAACAAGTTTTTATTATGGTTATGGTTAAGTTTTTATTACTTTTATTAAATGTTATCTGTAGGCTTTTTGGGTATTATAACATAGTAGATATTTGCCACTAGCAAATATAACTCATATATAGCATTATAGAAACATAGAAAGTCATGTACAGGTACTCCAGCTTCCCCCCATAGTCTAAAAACATGCATGTTAGGTTGATGTGTCATGGCTGTCTGTCTGCGTTGCCCCTGTGACAGACTGGCAACCTGCCCAGGTTTACCCTAAGCCACCTGGGAAGGCTCCAGCTGGCTGCAAAAATTAATTTAACTTATATTTTTATAGGGATAAGTATGTTACGTGAACTGTGCCACATTGAATGGCATTTATAGCCTTAACTAGTTTGCAAACACATACAGAAAAATATCAATAACATAAAAAGAAAATGATTTCCATAACAGCCCCTCACATCTTCCAGTAGATGACAATCCATAAATAATCATTACTTTTCATATGGATTTATTTCTCTTTTATTATTTTAGCCGTCATCTTCAAATTGAATCATGTTATCTTCATATCTTATTTACTTTTGCTCTTGTATCGCTCTGTCATCATTTTTTAGGTTATGAACACCAGACTGTAGTGGTGTAAGTTTGAATTGTGCTGTTTTGATTTCATTTTTTAAACTTTGCTTTAATTTCCCCGCACAACGTCTGTGTGTACAAAAGTTCTTTCTATATGAAACTGCCTGGCCTTATATTTGAATAACAGTTGTTTTTGTTTATTTCACATAAATGAGAAAAATAAAAATTTCATTTGAATATTACAAGTTCAGTCATCTTTCTTTAGTGCAAACACACACATATACCCTGGAAACTAGCCTTTCCAGAAGCCTCTTAAAAATATCTCTGTTGGGGGGCTAAAGTACTTGAAGAATCTCCACAACATGTCAGAGATCAGTCTCTGTGACTGGTTATCTAGTTTTCTTTTAGTGTATCTTTGTTAATGGGGCACTGCAAACACGGAGAGGTTCCTGGCACCACTGAGTCTAGACTAGGATCCCTCCCTGCTCTTTCCCTTTTCTTTCACCTCATGCCCTAATTACCTGCTAAGCCCACCGAGAACACTTTAATATTCATAGAGAATAGTGGATCTGCATATCAGGCTGGAGAATTAGGCCCCAGTGTTTCATTTGCCACCTACATGTGCTTCATTTGATATGCGAGCAGTAAGCCTAACACAAAGCCTAATATTCTCACTGAGGTCTTTCATCGTGGTAGAGTTAATAAACTCTGGGCTAAAAGGGTTTGGGATGAAAGGGTTAGCACCGCTGTGCCGATTATTCACTCATTACATGTGAGTAAACAACATCAGCGCTAATGTGGATTAAGAGAAGGAAGATCCTCTTTATCACCGGCCTGGGAGGGAAGAAGACAGTTGACAGCCGGGGAAAATCTGCAGAAGTTCAAAATGAAAAAGAAATTAATGAATAAAATGTGAATACAGAGTTGAAGCAAGTTCTGTCAAAAGAAAAATTATATATATATATATATATATATATATATATATATATATATATATATATATATATATATATATATATATATATATATATATATATATATATATATATATATATATAGCACCTTTGTGTGCTTGTGCTAAAAAAGTAATTTGTATGTAACAAGAGCACTGGACCAGCTGGTAGTTCATTCGATATGTAACAGAAACACATGAATGAATAATAAAACATATATAAATCCAAACATATATAAATGCAACGTTTCTCCCACTGAAAATGCTACGTCCAGATGAACAGAATCAACTTTTGGAGATTTACTTAACTGGATGACTGAGCATGCATCAAGACATAAATGCAATGTTGTTTTTAACGGTGACTCGTGGCACAGGGTCAAAGGTCACTGTAGTCTTTAGTTGCTTACACTATGTCCCTTGTCTTTTCCTCAATAACAAATAAAAATTCATGAGGACTTAGAGAAAAAAAGGTCAGCCCCAATCAACAGAAATTTAAAATGCTTAATGTAACGTGCTGTAATGAAATTGCACTGTTCTGAGGGTGAACTGTAAAAAGTACATCTAAAATTTAAGGTTGCAACTGTGCCAACATTATCTTCACATGTGCATTTGCCGGTATGTGTGTGTTTTTACAGACTCTGTATGCAATTTTACTTGTGCCAACCTGTAGTGCTTCCCCTCTTTTGAATGTTGTCATTATGAACGTTGTCCTGAAGTGTTTTTGTCTTGTCTTTGTTATTTGATTACTGAGTCACTGATTTCATCACCACCATGGCCACCACATAGATTTTGTTTCAATGGAACTTTTCAAAAATTCAATGAAATCTTCTACACGAAATCCCAAGTATTGTGCTATATTCCACAACAATAAGGACAGGATAGGATTCATAACACAAAACTACAAACTGAAATTTAAAGATCATTGTTTTATCATGTTAATAACTGAACTGAACTGAACTGAACGGTCTGTCAGTATAGTTTTGCTACAACTAAAGTACAGTTGTACAATTGTTCTACAAAGAAAAGAAAACAGAAGGCATGTAAACATAATTTTGGCACTAATTTATTATGCACCTGTCTGTACTTATTGTGTTGGTGAATGAGGAAAAATATTATCCAGAGAAATCATAAATATATAACAGTGGTATAACCAGTTGTTACAGCGTCACGGAAGTCCTCTCCCGGACTTATTCCTTCTTCCAGCTGTGGACTTTAATGTCTCTCATTTCAGTATAGCTCAGAAACTTTATTTCTAAGCAGATATGATCACATTAATATAGCATTCATAGTTTACCCAGTTTTTGGGAGTTCGAAATATATCCACACTTCAGCGAATGATAAAATAAGATGGAAAACACAACAGTAATTTATGTGAAACACTACAACTCCTGCCAGTGATGTTGTGATGGTGTCTTGCTTTGGATTGTGGGATGGCATTATTCGCTTTCTTCTGGAATGAATAAATACCGACACTCTGTTCATCTAGATCAGATGTCCAACTCATATTGTGGCTGTCACTTTGATACTTTATTGTTCCCTCATTAGGAACCTTCTTAAGCACAAAAGACTGCAATGTTTAAGCTGACTAGCTTAGTGTCTCCTAAAACCCTTTGAAGCTTAATTAATTTTAAAAAATCAAATCAAGTTTCAAAATAACCAAAGTTGACCAAGTTCTCAAACACATTATTCAATAGGCAACATCAGAAATATGTACAAAACAAAAAACATTCAAATGTAAATATAAAAAAAAGTGTTTTCTTTGAATTAAGGTGGCTGTTTTTCTTGGGGAAGTTTGTTGGTGGGTGCTGTGCAAAATGGGTTCGCACTTCCTAGACATAGGTTTCACCTCTGCTGCAGAAAAGGAGACAAATGTGACGCGCTGGTTTGTGGGAACACTGCTCAGGACTCAGATCCATGGTTCATGAGTGAAAACAAACCCACCAATGGGCAATTAGTGAAGGGATGTGATTGCGTGAATATTATGTGTTTGTAGTTATAGGTGTTATTGAGCATAATTAAGATGAATTTCAGATATATACTGCACAGCAACATGAAAAAAAATATCCACAATAATATCATACCTGTTTTTATTGTCTTGGCATTACTTCTTGACGATCCAGTTTTACCTTCCAGAAGCACTGAGTACTGCTGCTGTCCAAACAGCTCAAGGTGCAAAATCCTCACACCTCACAGTTGCCCAGACACACTTCTTCCAGCCTGACCTCTGTTACCACATGCCAGAACTAAAAACAGTTAGTAATACACACAACAGCTACATCATCAGCATTTTTTTAAAGTAGGATCATATTTTGAATGGTCATTCAGTGAGCATCCATGAAGCAGAAATGCTGCAAGTGAACATTTTTCCTTTTGTGGAGAAATTGAGATGCGCTTTTGGTAACATACACATTTGCTGCTTCCAATCGGTGCCTTTGGGTTTTTTAATAAAATTCTAAGATTCAAAGAAGAACTTGTGACCCAGGTACAACCCCAGTCGTGCCAGGGTCATGTTCCCAGGCTGTGGGAGCATATAGTGTGAACCTGTAGAGTTTATAATGACCACGCAAGTTGCCAGGTTACACCTTGTGCTGAAGCATGCCAGATTCCCATGGGACCCCCTAGCCTAGGTGTCATCTGTGGTCCCAGAGTTTCTCAGGACCAGAGGTGGCTGTCAGAGGTGCAACCTCACACCTCCCACCACATATATGGAGCAGCCTCCATGTACCTCCTCAGTATCCTCTGCCTGCCTTACCAGCAACATACTAACAGCTGACTTCTCAAAGAAGAGCCTACAGCAGCCACAATGGAGGTATCCTACTTTTCTCCTCTCCCACTCCAGGAGAACTCTTTCCTCTTTGACTGCGAATCTCTGTTAGAAAAATCTCTGGCTTCTGATCCTGCCTCAGACGCTGGTTACAGCAGCACTGGCAACAGCCTGTCTCCTACTTCCTCTGTGGACTCCTTCTGCTTCTCCCCTACTTCCCTCCTAACATTTGGAAGTGAACAAGATCCCTTGGACTGCTTAATCTTTAATACCCCTGCAGCACCTCATCTCACTCACCAGACTCCACTCTGCTCCAAATCCTCTTCTGCAACAAAGAAGTCCAGATCCAGGTACCCGGGTAAAAAGCGCCAGACTGCCAGCGAGAGGGAGAAGCTGAGGATGAGGGATTTGACCAAGGCTCTGCATCACCTCAGATCATACCTCCCACATTCAGTGGCACCAGCCAGCCAGACTCTGACCAAGATTGAGATTCTGCGCCTCACCATTCGCTACATCTCTTTCCTGTCAGCCCAACTGGGCCTCAGCGAGGAAGTGCTGGAGCAGAAGAAATCCTCAAACTCAGTGGAGCATACCCAAACCTTCAACAATTTCCTGGGTCAGCCAGCAGCCAGTTACAGTCCCGAAGAGCCAAGCTGTAACACCATGAGCAAAGCCCAGCAGCCCTTTCTGCAGAATTCATATCAGGTATGTTAATATAATAAACATAACATATATTATTGAAAAAATATTTTCTATAAAGATTTGCAGCACAATTTTTGATTACATTCCAAAATGTTAAAGCTAAATGAGTTTCTAATAAAAAAAAAACTGTCTTCTGTTGTCAGGTTCCAGGTGGAGTTTGCTTGAATAGCGAGCAGTACTGGATGCTACAGCAACAAAACCAAAATGTCACCTTCTCTGGACTGTGTTGAGAGATGTGGTGATCAATCCACTGAACCCTTTTCATTGCAACAATGACAAGATTTATGCACAAAACCTCTGTTTTTCTTTTGTTAATTTTAACAAAATATGTATTCTAACGTTTTATTTTTGTATATAGATCTTTGTATTTATTGAACTTTCATATTGTGAGCAGAATAAACATTATTTATCAAATTAATCCTTGCTTCTTGGCTTATTGGTGCATTTACTTTTGGCATCATGAATGATGTAGACTTGTAGCTTGCCTGCCACTTCCTTCCTAAACAAACACTGCAGCTGCAGGACAATGAGGTGCTAAACAAGGAGCACATCCCCTCTAAAGTCTTTAAGGAAAGACCCCCACTGAGAGAAATGACAGCTGAACTAGAACCAGTCAGTCAGCACCCTTTAACATCCTGTGTAAACATTACTTGATGGCTGAGATCCTTTTTTAAAAAATTAATTAATTAATCAATGTTTGGGTCTGATATAATTTCAGACTTGACTGTTAAACAGACTGAGCGTGTCTCATTGGGATGCTTTATTTATACAATTTTGCCCCATCCCACTTGTAAGTTGATGCTTCACAGTGTGATCTATGATGCTGAACAGATGTCTGGAGCAAAGAACAACCAAAACTTTTCAAACATTCATTTCCAGTGTGGCATTTTGCAGACAAACTGACTCTTTTATCTACCCTCAGAATTACAAAAAGTAACAAATTAAGACTTCAAAACATTTTTTCTATGTACTTACATCTGCCTAATATTTAAAAATGGGGACGACAAGCTAACCCTATAACATATTAAAAGTTAACGTGCCAACACACACAAAAACCAAGAGAATTAATCAAATCCTTTTTTATTCTTAAAAAGCCTTTTTTAATCAAAAATTTACAATTAAAAAAATCTCCAATACATTTAAAATATACATATTTCAAAAATACATTTGCTTTCAGCAAAGTTAAAGATTTGAACATTTTTGACATTTAAAAAGTGAAAACTGTGTTTCAGTTATCAAACTGTCCCTGAGATTTCATTGGTGAACCAGTCAAACACTAGTTTCTTATTCAGAGCCAACCAGTCCATGTTGGCCTTGGTTCTCTCAAGCGCCTGCTCAAGAGATGAGGCAGCTGAGCCAAGTTGGTTTATGTTGTCTTCTTTAAACTGCAGCAGCTATAGAGGAAGAATGTGAAAAAACGGACATTTAAAACTGACACTAATTTGCTGTAATTGTAGCAATGTTAGCAAGTATTTAATTTTATCTGAAAATATGGAGGTGAAAAGAAAATGTACCTGCTTATACTCAAACTCAGAGGAGAAACGTTTGGTCACTCCATTAATAAGTCTTCCAAAGGACATTGATCCTCCACCATAGCTGAAGAAAAGGCAAACATTAGAGGGCTTTTATCAGTATGCAAACAGCTACGTATGACAACAGCTCTTTGGCTGTGCACGTTCATCCCAATATGCCTCCAGAATCAAGGAAATATCCATTTTTAATTTGTATTGCCAAATATTGTGCGTATCACATGAAATGTCATATGCATTTGCACTACTAGAAACTAGTGCAACTACAATTAAAGCGCTTTAACATGGTCCTTTGTCAGGTAAGTCCTGGAAAAGTTCAGGGATGCAATGCATGTGGGAAACTGGCTATGCTATGTAAAGCAGGGATAGCTCAGTAGGCAAAGTGGTCGCCCCATTAATGGAAGGATGGGGGGTCAAATCTACAGAATGGCTACCCTGAGGTACCCCTGAGCAAGGTACCGTCCCTACACACTGCTCCCCGGGTGCTGGATTGGTGGCTGTCCACTGCTTCACTGAGTGAATGGGTTAAATGCAGAGAGTAATTTCCTTACAGAGGATTACTAAAATATGCATAGTATTGTACATATTATTATTAAATAAGGAGAAAACTCACTTATTGAAAATGTGATCCCAGTTGGCTCTAATAAAGTCCCAAGCCAGGGGCTGTCCAATTGGATTACCGGCAATGTAATTGATGGTGAAGGTGGCATCCTGCTTACGGATCATCTCTGGGACCAGACAGTATTCCAGATACCTAAAAGATCATTTACATAATAATATGGATTAATAAAATATTCTGACTCTGATTCTGATTCTGATAAAACACAATTACAGTGAGGCTGAAAGACAAAATGCATCATCAAAGGTGTTGTAAAAGTCACTCAGACCAGTCTGTAAAATGTTATATTACCTAAGAAGTACCAAATGAAAGGGCAGAGCGTTACCCAGCTGCTATTGCAACTGACCTGTTCAGCAGCCAGGGCTGTTTGGTGCAGGACAGAGCATACAAAAGTTTTTCAGCCTCCGAGGCAATGGTAGCATTCCTATACATTCCCCAGGCAAAGTCCCACTCCACCACTCCTCCTTCAGCAATTGCACTGCAGTACACTGTGGTCCTCAAGTTGGGGCTAATCCTGGATGGTTTGAACAAGACAGGAAAAAAGGTGATAACAATCACTGCCCAAAACAGAATCATACATGTCAGATCAGAGCTAAAATGTTTGGGAAATGTATATCTAATAAAAGTTAAAGTATGGTAGTGAATACCTATAGTGTAGGCAAACATATGAAGTAAGAATATATGATTATACAAGAAGCAAAGGGGATGAATATAAGTAATAATTGTTGTTTAACGTACTTGTTATTATCAGGGTTGTCCATCCACTCTTTGAACCACGCTGTTGTCAGTTCCTTACAACCCTCCACTCCTGTGCTGCAGCCCCAGGAGAGTGCGTTCACCTGATTGTACCTGGATGTAAGCGAGTCAGGAGAATGCAAACATTAATGACGCTATCCATTAAGACGAGGCATAGCCAAAGACACATGGCTCAAAATGTATTTCACATTTCTGAATGCTAGAAGTGTGGAGCATGCAAAGTGTTTAACTGACTGCATTCAGGGCTCTGCGAGTACCCAAAAGTACTGTAGTACTCATAATGGAGTGTGGAGTGCTGCACATTTCACACTCTCAGTGGATGTTAACCTTGCTATGTGGCAAAAGAGAATTCAGGGACCACCAACCAGTGTCTAGACACCAGGAGGAGTAAAAGTTGTCAAGGTCATGCTAACCAGGTAGCTTTCAGCAGCAGAGACAATGTGAGTTTGTAGCCACACTAGCAGATATACTCTGCAGAAAAGCAGATAAGCTCTTTCTTCAGTCTCCTTTTTTCACTCACTATAAGTTTATACACCTCTCTGTATTTAATCATTTGTTATTATTAATCTCTTGCTCTCTTCCACAGCATGTCTTTTGTCCTGTCTTCCTTCCCTCACCCGGCCTGAGCCTTGTTCTATGGCAGGTTTCTTCCTTCCCACAGTTGCCAAAGCATTTCATCATGGTGGGGGGTTTACATGATTGCTGGGGTTTTTTCTGTTGTATTACTGTTGGGTCTACCTTACAATATAAAGTGCCTTTAGGAGACCGTTATTGTTGTGATTTGACGCTGTTTAAATAAAACTGAATCGAATTGAACTGAAGCTAAATGCTATCTGGCAGTGCTAATACGCAGAATGTCTTTAACACATTCACATCACATGGTTTATTATATCATCATGCTAATATGTGCTAATTAACAATATAAGTTCAGTATAGCTGATTTGATTTCCTTTTGGGTCACCAAGAAAAATGATCTGATAATGCTAAAAAGATCATTGCAGCACTAATAGCTCAAGTTAATGGAAATCATTGAGGACACACAAAGCGAACTTGATGATAACTGACCAGATTAGGTTAGCTTATAGAAATGCAGTGGTGGGAGAGAAAGGGAAGAATTATGTGCAGACTTGATCAATGATTGTTGTGAACACTTTCAAGAGATATGTGAAGTACTGTGTCTTACATGACATTGACGGCACATTCTTTGCAAACTGCAGGCTTTTGCAACTGGGATAATAAGGTTTATCTAGCCTACAATGTAATTGTCATTCATGGCATTTATAACATGTTCAAAAGAGTAAAAAAGACAGGCAGCAGGTTAACATCCTTACTGGTCGGTGTGCTTTTCAGGGATCTTTGTCCAGTTGGCAGTGAGATCTTTGAAGTGTTTAAATAGAGGGGTGACCTTTTTATTTATGTAACCCTGAGGAATGAAGATGAAACAGTTTGTTTACTGTGCAGAAAAAATGATCTACGTTTGATTGCCACTGACTCTTCTACTTCTATGATTAACTTACACGATTAATCTCAAATCATCATTGTTCCAAAAACTTGTTTGGATTAATTTATTGATGATGTACTGATGATGATGAGCCTTAAAGTTTTCCTACAAACCTGCATGGGTCCGTACACTTCGCTGCGGTCAAACATGAGGACGAAGTAGTCCAAGTTGCGAGTGGCCGTCTGCCAGGGCATGTACTCCAATTCCGCGTTGAGGAACCTCGTAGTGCTCAGAGCCAGAGTTGTGCTGACTATCTTCGCCCTAAAAATAACCCATACAGCTGTTCAGTTGTTTATTTCAGTATTTAGCAGTACTGCTAAAAATAAAATAAAATCAAAAAGCATGGCCTCACCTTGCCAGGTTAAATGCATCGTCAATAATCTGAGCGCGGTTGATCACTGGAATAGCCTAAAAGGCACATTAAAAAATTAGTTTGGAGGCAATCGTAGCTATTACGAGATGACGCAGAGGTATTCTAGGTGTTATACCTGATGTTGGGTGCTCAGCTTGGTGAGGATACGGTCCCAGTTTTCAGAATCATAATTTACTCTATAAAAGCCCTTCATGTCTATGTTGGCTATCAACCATTCACTAGCACCAATCGTCATGTCTGGGTTTGTTGCTGTTTGGGTGAAGATTAAAAACGAATTAATCGTTTTAATTTATCTTTGCCAAACTACAGTGACCCGAAACACAGTAAATCTTACCTTCTTTGGTAAGAAGCCAGTACTGATCTTTAGCTGCACCAGTCTTAATCCAGGTAATAGGGACAAACCACTCATAACTGGAGCCACATCAGCCAGACACACATGTAAGTAAATAAGGTGAGAGAAGAGAGGGGGTGATTTTAACATGACATGATCAGAACATGTTAAAAAATGTGCTCATGAAACATGAAAAAAAGGATCATACTTGAACTCTGAAGGTACGTCCACCACAGAATCTGGGTTCAACAGGAAGTGCTTCTGAGAGATTTTTCCAGTACTGGTGTCGATGGTGACCACTGGGAATCCCATCTGTAGGATCCACCGGTTCATAATCACTTCCACAGAGTGGGGCAGCTGTATGCCAGCATTATCCACTGCCTGATAACAAGAACAACCAAATTAATATAATAGTATAACAATCTGTGTGTCAGCTCCTTTTCACATTTCAGTATGGTCAGTAACAAAGAATATTTTTGATATTTTTTTCAAGTATAAGTCATCATCGTTTATTTATTTATTATCGTAAATGATGAAGTCATCGCACTTTTAAATTGCTCATCTCATACTCTGCAGTGATCTTTGTGTTGCAGTCACTAGTTCAGCATTTTTTTAAGTACATTTAAACTGGGTGGAAAGCTATAATATAGTAGAAACATTAATGTTATTTATACAGAAATGGAAGGAGGCCATTCACGTTCTGAAACACGGTCTGAAACAATTTGTTTTCTCTCTCTTTTGGACCCATTATACTCGCAACGCACAAGCCTCATTTTGGAGTTTTTTTGGCTGTGCACCTCTCAGTTTTTGTAATCTGACTTCTTCTTCACTACCATCAGCTCCACACGAAACCTGTTATTCAGGCAAATACTGCAGCAGTACAGCCAGTTTGGCAGATTTTTGCCTTTCCCTCAAAACACTCCAAAGACATTTGTATCTTGTCCTCTTTTCAAACAAGGAACCTTTCCATAGGCAGATGTATAAACCACCACAGAGATGTGGCACCCTCAATGTTCATGCACAGCACGACTGATATGGTGGGTTAACGGACCCTTAAGGATACCCTGCCTTTGAACTCACTCTGTTCTGATGGGTTACCCCACACAATCCAAAGTTTTGATTAAGACATTGTTGGGTTGTCTGTACTCTGAGTGTGCCTGAAATAACCTCATTAACATTCAGAAGTAAGACAAGAAAAAACGGACTGAAGTGGAGCGTTTAAAGCAATCTGAAGCCAGATCTTTCAGCTTAGTTGGATTAATTGTTCATACATGGACCTCTTTCTTTAAAACTTGGCCATGTTTAAAATCAACATCCTCCTGTTTTAACAGAAATGTGTAAAAGAAAAAGCAGTATGCATGTTTGTTGCTGGAATAAAAAACCCTGCAAGAACCTACAAACTCTAGACAGAAGGTTTCTGACTGGGTTAGAACCGAGGACCCACTTGTGATGAGGCCACAGTGCTAACACTGAGCCATGCTCCCTATAGTCCCACTCACTACAATACCCATAGTTCTTGGCTCCATCACACAATTTGCTTCAGAGGATAATTGATCCAGTTATATTAGGACATATGAGGAAACATCTTGCTGTTGTTATTCTTTTAATAGTCTTAATATAAATTAATAATAAAATAAATATAATATGACATTTTCCTTTTTAAATCATATTTTCATATTTAAATAATAATAATAATAAATAAATAAATAAATAAATAAAATAAACCAACAAATGAATGAATACATTTTAAAAAATACATTTTTTTTTAAGTGTTACAAACTTACCGTTTGCAGGTTCTTCCACAGGTCTTGGTAGACTGTGTTTTTATATTTGAACTCTTCTAAATACATCTGTAGACAAATTATGAATGACTTAGATTGATGCATGTCAATAAAATGCTGATATGAGCACATTAACATTTCTCCTGATTTGTGGACAGAACCTTATAAGTTGAATTAACAGTACTCACACTGAGTCCATTTGAAAAGACCTCCTCGGTGATGAAGCTGGAGAGCATCCTGAGAACTGCAGCTCCCTGTGAAGAAACATATCAGCTGTTAAAAGAACTACCAGAAAAGTCCAGTTATGCTCATTTTTAAACTCTTGGGAAAGAATCTGCCATTATACCCTTGATTGGAGTACTTTTTTGTACATTAACGATTTAAGTTGTGATCCTCTAGTGATAGCTATGTAGCTATTGATTATATGTCGATGCACATGGAAGTAGATTTGTATATGTAAGTAACAGTCAAATCAAATCAAATACGACTATAGTAGTCATCTTCAGGTCCAGTAATTGAACCCATATTTCTGAAAGTGAAGTTCCTAATGAAGTTGTCCTAACAACACACTGGGTCAGTAACTTGATTAGCGGAGCTTGAAGAATACAACACACTGGGTTACTGTAGTTTAGTTCTGTTGTAAATTACACTGCACCTTGCTGTATGTGATGGAGTCAAACAGTGCATTTATGTCCTCTGGTCTCATGACGTCCGCCTCTTTGGATGAGAGGGGATGGGAAGAGGCCAAAGCGTCCACAGCCATCACACCAATGATCTCGTTCAAAACTATTAAATCGCTCTGGAAAAGACATGGAGAAATATTTGTACTGTGTTCCAACCAGACGCATTATTCAATTTTAAATTGACCTCTGCGTAAAACTACAACAACAACAACAACAACAAAAAACTCACCATATTCCAGTCTGGCTCTGTGTAGTTGGCTCCAAGATAAGAAACGTAGGTGGCAAATCCCTCATTAAGCCACAAGTCATTCCACCACCTCGTGGTCACTAAGTTTCCAAACCACTGTGAGGACAAAGCTTCATGTCACTGTATTGGTTTGTAAACATATTTGAGTCTTACCATATTTACAGTTAAGGTTTGTTAGGTACCATATGAGCCAGCTCGTGGGAGATGACTGTTGCCACCCACTCTTTATCTCCGTTAGATGACACTGCAGGATTGTATAAGAGCGCAGTCTCTCTGTAGGTGATCAGACCCCAGTTCTCCATGGCTCCAGCACTGAAGTCAGGCAGAGCGATCTGGTCTGAAATTTATCAAAGATGTCATTTTTGGATTATATATGGTCCTTTTTGTTGTTGTTTTCCTAGGTATTTGTTGTTCTCACCTGACTTTTTAAGGGGGTAGGGAATTTTGTAGTACTTCTCAAAGAAAGACAGTATGGGTCCAGTCTTCTCCAGAGCATATGCACCTTGGCCCTCATCTATAGCCTTCCTGCGAGCCCAGATCCTGATCTGAAAAAGGGAAAACAGCTGTATTAACCAGACAGAAGGAAATGCATGTGGACCTGAGAGCTGAAGTGAGCTCTGAGTCCAGCAGAGGGCAGCAAACAATCACTGTGACCAGCAGAGAGGGAAAACAGCCGCTCTCGTGATGTAAAAAAAATCCATTACATTAAAGGCCAGGTTTAGGTGAAAATAACTGAGTATTGCTGTGATTATTTTCAGTTTAATACATTTCTTCCAAGAACTAATGCAGCAATTATTCTCTCTGAAAATAGCACCTATTATCTCTGATAGTTTACTTCAACATCCATGATTTATCCATTTCAGCCTATGCACCAGAATCCAGAGCAGAAATGAGCATTGCATATATTTTAAAATCTTTTAGATGAGGCCTCACTGCTCTAATTTTAATTCAAACTATCATGAGCACAGATCAACTTGAATTATCGGGCCTAACATAGACCAGAGATAGTAGTTTATTTATTTATTTTAATCTATTTAAAAGGAACCAAAAATATTAAATAATATGTTACCATTAGTTTCTGTGATTCTAACTGAAAGCTTTAGTAAATACTCACCAAAACCTCTGCACCTAGATCTGACTGAATGAATCCAAAGTCACACACAACAAAAGCCAGCAGGTAGGTTGACATAATCTCTGTGGGTCCAAAGCTTGTCTGGATTAAATTCAAACCCTGCGGAGTGGTGATGTTTATAGGTTCTGTTTTGGGGTCAGAGACAGCTCCGTATTAATGATAAATGAGGAAAACAGAGGAAAATAGACAAAATGTAATTGAGATTAATTTAAAGTCGTCACACGGGGGCAGTTGATACATTAAATGTTGCTCTGAACACTAAACAAGAATAGAACTTGCCATAGTTCATGGAGTTAGACAGAGCCACAGTCCCGTGAGGGTGAATGAGAGTCATGTGGAAGACGGCTTTCATAGCTGGTTCATCGAAGCAGGGGAAGGCTTTCCTCGCGTCCGTTGGCTGCATTTGAGTCGTGGCCAAAATTCTGATAATGGAAGAAGAGAGAACGTAATAATTACATCCACATAATCGAGTCAGGTGTTGAATTCTTTTTGATGTACTTGATTTTCTTTAAATGGAAAGTTTAAAACAAACTTGACCGTGACTTTCATTAAATCCTTATCAAGATGAGTGTTTTGTATTTTAAATCCTACACATATCAGCTTTAATTACAGAGGTCCAAAAGCAAAACTTGGTTTTGTATTGAATTCTTATTTGACTTCATTTCATAATATTAGTGGTTTTGTTAAAACTACATTGGTTGATGTCCTTGAATCATAGCCTGGCTGTGAAGGTGCTTGCATTTAGGCTCCAAGTGATCATATACAATACATACGGTTTTGTTTTTTGTTTTTTTTGTTTTTCACTTTAATAAATATATATTTAAATTACCATAAAGTGATTGTGATTACACAATTAAATCTTTACATTTTTAAAATGATTAAAAATGAAAACATACAGTGGTTTGATTTAAAGTAAAGTTATTCTAAATGTATTAATTCATGCATTTACTTTTAAACTAGTGCACATCTGATATTTCATTAATGGTGGGAGAACAGTTAAAATTAAGGAGTGGCTATTAGGTAATACTTAGATGCAACAGTCTTAAATTTGGGAATGAGGCAACTTGTTAGACATTACAAATTAATTTGTGAGCTTTTAGCTGTTTCCCCATGTTTACAATCTTAGTTTAACATTCTGTCATTTAAATTTTAGAAAGAGCAGAGGACTTGTCCAACTTGCAACACTTTGCTCATTTGAATCATGTCATGAACTTAAGCTTAATAAAAAAAGAAGTTCATACTTTCGCACGCCGTCTTCATAATATTCACTCCTGTAGAATCCTCCCAGGTCATCAGCCAGCTCTCCGACAAACTCTGTGAAGAGCTCATAAGTGCTGCCGGCCTGCATAGGGCTGCTAAGCTGGATCACCAGATACTGAGTAGGAACCTCCAGCCAACTCTTTTTCAGCTGGGGTGCAGAGGCTCCATCCACAGCTTTCAGCTGTGCGTGGTATCCGTCAAACATTGTGAAGTTCAGCTTGTTGGAGTGGATGAGAATGAGGTCAGTCTCGTTCACGCATGTGAACAGCACCGTGGAGTATCCGCTGAAGATGTAGAGGCCATCAGGGTTGGGAGTCAGCCGGGGCCACAGGGTCACATTGTATGAGATAGGAGACAATGAATCTGGAAGTCTGTAGTGCTGCCAGGGCTCTTTTGGGGTGGAGGGTGTGGTGGTCTGGGTGCCAGGTCCAGCAGTCGTTCCAGTCGTTGCAGTCGCCGGAGTCTCTTGATTCTTTGATTTCTCCTGAGCATAAACAACTGAGAGGGCTATGATGGTGGCCACAGCACTGATGGCTACAACCACGCAGACCACTGCCACCACTTTGCTGATGAAGAAGCCTTTACCCATGTCTTCACCAGAGAAGAAGAGAAAGACAGAAATTAGGGAATGATTGTAATTTATATCCTACCTTGCTGGATTCAAAGTTAATGATTCATTTCCTGGGCGGAGAAAATGTCCTGAAGTCAGAAATGTTGAGTTGTAAAAAGTTCCAGCGATAAGAGTAAGCTCTACTAATCTTTAAACTTTTTATCTGCATAAAGGCTCTGAACAAAGGCCCTCTGTAGAAACTGGCCTGTTTCGTCTCTGTGTGTTGTAAACTATGTGGTGGGAGATCTGCGGCAGAGCCTCCTATGTGTCTGTCTGCATATGCGTCTGTGCATAATTTTCAAACGTCAAGTCAAGAAGCCAAAATTACATAATGAAATAGGCTAAGTATGGGTTTACACAAGGCCATAAACTTTTATTTTTTCCCAAGATGCTGTGAAAAATCTAAATTTACTCCAGCTAAGTGACTGGAGATGTTAAAAAAGAGAGAAATTGTAGGGTTAGAAATGAAAACACATGCCTTTTAGATTAGTTCAACAGTATATTGTTGAATTTCTGGATTTAGGTCAACAAGGAGAAGGAGAAAAGCAAAAATGAGTGTCACTTAAACAGAAAGCATAGGTATACTGTTGGCAACGTCATTTCAGCGTAAGTGAGTCATGTATCTTTAAAAGTTTACTGTAATAATGAGATGTGGTTTATGAGTCAGTCAGTGCTGAGAAGCAGCTCAGCACCACCGTAGTTACTACATCACCCACGCCACACCCAGGATGCGTTCATTCAGGTTGTTTTGCCACCAGCACAGGGTGATGCATTGCAAAGCAAAATAGTACTGTGATCACATTACATTTCTCTGTAATACATTAGCTATTATGATATCATATTACATCTACAAAAATCTTAGTAGTCACATCTGAGCTGCTTCAGATCCATGTGACTAATGTGTCACATGGGTCTGTTTCTAATGGCCTAACAACGCAGGAGTCAGAATAAAGGCTTACAGAAACGGTATTGGGGTAGCTGGTCCCCATCTGAAAATATTCACTATTCATTGAGGCACAACTTTATTTTTATTCCATGTTATTTGGCGGCTGTAGAGCAGGCATATGCCACACAGTTCTTTTCATAACTGCTGCATATTATACAGCATTTGTGTTTATTCCACAACGGTTTTGTAATGTTTTCCCGTATGTCCTCAAAAAGGCAAAACTCTGCATTCAAGGCTCCAGTAGCACTGCATGACAAGTCCAGCTGCATGTTTATTTAACTTGAGCGATTTTCAATTTTTTCTTACTTATTATCACCAAATCCCATAAGTTTCACAACCAGAAAGTTGTTTCTGGAAAGTGAGAGTGTAATCATTTTTCTTCTCTGTCACTGTTTTTTAATAAACTGGTTCCCATATGTTCAAATATTATCCATTGTAACTGTGAATCAAGGGAGCTTAACATATTTATTGCAATTCATTGTTGGTTTTGGCCTTTTAGTGATATTGGTTTTGGCCTTTTAGTGATATTTGTCAGCTGGAAAATGTTGTGGTTTTATCTGCAAAGGATGGCAACGTGCTGTCACCATCCAATGAGGCAGATCAAATTCACACAGTGGCCTCTGTTTAGGGTAGATTCATAATCATATTGTGGACATAATATACATTTATATTATCCAGCCCCCTCTGCACTGAGCAACACGAAGCAAAATAATCTTTTTTTCTTAAAAGATTCACTATTTTTAATCTGAAACACATAACAGGACCAAAATCTTACATGTATACAGGATTATATTTAGCAGCTACCCATGCATTCAAAACAATTCATGAGTTTTTCAGGCTATTTTCCCTAAATTAGTGTTTTTCTCACACCAGTCAAGGATCTCCAGTTTACATGCATGAACCTAAAGTTCCATCTTGTCTAAAATATGAAAGTTGTACATACAGTGGCTTGCAAAAGTATTCGGCCCCCTTGAACTTTTCCACATTTTGTCACATTACAGCCACAAACATGAATCAGTTTTATTGGAATTCCACGTGAAAGACCAATACAAATTGGTGTACACGTGAGAAGAGGAACGAAAATCATACATGATTCCAAACATTTTTTACAAATAAATAACTGAAAAGTGGGGTGTGCGTAATTATTCAGCCCCCTTGAGTCAATACTTTGTAGAACCACCTTTTGGTGCAATTACAGCTGCCAGACTTTTAGGGTATGTCTCTACCAGCTTTGCACATCTAGAGACTGAAATCCTTGCCCATTCTTCTTTGCAAAACAGCTCCAGCTCAGTCAGATTAGATGGACAGCGTTTGTGAACAGCAGTTTTCAGATCCTCGGACCTCTATTGGTCTTTCACGTGGAATTCCAATACAATTGATTTATCTTTGTGACTGTGACAAAATGTGGGAAAGTTCAAGGGGGCCGAATACTTTTGCAAGCCACTGTATCATTTAGAGCTGGATTTATATGAAATATGTTTCACTCACAAAAATATTTTCTGATTTATGTAGGAACAGAAAAAATGCTTTGACTCCAATATAACAGTAAACTGAAATGAGAGTTTTGTGCTTGTCTCTATACATTGCTTAAATAATTTTTCTGGAAAAGTATGCAAATCGTTGCAGTTAATGAGATAACTGTCCAATGTTTCTATGATGCAAAATAAATTGTTTAAATGTACATTTTATCTTTGATCTTTCTCCCTACCAAGTAGCAGACATATGTGGACATTGTTTTCCAGCCTCAGGCAGTGATAGACTTTAAAAAGAGGCCCTTTAACATTTAAAGTTTATTAAAAGTTGTCTTTTTGGGATTTTACAAAGACTTTAATTCAGTCCAGTTCAACTGATTATCAATCCTTTGGGCCTTGTTTACTCAGAGCGCAATTTATTGTTGACTAGATGTGTGAAAAAAAATGTCAAGATAGTACAAACCCATCAAGACTAAAATGGGGTTAAATTTGGTTCAAAAACGTTCTGGTGGTCATCTAATGTGAAGTGTCCTTAAACTTTTAATATTTTAGACATGTTCTTCAAAGGTTTTTCATCTTTCACGTTTAAATATTTGGCAGCGTTCTCTTGATCATCTTATGAATGAGTTTTGCTGTGTGGGTGGTCTTAAGTGTGAGATCTAAAGTGATAACCCAAACACTACTCTCAACCCTCTCTTATGAAGAAAAGCGAAAAAGATCTTCTTTCTCTATCCTTCTTTTTCTATTTTAAAGTAGTTTTTGCACTAAAACAAAAACATTTTTTGATGCATATCACTTCGGATAGTCTTGCTTTTTTCATACTTCACGGTTGAAATGGTTAAACAAAGTGCACGCGCACACACACACACACACACACACACACACACACACACACACACACACACACATAAAAATGACAAAAAATACATTGTAACTCTAAACCTTCAGCTAGAAACACAAACAGTAGAACATTTTTCTTACCTTGAATTTACTTAGCATCAAGTCACTGGTTTCAGTTTCCTTTTCACCTGTGGATCCAACTATCTTGTTGTCCTCCAAACTTTGAGCAAAGCGGCTGCTTAACCAGAATAAATATGTCCTGTTATTTTGATGATAAAGGAAAATACTTACTGAATCAGCTGGGACTTTCTCAGATTTGAGCCGACAGTGACTGCGTACAAATAACATTGGAAGCTATTACACAAGCACTGATGTCATAAAGCCAGAACTGCAGATACTTCTGGACTTGTTGTGTCTTGTCTTGATAAGGTCAATGTTATGTTTACTGGCATTTCTCCAGCACACCTGTGTTCCAGGTATTTCATGATAGAGGTATTATTACTATTACAATTACGTTAATACTATAATGTTCTATCATATCGATTTTCCATCTGTATTCTTTATTGTGTGGATATTGTAGATATTGTGTAATGCACTACATTACAGATGCAGGAATACACCGCATAGGCCATGACGACCATGACTATGAGAAGAAGATAATTAATTTAATTAAATTGAATATAAGCAGCTTCACCGTCATTACAGACAGACTCTATATGAGTTTAAAAAAATCAATAGAGTGTAAGAGGAAAGTGAATAATGTTTTATTAACCTTAGTGTTAATGTTAAACATATTGGTAAAAACTTTCACCAGCTCATCGTTTCACCTTGAAGTGTAACATCCATTTCAAACGAGTAGAAACAAGAATGACTAATTTGACATCTTTATCCCGTATATCTTTTTTTTGACAGATGCTGAGGCTTCCAATAAGACTGTAATTACACAGACTGTAATTACCGGCAGATGATTCCTTTTAAAAATATATTGGAAAAGACTCCGTTTTCCATCTGATTACATTCCTGCGGCTAAAAGTACAAGCTTGTATTGTCAGGATTAGACCTGCAGTGAGATGCTCCTGACAGGGAAAGTTCATCCAAGCGCTCAGCTTAGAAAAACAACCCTTCTTATGACCTATTGTGTTTCTAATGAGAAATTTTATGGGAAAGTTTTTAACCTGTCACTGCTCAATGGGGAAAAAAGACTCCATTCATCTATGTTAACTCTTTAGGGTTTGCAGGTCTTTTATTTTGATTTGGCAGGTGATTAAAAATGTAATAATTAAGTTTAAAAAAGCCAAAATGCGTAATGAAACATGTACTATTATTCTAAATGTAAACTCATCCACTTCAATTAAAAACTCAAAAGCTGCAGAAATTGTCAGTAAACAACGATGGGAAGAAAAGAGGAATCTATAGTTACTGCCCGTTTGCAATAAACACACCAAGAACAGGTACAAATGCAAGTTTATTCATGGGAAATCAGTTTGAAATGTGACATGAAGTTTGGATTAAAGGCAAGCTGTTTTCACACATGAACTTTGGAAAATATATACATATGTAAGCTCAGTGTGCTTAACACAGAAGATAAAAAAAAACATAAAAACACACTTAGTTATTGAGTGCAGGCCTGTGTGAACAAAGAGATTTGGAGTTTGTTTTTGAACGTCAGCGCAGATATAACTGATCTTAGGTGAGCAGCCAGCTTGTTCCAAAGAACAGGAGCACAGTAATTGAGTGCGCCCTCATCATACACCTTTGTGAATCAAATCCAGGTAAGAGATCTTTGCCTGATTGCTAGACAGGTGTGACTGGCTTATGAATCAGGACAAATGATTCTTATTGATAAACACAAGTGTGGGGAATCATCTGGAGAATCAGAATGATTTTAAATGGAAGGGTTTGTGCTTGTTATCTGTATGTTGCCACCTCTCTTTGTAAGGAAGAAAATTGTTTATCTCAATGCCAGTCATGGAGGAGCCATGAAGGTGTTGTAAGGAAAGCAAAAAAAGCTGATGAATTTGACAACTAAGGAAAATAAAACAACAGTATGTGAGGAGGAAATCAGAAAACCCACACCTTTCCAAAATGTCTACTTGAGAATGATGATGGTTTAAAAAAAATTAAACTTTATTAGTAAAATGTTTATCCCTGAAACAGTTTGTAGCTGCCGGCATTTACTTTTGTGGTACTATCCGCCAGCCTAGAGCTATAAATAAAATACTGGGACTTTTTCCCCTCACTCTTTGTTTCTGGGGCAAACATAACCACTTCTTTGGACCTTCCTTCACATCCATTCAGATAGTTTTAGCAATCTCCCTGCAACAATTTGCTGAAGTTTGGGAGCCCTTACATTGGTGCTATCATCATTATTTCTTGTATTGACACAATGTTATTCTTTCGCTGATAAATTCAAAAAATTTCGTAAAAAAGTAGCCAGAAAGGCATGGGAGGAATCGCACTGAACTGGACAATCTCAATAGTTGTGAGCTGCATCAGCCTGATGTGTAGTTACATTTCTGGGAAGATGCACATCCAGTTATGACACAGGTTAGGCTATAGATTTTGATGGGTCTGCGGTTACAGTGTAGCTGCTGAAGCATAAACCCCCAGTCCCCTCCTCCAGCTCTTCAGGAGGGCTACCAAGGTGTTCGCAAGTCTCCTCCCTGAAACCCTTCACCTAAAAGGTGTCCATGGGTACTATTCTTTCTACGACCATTTCTTTTTGGTTGGTGTTGTAAAGTTAGAGAAGGAAGGCTGAGATGGTTTGGGCATGTACAGAGGAGAGACAGTGGATATATTGGACAAAGGATGTTAAATATGTAGAGCTGCCAAGCAGCAGGAGAAGAAGAAAAGCATAGAGGAGGTTTATGGATGCAGGGAAGGAGGAGGACAGTGTTGGTGTGACACATGATGTCACATGATGGAAGCAAACGATCACATGATGAGCAACATAAAATTAAAATTTTGTGAATGAGGTCATTTGTCTAAAGCTGTCCTTTTTCACAGGTGACAGGAAGTACACAACTTTAGATGTGCTCTTAATTCTGGAAATACTTTGTGTTTAGTGGTCACCACTTGCTGTAATTCAGTGACTTATTTTAAGTATAATTCTACCATGGCTTCAACTGCACATCATATGCACTTTGTACTAGGAAGTTGGCAGGATAGAGACTGTTTAATGTCTGATCCCACCACATCAGACATTTCTCCCATGCATCTCTGTCTGTCTAGGAAAGTTCAAGCACATGCATGAAAACAGCTGTCGTCAACAGATTTTAACCACTTGTAGAATTGCTGCCATTAATCTCTGCCTCTACTGCTCTACATTAAATTTACTGCCTTGGGTAATAGTATAAATCATGATAAGGATCAACTTATAATGTAAAATATGTAGAAAACAAACACGCTGTCTTGGTCTCTTCCCTTCCCTTGCACTAAAGCTGATGTTAAGTGGGCTATTGTGTGACAACAGTTAAACAGTCCTTCTGCATTTGTCAAGAGAAAAGGCTTTTGTTGTTTCCGTTGATTATAGTGATTTTCATTAATTACATATCACTGTCAGTACTGAAAAAAGGACTGTGGTGGCTTTTGGTGTTCTCACGTGGACTCCTGAGCAAACCACCGCTGCACTTCAGCTTTGTTTTCTGTCACCCACTTCATGTTAGCCGTTGTTTTCTCTATGGCCTGCTCTAGGGCCATGGTGGCAGAACCAAAGCCAACACTGAGGTTTTCTTCTTTGAATCTTTTAAGCTGGAGAGAAGAGCAAATACAAACAGACAAAATCAGAAATTTAGCAATCGTTGTATTTATTTTCTCCCAAATGCCCAAAGGGAAATTCTGTGTTTTTCTGTGTGGTTGAGGTTTTGTTGGCTCCATACCTCCTGTAACTCATACTCTGTAGAGAATCTCTGTGTGATTCCACTGACAAGATTAGAGAAGGAAAATGATCCTTTTCCATATCTAAAAAAAGAAAAGGGAAAAAAAAAAGCTGTAGTTCAGCAGAAGGAATTAGTAATAGGTAGGTAGTCATGCTTGAAAACTCAAACTGGGCAAGTAAGTGAAAAAAAAAAGAAAAAAAACCCAGCAGGATTTGCACCTAAAGAAATGTGATTACTTCTTAAATCCTGCTGTTAAATTCAGCTTTTAAAATTCTTTTCTGTCTTTAACAATTAGCTTGTGAGTACTGACTATTTAGAAACAAAAGGATAGAGCTCTCACTGTTGGAAGATGTAACTCCATCTAGCATTGATGAAGTTCCATGCTAGCGGCATCCCCACAACATTTCGGGCAATATTCTGGATGGTAGAGGTGGCGTCTTGCTTACGGATCTTAGTTGGGTCTAGTGTGTACTCCAGATACCTGAGTCAACGATATACCCACATACAACGATTATTTCCGAGGGAAAATGGAAAATATCTGATATCATTCAAAGTTGTGACTGCACAATGCCTGCTATAGATATTGCTCAGTTTAGTGCTGCATAAATAAAACTGAATTAAACTATAAGGGAGGGAATCAACAACCAGAGACCAGGAGATAAAGTAACATTAATGGTATATGGGAACTATTTTCTATTGTGACCACAATAATATTTAACAAAATTATAGCACATTTATAGGCAATAACACACAGCTTAATATCTTGGAGGTGTGGGGGGGGCTGCTAAAGGCTTTCTTTAATTTGCATGGCCACCCTCATTATTTGGAAAGGGGTCCTTAGGGAGTGTAACCCACTCGCTTACTGATCGAACTGACAAACTGATTAAAAATGAATTACCGTGCATTTGTTGATGAGTTTATGGGACTGCATAAAAACAAACTCATCCCAGACAAGATAAAAACACCCTTGGTGGCCAGCATCCACAAGCAGGATTTATTTGTTTGTGAGGATATAATTAAAATAGTACTGTTTAGATAGCACCATGATGGGTGGTAAATAGAGTACAAGCCAATTGGGAAAGCTCAGTTCGACACACTTGTTTTTCTGCTATGATGTGAATCTCTTCACCACCAGTTCACAGTGTTACATTTACTGTTTTTAATGGTTCTATCATTAAGATGTAATTGCTATAATTGCTCTTATGCTGCAAAGCAGGTTCTCTTTCTCTGTGTTCAGTTGTGAGTTTTATTCTGAATAAACAATCAGTTTAGCTTCTTTGAAAAGCATTTACATTGCTAATACATTACTATACTTCCACAACACACCTGTTCAAAAGCCAAGGTATTTTGCTGCAGGCCAGTGCAGACCTGAGCCTGGACGCTTCAGATGCCAGAGTAGCATTCTTGAACATGTTCCAGGCAAAGTCCCACTCTGCCACACCACCAAAGGCTATGGCGTAGCAATAAACTGTGCTTTTCAAGTTGGGATGGATCCTGGTGAACATAAAGATTATGCAATGAATTTCAAATGAATCCTAGAACACTGGCTCTCTCCTCTCCCTCTCTCTGAATGCACACACACAGACATACTTGGCATATAGGTCACTAGCTGTTTAACAGTTTTGTAAACAGTTCAGCAGTCACATTTAAGAGGTCTGAATTATGGCAGATTATAAGAAATATTCATTCTCACACTGTTCTAAATTCCTTACTGCTCTTGCAGTGGCCAGGGCAAGAGTCTTTGGACAATTGCAAATTGTCAGTGTCTGACAAAGTGTGGCATGTCTGAGGTCAGCATGGGAATGACATATCTACTTGCATGTCATGATCTGCTGGATTTGTAACTATGAAGATGCATTCATTTAAATTTATTTATTTATTTTATTTAGAAAGAGGGGCAATACATATTAATGAACATTTTAACAAATGTAAATATGCCAGATTATAGCCTTGGGCTAATTTCCATCTGCAGAACCTCTGGCAGGTTGGTGTTAAACACAAGTTAGTAAAAAACATACAGAGACAGTTTTTACAGGTCATGTGACAAGGACAAAAACAGTGATCACATTATACTAGAACAAACAATGACAAGAAGAGTGGACACAGAGGACAATATAGATAATAATAACGGAAGCATAAATTTTATTGCACAAGACCCAGTATTGCACAGGCCCTTACTGTCCTGATATTGAACTGACCCATTACACTAATGGGTCAGTGCATTTGACCCATTACACTAATTACAGGTCTTGTTTCTAAAATCTGTGGTGTCAATCTCAATTTCATGTTGCTGGTTATGAGCTGCATCATAACCGCCTAACCCTAAAAACACCTGCTACTGCCAAGATTTGCCAAGACTGAGTAGTAAAAGACAGATATAAAAGCCTTAAAAGTGTATGAGAACTTTCATGGGCTCAAAAGAACAGATTGAAACTATTTTGTACTCACGGGTTGCGACTTGGATTTTTCATCCACTCTCTGTACCAGCTTTTTATAAGCTCCCTACAGCCTTCCACTCCCGCACTGCAGGCTATCCCAATAGCATTTATCTGATTATACCTGAGAAGATTTTTTTTACAGAGACAAACAATATATACAAAATCTTAGCTTTTTGATTTCATATCAAAAATCTGTGTTTAAAAGAGCCCTTACTGGTCGGTGTGTCCTGTAGGTACTCTTGTCCAGTTAGATGTAATTGTCTTGAAATGCTCAAATAGAGGTTGTATTTGTTTCTTAAGGTATGCCTAAAATAAGAGTTAGAGTTAGTTTTTTTTTCCTGTCAGTTGACTCTTTTATTTTAAACACTCACAATAGGCAAGAATAATAATTAGCATGTAAACTAAAGTAGGGCTAACCTGCAAAACTCCGTAGACTTCATTGCGGTCAAACATGAGAATATAGTAGTTGAGGTTTCTCAAAGCTGACTCCCAGGGGATGTAGTCTCGCTCTTTTGACAGGTATTTGGTAGTTCTCAGAGCCAGTGTGGTGCTGATTATTTTGGCTCTGGGGGAAAAAGAAAAGGATGCTTTTTCACACATAACTGTTTAATACTTTAACTTAAGATTTTTCTTTTTCCTTTACCTTGCTAAATTGAATGCATCATCGATAATTTGTGCCCTGTTGATGATTGATACAGCCTGAAAGAAAGAAAAAAGTCACATGCAAAGTGTATAAGACAAAACAATTTAACATTTAAAATTATGAAATGTAATACACTGAAAATGCAATATGAAAAATGACATTGAACAAAGCCAACATATTTCTGTCTGTTAAAGCTCTGAAACCTTGGGCTTTATCAGATCAGCTGGAAGGACTCTCTGTTCTCATGTGTTTGTTTGTTTTGCACTCCAGCAGTTGAAAAGGCATTCACAAAGGTTGCCTGGTAGCCAAAAGTGAGATTGTTGACTTGACTGCTTGGTTTTTTAAATTCCTTTGCCACTGAAGGGTAGCCTGGATGACTTAGATTGTGACTGATTGTGATTTTACACGCTTGGGTACCGACCTAAAAAGTACTATGAACTCATTGTCATGTTAAAGAAATCAATTTGAGATGATCTCAGCTTTGTAAATTGGCGTCTTATACTGCTGAAAGCAGCCATGAGGAGATGGATGGACATTGTCAGCAGCAATACTCAGGTAAGCTGTGGCATTTAAATAACACTTGGTTGCTTCTAATGGGCCCAAAATGTGCCAAGAAAATATCCCTCACACCACCACCAGCTTATACCACCAGCACCAGTCTGAACTGTTAATCCAAAGCAGCATGATCCATGCTTTCATGCTGTTCATCACAAATTCTGACCCTACCATTTGAATACTGTAGCAGAAATTAAGACTCAGATCAAGAAACATTTTTGTCCAATTTTGGTGCAAATAGTAGCCTTGGTTTCCTGTTCATAATTGATGGTAGAGGTACCAAGTTTGGCCTTCTGCTTCTTTAGCCCATCTGCTTCAAGGTTCAATGTGTTTTGTGTGTATTCAGAAATGCTCTTCTGTTACTTTTCAATCTCAAAGCAGCCTGGACATCACCCTCTAGCATCAGCAAGGCATTTTCACCCAGAGAACTACTGCTCACTGAATGTTTTCTCTTTCTGACCATTCTCTGTAAATCATAGAGACAGATGTGTGGGAAAATCCCAGTAGATCACCAGTTTCTGAAACACTTAGACCAGCCCATCTGACACTAACAAGCATGCCTGTGGCGGGGGCGTGGTCTTTGGCCTGCTGCAGAGGAGGGGAGCTCACGGGACGGCGCTGAGGCGGGAAGGAGCAGGTGCCCCGAACTGACTTGATGAGGAGAGACTTTTCTTATGTCTTGCAGTGAGAAGGAGTGAGAGGGACAACGGGAGTGACGGAGTGGCTGCGTCCGGGGCAAGAGCCAGAAACCGCAGGGAAAATCACAACTGTAAATAAAGCACTGTTGAACTCTCAAACGCGGAAGTGCCCATCTGTGGGTCGTGTGTCACAATGACCTTCTCAAAATCCCTTAAATCACTGAGATTTAGATGCTCAGTTCTATTTCCACCATGCCTAAATGCAAAGAGTTGCTCCCATGTGGCTGTGGATCTGATAGTTGCATTAATGTGCAGAACGTGTGTACTCAACAAAGTGGTCAGTGAGTGTAGTCTCAGAGCTCAAATAACTGACAGAAAAAGCAGCAAATATCAACATTTGACAGCTAATACGTTTCTGAAATGTAACAAATTCAGCTCTTGTCTCGTCTTCCGCAACAAACTTTGATCGGTGCACTCAAAGAAAAAAATTTAGTCAAAACCCAAGAGTTACACATACTGAAAGCAGTTCAAATTGTCTACAGCTCAGTGTGTAAATTTGGCAAAAATGCATAGATTGCACCAAATATCTTTTTTCTGCTAAGACTTTTAACTTGGAGTTTTTGTGCAGTTATTGTGTTTTTAAGATTCTTTGCCTAGTCTGGTGCTGTCTGCCTTAAGCCATTTAAACACATGAACCTCAGTCAAATTCATGAGACATGGTTTTAGATATTTTCCAAATCCTTTACATTCATACTACTGATAATACTGTGTTTGCTTCAGGCAAAGGAGTCTGGAGAGCCTTAACAGGAGGCAGCACACATGATTCTCACTTGATACTGTTAAATACACAATTGTTGTGCTATTTTCATATCAGTGCAATAAGATGGCACACAGAACAGAACAACAGGGGCAGGTTGAAGACCGGCTAATACTGGTTCAAGAGTACCCAGACCTTTATCAGGTGGTATCTGTAAAAGTTCAGGGCTGCAGTGCTATTGTCAGGAAAGTGTAAGATACAGCTAAAAGTATAATAACCAGTCACAGCAGAAAGTCTTTGTCGCTGACCCAATCCAGCACAAACCGACCTTAAACATAGGCAACAGAAACTAGGGGAAATTCATAGATATAGTTGGAGTAAATTTAACTTTTTATCTTATTTTGTTTTATTATTTTAGTTTAGTTTTATTTTTATGCATCTATTCCATCCAGTTTTGGTTATTTGAATAGCCGTTGTACAGTCTTTAGTTGTCATACCATATAAATGTGGACATAAAGCACAAACAGGAAAACACTTGTGACTCACCTGGTGGTTGGTGTTGAGCACGGAAAGGAGACGGTCCCAGTTATCAGGATCGTAGTTCACCCTGAAGTATCCAGATACATTTGTGTTTGCGAGTACCCAGTCCTGTCCTGACACTCTCATCGGAATATGAGTGTCTAGTTAAACAAAAGAAAAGAATGACACACAGCAGATTTGATTAATTTAATGAGCTGTGGTTAAACCAACTAATCTAGTAGGAAATGTCTTGTTTTTTAGTCTGTGTGCAGAACTAATACAGCACCATGATATGAGTGTACCTGTTTTTTGAAGGAGCCAGTATTGTGGCTGCTGCACACCCATCTTCATCCATTTGATAGGGACATACCAGGTGTAACTAGACAGAAAAGACATAATGGGAAAAGAAGATAGATAATTTATTGTTTGTCATTTCCATATTACGATTTCACTGCTAGTGGGTACACTGGATTAATACAACAGATTCTTATTGGCTGCTGTCTGAAAAAAAAAAATCAGCTTAGGTAGAAGCAACACAAACAAATCAGAGTCACATCTCATGTCAGCAACACACGACATCAGCCCCTTCAATGTGAATGAGAACCAGGAGCCTAAAGCACATATGTGTAAGTGCAGCCCCTTCATTTCTCATCTGAGTGAAACTTGCAGCACAAGGTTAAACAGTTTCCTACTTGAACTGAGAGGGTCTGTCCACTGTAGAGTCTGGATCCAACAGGAAGTGTTTCTGTGTGACACTTCCTGTCCGGGTGTCAACACTGACGACCGGGTAGCCCATCTGGAGAGTCCAGCGGTTCATGATATTTTCCACAGAGTGTGGAATATGTATTCCTGGTGCATTTTCAACTGCCTGACAACACACACACACACACACACACACACACACACACACACACACACACACACACACACACACACAGAAATGTAAGATAATTGCACACACACGCACACACCCAAAAAACACAATACCAGTGAAGTCATGCAGGTTAACCAACCTGTTGGAGATGATCCCACAGGTCTGTATATAGAGTGTTACCAAAAGCGAATGTGTTCAGGTAAGACTGAAGACACAAAACGGAGATGAGGATCATATGATGCGATCACGAGGAAAGGAAAATAGTGTGAATTTACCAGGAAACATTTTTTGGCATAAATAACCACAGACACAGCATCATTAATTCCTAGTCTGCTGACAGTCGCACACACATTACGGCAGCAGAGATGAAGTGATAATATACTCACACTGAGTCCTCTAGCAAACACAGGCTCGGTGAGAAACTCTGACAGCATCCTTAGCACTGCTGCACCCTTGGAAAAACAAACCGCCAGAATTTGGTGAGCTTGAATTTCTCATAACGGAAAGGGATTTTCCACAAATCCCAAAGCAAACATTAAAACGAGTTGCCGTCCTGATGGTGTGATATGAATCACACGGACGCAGGAAGACTGAGTGAATTGGGAAAACTGAGCGTTTTACTGCAAATTAGCTAAATAAAAGTAATAGAATTTAATAAACATGAGAGTTTAAAATCAAAAGGGCTTCAAATCTGGCTATATTGTCCGCAAATGTGGGTGAAATTGTAGAATATATACTTAATTTCTGTGAATCAACTTGCATAAAATGTTGTGTAAAATTATCGGAGGAGCAGACCTTGCTGTAAGAGATCGTGTTGAACATTTCACTGATCTGAGCGGGCTCATTGACTTCCTCTTCTCCACGTGACAGTGGGTGAGAGAAGGCCAAGGCATCCACAGCAAACACCTTCTGAACATCATAAAGGACGATGTGATCTTTCTGCAGCCAAGCAGAGAAAGAGAACCAGGGCAGGTTTTATAAGCCAACAACATCCGTGAAAAGTTACCAATCTGTGACACAAAAATGTACATCTATTAAGAACTGTATCGAACTTTGCTGTCTGTGGAGATGCAAGCATGTCTCTTACAATGTTCCAGGTGGGCTCGGCGTAGTCGACTCCGAGGTACTCAACATATGATGCAAACCCCTCGTTTAACCACAAGTCATTCCACCATCGCAGAGTTACCAGATTTCCAAACCACTAAATAAACACATGAGGAGTAAACAGATGAGCATTTCTGCCATGACCAGGGAATTAACGTTTCCATGAACCTAGACTTTGGCCAACATTAGCACTATCAGTCACATCCAAGCAACACAATAACCGAATCAGCAGGGGATTAAAACATTTCAAACCACAGGATTTCCCATCTGTTTTTATGTGTGGAGAGCAGGGTGAAATTACTCCACTGTCACGATTTGTCAGCTGCTCTTGCAAAAGGGAGTAACACAAGTAGATTTATTTTTACAGTAGTTGATGAGTGAAGGAAGGAGACTTTGCTGCAATCACGTTCATTTCATAATATAATGTTGCTTTAGTTTGTGATGCCTAAAGCTTTGAGAAAAGAGACCGTCTGGGTTAAAAACCAATGCTATACCATGTGTGCGAGTTCGTGGGCAATCACAGTTGAGACCCTCTCTTTGTTTCCAGTGGAGGAAAGGATGGGGTCATAGAGCAGGGCCGTTTCCCTGTATGTGACCAGACCCCAGTTCTCCATTGCTCCAGCGTTGAAGTCGGGCAAAGCGATCTGATCTGTGGAGATGAAGGGTTAAAAAAACATGCTGTGCTCAGGGAGATCATTGAAATGAAATGATTTAGCAAAATGGTCTACCTGACTTTGAGAGAGGATATGATGTGTTGTAATAATGCTCATAAAACCTCAGGATGGGTCCTGTAACATTGAGAGCATAGCTCCCCTGACCATCATCTATTGCTTTTCTCCGAGCCCAGATTCGAATCTGCAAAGAGTAATTTAAATCTTTGAGTCCAAAAAAAATTGCTCCTTACCATTTCATGCTCGTTTTAACTTTCCAAGATCATATTTGGGAAAATATAAGCTGGGAAATGCTTTTTGGATCCCGGCCTCACTGGGGATTTAAGTGAATATGTAATCCAGGTTTCTTACCAACAAATCGTTTTGGTTTGACTCAATGGGAACAAAGTCGCTGACGATAAATGCCAGTAGATATGTTGACATTTTCCGCGTGGGCTCAAATGTTGTAATTTTGACAGCCACACTGTCAATGACAGCCTCTGAAGCGTCTGTGCAGGCAGAGAAAAATATTAAACACTCTGTTAGCATTAACAGTGTTTAGTTACTTATTTACTTTAATAACTTGGACAAGGTGTTTTTTTATTAGTTACAACCAATGACTGAAGAAACAGTCATTGGCTTTTCTACAGTCACTGGTTTATGAAGCAATCACATTACCTACTACTTACAACATGATATCTATTCTCATTTTGAGCTTGTTTTTCCATTTGCACTGAAAAAAAATAAAAAACTGAAATAGTTTTGTTTATCCAACGAACCCTTTTCCTTGCCATTGGACAGAGCCACAGTGTCTCGTGAGTGAATGATCGTGACAGTAAAGACTGCTTTCATGGCTGGTTCGTCAAAGCAAGGAAAGCTTTTCCTGGCATACGTTGCCTGCATTTGTGAGGTAGCAACAACTCTGCAAAACATTGGAAATAAAAAACATTAATGGAAAACATTCACCAACAATCCAAAAGCCTTCAAAAACTGACCGAGAGAAACATTAAGCAAATAATACTGCAGCTTTATCACGGACACTGGCATCTTAAAATTATGCACAATCTCATTTGGTGTTTGCATGTGATTCACTAAATATTAGACACAAATCATCACATATTAAATAAATCAGAACATCGATAACACAGTCATTCATCCAGCTAACAATCATAATTCACAAGTTACTGTATTGTGTGAAGTACAAAAAGAAAGTGATGTCTACATTTGATTGATTGGCTGTATGGCACAAAGTGATGAAAACTGCAATCTACTGAGAACGACAAATATGACTTTCACATACAGTTTGGGTAAAGACTCATTCTGCAGCTTTCACTCAAATCTGACCCGTCCACTGGAAGGAGTAGAAATTCTTGCGATAATGGAAATGTGCATGTTAAATGATAAATATAACCTTAATCTTGACCTTGAAATGTAGCTAGTGAGTAAAACCATAAGCAGAGAACAGGTTCAAAACATAAAGCTAACAGTGGTTACCTGTCTGACAGCTCTGTGATTGCAACCTCCTAACGCTGACATGTTTGCTCTCCAAAAAGAACCCAATATCTCACCAGCAGCATCTGACAGAACAGCAGTATTTGACACCGTGGAATAAGAATGTGTTGACAAGTCTTACTTCTTTACGCCATCCTCAACATATTCACTCCTGTAGAAGCCCTCCAGGTCATCCGCCAGCTCCCCGAGAAATTCTGTGTGAAGTGAATAGGATTTTCCCGCCGATAATCTGCTGCCTAGCTGAATAACCAAAAACTCAGTTTTCTTCACAAGCCAAGAATTCAGTATAGTGGGCACTGGGGCCTCACCCTGGCTGCTCAGTTTAGCGTGGTGCCCAAAGAAGGTAGTGAAGTTGAGTTTTTTGGAGTGGATGATGATGAGGTCTGTTTCTTTCACACATTTAAAAATTACTGTTGAACGTCCAGTGAAGATGTACAAGCCCTCTGCATTGGGCTTCAATCGTGGCCACAGGGTCAGATTGTAAGAGACGGGGATGAGGGAATCTGGAAGTCTGTAGTGGTCCCAGGGTTCCTTTGGAGTGTCAGGGGTGGTGCTGGGTGTAGTTGTACTGGTGCCATCTGATGCTCCATCTCCTACGTTACCTTGATTCTTGGACTTTTCCTTGTCGTAAGCAACAGAAAGAGCTATAATTGTAGCCAGTCCACAGACCGCGAGTACAAGCATCCCGAGGCCCACATTTTTACTTATGTAGTAGACTTTCCCCATGTCTGATCAGAAGGTCAATGCAGGAATCAGAGGGATCTCAGTCTGCTTATGTCAGCACGGCAGAACTCCTCCTTCTCAGTTAATGGGTGAGCTATTTACATGGCACCTGCCGAAAAAAAGAGGAAAAACAAGAAAACCTCAGCCATTTAATCTATAACTTGGCATCTCTATTTTTTGTAATAAACGTCAAGGATGCTTAACAAGCCATGTAGTTTCATAGTTACTGTTTTGAAAGAGTTATGTAACATTAATAAATCATTCCATTTCTGTGATGCATTATAAAACCAGACTTCCAAACTAGTACTACTTGAAAAACGTTTCATTATTCCTCATCCTGCAGGCAGCGGGTTTAACACTGAAAAAGACACCAAAGGGTTGAAGGTGTTGTTACTCAGACTTCTTGGCTTTGGTGTTTTGCGCTGGTCTCATGCAAAACAAAAAATGTTTCAGCATCACAAGTCGATCCGAAAAACAACTTTATGTATCACAATGAAAATGATCAGTGGTACTATAACGTTAAAAGAAAAAATCATCTGAGAAAAATTGGGGGTAAATATTGTCACAAAGGCAGCAAGCTGAATAATGAAGCATTAAGCCAGAGCTCATCTTTTGAGTGCCTTTAGCTTTTCTGTGGGTAAATTCAAACTATTCCTGTTCTATTTTCTGAGTCTTTTCCGTTTTCCCACACTATCAAAACATCAGTGCTATTCGATCATCAAGCTGAAGAAAACAGGACGGGAGGAAAAGGGAGGAACTGTCTGCTGTAATTGATGGTTGGGGTCAATCTCTGTCAACCGCTGAAGATAAAACAAATGAAGCCCGTGTGCAAGTGGAAAAAAAAAACTGCAGTTCTTGTGGGTATCACTTGAAGCTGAATAATTAAACTGGACCTTTTCACTCTGTTGTTAATGGATTACCTGACAGATATCATCATTTGCTGCAAGTTAAAGACCACCTAAGAAATTTTTGCTTCAGTTTGAATAAAATTCTAGTGTTTAATGAGCTCATAGTACTTATTAGACCAATATCTGTCTGTGTCACAGACCCGGTTCCGGGGACTCGGGGTCCGTGAACAGTGTGGACCATTATTATTGTTATTGTCGTTGTTGTTATTGTATTGGATGTATGTTTGCTGCCCTGCGCTCTTGTGTTCCATGCTGGTGTGTGTACGTGTGGGTGTCTGCGGGTGTGGCTGAAGAATGAAGGACAGCCACCTGCAGACCTGATGGGCGTGGCCCTGCCGACTGCTGGTCACGCCTAGGTTCCCACACACCTGCTTCTGATCAGGCTCGTCGGGGGAGCTACTTAACAGAGCGATGGAGCGTCCTCCGGCGCAGGATCGTTGAGTTAGATTCCATGTCAGTGTTTGAAGTGCTATTCAGTGTATGCCTGCTGGAGTTGGTGCCATAACGGCTGTGTCTATCGTTTTTCCCCAGGAGGACAGCGGAACACAGGACTGCAAAACACATGGGGTGTGTGAAGGCACAGGGCAGAGAGCACGAGATACCAGCACTTATTGGAGGACACGTCACGGGAGTCGAGGGAGCACTTTGGAGATTTATTGTGTGGTGTACTTTTACTTCACTGTAAATAAACCCACTGCTCATTCCACTAGTCCAGCGTTTGGGTCCTTTCTCCAACATTCCCCACGGTATGCCACCCAGACCGTGACAGTCTGTGCCTCACACCCATACAGTTTATAAATGCAGCTTGCTAAATTTATATGATAACACCACTCTTTCATCAATACAAGGTAAGTTCTGGCTACAAAACGTGGCAGTGGCCAAAAAGATAACAATACATGTTCAAAAAGCAAAAATTAGACCAGTGGGTAATATCACCATGGCTGCATCCAGCTTTTAACCTGTCTACTGTCTATGGTCAGAAAATGGAAAGCTAATCCAGTCAAGGACCAACCCTAGAAAAGCCCACAAATCCAACTTCTACCTGAATCCAGGTAGTACCCGATTGGGGTTCTTCTGTCGTTCCAAATTTCAGACATTACCCAAAATTGACCTTTTTGTTTTTGTAACCAAAATTGCAGTCATGTATTCCTAAAACTCTAACAGTGCTTATTTTAAATGAGTCAGAGATAATGAGAAGAAGTTCTTGTTATTTTTAAAACTTCACCTACAGACAACGAGACGTGTAGCTCCTGTATTCCTTCTTGTTAACTCCTGTTTGGTTAGGAAGTAGCAGCATGCATCCAGCTTCAACTCTGAATTCTTTCTAATTTTACCAAAAGACGCTGCTGAAATCAAAAGTGTCATCCCAGTTCTTGTTACTCCTTTTGACACGACAAAGAACACTCATTAGCTGCCAATTCGGTTCAGCTTGTGCGTTAGATTACCTTCCAGCTACGTCTCTTCCTTGCCTCATCAGTATCATAAAGCACTCTGCATGCAGACCAGTGCATCCTATCTCCCTACATTATTTGCATCAAATGGTTCAACTCTTCACTCTGAATTCTCTGTATTTTTAGCAGGCAACCAGCAGGTTTTCCTGCACTACCTGCAAAAGTTAGTCATTTAGCCTCTTTGTAAACAAGAATGCCTTTCCAATGAGTTGTTTTCACCATATGTCATTTATTCATATCATCCTGTCTTTCAGGCCTATAATCACACAAACCTACTCCTTCTCAACACCACCTTAACTTTAGCTCAGGAAGTTGCAGCTCACTGTCCACATTCTTGCTTTTCTTCACCACAAATCCACAGAATCCTGTCTCATCACCATGACCTTTTGTGACGTTTTTACTGAAAAAGGAATTTTTCTCTGTCACAACCTCTGTGAATATTATCATATGTTTCCAAAGACTGTAATCTTGCCTTATAGTCATCTAAATTCTAAAGCATTTTGGTAAATATGCTTGTTCACTTTCTTTTCAAGAGGTAAAGAAACTGACAGAATACTCATGTGTGTACAGTAAACATGAAATTGGGCCAGTGGCCAGTTAGCAAACAAGG